>NC_059371.1:18832142-19483928 GCF_019703515.2 Myxocyprinus asiaticus | reverse complement strand
CATCTCACATGCACTGGGTCATGAGGCAATGGAGATAACGTGAAAAACACGTTGCATGTAACAATAGATTCGTTACAACAGAAATCAGTTTTTGTTATTGATTGATAGAATTAGAGGTACAACATTAAAGTGCATATCTGATAAATACCCCCTTCCTAGACTATGATGTGCCGGATGGGGTTTTTGTTGCTGCTGGCGAGGAGAGCGAGAGGGGAGGCGTGTTTGGGTGGTGTAGGGGTGTTGTCAAAGCCAGCACTTTGGGGGGCATGGGCGGGGGGGCTGTAAAGTCTGTCTGAGAGACTGTTGCCAGACAGACAAGTCTCCATGCTTCTCTCAGCCTGCCTCTCATCCACTGCATCCTCCTCTCCTTCTGTTTTTCACTCCTTTCTTGTTTTATTATTATAGTGCGTATATTTCATTATCTTCACATTTCTTATTTAATTGTGTCTTATATTGGTTTATGACACTTCATTCATCGTTTCACTCTTATTTCACATTCTTGCCTCTCTTCCTTGCACTCTCTTTCACACACACACAAACACACACACACCACAAGACTGCATCACTGTTCTACTGACAAGAATGAGCACATGGCAACACCACACATTGGCTGTGTACCTCTTCTATAAGGACTGTCCAAGAATTTTGAATCTGCAGGTAAGATAAAGGTAAGATAATTCACGATAGGTTTAAAGTTGAAGTATGTATTTTTTACATTTTAACTTTTCATGTACTTCTGTCTTTAAAAAAAAAAAAAAATACAATTTCAGCCATGCCAGATGAGAGTACCTATGTTACATAGATGAAAACATATTCTTAAGGTATTTATTCTGTTTACATATATATATATATATATATATATATATATATATATATATATATATATATATATATATATATATTTATGATGTATATTTGTCAATTACAGAATTGGATTAATAAGAAAATTAAATATGGTATTCAAGATTTCAAGCCAGTATTTATGGGCATACAGTAGACTATAAATCTGTTATTATTTGACTCAAGTAATGCTTTCAGCTCCTTGAAATGTTTTACAATATAAGATTTTTTTGTTCCAGCACAATTAACGTTAAAAACTGTAGCATTCCAGATGATGACACTGTGCTTTTAAACCCACATGGATTTGTGGTTATATGCCATCACCATGTGCTCTCCACTGGGTCACACCCTCAAAAAAAAAAAAAAAAAAAAAAATCTTGAACAAATAAAATACATGTTTGATTTAGCCGTTTTTATAATTCAGAAGATATGAATGCTCAGGTAATTATGATGAGGGTGTGTCAGAGGGCAAGTCAGTTCATATCAGTCAGTTTATTCTGGAGTGCACATGGTGGACACAGTCAAGAAGTAATGGGTTCAGGTGCTGAAAGAGCACTGACCTAGTTCATCCTACAGATCAGCCAGCATCTCCCAAATTCCCCAATACATTGCATTTTAATATATAAATTCAAAAAATAAGTAAAAAAGATCATTTTTATAATCAGTATTTTTGTCTTTTTTCCAATATAAACATCCTTAAATCTCGTTTTGCTATATCTTGCATATATTTCATTTGAATTTAGTTTATTTTTTCTTGTTTATTTTTCTTCCAATTTTGCATTGAAAGTTTTTTTTATTGTATTAAACATGAGTATCACTAACTCATTTTGTTAAATACACATTTAAAAAAGGAAAAACAAACCTTGTTTTGAGGATGTTTAGATATTTTTAATAGAAAAAAACAAGACAATCATAGATTCTGCATCACATTTTTTTGACAGTTTATCCATTTTATTGCTTTTGAATTGATTGGAATCACCATGGAATGCACCATAGTTATCAGCTTTCGCATTGTTTCCATTTTATAATAAGGTTCAGACACCTTGAATGACTCATATGCTGAAAGCGTTACAGTAGCAGTAGCCATTGTTTATGTTGCTTGACCTTATTTCCTCCCTGGTACAGGGTGCTATAATGATTTTTTTTTTACTAAGGCAAGAAGTTGCACGTACTGATTGCATGTGGAGGAATTGCCTTTAAAAAAAACAGCAGCAACACCTACTAGCAACATGTATCTATGCCACACATCCTTGTGCTCTAATTTATAATCACAATCTCTGAAGTGACATTTCCGCTCTCACAGTATCACAGAAGCTGCAGAAATGTACTGCTTTAAAGGAATAATCAGACTTCAGATAATTTATATTTCTGGAAAATGAATGTGGATTATAAGACGACACATGCTGAACGACTGAATTTGAAGACTTTTGAAGATCATTGAGATTGAAATATCAGTCCCGATATTTTTATTGCCTGCGAACATGTAGAGATTTGTGTAGGCACTATAGGTGTGTCTTTAATAAAAATCTTTCTTTTGAAATTAAGAACAGGTGTGGCTTCACTCAGCTAGAAGTAGCAGAGTGCTCACTGGCCTCCGGGGTTAATCTTAAAGGTGCACTCTTTATGCATTAAAAAGTTTTACACCTGGAAAAATGAATGCTACTTTCAAAAAATATGTTTAAAATCATGTACACTTGCATTAGATTTTAGTTGTATTAGTAACTTAATAAAAGCTGATGTCTTTTTACAGGAAGCTGGTCACGTCATGGAGGCCGACATGTTGAGACATGACTGCAGACTATTCATTTTATCTCCACAACCTCCCTGTTATCAGTCTATTTAGCTCACAGAATAAATTGGTCATGACTGATCACGAATGGCAAATTTCTAAAAATGGCATCAGTAACTGAAAACTTTGACATCTGCCATATCCCAGTGCAATATAAACAAAAACTTACAGAGTGCACTTTTAAGTCTATGTTTTTGTCTATATACAGTGGCCCCGAAAACTATATGGACCTGTACAGCCTCACTTAAAAATGCATGAATGCCTATGACAAAATATGAAACCAAGTGGCATTTAGACAGCAAAATCACACTTTTCAAGCAAAAATAAATAAATAAATAAAATGGTTAGGTTTTAAATTATAAATCAATAGATATATTGATCAAAATTGAGACAAAAGTATATGGGCACTTTATGGCTGTAAAATTTTGTGCAAAATGCCCATACTCTGCTAGGACACCTGTGTAAACTTTAGAGGACCAGGCTTTATACAGTGCATCCACTAAAAATCATCTTGAGTCCAGCTGGAAAAGTGAAATTGGTTCGAAGTAAAAAGGTCTACCACCATTTGTTTGCAGATGCCACTTGGTTTCATCTCTTGCATCCAATGCAGTGATTTATTTTTTATTTTTTAAGTGTGACTTACTTTGTGGGAAATATATGCATAGAATTTCAACATATATATAAGCATATACTGAAATGTGTCCACGTGTTATCCCCCTCCTCTCACACAGACCCGCTGCCATGCTGATTCTGGGAGGTCCTCTCTTTTCAGCACTGATTTCCCATGGCTAAGCTGCTATGACACACCGCAGCATCCCTCAGAGAGGCCCTCCTATTACCACAGAGACATACCAACTACCATAAACAATGTACATGCTATGTATGGGAAAGTCCTTAGAAAACAGTCCATAAATCAGTATTAGCAAATGAGACTGATCAATGGGGATATACTGTATGTCTAGTAATAGGAGTGTAGGGATGAAGATGGTCTCTTATACTCATTAGCAGAGCATAGATTTATTTGTACATTGCCCTGTTAAATGCATGAATACTATTTATGTATAATATTATTTAATGATACCACAAAAAACTGTCTTACAACTTTGTACCTACCTTTTCCAGCATGACTGATTTCCTCTGGTGTTTAGAGTGGACTGGGGTTTTCTAGCACCATTTGAAATCGGTCGTGCTGAAAGGCATGGCGTCCCCTTCATATGAGGATGACATGGCCAGACCACAGCTGGTGAAAAGAAGGGGAACTGTTGGGATGAAGTTAAAGGTTGTCTATCAATAAACCACTGTATTGGAATGAAGCATAGTCAACTTATCTACTGAGAGGAACATGCTGAATTCATCAAAAGCAGTAATGCAGTCCAAGTTTGAGCTCCGTAAGGTTTACGTAACAAAAATTTTAAAATCTTTGACATCATTTTCAGCTTTAGGGTAAAAATAAGTTAATCCTAATATTTTTATACTTTTATACTTTTATTATTTTCAGCACTGAAAAGTAACAAGAATTTAATCACATATTTATTATGGGGAACCAAATTAGTTAAGAAATAATAACAGGAAATCCTTTATTGGTTGCCCATTAATCTGAATATTGGAGGAGGTTTGCCCCCCACAATGTGGAAGGTGGTTATGGTTAAATCTATATACACTATTATATGCACAACCATTGTGTGTGATTTTTTTTTTTTTAAGAATTTTGAGGTTTTCATTGTGGCCCATGGTGGGCTCCGGAGGCCCTAAGACATATCTCATCACCAAAATATCATAGAAAAGTAGGGGTGGGCTATTTTCACTTGTGTCAACTCCAACATTGTGGTGGCAAGTTTTTTGTTTTTTCTTTAAGAAATGCACCTATTTTGTAATGTAATTTCTTTTTAATAAACTGTGTACAAAAGTCATTAGTGTTTTTCTGTCTTGTTCTATATATTTATTTGAAATTATAACCCAAACCCAACTATCCATTAGAGAAGCTGAATTCCTCTCTCATCCATTAACATCACTTTCATTCATTAGTGTCCCTCTTTTCAACTAATTAGCTTTAGGATTAACGGGACATGTTTGGACCTGCAGCTTTAGAATCAATCATTAAACACACAAGCACACTTCATCACTTCTGAGCCAACACATACTGTCCCACATTCCCTGGACAGCAAAGTGTCAGAAGGGATGGGACTGTATTTGTATTCATTCCTTAGAGGAATCAGGTGCTTTCTGTCACCTGGGTAACTGATTCTCCATGAATGTCTCAACAAATCTGTTGGCTAACTGAGCGGCACGTCCTCATCATGGTCTGTCTCAGCTTGATGTCACTCCTGTGTCCCAGGCTTTTAGAGGACTGGAGTTGAGACAGAATAAAACAGATGAATACAGGTAACAATACATGCCTATTCTTGCTGCTAAAGTTTTGCTTTATTACACAGTCCAAGGTTATGGAGTTCTTTTGCATCTGAACTTTTACTGTAGGATTTGTACTCTAAATGAGCTAGCGTGGACATACTTCACTTTTACAAAAGGTTTATTCGTTTCCATTTCAGGTTATGTAAGATAAGAGGGGAGGTGGAACTCTTTGAATCTTGTGATCGATTTTGACTGGAGTAACATCATCTGTCTGTAACATCAACCTTTAGAATGATGGAACAAAATATGGAGAAAGACTCATTGATCCAGAATGACTGCAACCTAAAGTTCAGGCAAGACCTCATAAGGTGTGTTGCATAAAACACTGCCTAGGCATGTGTTTTTTGGTGGTGGTGATGATGCTGATGGTGGGCATCAGTACCGGCTGTCCTTGATGTATGAACTGAAGAAGCAAAGTTGCGGGCGATTTAACTGACTCTTTTAATTATTTGATCAGCTGGCAATGTGTCTTTCAGTTTGTTTGGTGAATCGACTGCTGAGTATTTCCTTAGTCCTTCCTCTCGCTCAAAGGACATGCCCCCTTGGTTTTTACAACTACAAGAGGAAATGAGAGGTAAGATATTTCTTTATAGTGTTTTCAGATGGATAACTGTATGAGAAGTGAATTTAATGGAACTGTCTATTTACTCATTAATGGGACGGTTCACCCAAAATGAAAATTCTATCATTATTTTCTCTCCCTCATTCCGTTCCAAACCTGTGTGCTGTTAGTTTTTCCATGGAACACAAAAGGAGAATTCTGAAGAATCTTCACACAGGTCTTGTCCATACAACTGTTCCAAAGCTCCAAAAATACAAATAACACCATAATAGCACCATGAATGTATCACTGTAGTCCATACAACTTGTGCTATATTCCAAGTCTTCTGAAGTTACACTGGAGAACCGCTGCAACCAGATCATTGAGTTGAACTGTATCAGTCCAATTCATTAATAAATCGATCTTTTGAGCCTGTTCTTTTCAATGAACAGGAAAAACCGACTCAGATGAACAATTTATTCTTGAATGGGACTGATCAAGTTCAACTTAATGACTCAATGATCCAGTCACGAAGTTCTCAAGTTATCAGTTCACTGGATAATCAGTGAATAATTACTTAAATTTGAACTGGTCCTCACACAAAGTTATCATATGTCTTCTGAAGACTTGGAATGTAGCACAAAAGTCGTATGGACTATTTTCATGGTGCTTTTTTTGTTGTTGTGTGTCATTTTTTTTGGAGCTCAACAGCCATGGTCACTACTGTATAAATGGAATGGAAAAGTCATATGTAAAAGATCCTCATGAAGATTCTACAAAATGTCAATACAGAAAGTAATACAGGTTTGGAACAACATGAGGGTGAGCAAATAACGACATAACATTTTTGGACAAAAACTTTTTTTTCTTGGGGCAATAAATAACTATTTTGCCAGCATAACAGGTCATGCCGCATATGCAATTTGTGGGCAAAGTACCTATTATATTATAACAACATTCTGAAAGTGTTTGAATACAGTACACACCAATGACAAAAGTACCATAATAATGATAACTAATACCATATACCAGTGCAATAACACTAACACCACTGTGATCTGATGTAATATACATTATATGCAACTTATCTAGTATGTGGCCTCTTTTATTAGATCACATGCGTGCAGAGGCCCTGTGGGATGCTCTGAGCCAACGCTCTGCACAGATACTGCAAGAATCCAATACAGAGCCCTTAATGGTGAGCTTGTTGGGATAATAAAGTTTTTCTTACACATTACTAATCCAGTCAACTTCTGCTGTTTTACAAATTTGTTAAAAATCTGCTTCATTATGAGACAACACCAATACTGTATGTAAGAAATGAGAATGGTTGTTCTCCTCACACTTAAGTGTCACTGCATCATTTGGGTGATAACACTCATTATCAAAGAGACCGTAACGTTTAGCATCCAAAGTCCTTTTTTTTCCATTACAGTTATATTTTGCTTGTCCTCATCAGATTACGAGAAGGGTCACAGACTGGAAGACACTGATGAAACAGGACCATCTGAAGCACCTATTAGGGGTGAAATACATGTTTCGCTGTGCTCAGCGTAACCAGGCCATCTCTGCCCTCCTTCTACAATGTAACCCTCTTTTTGACTATGAGGTAAATAAAGGACCAAGTTGGCTCCAGCCTAGAAAATAGTACAATGATCAGAATGCACAAGGTTAGGTTAAACTTCACAACGGGAAACAATGGAAAGCTGGGGAGCACATGACTCACCAGAAAGTTGACCTGTATCTGCATCACTCACCTCTATAAGCTGAGCAGCTAATGCTGCCCCAAGATATTCAGGACATAGAGAGACATATCTGCACTTCTAGTGTTAAATCCCCTAAAAGACTTGACCGGAGATGATACATTCAAAAAGGCATTTGTACCAGCCGTCCACAACCATTGGGGGGCAGCAGATAATATACACTGGCCCCTAAAAGTAGTTGGACTTTTTAGCCACACTTCAAAGCTAAAAGACAAGTTTCAAATTATAAAACAAAATATATATTGTTTAAAATTAAGGCAAAAGTATTTTAACACTTTCTATTTAATTTGTTGAACTATACATATGGTTACTCCGCCTGTGTGAACTTGAGGGAAACTGACTGCATACTGTACTTCCAAATCATCTTGAGAGCAGGTACATCAAAGTAATGGCAAGATGGCTGGTTTGTTTGCAGGTCTAGCATCACTTGTTTGCAGATTCCACTTGGTTTTAAATTTTGTTGTTGAATGCAAGGAAACTCATACATTTTAAATGTGGCTGAAGTGTCCAAAAGAGTCGAAACACTTTTGGTGCCACTGTATGTTAAAGGAAATTGTGCAATATTACGCTTTTAGTTGCATTACTGAAAACAACACTAGCAAGGTAATGTGTGTATGTCAGTCTTTCTGAATAAAACTACACATCACATGAAAAAGACCACAACAGTGTCTATCAATGATATCATATCACATCAAAGTAAGTTTTCATGCCAGATCCACAAACTTCAGATTTTTGAAACCTGAGAGACAAAACATTATATTTAATAAATATTTGATTATATTAATCATTAAACACACAACTTTTGCATTCCTAGATGACCTCTGACGTTTTTGCACCAATTCATCTTTCACCATCAACTGCCCTGGTTCTCATGGCTACCAATATGTTGCACCCCCTAACAGATCCCTTAAAGGTGCACTCAGTAATTTTTTGCCCATTCAAATAGATTTACTCCTAAAGAAATGAATTGTAATTTTTAAACTTATGTATAAAATCATGACCACTCACATGAGATGTGGACTCTAGTCATATCAGTAACCTTATAAAAGCTGTTTTATTCTACATGTGGCAGGGGCGCCCTCATGGGGGCTGCCATTTTAGAATCACATGACCAGCTTAATCTCAGTAACCATCTTGTTATTGGGCACTGTCACTCTTGGATTAAATTAATCATGGTTTATTGTGTATAGTGAATTTCTACAATGGCATCTGTAACTGAAAATTATTGATTTTGAATGATGCTGCATCCACACCACTAGGTGTCACTGTAAGTCCAGGATGACAAGCAAAAAGTTACTGAGTGCACCTTTAATTAGAAATTTACTAAGATTTTAGATCAGAACAGTTCAGCAGACATTTCCTCCCTTTTCTTATGTATTTACATGACATATTGCCCTGAATGAATTTAAAGCTGATTTTCCCAATTTGACAGAAATTAAAATTGTTAAAGTTTTTGTTTTGTTTTTTAAACTTCAACAAATCACTGTATAATTCCAGCAAATCACAGTAAGAGCTTATGCCTTTTTAGGGGGTGCTTATAATGCTCTTAAACTCTGTAACCTCTGTGGAGCTCTTATCATTGTGGTGCATTTGCTCTTGGTTTCACTAATTAAATTACCAGTTTGGCTCCTCCCGCAAAGACGAGGTGGTGCTTCAAAATAAAAGTCCCGCTTTTGCAACAGAAATAATGCAGGGATTGTATGACCTAAAACACTCATTCAATTTATCATTATCATTAAATCAAAATATGCAAAACAAATACTAAAATTTAATTACAAAAATTAGGTCTTTTATACTCCCACCAAATTATGAATGTTTCACAAAACATTAATAATTTCCTCTCAAAAATAACCCTTAGTTCAATTAGCTTCTAATAACAAGGCTGTGGCGGCGGGGGCGTAAGCACTGGGGAGCGCAATATAAGGAGGAACCACGCCAGAGGAGAGGAGAGACAGACACACACGAAGCTGACTGCATGTGCTTATGTTAATTTGAAAAGCTATTTATCTGATAAGTGTGTAAATAAAACTTACCATATGAGTTAAAGTTTCCGTCCACCACTTCCTCCTTGTCCACATATATAGAACCTTGTTACAAAGGCCAACTTCTGTTTTGGTCACTCTACTACAAAGACTTTCTTTATCTGTTCTCCTTTCTTGTTCAGTTTTTTTTTTTTTTTTTTTTTGTCTCCAAGTGCTACTGTAGCTCTCCTTACCAGTCCATCTGGGCCCTTAACAGTCTCTATAATCTTTCCTAGTCTCTATCTATAACAACATCACCAACTTGAAAAATCCTCTTAGGGGCAGCATTGTCTTGCAGCAATGTTGTGCAGATACTCCTTCCATCTACTCCAAAACTATTCTGTAAGGTGCTGCACCTGTCTCCATCTCTTTTTAGCATACACATCTTCTCTCATGAATTTGCCTGGTGGTGGCAGTGCTGTTGTGGGTTTCATGGTAATAAGATGGTTGGGTGTGAGTGGTTCTAAGCTTTTGGGTTCATTCAGATAGTCAGCTGTATGGGGGTGACTGTTGACTATTGCCATGGTTTCATAAAACAAAGTGTGTATAGTGAAGCATCACTAAGTCTTCCAGATGAGAGTGATACTCTAGAATTAAGAACACTCCATACAGTTTTGATTTGGCGCTCCTATACACCACCTGCATGACTCGAATTGGTGATAAAAATCACATTGCTTTTCAGCAAGAAATGTTCTGAGCCTTTCTGAGACAAGTTCATGCAATGCAAAAGTTCAGTTCATTCTTTGGACCTACAAAGTTGGTACCATGGTCACATCTGATTTGCCTTATTGTGCCTTATATCGCAATAAACACTGTAGACCATTAATGAATCCATCTGTTGACATATCTTCTAACATCTCAATATGAATGGCACTTTAACAAAAGCAGGTAAAGAGTAGACCATGCCTTTTGTGCTGTTTTCTTTATTTTCTAATCATAAAAGGACAAAAGCAATCCATACTGCAATAAATGAATGTGAGGCAGGCTCTACACTTTCTGTAGGAAGATTACTCATCCTTTGGCTTTTAAAAGATTTTCTCAGCTTTCTACAAGTTACATACTGGCGAATGTAAGATGTGTCAGCTCTGCTTATTTCAGGTATCCAATAAGCCAGTGTCAGGCTGTGCATTTTAAGTCTAGGCCTTCAGTGTGATTCATGCCATTAAGAAAACACAGTTTCACAATGAATAAGACACACTATGCCTTTGGGCATCATACATTATGTCGCAGCTAACTAGTAATACCAATCTACATTTTAAAAACATGTCCACGCACGAAAGCCAGAACTTGAAACGACACTTAATGCTCAAGCAAGCCTAATTTTAACTGCAGCATGACTGTTTTGTGAAATGAACGTCTCCCGAACAGACATTCAAAAATCATAATTGTTCATATGAATCTTCCAAGGAGGTCTATAATACCTGGAAACATCTATCTAATAATATTTGCGATTTAAATGTTGCTTGCAATAAATTTCGTTTCGTCAGGGTACACGGTTATGCTGCGTTCCATTCAAGCTGGATGTGGGATATTCCTACTTGATATCTCCGACCATAAATGCACTTCATTCCCCGATATTTGGAACAGCAACACTCCCGTTAGCTTAGCAGGGGTTTGACTCTCATTAGAGATGTCTCTTAGCAACCCAACTGATAAACAATGCTGCAGCGCTAGCATTTGTGCTTCAGGTGTACAATTATCAAAAGAGATTATAATTTACTATGTTTTATACACCTGCTTCTGCAGGTGTTTTTAAACAAGTTTTAATATCATGTAATGTGGAAACAAACTCATTTATCGATATTACTTAATAAAGTGAATGTTTATCACTTACTCTGTATATCTCCCTGAGTGCCGACATGTTTTTGTGACATTATGCCCCTGCATCTCAGCGAAATCGGAGTTGAGAATTTCTGCATGAGCCTACAAGTTGTAATTCTAACTTCAATTGCACTTTTCCTAGTAGGACATTGTAAAATCCGACTTTCCAAGTTGAATGTAACGCAGCACTACTTTTCAAACCTTGATGCGACACTAAATGCTCAAGCAGCCTAATTTACACTTAGAAAATTCCTGATGTTGCTATAACAATGCAAAAAGCACTTACCAATTTGCTTGAAGTGAAAATCAGTCCTCCTTTCCTGTTTAATTAATCAATCACACGGTCATGCAGAACATCTCGTGTTTTTAAATCCATAAGGATCTCTTTCTCAATGATGATGAGGCAGTAATGACTGCCGACTCCTCAGCAAGATCTCGCGCTTTTCGCTCTTGAATTACGTACATCACTTAAGGCGTGATTGCGTCACTCAAGGCCAGCTAGAAGGCCTCGACTGGCACTGTTGAGGGATTCTGTGGAAATTCTGAAGGCCTGACAGGGTGGAGCACAGACTCACGCGCTGCTTCCGGCATGCGATTTGTGAAACAGTTGTCACACTTTGCTTGTAAGCCTCAAGGAATAAATTCTGACTGTATAAACTTTTCGTTTTTCTCTATTTGTTTGTAGATTAATTAAGAGTTGAAAGCAATTAAAAATACATAGGCAAAAAGGTGATTGAGAATGAAAGGATGAAAAATATGTATTTATTTAGCATGTTAGGCCAGCAGAGAAGGCTTTGCTGGCCCTGAGAAATTGCCACTGCAATAAGCACAGGATCTGATTTCACTGATTGTGAAGACTTTTCCCCGATGTTTCACTCTTTCATGGCGGTGTGCAATTATTAACTTTGTTACATGATGTTCTTTGGGGATAACCAATGGATGTTTGAATGAGTGAGTACACGATGAATGACCTAATCTTCCTCCCACCTTGATTATACCATCTGTGTCTATGAAAGCATCAAGATGATGTCATTTGTTATGACATGGGAGTTGTCTTCCTTGATCTCTTTCTGATACACTTGCTTTTGCACTTCCTTAATGATTAGGCATTTTGCATCCTCCTGTTCACTTACTGTTTTTTTTTTAACATTTTTTTATTGGATTTTCTCCCCTTTTCTCCCCAGTTTGGCATGCCCAATTCCCAATGTGCTCTAAGTTCTCATGGTGGCGTAGTGACTTGCCTCAATCTGGGTGGCGGAAGACGAATCTCAGTTGCCTCCGCTTCTGAGACAGTCAATCTGCGCGTGTGGAGGCTCACGCTATTCTCCGCAGCATCCATGCACAACTCACCACGTGCCCCACCGAGAGCAAGAACCACATTATAACGATCACGAGGAGGTTAACCCAACGTGACTCTACCCACCCTAGCAACCGGGCCAATTGGTTGCTTAGGAAGCCTTACTTGAGTCACTCAGCATGCCCTGGATTCAAATTTGTGACTCCAGGTGTGGTAGTCAGCGTCTTTACTTGCTGAGCTACCCAGGCCCCTCCTGTTCACTTACTGTTGAGGGTAAATTTGTTTTGTCTTTCTTACTCAATCATAGAAGGCATGCAATGGCTTTGATTGCCTTGGACCAAGATGAGAACTTGGACAACCAGTCTGCAAGATCTTTGCTTTCTGTGGTCTTTGTTTGCAGCATTTGGGCTTTTCTGACTTCTGGATCTCCAACTGGAAGTTCCAGCATCACATCTGATAGGTCAATGTTTCTTTTTCCCACAAGAATGAGGGACCAGAGAACCAGTTAGATGAGAGCAGCTCCTTTACTGTTCTCTGGAGGCATTGTCTGCTGGGTTTTTGTCTGTTGGGAAATGCAGCCATTCTTTGGGAGTTGTGCTTTGGCGTATTTATGTAGTCTGTCTTATATTTCTTGTTTCTACATAACTTCCTGCTTAAGTGATTGAGTCTGACAACAGCAAGCTCTCTGTTGCCAGGCCGTTGTCTAAAGGGAAGGGGCATTTCATAATGTCCTTGTGCATTTTTCTTTATGCATTCCTTGAGTTTGTCTAAGAACATGAGATCATCTTGAGAGATTGTCTTGTCATCTGTTGTGACATCTTTGAAATTTGACTTAAGTATGCAGATTGTGTCCACAGGTGTCATAAATGGCAGCTATTTTGTAACTATTCTGTGACAAAGTCTGATGCATCAAGGGCTGGTGTGGAGCAGCCTACTATACTCCATCCTAAGTCTGTTAGAACAGCATAAGGTTAAACATCTCACCTAATATGGCTTACCTGGGAACTAGAATTCTGGGGCAGTTGTAGCCGATAAACAGACCTACTTTACAGCTGAGAAGGGGTGGTAGTTCTTTGCCATCTCATGTGTGGGTATATGATCACGATTAACAGGAGTACACTCCTTTGTGAATGCAAGTGGAGATTGATATGCACTGAGGAATTGTACCCTCTCACACTAAGACCAGATACTCTTTTGCTCTTTATGATTCATTTCCTCATCAGTGAAACTAGGGTCACAAAGTTTGTAACAGAGTATAAACAAGCTGTTCTTTGAATGGATTTTTAACAGATGACACCCATACCGGTAGGTCTGTTTATCAGCTACAACTTCCCCAGAATGCTAGCTCCCAGGCAAGTCATATTAGGAAGAGATGATGAGCCTTATCCTGTTCTAACAGAGCATAGACAAGCTGTTCTTTGGATAGATTTTTAACAGATGACACCCATACAGGTACAATCATGGAGGTGGTGACTGACCGATATTAAGTGACATGGCAGCAGTATTTTCTCTTTCATGTGCTTGCACGTTGCTTACCGTGGATACTGGTCTTTCCATGTTTCCATTCTTATCCTCAAGGAGACAGGTAGGGTTTCTTCCCTTAAACACATCACATGTGAGGCGATAACGACAATCGTTAGCGGAGATTGGTGTCTCCTATTTTCTCCATCAAGAGGGGCGGGTTTGTGGTTTTGCAAGGGCTTCAAGCATGTGCCGAGGCGAACAGCGAACAGGAAGGGATCTCCTCAGATCTGCATCGGCTAAGATTCCAATCAGGTTATTCGCAAAACAGCTGTCCAGGGCTCTCCGGTTCTTTCCGGAGACCCCCCCCCCCCCCGACCGTGCCGTAGCCTTTCTAACTCATACTTCAGAGTTTTTAGCTCTTTCCTTAGTTGCTCCTCTAAGGCTCAGTTCTCTTGCTTTATTTTGTATTCAGCCTCCTTCACAGCTTATTCTGTGGTTGCGTCTGCTTGTTTGGTTGCTATACAAGCAGAATCAGAGTGGCTGCTGACATCTTATTGTGAAGCAGTGGAACCATACTGTATATAAAGCAAGCATATTTTTGTTTTAATAGTTCACGTAGATGGCCCTTTTCACGTTCTGCATGAAACTCACCATCTACTGCTGTTAATCTATTAAACACAATTTTGTTTATGTCATCAGTCACAGCTCCACAGGCATCAATCTTGTGTCATTTATTCAGCAACTGGTGCAACATGCTTCCTTATCTCTCCATAGACTTTCATAATGCAATCTTTTTTAGTCTCAAGGGAGTCTGAAATTGCTGTCAGCTGCTTTTCTGATAAGTCTGATTTTAAGTCCTCCCTTGTCTGGCAAGCCTGTATTTTCCATTGCTCATACAAAGTAATTAGTCCTTTTTCTTTCTTACTGCATTCCTCTTTCTGGTAATGCCGGCGACTGGTCTGCGACGAAAAGTCTAAGATTTCACGATGAACAGTCTTGTTGTGTGTGCACTCCTGCGACCCGCCCTGACTCATCCCAGACTCCAAGATGGATTTCAAAACTCCTTGAAATCCAGATGTCTTGTCGTCATGTATAAGCACTGTCCTGATGAGCGAGAGACCGGTAGTGACCAACAGCCAATGAAACTGCGAGAGGAGTGGGAGGTAGGGGGAAGGGGGAACTCAAAAACTAAATACAACTCCAATGCATATACTATTTGTTCTCTGCAATCACTGGAAGAACGTGGAACCAAGAACAAGAGGAGACACTTGTCAAGCACCGGCAGGAGAATGTCCTGTCGTGCATTTAGTTTAGAAATGTTGCTCAAAATGCGCTTGTATGAGCTAAACGTATGAAAGTTAAATGTTCATCTTCCGCGACACCCAGTAAACGTTAGCAAACTTTACTTCAAATTTTGTTCACTGAGATTCCTTTGTCGTTATTGTTATGGTATCATAAAATACCAAACTACACACTAGAGAAACTGCTGTAACATTTTTTGTTACCCTACAAATGTATGCAGTCATCAGCCTGCATAGCTAATAACAAACAAACAAACAACTGTATGAATGCAGAATGTAAAGATAAAATTGACTTTACCTCCAATTCCCTCTGCAGAACTGATACCCCTTGCTGCCCACGTCTCTCCAACCACTGTCTCATCCAGATTTTTCTGCCCATTTCCTTCTTTTTGCATTCTGTGCACATAATCGCACCAATGAGCACCAGTTCCTGCTCTATGCTGTTTATAGACACGTTCGTGTTGCTATGCGAGTTTGTGTGACAACTTCCGGATCTTAAAGCTTTAGTTGGCGATGAATGGTCATGTAGCTGACCACCCAGTTGTGTGGCGCGTGCACCAACACAACCGAAAACAATAGACTGTGAGTCGTGTAGTGTTTGCGGGGTGCCAACTATGAGTTCTGTAGTGTACACTAGGCATTAGCAAGCAGTTTTTCTGTGGGAACATGTGGACGTTCTGGACGTTGAGGGAGTTCTATACTGTGCAGTACATGAAACTGTATTTCAGCCACATTACTGTCTTAACATTTAACTGTCTCTGTTATATTCTTTTCCTTTGTACAGAGTGTTTCCATTTGAGGTAGGCCTTCACATCCTTGAATTTCATTCTCCTTTTTCATAGTGAGCTCAATTATATGCCTTACCAGTTCACTTGACCACCACGCCTATTCCAACTGGCTGCTGTCCGTATACCTTCATTCTGTGGAAATCTTGCACAAGCATGTGCAGCAGGGACCAGAAGCAGCAAAGGTGAAGCTCTTACTGTAGCAAACCCCATCTGAATGATGGCCAAAACCTGACTGATGATTTTTAAGAGGATTAATTGCTACAAAAAGATCCTTGAAATGTCCTTTATTTTGTTGGAAAAATCCCCGTAAACTCAAATCACAGTATAACTCCAGTAAATTTATGATCTTTTCTAGAGTCCACTCCCAGACCTCAGATTTTGTTGTCATTTATACTTCAGGAGGGGACTCAATTGAAAAAGTATCATCTTATAAGTACTTGGGTATCTGGGTGGACGATAGGCTCTCTTTTAGAGTGCATATTGAACACCTAGTGAAGAAGCTGAAGGTTAGGCTGGGTTTTTATTATCGAAATAGGGCCTGCCTTAATTTAGCAGCTAGGCAAAAGCTTGTACAGGCTACATTCTTATGTGTTCTAGATTATGGAGATATTATTTACATGCATGCTGCTTCCTCTATACTTCGCCATCTAGACTCTGTGTATCATTGTTCTCTTCGTTTTATAAGCAATTCATTGTCCAGTACACATCATTGTGTACTTTATAATTTGGTCTCTTGGCCTTCATTAAGCTTAAGGAGACAGCATCACTGGTATTTTTTTATTTATAAAGCCATACAGGGAAAACTACCTCATTATTTGTGCAATATTTTGTTGCTAATTAATAGCTGTTATGATTCTCGCTCCTCTAGATGGCTACTCTACAGGGTACCCAGGATTTGCTCTGATCTTGGTAAAACAGCTTTTTCTTATTTTGCACCTTGGTCATGGAATTCCCTCCAGAACACATTACATCTTAATCACTTTACCTTGGGTGAATTCAAATCTTTGATAAAAAATTGTATGACTGAAGAGTGCAATTGCTATGCATAAGCTGGATACTGTAATTGTAGTCCATTGTTTTCATTAATTTGTCTTATTTTTGTCTTATGTCTGTTTTTGTTGTGTTGATCTTGTAACTTTTTTTACCTTGGTGTGCTTTCTTGGCCAGGTCTCCCTCGAAAAAGAGATTTAATCTCAAGGGACTTCTTGGTTAAATAAAGGTTAATAAAATAATAAAATCAAATCAAAGCTAAAAGTCAAATAAAGTCAAAGCTTATGCCTTTTTGGGGGTGCTTATAAAACTCTTAAACTCTGTAATCTGTTGCCGAGTTCGGAATTGAATACTACCATACAACTCATACTATTTGTGCCACTGATAGATATGGCAGAAGTAGAAAGAGTAGTATGTGAAGTATGCAATTCCAAACTCAGCATGTAATTCTGGGTGTGTCTCAATCAGCTCCCTAGCTCCCTATGTCGTCATATAATTTACACTTGTGCTCGTCTTCTAATGACTTGAGAGACTTCAGAAAACATGACAACGTTTCTGGTAAGCCACATAGTGAGCAACGATGCTCCATGGTTTTTATAGTGCATTGTGGGATTTTTTAGGGAGCAAACATTTCTGTGCCCTGGAACGATTCTGCGAATGAGACTGAAAATGTCCGACTCACTGATCAGTCCCCTGACTACTGAACCAGGGAACTCGCCTCATTAAGTGTTGGCCTTAGAGTCAGAGGACCGCGTTTCAAAACCAGCCATTGACTTAAGCTGATTTGTGCCATGACTGAGTCATGGATGTGACACGAAATTTCGTGGTTGTCTCAAGATAGTGCTGCGGGTCACAAAAAGTCACACAATGGAGAAAGCATTGGTTGCGTCTGCTCACGCTGCACATGCTCTACACGCACATATTTACATGCTGTTCACTTCCCCTCCTCACCAGAGTTCGCTGAGAGATTACATGTGTGTTGTTTCTGTGTGGTGATTTTCTCACACAATAGAGAAAGTGCTTGTTGCGTCTGCTCACGCTGCACATGCTCGACACACGCACATTTACAAGATTCCCCTCCCCTTCCCTGTTCGGGAGGCTTCACGCTGGCTGTTTCTGTGTATAGTGTTCACATAAACTATGTTTTCATAAAAATCAGAAATGTGCTAGTCGCAAATATTGAGATGCAAATATTCATACACTGCTCATTCCCTGCCGTAGGTGGCTGAGATGATACACAAATGTGTTTCTGTGTGTTGTGTTCACACAACCCATGTTATCACACAAAAGAGAAAGTGCTTGTTGCAAGAGATACACACACACATTCACATGCTGCTCATTCCCTGCCAGAGTTTGCCAGGATGATACACAAATATGTTTCTGTGTGTGTGGTGTTCACATAAGAATGTTCTCACATAAAAGAGAAAGCATTAGCTGTATGAGATGCACACACATCACACTCTGTTCACTCCCTGCCGGAGTTTGCCGGGATGTTACAGGAAATGTTGTTTCCGTGTGAATGTTACATCCGAGATGCTTGAAATGCCCGCTTGCAAAGTGCTCATTCAAAACAGTATCTCAAAAACAGATCTTACTGCGCATCTGCCCTCGGGCTGATTTGCGTCATTAGATCTAAAGGAAGCATGTGTACTTTTGTGTACGAGTTGCACCTCATCTCAAGCTGTTTTGAGATTCACATTCGAGGGAACAGCTTATTAAATCAGAGTCCTTTCCTTGGCTCTCCACACTATTGAAGTGTATTGATGCAGTGCTCGCTCTGCTGAAGCTGAGTGGAGTGCACATTTTGAACTACCTCTATGATGGGCTATTATTAGCCCAATCAGAGGCTCTGTTGTGCGGGCACGGGAATTTACTACTTTGTGGCCCAGGCTGTACAAATGGCAATGTCAAACTGGGCGAAAGCATCCATCATTGCACTGTTAGGTCTTTTACTTGAGACCTCTCCAATGCTGGCAGCACGGCTTGCACCAGGGGCACATGCACATTGGAATAACTCGCCGCTCTCCGGCTGCTCTAGCACCTTGGACAGCTCTAACCTTTTAACCTTTTGTTCTAGCATTTAACAGTGGCATTTGTAATGACAAGGCAATTAGGTAAGACCATGGGTGGCTTCACTTTACTGTGGTTAGGTTAATGTTGATAGTCTTTTCTAAAAAATAAACTGGTGTTTGTTCTGAAAAAGCTAATAGCCCAAACACATTTAGAAACCTTTAACTTGCAACTTTCACAGCTGAAGCCTACTAAAAATAAAGTCTAATACTGATGTCTGTTATACGCAGACTGCGTAATCTGCTAATAGACAGCGGTGGAACTGCAGCTCTGTACATATCATAAATAGGTCATTCTTAGAATATGGTGACATTCCAGCTTTGAAACTTTTGAAAAATAAAACATACTTTTACAAGTACCTTCATGTTTCATCATGACAGGGACATGTTAAAGACTGTATTAGTCATACTGGTCCAGCTAAATTACAAAAATGAGATGTCCATCCAGTTATATGGGCAGCATCAGGGTGGACAATAACAGGGTGGACATTCAGTGGATAAATTAGCCACTACATGGTCTGTTATTGATATCTAGGAAACATATTTGTAAATGAATATTTATGATTTTATTTCTGTTAACAAAAATACTGTATATTGAAATTTTTAAATGATTAATTTCCCATATATCTTCCCATAACAGGGTGGACATGTTATGTTTGACCACATATGACTAACAACACAAAATAAAGGAAAACATAAATAAAACAAATGAGCTTCAAACTTCAAATAACTCGAAGTAATTTTGCAGAATGGCTGATGTCCACCTCCAGTGTGTGTGATGTAATTTCATAACATACAGTATATCTTCAATGAAAGGCCATGGTATCATGACATAACAGGGTGGACAATAAATCAAGGGACACACAAAAACCTCCACTATCAGTGTTAAAATTACACATTTACCACAAATGAACACTTGTTAGTGAGCGAATGTAATAGGCTACTAAACTCTTAATTGTATGGGGGTAAAAATAGAAATCCAATCATTTAACATTTATTTTTGTCAAAGATGTCTTATGTGCAGTTTTTGGGACATGAGGAAACGACACAGTGCAATAGAAAAGGATTTCAATTATTTAAAATGTAACTTTTAAGCCAACAGAAGTGTGTAACATTATAAAAAGTCTTTATTCTTTTAACATGCCTATTAAAATGGTAATCTGGTGAAATTAAACAACATAAACACCATACCACAAACTTTTGTACTGGGGACTTGTTGTCACCGAATTGTAGGAATGACCCATTTATTCAGGCGCTACTGCACGAGACGCTGCTTGACATTGACAGACAGCGCGGACTGACACAAAAACGCGTCCAGTGCGAAGCCGCCCGTGTTAAAACAGCTGATATCACACACAACTCACGCGAAAGTTGTGTGTGTGTTTCAGGTCAATCAAACCTCTCGATTTGTGAAACATTCTCAGCAGTTTGGGTGTGTGACGCTAAAATGCGGGACAAATGGCGTATGGATTTCATACGGAACGCATTTTCCCCCTTAATTACGGGACTATTCCTTATTTTACGGGACGTTTTGCATATTTTGTTAATTTATTTTATACCTGATACTGCTTCAGCGTGAGGGTGACTATCTCTCTCCTCTCTCTCTCTCTCTCTCTCTCTCTCTCTCTCTCTCTCTCAATTCAGTTCAACTGAGCTTTATTAGCATGACAAATTGTACATTGTATTGCCAAAGCATTTATATGAGCATGAAAAATACAAATAAACAAAGCAGAACACATTCTGTATTGAACAAGTGTGGAAAATCAGAAAAAAAAAAAGTGTATATACTTTCAGTGGTGTGTGTGTTTGCATATGTGTGTGTATAAGAGTTTGTGTGAGTTCACATGTCTTTGTGTGTGTGTGTGTGTGTGTGTGTGTGTGTGTGTGTGTGTGTGTGTGTGTGTCTGTGTGTGAATAAATGGGCGCATCACTGTTTGGTCGACTCTTCCCTCTTTTTGTGGCAGGAACTGATGTACTTTGCTGTTAGTGAAATGCAGTCTCGTTGTTCACCAAGTAAATATTGAGCTTGTGCATCATTCTTCAACTTTTTGAAGTTGGGAAAAATAATTTCAAATTTGGGAAAGAAGTGTTTTCGAATTTCATTATAATTAGGGTAGGTGGTTAAGAAGTGCAGCTCTGTTTCTATTTCTCCTTGACTACAGTACAGGCATAACCTGCTCTCTCTGGGCATCCAGCTCTGTCTGTATCTGCCCTTCTCTATAGTCAGGCTGTGGTCGCTCAATCTGTACCTCGTCATGTTTTTCCTCAGTTTGTGGTCTCTGACTGTGCTCAGGTATTCTGCTGTCGTGTAATCTCTGTTTAGGGCCAAATAACATTGTAGTTTTCTTTGTTTTTGTGT
The DNA here is from genome assembly GCF_019703515.2 of Myxocyprinus asiaticus. Classification (NCBI taxonomy): domain Eukaryota; kingdom Metazoa; phylum Chordata; class Actinopteri; order Cypriniformes; family Catostomidae; genus Myxocyprinus; species Myxocyprinus asiaticus. The sequence continues at coordinate 19,462,476 of NC_059371.1, read as the reverse complement.
TGTTTCATTCCAATAAGTTAGGTAGTTTTCTTTTTGTGCATTAATCATTTGGTTGGGCCGGATTCTGTGGATGAGGGTGTCAGTGTCCTGAGGCTGATTATTGTTAGTCGTGTTAGTCTGTTTGTGGAGCCTCAGGACCAGCTGAATGAGGGGACTCTTCTCAGCATTCACTTTATGGTTTTTAAGGGCTTTAAAATTATAAGAGTTGGGGTCACTCAATTTTAGATGTTTCCAAAATTTAATGTTTCTTTTCTCAGTGTGGATTAATAGAGGGTATTGGCCTAATTCTGCCCTGCATGCATTATTAGGTGTGTTTCTCTGTACCCTAAGAATGCTTTTACAAAACTCTGTATGCAGGGCTTCAGTTGGATTTTTGTCCCATTTGTCAAATTCGTGATTTAGGAGAGGACCCCAAACTTCGCTGCCATATAGTGCAATAGGTTCTATGACTGATTGGAATATTTTGAGCCAGATTCTAATTGGTATTTCAAATTGGATAGATTTTTTAATGGCATAGAAAGCCCTTCTTGCTTTCTCTTTCAGTTCATTCACGGCCAAGCTGAGGTTTCGTTTGCACTGAATTTCAAACCAAGGTATGTGTAGTTTGTGGCATGATCAATTTTGATCATACCAAGGGTGAAACTGTATTTCTTTCCCTGACATCTGGGTCTTTTCTGGAATTTTAGAACTTTAGTTTTAGTTGGGTTAATCGTCAGGGCCCAGGTCTGACAGAACTGATACAGGATGTCCAGGTTCTGACCCTCTTCTGTTGGAGACAGCAGGACCAGATCATCTGCATACAGGAGGAACTTTATAGTGGAGTCATGTAGTGTGAGGCCGGGAGCTGCTGATTGTTCTAGTAGTTTCGGCAATTCATTAATGTATATATTGAAGAGGGTCGGTGATAGTGGGCAGCCCTGTCTCACACCCCGCCCTTGAGTGAAGAACTCAGTTTGTTTATTGCCAATTTTGATTGCACATTTATTGTTTGAATACATCGTTTTTATGATGTTGTATGTTTTGCCCCCTATACCTATTTCTGAAAGTTTAGACAGTAGACCTTGGTGCCAAATTGAATCAAAGGCCTTCTGGAAATATACAAAGCATGCAAATATTTTGGTTTTGTTTTGGTTGATGTGTTTATCAATCAGGGTATGTAGGGTGAAGATATGGTCTGATGTTCTAAAATTTGGTAAGAATCCAATTTGACTTTTGCTTAAGGCATTGTGTTCGGTAAGGAAGTGAACAAGTCTTGTGTTGATACTGCAGAACATCTTCCCCAGATGCTCACACAGATGCCTCTGTAATGGTCTGGATCTAATTTGTCTCCACTTTTGAAAACGGCCGTTATGAGTCCTCTATTCCAGGTGTCAGGGAAATGACCAACACTCAGAACCAAGTTGAACAGTTTTAGTAAGGCCAATCTTAATTTGTGCTCTGTGTTCTTCAGCATTTCATTGAGGATGCCATCTGGTCCATTTGCTTTTTTGATTTTGTCAATCAGTTCATTTTCTGTGATGGGGTAGTCTAATGGGTTTTGGTATATACCAATTGTATGTTCCATGTTGATTATTTTTTCAGATATTTGGGTTTGTTCTGGGTTCATTTTTATTTAGCTATAAAGTTGTTCAAAGTGATTTTTCCAGGTGTATCCATTTTGTATGGCTGTTTGTTCATGTTGTTTTTTTATTCAGGGAATTCAAATTGTCCCAGAATTTGTTAGAATTTATAGATTCTTCAATAGTTTTTAGCTGATTTTGCATGCACTGTTCTCTCTTTTTACTGAGTGTATTTTTATACTGTTTAATTGTCTTAATTTTTTACTCATTGTTTTACAGTCTAAATCAAACCATTTTTCATTCTCTTGTTTGGTTTTATGGTTTTTCATAGGGGATTTGAGGTTAGATAAAGTTGCCAAATAATCAAATATATAATTTATGTTCTCCATGACCAGATTTACACCATCTCCATCGTGAGGATAAACTCTGCCAGCTGGAGTGATGGACTTTAGTGTCAGAGTGTGGGCTGCTGCTGTCTGGCTGGTGGGAGAGCTGGGCTGCTGCTGCTTGCAGGTGTGTGTGAGGCTCTCTGTCTGTTCTCTCAGGTGTTGTATTTCTCCCTCTCTGAGCAGCAGCTCCTCCCTGACTGTTTTCAGTTCTTTACTCAGGGTCTCTCTGTCCTGCTGCAGTTTTCATATCTCTCCTCTTAACTCCTTAACACTAGCTTCAAAGTCTCGTGTGAGGTGACTGAGTTTATATTCCAGGTGTTGTAAGCGCTCATTGGATGTTGCATAGGAGAGTGTTAGTTCCCTAAGCTCCACCAGCTCTACCTCATGTAGGGAGAGACTGTTTCTGATCTGAGTGACAGACTGCTCCAGCTGTGAGTCGCAGTCATCAGGGTTAGGCTGCGCCCCCTCCTGCCCCTCCCTTGAGCTCTGGGCTTCACTGTCTCCTGTAGCTCCTTGTGTTTGTTTCTTAGCCTCTGCTAGAGCTTTTAGGCTGGTAAAGTTTGCCTGGACTGAGCTGAGACATGCTTCAGTCCCCTGGAACATTATGGTTCCATTATGGTAGATATTTACAGTTAGAAATGTGGGGGAGGGGCTCCCCTGCAATGGCTTCCATTGTTTTGTTTTGTTTTGGTTTTCTCTAACTGTCACTTTTTAACTGTCACTGTCAGACTGCTGCTACTTTTTATGCTATTTTCTATATTATTCACTATAATTCACTTAACCAAGAAATATCTTTCTTTTTCTTTAGTTCTGTTTCACTAATTTGCAACAGTCTTTTATATTCGGTTTGATATACGTTTTGTTAGGTTGGCTTCACTCCAGAGGTGAATTTTTTTTTTACATTTCAAGATCTCATGAGGATCATGATCTGCTGCTGGTGACTCTCTCTACTCACTGGTTATTTCCCAAACTGCATTTTTGCGCCCTTGAAGTGCACTTCGGGAAGGGGACGCTGCTCGAAGAGTCGTTCCAAACAAAGAAAGTTGATTTTTTCACAAAGGGCCCTTTTACAAGACTTTTAGCGAAGGATACATTCAAACTGTAATGCCATGCTCTTTAGAGAGCCCACATCAAGATCTTTGTTCTTTGTAGTGAGTAGGGCATAGGGATGATCACTTTCGATTGGATTTTGCCCACTGTAATGCATTCCCTCGGATTTTGCCCACTGTAATGCATTCCCTCGATGATGGCGGTGACAACGGTTGTCAGGGGCGGAGAATGGCAGAATGCAAGTGATAATGCACCAATTACAACAAAGAATCTCCAGTTTCACAAAACAGCATCCAACACAGTTAAAGGGAAACTAACACGACAGTAGATTAAATGAAATCAAATCAAATCACATTTATTGTCACACAGCCATATACACAAGTGCAATGGTGTGTGAAATTCTTGGGTGCAGTTCCGATCAACATAGCAGTCATGACAGTGATGAGACAGTACCAATTTACAATAACATCAAATTAACACAGCACAATTTAAACATCTGATATACACATAATTACACTCAACAATATACAAATAATAACATACACTGTACAGTATACAATACGCACAATATAGATACACATTATTCAATAAAAATAAAAAAGTATATATATAGTAGTATATATAGAATGTACAGTATTGTACTGTATTGACATTCAGACTGTCAGTTGATAGTAAGTTGTTAAGAGAGAATATATATAATAATAATATAATTTATGACAGTCCGGTGTGAGATATAAGAGTAAGAGTACTAAAGTGCAGTGCAGATGTATTTTGATCGTGGGAGATCAAGAGTTCAAAAGTCTGATTGCTTGGGGGAAGAAGCTATCATGGAGTCGGCTGGTGCGGGTCCTGATGCTGCGATACCGCCTGCCTGATGGTAGCAGTGAGAACAGCCCATGGCTCGGGTGCCTGTTGTCTCTGATGATCCTCCGAGCTTTTTTCACACACCGCCTGGTATATATGTCCTGGAGGGAAGCTCACCTCCGATGATGTGTCTGGCAGTTCGCACCACCCTTTGCAGTGCTTTGCGGTTGTGGGCTGTGCTATTGCTGTACCAGGTGGAGATGCAGCCAGTCAGGATGCTCTCTACAGTGCAGGTGTAGAACCGTGTGAGGATGTGGCGGTTCATTCCAAACTTCTTCAGCCGTCTCAGGAAGAAGAGGCACTGATGAGCCTTCTTCACAACGGCCTCAGTGTGGACAGACCATGCGAGTTCCTCAGTGATGTGGACACCCAGAAACTTGAAGCTGCTGACTCTCTCCACTGGTGCTCCATTGATGGTGATGGGACTGTGTTCTCTGTCTTTTCTTCTGAAGTCCACCACAAGCTCCTTTGTCTTACTGATGTTGAGGGAGAGGTTGTGCTCCTGACAACAGTGTGTCAGAGTGTGCACCTCCTCTCTGTAGGCTGTTTCATCATTGTCAGTGATCAGACCTACCACCGTCGTGTCATCAGCAAACTTAATGATGGCATTGGAGCTACGTGTTGCCACACAGTCATGTGTGTACAAGGAATACAGTAGTGGGCTGAGAACACAGCCCTGTGGGGCTCCAGTGTTGAGGGCCAGCGATGAGGAGATGTTACTGCCTATTCTAACCACCTGGCGTCTGCTTGACAGGAAGTCCAGGATCCAGCTGCACAGCGAGCTGTTTAAGCCCAGAGCCCGGAGTTTCTCATCTAGCTTGGAGGGCACTATGGTGTTGAATGCTGAGCTGTAGTCTACAAACAACATTCTTACATAAGCGTTCTTTTTTTCCAGGTGGGAGAGAGCAGTGTGTATTGTAGATGCAATGGCATCATCAGTGGAGCGGTTGTTGCGGTAAGCAAACTGCAATGGGTAAAGAGAGAGAGGCAGCACAGAGCAGATGTAATCTCTGATTAGTCTCTCAAAGCATTTGCTGATGATGGGGGTCCGAGCAACAGAACGCCAGTCATTTAAGCAAGTTATTTTTGATTGCTTTGGAACAGGCACAATGGTGGACGTTTTAAAGCATGTGGGGACTACAGACAAAGAGAGGGAAAGGTTGAAAATGTCTGTAAAAACACCAGCCAGCTGGTTCGCGCACGCTCTGATGACGCGGCCTGTAATGCCATCTGGGCCCGCGGCTTTGCGGATATTCACCCGTCGGAAGGATCGGGTTACATCCGCTACAGAGACGGAGAGTGAACTAACCTCTGTAGCTTCGGCCGCGAGAGCTCTCTCCGCGAGTTCGGTGTTATTTCCCTCAAAACGAGCAAAAAAGTATTTAGCTCATCCGGGAGAGAGGCAGCGGTGTTCATGGTGGAGTTTTTATTCCCTTTAAAGTCCGTGATGATGTTAATTCCCTGCCACATGCTTCTAGAGTTGGTGGTGTTAAACTGTCCTTCAATCTTGTTCCTGTACTGGCGTTTTGCTGTTTGCTTTGGAGGGCATAACTGGCTTGTTTATGCTCCTCCGCGTTCCCGGAATTGAAAGCGGAGGTCCGACTCGGACCTTTCCCGACTCCACCGGCGCTGCGTGTTCAGCTCCTCCGTTGTACACACCAGCCCTCCCAGCCTAAAAGGAAGGGGTTGAAAATAAAAGAAATAATATAATAATAATAAATAAAACACATTCCTTTCCCCCTTCTATTTATTCTTTAGGTTCATTTATATCCTTTCCACTAAAACAGTTTAATTTAAAAACTGTGACAGCTCTGACCAATTCCTTTTTATCAAGGATCGTTTTTAGATTAAAATCTCTAACTCCTTTCCCCTTTCATCTTTCTTTAAGCGATTCTCTTTCTCTTCTATATTTTCTGCATTGTAGAATAACATGCGCCACATTCTCTGACTCCCTACCAGGCCCGGTTCTACTGGGGTGCTTGATGGTGCTAAGCACCCTCAAACGAAACTTATGGGGCTTTTCCACTGCACAGTATGGCCCGACTCGACTCAGCTCGGCTCGCTTTTTGGGGGTTTTCCACTGTGGATAGTACCTGGTACTTTTTTAGTACCACCTCGGTCAAGGTTCCAAGCGAGCTGAGCCGATACTAAATGTGACGTCAAAACCCTGCATATCACTGATAGGTCAGAGTAAATCTATAAACGGATGGCAGGTTAGCTTACCCTCGTGCGTCGTCTTTGAGCTAACACAGTGATGTCCTCGTCTGTGCTTTGGTGTACGGTTTCCCAAACTCTCCTGTTTTTTTTAGCGGTATTTTGTCTTGCTGCCGTCAGCCTCTTTTGAAACAAAGTTTGTCATCTTGCTGTGAAAAACAGCCACAAGCTGAGAATAAAGAACACCATTCCTATGATATCCTCCATTGCTCCTTTGTTGTGTGTTTGTGTCATGTTTAAGATGATGTCACGGTAGTAGAGGCGGCACAACTATGACGATCAGCCTATAATCCCACTCACGTTGAGGCTACACTAAACTGCAGTGGAAAAGCAAGCTCAGAAAAGTAAAGCGAGCAGAGTCGAGTCGAGTTGAACTGTAATGTGCAGTGGAAAAGTGCCATTAGAGCACCCTCAATTGCAGACCAGGGCAAACTACTGCCAGCAGGTCGATTTATCATGAACGTTTTTTATTAGATCTTTCATTTATCTAGCTTTTGGACCTATCGCGCATCCACAAGCTTTTAATATGCTCAGGGTTGCCAGATAAGATGCAATAGACGTCATACTTAATTTATGCAATCTGGCAGCCATGCATGCAAGTGCACGTGCTTTCTCTTCGCAAAAAAATAAATAAAAAAAATTAGCGCTCAATAGTGCACGCGAGCAAAACCAAGCGAGAGAGGAAAATGTTTGTTCTTTGTGTTATTTGTGAAATGCTGAAGTCCCACACACCTGTATGTGAATGTTACTCTGGCAGTAATCATTTATCAGTGTCATGCAGCCTGTTTTATTCAGTGGTGTGCTGAATGGGGTGCCAAACAAACCATTGACGTAAATTGAATAACCATTGAATAAAACAAATAAACGGATCCACTTTGCGGCCAACATTCAAATAAGATTTTAGAATCTATAATTTCCGAATATTTTATTTTACTTTTAAACCAGACTCCAAATTACCATTGCATTGAAGTATGGTAAAATAATCAATTAATAATTTTATTCAGCCTTTATTCAGTTTTACTACCACATGATAGAAAGTATAGCAGCAAAACTTCAAGCAATCGCAGAATGGTCCCATCAGTCTGTATACACTTCAGAAAATTGTGCATCATTCATTGAGTGCATGTCTGAGCTTCAAAAAATACAACTATGCAGAACTTTTTATCTTCACCGTTCCATGTTCTACTTAACGGCTGATGTGGCCCCAGTACCAAAATAATTGCACACCCCTGCTCAATTGAATATGTAAGACTAATACTGTAAATTGGCAAGCAGATTTTCTTGAATACCAACAAACACACAAATCCTTTCATTTTATGAATGCACAAAATGCTGCATCAAAACTTATAAACGTGTATGATTTTGCAAATCAGTATGTCCTAATCTGCAGGGGCAGAATTTTGCTGTCATTTTCAGCGACAGATCATGGAAAAAAAAAAAACAAAAGCAATAAATGTTTTGTACATAAAAAAAAACAACAACTTTTCTTTACGTTGTTTAAGTAGCATTTAAACATGATTTAATCTATTAAAACATTTGTAATTATGATACATCTCCACTTTATACAGAGCACCCCCACTATTTTCAGAAGTACCCTCAATGATTTTGATCTGGAAATGGGCCTGCTCCCTACAATACCTACAGTTTCCATCCTGATGTTTACCTATTATTACTAGCATCCCATGTAACCCACAGTGTCCAAATATAAGCCTTGTGTATATTCTCTCCTCCTTTTTACTCCTACCTAATGATTTTTCCATTCCCACCTTACACTGTATTTCATAAAATTGTCTCCCTTTCGACTCCCTCTTGCCATTTTTGCATCAGTACCTTTTTGATTATGCTTTTCCCTTCCATCGTGCTAACTGGCACTTCTACTTCTACTCTCTCCCTTTTTAATGCTCTTTTTGCCAAACTATCAGCCTCTTCATTTCCCTCAATTCCCATATGAGCTGGCACCCATGTAAAACAAATCCGAATCCCAGAGCTGACTATCTTTGATTGCATCTGAATAATTTCATATACCAAATCTTGCCTACTTTTAGATGAGTAATAGACTGGAGAACAGATACAGAATCAGAGCAAATTACCACATTTCCTGGTCTGATTTCCAGGGGCGCAACTACACATTTACTGAGGGGTATGCAACATCCATGTTGGCGCCCCCCAATAAAAATCTATATTTTTTAAATCAAGAATTCAATAAAAAAAGGGTACAACCTAAAGTGATGCCAGTTATTTAATTCAAACTTTTATATTTAGAATTTGATTTATAATTTTTATACGAACAGTCATGTACATGGCACTGAAACGTTTACTTATATAAAAAATCTAATTATTCATTTAATTTTATCTGCATCGTTATTTTCCATCCATACAGAAAAATAAAGAAAATAAAGAAGAGACTTAATTGTTCAACATGATTGATTCTGAAGCAAGCCTCTCCATCACACATTTCTTTGCCCAATTTTTTGGATTTAGTCAATAATTGATCCAGGTGTTGTTTAATAATTCCTGAGATAATTTAATCACACCACCTCTGGTGGATTCTCATGTCGTGTTTGACAGCAAGACAACAACAGGTGAAGGTAGGAAAGCGGAGCAACATTAGTTATAGTTAGTTAGAGAAGCCTACGTATAGGTTGGACATGGCTGAGGGTCAGTTAACAACTTTTTAACAAGCTTTTCACTCTAAATGTACATATGGGGACTTTTTGCATAACCGTGACAGAAAAGATACTTGGAAATGAACTGATATGTATAGCTGGCCATCTGTACCTCTCAGCATCATTAAATGTAGGTTAACTTCAAGCCTTTCTTCAAGATTTTTAGTGATAAAGTGATAATTTAAGCCTACCAATCACTTGGTCATTGTTTTCTTCCTTTTAATGCACTGTTTTTCATTTCCATTTTCCTTTTTCTGTTCTGCACCCCAGAACGCATTCCCCCTCTGACCCCATGTGACAGTCAGAGCAAGGTCGGTAGACAAAGGGTGAGCCGTAGCTATGAAGGTACCTCTTGATAAAATAAAAAATAAAAATGCATATTTGAACCCATTTAAAATTTTAAGTAAAATTAAATCAAATAAAAGTTAAATAAAATAAATTATTTCATTACTGTTTAAAATTGTGTTTTTGGCTATTTATAAGGTATTATAGGAGATTTAAAAGTATGATTTTGGCGCCCCTTCTCGTGTGGCGCCCCTATGCATTGCATATGTTGCATATCCCATTTTTGCGCCCCTGCTGATTTCCTCTACCCACTCTAATGCCCATGTCACTGCCCTCATCTCTACTGTAAATACTGCCAAATGATCTGTAGTGCGCTTTTACATTCCAACCTGTCTGCCTGGAACCACAAATGCAAAGCCTGTGTGCCCAGATTTAGGATCTTTTGATCCATCAGTATGTATATACTCACAGCCAAATATAATGTTTGCTTGAAAAAGACTTTCTACTGATTGTCCTTCCCTGTTTTCTTGATATGTTTCTAACACTGACAGATCTACTTCTGGTACTTTCAATATCCATGGAGGACTAAGTGGCCAAATAACAGTTGGACTAAATTTCCTCCCACACAGACCTAACACTTATGCCAGCCAACCCATCCATCCGAAACATGACATTCCTTTGGGCTCTCTTTCCCAACTATCTCTTAATATCTTCTTTGTTGGGTGAGTGTCCTACTGAGATACATTCATCTGATCGATTTTTGAAGGCAGCATAGATGTATCCTTCGCTGCCTATCAAATCGCTGCCCCAGCAGTTGAGCTGAAGAAAAAAAATTGTGTTTTAAAAGTTATGATAAAGATTGTTCTTCTCCAAGAAAATAAAATAAATATAGACTAACAGATGATAATAAATGTGCATATGTCCACCAACATTTTTAATGTTAAGAATTAAAAGTGCTGTAACCATTTTGGGAGAGTTGTTTGATTTAATGTAGGGCAACTGCATTGAGAAGATGGGAAATCATACATGAATTGGCTCAATAACCCCTTTCAGAAGAATCCGTGTATCATTCGTTCATTTCACATTCAATTAGGAATTCAAAATTGGAAACAAAAAATGACTTATTTAATTATTCGTTTACAAAACCAATATTATAAAACAAATAATGAATTGTTTTTCGTAATTTCGATTTAATGCTCAAGTTAAAATTGGAAAACTGGAAAAATAGCCACAGGACACTGTGCATTTTGATTATTTGATTTCACTCATGTATGACTTGAATATTTGATTCGCACATATGGGTGGACCTGAAACGCCCCTTTCTTCTGATTGGTCAACCTGCATTGTTGTCTTCCTCAATGCTGTGAGACAGAATAAAAGTTCTCTGCTGTTTAATTGTTCAGATAAATTTGTCTCAGTTAATATTAAATTATTTACCATTTATTCTCCAAAATTCGCCATGTTTATTGCAGCTGAGCTATCTCTCTTATCAAATAGTCAGACACATTGCCTACACACAACCTTAAAATGTTCATGCGTGAGTTCATTTCGTCTTCATGCGATTCAGCATTTGAACAATCATTGCCACATGAAGCAATTTATAAGAGCAAAACACACACACACACACACACACACACACACACACACACACACACACACACACACACACACACACACACACACACACACACACACACACACACACACACACACACACACACAGTTTTTCTTTTCTTTTTCTCCCCAGTTTGGAATGCCCAATTCCCAATGCACTCTAAGTCCTCATGGTGGTTACCACGGAGACATAGCGTGTGTGGAGGCTTCTTCACGCCATCCACGCACAACTCACCACCGAGAGCGAACCACATTATAGCGTCCACAAGGAGGTTACCCCATGTGACTCTACCCTCCCTAGCAACGGGCCAATTTGGTGGCTTAGGAGACCTGGCTGGAGTCACTCAGCACGCCCTGGGATTCGAACTCATGAACTCCAGGGGTGGTAGCCAGCGTCTTTACTCACTGAGCTACCCAGGCCCCTTAAGATGAATCCCTCACTCTGTATGCCAAATGTCTTCTCACAGTTATCCTCCTTCATGCCACACAACTTGTTTTATTTTATTCATTTTTATTAAGTGGTACCATGCAGTGCAGGTTTGGGATTCGCAGTTCGGGTGACCAGACGTCACTTTAAAAATGGGGACAGTCCCAATTTTACAAGCCATATATGGCGTCATGGTGGACTTACAGTCGGGACACCTTTTGTCCTAATACTAAGTCTAAGGTGGCTATAGTATGCTTGCTTAAAATAAGCGTTTTAAATTGATATCAGTGTTTCCTGAGTTTTTTAAATGAGAAATCATCAAAGAGTAACGAAAGAATCGGTTTATTTTCATTTTAAAATATTGTAGTGCAATGAACAAAGCAAGATGCGGTACAGGGAATATACAGACTTAACGTAGGGTGCATCCAAGACAGATGAGCATTCATGCCAACAGTAAATATCAAATGATAAATAATAATAATAACAAATAAGTTGGAAGGTATTATTACATTTAACATTTAATATAAGAAGTATTTACATGGCAGCGAAGAGTACTAATGAATTCAAGCTCGAATTCATAACGACATCCATGTTTTTGAATGGGAATATGGGTAGTCTTTACCTACTGGGTCACATACGCAGCAGTTTTGTGTGCCTTTTACTATCGGACAAATGTGAAGGCTATGTGTAAATGCTGACTTTAAATTCACTGGTCGAGCTTTCATGAACTTCCTTTAGCATAATTTCCATGATGAGCAAGTCCCTCAAACATAAGCTCCCAGAGCGGGGTAAAGTTAGTTGTAGGTTCGATATTTTTTTGGATATTTGGTTTTTCGTACCAGCGCTCTCTGCCGGCGGCAAGTTTTCAAAGATTTCGCACACTTGGCTTGATGTTATGGTATATAAATATAAATGGTATATAACTATAATATACAGACATAAAACATCTGCACTCAGAACCAAGGATGTAACCACATAGTCTATTCAGGATTGGGGGGTACCAAATGTAATAATTTAATAATCAACCATGGACAAACCCCATATCAGTAGACTACTATTATGAATATTGGGGCGACGTCCCCCTCAATGTCTTTGGTGGTTACGGCCCTGCTCAGAACTGTCATTTGGTGTGGCTGCAGAATTATGACTGAAAATGCTCCGATGCGATTTCATTGCTTAGCATACTTAAGGGACCATCTGAAAATTCCACTCACTATTAAACACAGGCGGTGTCCAATTACTCATTCAGTAGACGTGCAAGTTAAACCAACATTAAAAGTACACTTTTACATTCCAAATGTTGTAGTAGGTTGCCAGTTAATAGACTGAGCTACTACAAGTAAGATTTTTACAGTACGTCCAATAATATGAATGCAGTATTAGATTATTTTAAATAAATAAATAAATAAATAAATCACCAAAAAGTTATTTTCACATTCCAAAGGTTGTAGTAAGTTCCCAGTGGATAGACTGGCATACACATATGAGATGTTTACAGTAAGTCCAATAATGAGTACAGTATATGATTATTTTCGAAAAAAAGAAAAAAAAAATCCAATAATATGAGTACAGTATTAGGTTATTTTAGGATAAACATCATAAAAATTCCTGAAAATGTTATTTTCACATTCCAAAGGTTGTAGTAACTTCCCAGTGGATAGACTGACTAACTGTAAAAATCTCACCTGTAGTAATTCAGTCTATCTACTGGGAACTTACTACAACCTTTGGAATGTGAAAATAACATTTAGGTGAATTTTAGTTAATTCATTTATAAAATAATCTAATACTAATATTATTGGACGTACTGTAAAAATCTCACCTGTAGTAAGTCAGTCTGCCCACTGGGAAGTTACTACAAACTTTGGAATGTGAAAGGGCGAATCTCCATCAATTATCGAACCTAAACTAACTTTACTCCGCAGTTAAACATAAGCCTGTGTCTTTACAATGTAGGCATATGCTTCAAAAGTCTTATGAATGTATGGTAATTTTCGTCATCTCATTTAAAACAATGAACTGCGATGCACCTCACTGATCTCTGCCTGCATCACCTCGGTCTAATGATGGACTACACTCTTAAAATGGAATACATAGACTACCAATTAATTGCCAACAAAACACTTCATCAGCCAACTAACAAAGGACAATTGCATCTATGTGGACTTCTGCAGTTAATTCAGGATGAACTTCAAAGACATTAGTCATTAATCTTACAGTTCATACAAAATCTTTGTTTAAACACTGACCCTTAACACTTACTTAGTTTACTAATTTTAAACCATGACTTGCACTATAAAGAATTAAGTAATATTTACATTTATTCATTTGGCAGATGTTTTTATCCAAAGCGACTTACAAAAGAGCAACACATAAGCGAATCATCTTAAGGAGACAGTGGTATGAAAAAGTGCCATATTTCAAAGTTTCACTAGCATCAGAATAGTAGTGTTCAAAACTGATTAAAGTGCACAATCATTTTTTATTTATTTATTTATTTATTTTTTTGTGACTGGTTAAGTGCTCATGGAAAAGATGTGTTTTTAGCCATTTTTTGAAGACTAATATTGGCATTATATTCATGTTGTTTAGCCAGAAGGGAACTGGCTCCCACAGTGAGCCTGGTTTCTCCCAAGGTTATTTTTCTCCATTAACTAACATCTTATGGAGTTTTGTGTTCCTTGCCATTTAAACACAATTCACAATCATATTTCATCAAACTACACAATGATGACTCTAAGACATCATAGATATTGTTTAATTTTCTGTTAATGCATGATTTTCTGTAAAGCTGCTTTGAAACGATGTGTGTTGTGAAAGGCGCTATACAAATAAAAATGACTTGACATACCTTTTCAAACCGAGCAACGTCAAAGACAGCAGGTTTATGTGTAGGGCTATTTGATAAGAGAGATAGTTCAGCTGCAATAAACGTGGTAAAGAATTAAATAAATGGTACAGAATGTAATATTAACCGAGACAAATTTATCTGAACAATTAAACAGCAGAGAACTTTTATTCTGTCTCACAGCATTGAGGAAGACAACAATGCAGGTTGACCAATCAGAAGAAAGGGGCGTTTCAGGTCCACCCATATGTGCGAATCAAATATTCAAGTCATACATGAGTGAAATCAAATAATCAAAATGCACAGTGTCCTGTGGCTATTTTTCCAATTTCCTATTTTAACTTGAGCATTAAATCGAAATTACGAAAAACAATTCATTATTTGTTTTTTAATATTGGTTTTGTAAACGAATAATGAAATAAGTTTGTTTTTCCGATTTTGAATTTCTAATTGAACGTAAAATGAACGCATGATACACGGATTCAGAAGAAACACTGGCAATTTTGAATCTCACTTGCACGTGCACATTGATTTAGTCTCCCTGAGGATACGAAAACAAATGGGCGTGTACGTTAAACCTGTCATTTGAGAGTTTCTTTCAAATACACGCTATAATTTCGCCATACTAGAAAGTCGCAGTTGGACTCCTCCTTCCTCAGAAGTGTTATCGACTGTAAGTTCTGCGGTCGAGCAGGTGGACGCGGAGCTCGCGGTAGGGGAGCGTTGCGTTGCTCACGAGAGTCAACCCACAGGTGAGAGAGTATTGCAGCTGTATTGTATTTATTTACTGTTTACGTTTCTTATTTTAACTTTAAATACGTTTAAATGCTGTCCTAAAACTGCACTGATATTCTCCACTGGGAAACCATAAGTAGTTTACACGAGCTGTCCTTTTCTAATGAAATACTGTATACATTTTCTGTTGTTTCTTTGGTTTTAACATATATTCTTGCTCCATGCCCAGAACATGGAAAGCCACTGTTTGAAATTGAGGTTCTTTATTTATGTGGCGTGTTGATATTCATCAAAACAAAACTACTGTTATCAGTAGGATCTATTGTACATGTATTATTGCGCATAGTTTATTGTTGAAGGTCGTTGCATTTCGCATCTCCGTTTCTTTCCTTTTTTCTCTTTCTTTGTGTAGAAGCTCGTTTTGAAAACTCTCTTGCTGCTTTTAATGAAAATATTTTTGCCAGATACAATTTCCAAACATTTCAGCTTTAAACAAATTAAATGCCACTGCAGTTTTGGGGAAAGGGAGATTTTTTTTTTTTTTTCCCCACCATATCACCTTCAGAGACCTCCCATGTTCCCAAACAGTTCCTCCACACCTTCCTATGAACGCAAATATCTACTAACTTTCTTCCACAACTGTCATTCTGTTCTGTTCAGTTCTGTTCACAGAGTGTGTTTATGTCAGTGTCACTGTAAATGACAGCTGTCACCCATTTGTGAAGTCAGCTGTATAATTTTAGCCAGTAGTAATCAGAATGATTTTCATTCTTGGGAAGTTTTAGAACTACTGATGCAGTGGCTAGTAAGATTATTACAATTTGTAAGGAATGCTAGTTTGTTTCAGAAGGCGGTGTTGCCCTAGATCTTTTCTCACTAAATCAGCTTTGTAATGTGTCTTTGTGTGTTTAGGCTTGTTCATCATCTTGCATGTTTGTACTATCAGAAAATGATATCAGTCTTTTACCATATCAGTCTCTCAATTCATTTATCCTGTGCACATGTGTAATGGTCCCTTACTTTGTTTTATGCACTATTTAAATATTGTTATATTCAAAAGCCTTTATAACACATCATTCATGGGTGGCACTGACATGAAGTGACTTGGTGCAACTGCTGCTGTTGACCAAACTGTTTACCTTCATTCTTCCACTTGGGATCTAAACTTTTACACTAATTTGTACTACTTTCACTCTGTTACAGCACTCACATCCATTATCACATTTACCTTTGCCAGTGCTGACAAATGTGCATGAATGTTCTGATGGTTATTAGAGAATTGTTAGTACAGACATTTATTTAATGCTATATTATGTTTTTATTATTATTATTATTATTATTATTATTGTTTATCCCCTTGTCTCCCAATTTGGAATGCCCAATTCCCACTACTTAGTACGTCCTCGTGGTGGTGCGGTTACTCTCCTCAATCCGGGTGGCGGAGGACAAGTCTCAGTTGCCTCCGCTTCTGAGACCGTCAATCCGAGCATCTTATCACATGGCTCGCTGTGCATGACACCGCGGAGACCCCGCATGTGGAGGCTCATGCTGTTCTCCGCGATCCACGCACAACTTACCATGTACCCCATTGGGAGCGAGAACCACTGATCGCGACCACAAGGAGGTTACCCCATGTGACTCTACCCTCCCTAGCAACTGGGCCAATTTGGTTGCTTAGGAGACCTGGCTGGAGTCACTAAGCACACCCTGGATTCAAACTCATGACTCCAGGGGTGGTAGTCAGCATCTTTACTCGCTGAGCTACCCGGCCCCTATTTAATACTATATTAAATTATTATGTGATTTAATAAATTCTGGGTGTAAGCTGAAAGCCACAGGGCAAGTCGTAGAACAACTAGAGTTGTAAAGCATGGGAAATTATCATTTTTTTTTCTAAGTATGGCTTTAAGCAGCTCTTATTTGACCTTTTGCCTCATTGCTATGGGTGACCATGAAGTTTAAGGCGTTCCATGAGTCTCAGACTGTTCTCAGAGGTCTTCAGGTTCACAGCTCAGCTCACACGATGGCCAGATGACTATAGAATTGTTTACCCTTTAAAGGAATTGTTCACCCTAAAATTTAACTTCTTACACTCATGTTGTTCTAAACCCGTATTACTTTCTTCTGTGGAGAAAGGAAAAATTTAAAAGAATAATATTGGTAATTTTTTTAATGTAAAAAGTATAATTTTCCCATATAATTAGCGGTAAGAATTTATATTATGCTTAACAAGAGAGTACATGCACTTTCTACAGAAAATTGTTAAAATTACTGTAGAAAAAAACAATAATTGGGTGTTCCCAGAATTCCCTGCATGACCCATTACACTTCATTATATTTTATGGGAATAGTTATGTTTCTTATTATTTTTAAGTACATTGTGGTGTTCTGTGTTATATTTGATGTAGTTTAGTTAATGTTTATTACATTATTTTAATTTCACATATGGTACCCTGATGGTGTTTATTGTTTGTGTGAGTGCAACTGAGCACTGTCTCTACAAGTTTATTGGTCATTGCTCCTAGAAAGCCCACTATTGATAAACGGTGATTAACGATACATTATAAAGTGAAAAGCAGATCATTACAGTTTCAGAAGGTTAATATATCAAGTTTAATTTAATAAAATAAACGACGGTAATGCACAGTAAAATATACAGTAAAATTATGGTGAATTTCTGGCAACCACAGCTGCCAGTTTTTTTTACTGTAAATTTAACAGGATTTCTTTTACAGTGTAAAAGTGTCATATCAAAAAAGTATCTGTTCCTCAAACAAAGCTATCATATGGCTTTAGAAGACTTATAAATGCAACACACAAGTCAAATGGTGCTTTTGCATCCTTTTGAAGTTTGAAAGCTCCAGTCCCCATTCTTTGTAATTGCATAGGAAAAAGAAAACACTTGTGCATTCTTCAAAAATTTCTCCTTTTGGGTTCCACGAAAGAAAGTCATACAGTTTTGGAACTACATGAGGGTGAGTAAATGATGACATAATTTTACATTAGTGTTTGGCAACAGGTTCATTCATTAATATCTCTTATATTCATAAATTATACTTTAGGCACTGGTGCCTAACACACACACACACACACACACACACAGAATCTTTCTCTCGATACTGGTTTAAACACATATTTTGGGAAATGCTTGATTACATCTGAAGCCTCTGTAATAATTACTCCCAGCTGTAGAAAAAGCTGTCAAAATATATTTTGCGGATCTTCTGCTCATGACAGTTCTGCTGGCCTTTCACTCTCTCTGGAGCTTTATTAAACATGTCAGTCCTCTGATTGCTGCTTGGGATTTTATGCTTTTTGAAGCAGCGCATAAGGAGTCTCATCAGTCAGTGGAGGAAGCGTGATGATGAGCCTGTTGAATTTTCAGAACACATTCTTTACTGTTAGAGACGAGATGATAAAATGATGATGATCATAGAACATGATGAATAGAAAAACAAGAATTGTCCCCAGATGTACACTAGTCAAGTCAAGTCATTTTTATTTGTATAGCACCTTTCACAACACACATAGTTTCAAAGCAGCTTTACAGAAGATCAGGCATTAACAGAAAATAAAACTAATATCTATAATGTCTAAGGGGCCATTTACACTACAACGTTTTTAACCAAAAACGGAAAACTTCCCACGCATTCTGGCTGTTCGTTTACACGACAACGGTGTTTTGGGGCCTGAAAACGCAAACTTTTGAAAACGGGTTTCAAAGTGCAAGTTTTTTGAAAATTATGTCGTTATCG
Organism: Myxocyprinus asiaticus; assembly: GCF_019703515.2. NCBI lineage: Eukaryota > Metazoa > Chordata > Actinopteri > Cypriniformes > Catostomidae > Myxocyprinus > Myxocyprinus asiaticus. The sequence goes on along the minus strand of NC_059371.1, from coordinate 19,444,070 downwards.
TCTCTGTGTAAACATACAAAAACATGAATTTGTGAAGACTATTACGTCATGTGCACGCATATTACGTGTTCAGTCTATAGGCATGCTCGTGAGTACTTCAAAATAACGCACGAGACGTTCAAAACTACAACGGCGGACTACAGGACTGTGTTTGTGCTGCTCAAGACTTGTAGTAATAAAGCAACTTCATCGTCCATCCAGACAAAATTGCTCGATGCTTTCGCCATCTTCATTGTTTGGATTCACCGCTCTGTGGAAGAATGCTTATATGTGCTGGCACATAGTGTTTCTTTACAAAGTGACATCGCCAACTACTGGCCTGGCATGCATCGTCGTTTTCGCGGATCTGTGTGAACGGGGATTGTTTTGACAACGTTGTCGTCTGTACGTGAAACTTTCCAAAAACGCAGATGAAAACCTCTCCGCCCATAGTACATTGTTGCCGCGCAAACGTACCCCCAGAGTCATCATTGTGTAATTTGATAAAATACAATTGTAAATTGTGTTTAAAAATAAGTAATTAAATAATAATTGTATTTATAACCCCAGAGAGCAAGCCTAAGGTGACTGTGGGAAGGAACACAAAACTCCATAAGATGTTGGTTAATGGAGAAAAATAACCTTGGGAGAAACCAGACTCACTGTAGGGGCCGGTTCCCCTCTGGCTAAACAGCATTAATATAATGCCAATATGACTTATGTATAGTGCAAGTCATGGTTTAAAATGATTAAACTAAGTAAGTGTTAAGGGTCAGTGTTTAAACAAAGATTTTGTATGAACTGTAAGATTAATGACTAATGTCTTTGAAGTCCATCCTGTATTTACTGCAGAAGTCCACATAGATGCAATTGTCCTTGTTAGTTGGCTGATGAAGTGTTTTGTTGGCAATTAATTGATAGTCTTTGTATTCCATTTCAAGAATGTAGTCCATCATTACACCGAGGTGATGCAGGCAGAGATCAGTTAGGTGCTTCGCAGTTCAACCTGGCCGGTAATTTCGGTGAGGTCTATCCTAAGTCCAAGGTTCAGGCAGTGGCATATGAAGTATCCCATGTCTTATGGTTGGAGTTGGCATCAGTCCTCTGAAGTCCATCGTAATAGACTGAAGTGATGTTTGGCTGGCACCGGCTGCTATTAGTCATCATCACACAGCGACACGTAGCAGTGGAGTCCAACACGAAGCAGAAATGGAGCTGGATCCAGCCGGTTTGCAGTTGTTTGTTGTTGTTGTTGTTGTTGGTTGTTCCTGAGCGGTGAGGGTTTGAGATCGATCTGAGTCCCTCACACAATTGTATGTTGTCATGGTTGTTCTTGTAAGCAGTGCTTTGAGATCAATGCAATAATCCGTGTAACAGAGGAGAAAAATGGGTGCGCGCTGTTTGAACTACCATTCAGAAGTTTAGGGTCACTTACTCATTCTTTCTTTCTTTCTTTCTTTATTTATTTTTTCACATTTTAGAATAATAGTAAAGTCATCACAACTATGGAATAATAGAAATGGAAATATGGGAATTATGTTGTGACTAAAAAAAATCCAAAATAAATCAAAACTATGTTATATTTTAGCATCTTCATAGTGGCCACACTTTGCCTAGATTTTGCAGAAATGTGCTCTTGACATTTTCTCAACCAACTTCTTGAGGTATCACCCTGGGATGCTTTTTAAACAGTATTGAAGGAGTTCCCATCTATGTTGGGCACTTAGTGGCTGCTTTTGTTAATTATTCGGTCCAAGTCATCCATTTTAAAAACTTTTTTAAAATAGAATTTTAGTTTTGTAATTAAATTAATATAGTGGCACAATTATATTTTTGTCTACAAAACTAATTTCAAACATTTAAGCATATGCCTTCAGATCAAAAGGTTTTTAAGATCATGAGAAACATTTCAGGCAAGTGACCCCAAACTTTTGAATGGTAGTGTACACATAACAGTGTAGCCTGTGTAATTTCCTCCTGGCGTGATTTCCTGTTTTTGTGTGGTGAATACAGCTATAAGCCCAAATTATACGTATGAGCCATAATTGGGAATATTTTAATGCATCAAAATGACCTAGTTCGACCTCCTGTCTTAAATTACCATGTTATTAAAATTAGGCATATTGTGTTGTGGAAATATCACACTGTACACTTTGTTACCAACTGTATCATGGACTGAATCAATTGATTTATGCCTTATGCTGGATAACGTACCTGTCTCTGGCATTTTGAATGGAATGCAGAGAATTATACAGTTCCGGAACCTCACTCGTCACTTTTCTGAAAATTCTGGAATGATCCTCTGAGGAAGGCTTGGTCTTCTTCTCAATCTTTCATTCAGAAGAAGTTCAAAAGTTATCATGAAGCAAAGCACGAGGAATTGTCTAACATGTAATTGGATCTTTGATCAAGCACATATCTCTTCAGAGTCCTGAGGCACCAGGAGGTCTATTCAACCTGCTTATTCCTATATTGTTACATAAATGCAAGACTTGGTGTGCGTGTGTGTGTGATTAAAGGGATAGAAAATGAAAATTCTCTCAATATTTACTCACCCTCATGATATCCAGTGTGTGTATGACTTTCTATCTTCACCAGAACACATTTGAAGAAAAATAGAAAAATGTCTTGGCTCAGTAGGTCCTTCAGTGAATGGCAATTTCTCTTTTGAAGGTCCAAAAATCACAGACAGTCAGCATAAACTTCATCCATACGACACCAGCTGTTAAATTAATGTCTTAAGTGACACGATCGCTTTTGGTGTGAAAAAGATAAATATTTAAGTACTTTTATTTAACTCTAAATCATGCTCCCGGTCAGTAGCGGTACGCGCATGTCACGTTATCGCAATGGCATTTGAAACACGTGAGAACTGACGCACGTGCAACACATCCGGAAGAGCGGCACTATTTACAAATGAAAAGGAGGGAGGCTGTACAGTAGCTTAGTTGATTTTGGTTTAGATCTGTTATTATCTGTTTCTTTGCTCACAATAGTGCGTTTGTGTGCTTATCCTGGATGTCTCAACCGAATGGATAACATGAGATTACCTTGGTATCCATGGCAATGCGAACACGTCACACGAGAGACCGCTTGGACTCCACCAAATCCTGAAGTGTTTGTTTGTACTGTACTTAAAGTACTTAAATATTGGTTTTTTTTAGCACCAAAAGTGATCATATCACTTTATAACAGTGGTTCTCAACTGGTTTTGCTTCGGGACCCAGATTTTACAGTGAAAATCAAGTGGCGACCCACCATAGTAAAAACGTAACCGTCTCGGTTTCCTGAGATGAGGGGAACGAGACATTGCATCACTAAGCTGATGCATATGGGGAGTGTCCTTCTATATGACCTAGTTGAAACCTCTCTACAATGACAGCAATTCTAATATTGGCTATGGTGTTTGAGCCCCGCCCTTTTAGGCACGAAGCTATCCACTATAAAAGCAGGCGCGCAAACACCATTCCTCAGAGGGACAAAGAGCGCATCGCTCGCACCTCAGAGAACTCCGAGTCTTGTAGTATGGCCAGCGTACGCAATGTCTTGTTCCCCTCGTCTCAGGGAAACGAGGTTACGTACGTGCATCACTAAGCTGATGCATTTGGGGAACAGAGTCCCATCACGCCGCACTGCACGACATAACCTTCCAGAGAGGAAACATGACACCACAGTCCCGCAGGATGGCGACCGAAATGAGTATGCCGCAAATGAATGACCCTCATGGTCAACCAGGAGGGGAACACTCAGAATATATGTATGAACTATAGTCATATAATATGGATTAACCCCTTCGTGAACCCAGACGGATAGGAAGTTTATTTATAATGAATTGCCTGTAAAATTGGGAACACAACGGTCAGGCAGGCAGTTGTGTAAAGTGACCGGGAGCCCGTACTTAAAAAGAGGGGCATATGTATATATTTGGCCAATAAAATAGCAAGCGCTCTAGACAGAGAGGACTTGTTTTGAGAGAGATGTTATGTCTAGGTTGTAAAACCTTGCGAATGTGTTTTGAGAAGACCATCCTGCTGCAAAACATATGTCTTGTAAGGACAAACTGTTCGTCCATACCCATGAAGAGGCCACGCCTCTAGTTGAGTGTACTTTAACACCAATTGGGCAATTCGCACCCTGCAACTCGTTAGCCAGTGTGACCGTATCTATGATCCAGTGAGAAAGTCTTTGCTTGGAGACGGACATTCCTTTTGTGCATCCTCCATAGCACACAAAGTGTTGGTCAGACAGTCTGAACTAGTGTGTGTGCTCAACGTATGTGTGTAGCGCTTGCAATGGGTATAACAAATGCAAGGACTGTTCCTCATCCGAATTAAATAGAGGAGGGAAAAAGTCTTGAAGGTGAACCACCTGCGTTCTGAAGATTGTGGTTATAACCTTAGGCACATAACCTTTTCTGGATTTGACAGTGGTTTTGAAAGACCCAGAACAAACTCCAACTGACAGTGCTTGCTAATCACCAACCCGTATTACTGAGGCCAAAGCCAGCAGTGATGCGGTCTTAAGAGAAAGCACACGCAATTTAACATTGTCCAGAGGCTCGAAGGGAGGCCCTTCAAGCACTTTTAGGACCAAGTTAGGTCCCAAGTTTGGGCTGTAGCTGGGCGAGGTGGATTTAGCTGCCTCGCCCCCTAGGAATTATGATTAAATCATGTTTTCCTATAGAGGTGCCGGTTTCAGATGCATGATACGCAGATATAATCACCACATACACTTTGAGATGGAGTGAGCCCTGCATCTGATTGCTCTTAAGAAAAATACGAATTTCAGGTATGGGGCAGTTCACTGGGTATTTCCCACTGAGGCCCGTCCAGTATTTCTACCATCTTCAGAAACCAGGACTGATTGGGGCATTTCGGTGCAATTAACAGAGCTGTTCTGATGTCCACTCTGACTTTGCTGATTACAGAATGAAGGAGGTGCACCGGGGGAAACGCATACTTGCATTGGCCAGCGCGCCCAGGTGTCGAAAGTCGGGCTTCCATTAAACACCGCACCCCAACCTGTGTTTGATGCATTTGTGGTCAGCATTTTCCTTCTGAAAACTTGACCCAGCATAACACCCTGTTGGTAGAAGTCTGGCACTGTCCATGGTGCTAGAGCAGCCAGACAGTGGCGAGTCACCGTGATGCACAAGAAAATAACTTAAGTGGTAATGTTTTTTTCAGTTTGAACTTAGACACAGAAGAATGATCTGTACCTGCTCGTTCATGAGGTGCACATGCATGAACTCCTAAAAAGGAGATTTACTGGCTGGGGAAAAGTGTGCTTTTGCCCAGTTGACATTAGACCAGATTTTCCATATGGAAAAGCAGCAAGTCTCAGTGCCTCTGATTGGCTAGTAATAACCAATCGCTGAGGTAATTCAAAACATGTACACCTTTCATTTTCAATGGGGCGAGCGCCACATCGATACATTTTGTGAATGTGCGGGGAGCCAGAGACAGGCTGAAATGAAGGACTTTAAATTGATACGCAGTTTCCTTGATCGCGAATCTAAAAAGCCGACTGTAACGCGGTGCAATTGGTACATGAAGTACGCGTCCTTCAGATCTACTGATGCAAATCAGTCCTGAGGACGGATGTGCGATAAGAGGTTTCTGAGTTAATATTTTGAATGGCCGCGTCACGAGCGCGTGATTCAAGCATCTCGGAACTAGAATGGGCCGAAGCCCGCCGTCCTTCTCCAGAACAAGGAAATAACAGCTGTAAATCCTGCTGTGTGTGTTGCCGTCTGTGTGCGCAACACCGTCACATCCTGTTTTCGGACCAGAGATTGTGCTTGATTGTTGTAAACACCAGCTCTGACACGCCTGTGAGGACTTGCCATGCATTTGCGCAGTGGGACAGCAGGCTTATTAATTCATATGAAACAACCTCTATCGCGTTCTTTGTGAGAAGATTTTGTATTTCGGCTCATAACACCGGCGAGTCTTAGGAGGGAACCGTGGAAGACAGAACACAGTTGAAACGTGCAAATTGGATTGTATAACCATGTTCGATCATTTTTAGCACCCAGTCAGAATGCCAGTAAGAGCTCGCTACGCCTCTGTGTAATGGGATGGAGGGCAATTTGGTATGTTCATAACATGATATAATGCGCCACTAACCATTGGGAAGCGGTTGTGCATAATGTGTGGGCTTTGAAGTGGGAAAGCCCTTTATTGAAAAAGTGTAAGAGTCTTGTGCGAGCGCTGTACTCTTTTTGCAATCTTTGTATGTTCATACATGATATAATGCACTGCACGCCAATGGGAAGCGGTTGTGCATAATGTGTAAACTTTATTGCATGTGATTTAATGTGTGACACAGAAAACAACATATTGAACAACATTTTGAACAACGATATTCCTTTCCCGACAAACAGCAGTGGGGAAGATGGTAACAGCATTGTGTCAGGAGTGCTTTTGCTGCACGGGAGGCTGTCCTGTCGGCGCGGGGCTTGCGCTGATGCAGCTGCCTTCGTTTGGGCCATGGCTTGCATGGCTTTGCCAGCAGTTCGGCGGCGACATTTAGCGGCGCTGAGGCAGCTGGTGTGGGGTTTTTAGCCAGGTGCTGTCCCAAGAAGGTTGTGATAAAGTACTGCTCTGTTATGGCATAAAATATTTCATAGCCTGTGAGTGTTTCAGAGTCGTGATGTAGTGCTCAGCAAATCTATCCACAGAGCCTCAGAAAAGGCCAGCTGGAGACACCGGAGCATCAAATAGAGCGCCTTTTCCCATGTCACGAATTTCCGTGAGGGTCAGCCAGATGTGACGGTCCAAAAAGACTAGGTTGCTCATTGACTTGCCAATGACCTGTACAGTGACTTTCGTGGCTCACAGCGCTAAGTCATTAGAATTTAAATGGGTCTCATCAGTTTTGAGGTCTGCACACCGCAATATCGAGGGAAGCCCGGTTTTTGCGTGTGCACACCAGAGAGCAGAGCTGATCATTAGCGCAAACTGGTTACACTCGCACAAAAGCTTTAATCGCACCATGAAAATATTGCAGTGCAGATGAGAAGCCTTTAGCTGAATGTAAGATTATCACTAAATTTGCATCGGCAGTCCTACAGTTGAAGTCAGAAGTTTACATATGCCTTAGCCAAATACATTTAAACTGAGTTTTTCACAATTCCTGACATTTAATCGCAGAAAACATTCCCTGTCTTAGGTAAGCTAGGATCACTACTTTATTTTAAGAATGTGAAATGTCAGAATAATAGTAGAGAGATTGATTTATTTCAGCTTTTATTTCTTTCATCACATTCCCAGTGGGGTCAGAAGTTTACATATACTTTGTTAGTATTTAGTAGCATTGCCTTTAAATTGTTTAACTTGGGTCAAAGTTTTGGGTAGCCTGCCACAAGTTTCTCAAAATAAGTTGCTGGAATTTTGGCACATTCTTCCAAACAGAACTGGTGTAACTGAGTCAGGTTTGCAGGCTTCCTTGCTTTGTGGGCAGAACGCTTTTTCTGTTCTGCCCACAAATTTTCTATCGGATTGAGGTCAGGGCTTTGTGATGGCCACTCCAATACCTTGACTTTGTTGTCCTTAAGCCATTTCGCCACAACTTTGGAGGTATGCTTGGGGTCATTGTCCATTTGGAAGACCCATTTGCGACCAAGCTTTAACTTCCTGGCTGATGTCTGGAGATCTTGCGTCAATATATCCACAGAATTTTCCTTCCTCATAATGCCATCTATTTTGTGAAGTACACCAGTCCCTCCTGTAGCAAAGCACCCCCACAACATTATGCTGCCACCCCCATGCTTTACGGTTGGGATGATGTTCTTTGGCTTACAAGCCTCACCCTTTTTCCTTCAAACATAACGATGGTCATTATGGCCAAACAGTTCAATTTTTGTTTCATCAGACCAGAGGACATTTCTCCAAAAAGTAAGATCTTTGTTCCCATGTGCACTTGCAAACTGTAGTCTGGCTTTTTTATGTTGGTTTTGGAGCAGTGGCTTCTTCCTTACTAAGTAGCCTTTCAGGTTATGTTGATATAGGACTCGTCTTACTGTGGATATAGATACTTGTCTACCTGTTTCCTCCAGCATCTTCACAAGGTCCTTTGATGTTGTTCTGGGATTGATTTGCACTTTTCGCACCAAACTACGTTCATGTCTATGAGACAGAATTCATCTCCTTCCTGAGCGGTATGATGGCTGCATGGTCCCATGGTGTTTATACTTGCGTACTATTGTTTGTACAGATGAACGTGGTACCTTCAGGTGTTTGGAAATTGCTCCCAAGGATGAACCAGTCTTGTGGAGGTCAACAGTTTTTTTTTTTTCAGAGGTCTTGGCTGGTCTCTTTTGATTTTCCCATGATGTCAAGCAAAGAGACACTGAGTTTGAAGGTAGGCCTTAAAATACATCCATAGGTACACCTCCATTTGACTCCAGAAGCTAAATTAGGCTTGACATCATTTTATGGAATTTTCCAAGCTGCTTAAAGGCACAGTTAACTTAGTGTATGTAAACTTCTGACCCACTGGAATTGTGATATAGTCAATTAAAAATTAAACAATCTGTCTGTAAACAATTGTTGGAAAAATTACGCATGTCATGCACAAAGTGCATGTCCTAAAAGGGCTTGCCAAAACTAAAGCTTGCTAATATGAAATCTGTGGAGTGGTTAAAAAATGAGTTTTAATGACTTCAACCTAAGTGTATGAAAACTTCTGACTTCTACTTTAAATAGGCTATCACTTGGGGGGCTGCCGAAAAATCTTCAATGGGAGAACCATGGCATTGTTCTTTACCTGCTGTCCATGACCCAGTCCGAATAGACCTGCGAACCCACTTTTGGGTTGCAACCCACCAGTTGAGAAACACTGCTTTAGAAGACATTAATTTAACAGCTGGAGTCATATTGATGATGTTTATGTTGACTGTCTGTAATTATTTGACTTTAAAAGAGAAATCTACTGAGCTAAGAAATTTTTCTAGCTTAATTTCCTATCCTTAGTGGAAACTTTAAATAATATACACAAACGCACATCTCCTCCTTGGCCATCGACTGCAAGGCTGCAGGTGCTCTAAAATGTGGTCGATTGTGACTGAAGTCACTTCCAATTACAAACACGCTCCACAGTATAGACTCCCACCCCCAATACTGATTGACAGGTGTTTAAGGCATCGGAAATGCAAGTGCAAAGGGAATTGCGATTCCATTTGAATTTTGGCAGGCTCCATACGGGAGACGCAGAGAAAGTAAAATAGCAAACAGGGTAATTAAAATTGCTTTTTCAACATGACAGGGTCAAACATAAGAGTTTGTACATTTGTGTAAATGAAAATTCAAATGTTAATATGCAATTTGCAATTGCATTTGGAATATGTCACAATTTATAGGTCTAAAAATAGAAAACGCAATTGCAAATACAATTAATCTCATAGGGCTATATCTGTGGCCTATAAAATGAAAATGCAAAGACTGAAACTAATAATAAAAGTGGTATTGTTATTATATTTCAAAGATAAGTGAAATGACCAATAATATTGCATATTTTGTTCCACTGAAATGCTCATTCTACATAACAGCATTGATTTTGAGTTGTTACTGGTGTCAACACAGTAAGGTTATCTATAACATCTATAAAAAGTCAAACTTAACACCTAATTTATGTGACTTAATTATCCTAAAATTGTGACTGAGTTGGAACTTTCATCAGGTTCTTATTGATTCATATGAGTCATCTCTAGGAATTTCTGAAGGCAAACAAAATCACTTATATTTTCTTACACTCAAACTCAAATATTTTAGCCTATTTTATTTTATTTTTTTTAATGATTTGTTTTATTTTTAGGATTTATACATTTCGATTTCATCTAAAAAATAAAAAAAGTGTATTTTGCATTTGCCCTTATGAAAATTTAAATGTATTTATTTTTTTATTTTTTTTATAGATTTAACAGTGGTATTTGTAACAAGACCATAGTAAGCACAAGGAAGCATGAATCTTCTTCACTACCATGGTTAGTGTTTTCTATAAAACAAATTATAGCATTTTTGTAATTTCAAACAGTAGGCCTACTCTAAACAGGTAAAAACAATAAATACAAAATATAAACGTTTAAAAGTTGTAACAAAATTGTATTATATTCCCTCACTCCCCTAATGTAGCCTATGACAAATTTAATAGAGCTGAAGTAGTGATACGATAATATGTATTATTAATCTATTTCTGCCTAAAGTACAGTTAGTGTTACTATACTACTGTAGTATTCTGTAAAGTTTTGAGCTCCAAAAATCACGTAAATCAGCATAAAAGCAATCCATATGACTTCAATGGTTAAATGAATGTCTTCAGAAGTGATATGATAGATGTTGGTGAGAAACAGATCAATATTTAAGTCACACCCCCTACTGAGCAGGGAGAAGATTTTCTAGCAAAAAAAGGACTTAAATATTGATCTGTATTGATCATATCACTTCTGAAGATATGGATTAAAACACTGAAGTCATATGGATTACTTTTACGATGCTTTTATGTGCTTTTTGGAGCGTCAAAATTTTGGCACCAATTCACTTGCCTTATATGGACCTACAGAGCTGAGATATTCTTGTAAAAATAATTTGTAAAAAATGTATGTTCTGCAGAAGAAAGAAAGTCATACACATCTGGGATGGCATGATGGTCCTCCTGAGACCCGAGCATGACTGCTGTGTGCATTTTCCATTTCCCTTTTTGATTTGTAACTAGTAGCACCTAATAAACATGCAAAAAAAAAAAAAAAAAGTCTAGATCAAATAGTTATCCTAAAAAAATTTTGTTGAAATATGCGGACTAAGTTGTGAAATTGTAAATAATACAAAGCTATAGAAAGTCAGATATTTTTTTATCAAATTGTTTATTATGTGTCCAGGAATGTTAGTTATTCATGTTTTTGAGACATTACAGACATTACAGCTGATTTTCTGTAAAGCTGTTTTGGAACAATGTGTATTTAGAAAAGCTCAAATAAAAAACTATAAAAATAAACATTATATGTTACAGTGTTTTTTTCTACTTTGGCAACAAAATCTCAATGTTCTCTCTTTGCACAGTCAAACAAACAAGGGAGAGCCAGTGCTGAAGCATTTTACCATTCAGAAATAATTCTGATTCAAAGTAATGGCCAGCATCGTCCAATCACTGCCAACCATGTTAAAATTATACATGATAAATTCTGAATCTATTTGATGATTACCATTGTCCCATGTCTGACATCCATGTTGAGTGGAGCAAACATCATCTGCAGCCTGAAACTGAACTTTTGGTCGGATTTTAGGAGTGAATGCATTTGGCTGCATAGGAAATCTATAGAATGCTCCCTTGCTCTCTATTTAGTAAATTACTTAGCCTCCAGTGTGCTGTCTGTCTGCACAGGTCTCAGAACAGATTGAAATGCACCTTATTTTCATACTAACTCTGAAAGAAATATTTTACATCTTTTGAATGCACCCACTGATTCTCAATGTGATAACGCACAGTGAATATGGGATTTCTAAGTTAAAAATAGCCCTATAGTCCTCGTCTGCGGTCACTTGTGTTTAACAGCATGCTGTATCGTGAAAAGTCACTCAAATTTTAAATATGGCATATGAATGAAATTAGAGACACTAATTTTTTTTACTCAAATGGGTATCGATGTAAAAACGTAATGAGTTTTCTTACCAGATGTAGTTTTGTTGGAGTTTCTCCCAAAGACAAACTCCGCTGAGATCAGCGCCATGTTATTTTGTCACATGACTCCATATTTCGAAAGTTTAACCCGACAGCCCAGAGTTTTCTGAACTGAGATCAGTCAGTTTAAATGAATTTAAATTATGCGTTGTGTGTGTCCATGAAGAAGGACGTGGGATTGCATGAGGGTAATGCAGACATACAGAGCACAGACCAACCTGGTCTCATAGTGAAAATGTGACTCTCTATACATTTTTGCAAAACTTGTTATACGTGTCTCCAGGTACAATTCCCTGCAGTTTCCAGGTGAAATGAACACTACAGCGCTACAACAACTGTGTTTTATTCACTTTCACTCAAATCAAGACTTTAATAGCTGTTTATGACTTTAAAAATACTTATTTTTCTCTCTGTTACTCAGACCCTATTTTATGATATCGACACACTTTTACTCAAACGCATCTTTCGAAAAACAATACATTTTAATGCTTGTATTACAGTCCCACCTACATACAGGTGCATCTCAATAAATTAGAATGTCGTGGAAAAGTTCATTTATTTCAGTAATTCAACTCAAATTGTGAAACTCGTGTATTAAATAAATTCAATGCACACAGACTGAAGTAGTTTAAGTGTTTGGTTCTTTTAATTGTGATGATTTTGGCTCACATTTAACAAAAACCCACCAATTCACTATCTCAAAAAATTAGAATACATCATAAGACCAATAAAAAAAACATTTTTAGTGAATTGTTGGCCTTCTGGAAAGTATGTTCATTTACTGTATATGTACTCAATACTTGGTAGGGGCTCCTTTTGCTTTAATTACTGCCTTAATTTGGCGTGGCATGGAGGTGATCAGTTTGTGGCACTGCTGAGGTGGTATGGAAGCCCAGGTTTCTTTGACAGTGGCCTTCAGCTCATCTGCATTTTTTGGTCTCTTGTTTCTCATTTTCCTCTTGACAATACCCCATAGATTCTCTATGGGGTTCAGGTCTGGTGAGTTTGCTGGCCAGTCAAGCCAACCAACACCATGGTCATTTAACCAACTTTTGGTGCTTTTGGCAGTGTGGGCAGGTGCCAAATCCTGCTGGAAAATGAAATCAGCATCTTTAAAAAGCTGGTCAGCAGAAGGAAGCATGAAGTGCTCCAAAATTTCTTGGTAAACGGGTGCAGTGACTTTGGTTTTCAAGAAACACAATGGACCAACACCAGCAGATGACATTGCACCCCAAATCATCACAGACTGTGCAAACTTAACACTGGACTTCAAGCAACTTGGGCTATGAGCTTCTCCACCCTTCCTCCAGACTCTAGGACCTTGGTTTCCAAATGAAATACAAAACTTGCTCTCATCTGAAAAGAGGACTTTGGACCACTGGGCAACAGTCCAGTTCTTCTTCTCCTTAGCCCAGGTAAGACGCCTCTGACGTTGTCTGTGGTTCAGGAGTGGCTTAACAAGAGGAATACGACAACTGTAGCCAAATTCCTTGACACGTCTGTGTGTGGTGGCTCTTGATGCCTTGACCCCAGCCTCAGTCCATTCCTTGTGAAGTTCACCCAAATTCTTGAATTGATTTTGCTTGACAATCCTCATAAGGCTGCGGTTCTCTCGGTTGGTTGTGCATCTTTTTCTTCCACACTTTTTCCTTCCACTCAACTTTCTGTTAACATGCTTGGATACAGCACTCTGTGAACAGCCAGCTTCTTTGGCAATGAAAGTTTGTGGCTTACCCTCCTTGTGAAGGGTGTCAATGATTGTCTTCTGGACAACTGTCAGTTCAGCAGTCTTCCCCATGATTGTGTAGCCTAGTGAACCAAACTGAGAGACCATTTTGAAGGCTCAGGAAACCTTTGCAGGTGTTTTGAGTTGATTAGCTGATTGGCATGTCACCATATTCTAATTTTTTGATATGGTGAATTGGTGGGTTTTTGTTAAATGTGAGCCAAAATCATCACAATTAAAAGAACCAAAGACTTAAACTACTTCAGTCTGTGTGCATTGAATTTATTTAATACACGAGTTTCACAATTTGAGTTGAATTACTGAAATAAATGAACTTTTCCACGACATTCTAATTTATTGAGATGCACCTGTATATACACTTATTCCAACATGATTAATTGGGCAGTAGCTCACCTTGGAGTCGGAGGACCATGGTTCAAGTCCAGCCATGACCTCAAGCTGACATGTGACACGACAGAGTCATAGAAGCAGCACGAAATGCCATTGTTGCTTCAGAAATTTTACTTTTTAGGTTTAGGCACTGATGAGGCAAGGATGTATTTTTTAACATCTCATATATATTTTAAAACACTAATGGTTATGTTTAGACATTGATTTGGTAAGGATGTTTTTTTTAAATGTCTCATTTATATTTTAAAACACTGTTGGTTAGGTTCAGGCAAAAAAATTAGGTTAGGGGGATATGTTTTAAATAGTTTTATCTAAAATTCGCCTTAAAACTGTCGACTGAATATGACACCATCTTACTTGCTTTTGGCGCCCCCAGCTGGACATTTCACTGTAAATAAGCACATACATTTTTAATTGCAAAAATGTTGTCATGTTCACGTAAATTTTATGAGACCAGGCTGGCACAGACACTTAGGCTCTGTTTCCACCTGGTATTAAGATGCATTTTCGGTGATCAGATCACATGATGCACGTGTTTCCACCTGGTATTGACATGCATCTCAAATGCATGTCCAGTGACCATTTGTGTTCAGATTTCAAGGAGATGGTCTCTGATTTCCTGACTACATACAGTACATCAATCACGTCACGTCAGTGTGTTACTGCATGATAATAAACCACAAAAAAGTAAGACAAAGTTATTGCGAACAAAAATGGCGCTGTTTCTCCCAGATGCAGTTGAAAATTTTATCTAAGCACAAACTCAAAATTTATTTTAGTATTAACCTGAGCTACAGATGTGTGTGCTTGCCATCTGTGTCTCTGCATGTTGATATCAAAAACACTGAAGAAGATCCGTTAAGTTCCCTTGCTTGTGTATGCATTCTCTTTTTTAAATTTTCCGATCGGATGGTAATTTCTTTTTAAGGCTATACACAACCGGAAAGGCTTAAAAATCTGGTTTAAGAGCAGCGGTTGATTGACAGGAGAGGGATGGCACTTCGCTTCTGTCTCAGATGCATTCAGGACGGATTAGTGTTTTACACCTCAAATGCAGTGTAGTCAGATGTGTTTTTGACTGCCTCCAGTCCGTATGTTGTTTCAGTGATCCAATCACAAAATGTTTTGTACCCCTTTCCATCTGTATTTAGCATCGACCACTTGTGTTTGGGACACCAAAAATGCATCTTAAGTCCATTTACAATTATTAATTTAGTAGAAACTTTTATCCAAAAGCAGGTGTTTTTTTCCTGACCAATAGAGTATTAATAATTTGAAGGTCTTAAACCAATAGACCAAGGAGCTGTCCGGCCACCTTGTCAGGTTGGGGTTCTGGCTGACGGGACTGTGACAGTATCGGCTTGCCACAGTCTTTTGTGTACCCCCTATGTGTGAGCGCATGGGTCCGGTTGTCGCTCTCCGGTGATGTCATGGTCCTGTCAACCTGTCAGGTTGGGTTTTGTCTGACGAGGGTCATGACATCATCGCCCCCTGTCTGTCTTGTATTTCGTGTATGTGCTTGGGTGGGTCCTCTGGTGATGTCACAGCCTTGTCACCTTGCCAGGTTGAGTTTTTTCATATTCCCTAAGTAATGATATTCCCTGAACAATGATAAGATTTTGCATGTTTGCCAGGGTTTTGTGTATTTTTTATGAGCTTTTTTTTTTGACAAGGCTGGTTCAAAAGTATCTTGCAGACTCTTTAGATAGTCACATTTAGCATATTGTACTGTTTTAAAACTAATAACCCATCCTGATGCTTAGATTTTTTCATATGGCATTGCAAACAGCACATGTTCTTCTTTCTCAATTTGTATCTAGGTGTTTGTATCTAGGAATATAAAGTGGCTTGGGAAAAGGAAATGTAAATTTACATTTGTGTGCTTAACCTGGCTTGATATAAGATCTCTGTGTGTATTTATAAGTCATTGAAATACATTTCCATTCAAATCAATATCAGTCCATTTGTTTGGTATAGCTGTTATATTAATGTTTAATGTTCACTGAGTTACTGAGGCACACTGAATATCACTAAGCTCCAGTTCACTAAAGTTCGGAAGTTCTTGAATTTCAGCTGGATCTCATGAGGTTGGGCTATTGCATTGAAACCAGATCTGTCAAATTAGCCCAGTACATGCAATTTCAGCTCTTTCACATTAATTGATTCAATGCTGATATAGCATGTCACATCTCTTCCCATCAGGAAGGTAAGCTTACACTATGACCCTTGTCCCAGGATAGAATATATCTTTGTTGTACCTGGTTTGTTAAGAACAGATGTCTTATGTTTGCTGGGCATTTAAAAGACGTTTATCTGAGAGAGGAACCCTGAACAGCATATTTTTCGATATGTCATTTTCTGTCTGATAAGGAGTAAGGGAATGAGTTGGATGACAAATACCTATCAGGTGATGCTGGCTTGGAATTATTTACTTCTCTTGAAAATAAATGGATAGATTTTTTAGGCATTTAGCTTGTATCTTAAGTTACAAGTGGTATGGTTAATAACAGAGTAATAGAGATGGTATAGCGGCATTCCACTCTCAACTAAATGAGGTAAAGATTTGCCTACTGAGAATCTAAGTGTGGCTTTGTAGTTTGTGGTTCGGTTGGCCTTTACTCTGGTTGATGTTTGCACAAATAGTCATTAGCTGCTGTCTCAGCTGTGGCCTTGCTAATTAACAATCTCCTTTAAGTGTGTTAATATGTTATGCATTAATATTGATCATTCATTTCATCTGTATTAGTTCAGACTTTTGTGAGACACCTTAATGAAAGTACAGTAACTTTCATAATCATTTCAAGGCCTTATTTAAAACTGCTTTGAGATCAAAGTATATTTGAATGTGCACTTATAAAGTATTTCAGTTTTATGTATGTATATAATAATACTAGAAAGCTACCAGTTATAACAAAAACCCTCATGGTGTTCTGGGAAGTTCATCATTGGCATAGTGGTTAATAATTAGATGAAAAAAATTCAACTTCTTTCCTGAGAGATGCATTTGTAACAAGTAAACTTGCATTAACTCCCTCAGTTTCAGTTCAGGCATTCTTTCAGGTATTTTGTGAGTTTAGAGGACAGAGGGCTGAAAGGGAAGGGGGTGTATGGTCAGAGAAAGCCAAGGCATCACTGCCCTCCCCACCAAAGCCCTTAACCAGCTCAACGTCCCCGTGAAGAATGGTTCAGTGCATTCCGTCAGCCTAGAGACCAGCTCCCCCTTTCATACAGTGGCTTTTCAGAGTGACAGCTGGATTTGAATAAGAATCGCTCTCCATTCACCCCATTGCTGTGGTGACGGAGTGGAGAGGGCAGGGGAACCATGTACTGTCCACTCTGATTGGCTTATGCCGTTCATTCTGTTTTTGTCAGGAAAGGCCAGTTGTGCCTGTAAAAAAAATTTTTGTGCCAAACTTTGCACACTCCAACTCATTTTTTTTTATATACACTGAGTCCATCATTCATACACACACACCTACACACTTGAAAGGAAATTTTTCTGAGAAAGGGTCCTCCCTGTACAGAGGGATTTTATCAACTTGTGTAATTTCGTGAGTAAATATTTCTTCTTTTAATATAATTCTTTTCATAAAGTTTCAGAGAGTGTTTTCTGTTTTTATTGGTCTATTCAGAAGCAGCCGATGCACAGCTCAGTTATGCTGGCTTTATCTCCATTTTTGACTCTGTCCTCTGTAATTCCTCTGGCTTCATCCGGTTACCCACTTTATCTGTGCATGGCTTTTGTCCCTCTTCTTTGATTTGTCAGTGTCATGTTGTGCTCTTTATCTGTGAGGCACCATACCTCACTGTCCCGTGATGTACTATCTGGACAGATTTTAAGGAATGCTACATTTCTTTATGTAATTACATTTTCTGTTCCATATTACAATTATTTCTTCCCATTTTCTTTGAATTTACCTTTTCTTACTGTTTTCAGCATCATAAAGTATATAAAAATTGCTTGCACACTGTAAAGAATGTTTTGCAATGTAAATTAAAATATATGCTTCACGCTATAACAACTAATATAAAAGGTTATATTAAAAATAATATAATTTAATAAGACTAAATCGACATAATTACATAACGGAAGTCATTTTTAAGGGTCAGATCAGGAAGAAATTGCTCCTTAAGGTAACGATTGCAGCTAACCTAAAGTACTCTGGTTGATTTAGTGATGGTAAACAATATTTTTTACTTGTATTAAACCAGTTAACTTATAATACCACATGAAGAACATTTTGATTAACAAAGTGATCTATTTCTACTTTATCTGACCTATTAAAAGGAATTTTGTTAAAAACCAGTTAATCCTGATGTTACCACGTAAAGCACTTTTTTTTTATGTTACCTGAAAAACAATTTTTATGTTGTGGTTTCACTCCAGTAAATCTCTGTATATCAGTTAGGTGTCATTGGTATGTCTTATGTCAGTCCAGTTGACATTGTCATATTTTTGAAGACTGCAGGCTTATGTTGTTAAATAATTTTGGGGTCTATGTGGTTTGTACTTATTTGCTGATATCATATCTGTGAAAATCTGCTCTCTCTAATAGTTCAGTGACTATGAGAGGAGTATTGTGGTGGTGAAATGTGAATTGGTTGTGATACCGAAGCGGAGTCTGTGTGGGAAACTGAGGCTGTGCTATTGTGTGATGGAGCTGACCTGTCATTCCTCTCACCAGCAGACTGAAGAGTCTGCAGCCAGGGGCCCGGTGCTCCTCTCTTGAGCTCACTCACACACACTCATGGTCCCCTCAAAAACAGTGTTCACTATACTTTACTAGTTTCTCACTAGATTTAAATGTTTGATGTTAATTTTGTGTAATATACTGTAAAATGTTTTCATTATTACATCTTTATTTCCATTCATTTTATGTCGCATTAATTTCTATAATTTGTTCTTGATTTAATGAGTGTTCAGTGTTTCAGATTTATTTTTTTAATCAGTAATTCAATTCAAAGTGGTCTAAAAAATGCAGTGAACTTAAAGTGCATTGTACTAAAAAGTTTTCAATTTTAGTGGGTTGACATTTTTTACAGTGTGTTCAGGAAAATTGGTCTGGTGAATTTCTCAAGTCAAGCAAAAATATATTTTTTCCTGTTTAGAGTTTGTAACACAGTGACAAGGAGGAAAGCCTACATAGATGGGTACTTGGATAACATTTTCTTTAATATGTACAGTCAGTAAACAATCACAAAAAGGACCTGTGACCCAGCATTGATCCCTGGGTGGAACAGCAGTACACAGTCATACACTGTAAAAAATAATTTGCCAGGTAACCTTAAAATGAGCTTCATGTGGTAACGTCGGAAAATGTGCTGACAACATGGAAAATCATGTGAAGTCATAGTATAATGTCTTAATGATGTTTTTTCCATTCAAAAAATACTATTTTGCATATCAAATGATTCTGATTGAACCTACACAAAATATATACTAATAAATCAAGTAGAAATAGCTCTGTAAGGTAACAATTGCAGGTTACCACTTTTGCAAGTGTATGACATTTTCAGATATCTTGTAGAGTGAATTTGGATTTGCGACTCTTGTTGCTGCACACAGTTGTTTTCCCCATTTCATAACAGTTTCTACATTGCTAACTCGACTGCTGTATAGTTGGGTTATACACTTGTACTAGTGTGATGGATGCAGCACAGCATGTTTCAGTTCATGTTAGGAAGACACATCGAGTGGATAGTGCATTAAATAATGACTGTCAGTAGTCTGTGCCTAATGGAATAGATGCACTGACCTTCTGGTTCTGGTTAAGTGCTTTTTCATTGATTGTGAAATGGGCAGTTTGTGCATCATTGTAAAAACACATTATAATATTGAGCATTTCAAACACCATTCATGATTATTCTATTTAATGTTTGTGTCCAATGAACAATTAATTTATTTGAAAATTAGGACCATGCATTTTTAACACTTTGACTCTGAAAACCCCCCACAATATCACTTTTTAAATATTACAAAAATTGGTTTTATAGTCAGTTGCAATCATGATAAATGTCACGTTTGTCACCTTCTTCAGTTTAACACTTAGAGTCACAAAGCACAGAGTCGGGGCCTGGCTGCTATATTTGTTTATATTTTTTCATTTACAATTTGTAGTATACATTTATTTACTACAAATTTTAATTACTGTTGTTTTATACATACTGTATGTTCTCATTTGTGTGTGTGTGTGTGTGTGTGTGTGTGTGTGTGTTTCAGGCCCCTTGATATCAGCTGCTCATGTTTGTTTGAAAACCCATGATGATGGTCAGATATTTCAGTCTCCTCTTTCTGGGTAAGTCACAGATTTTAGTACATTCAACAGATTCAAGTACATACTGGAGTATGGTGGCCATTACTCTGCCTTCCAGACATCAGATAAAAAGATTAAGTTGGGATCATAAATGGCTGATGACAACACAAACAATCCTATAAGATTATCAAAGTCTTACTCTCCAGTGAGGTGAACAGGGGATAAGCTGCTTTAACAATGTGAAGATCAAATACACAGACCCCCACCCAGAAGCTCTTGCACAGAAGTTCCAACAAGAGCCCTTTTCAACACAGCACAATCTAGACTTAAGCAATGAAAACATGACCAACCTGTTGCCCCTTCTCTTCTTTAGCATCACTACCTGGGCTTTTAACTCTCTGAAGAGCATTAATCGGAGGCATTGTGCTTGCTTGCCCTTGCGTCTTTGTGTTTCATAATGAAAGGTGTACGCATTATGAAGAGGAAACAGTACACCTGGGGCAAACTATGCTCAAAACAGGCAAAGAAAGGTTCTTTCAGTGTTTGTACAACACTGAGAAATCAGGAATCGCTGTAATGTCCACCTTAAACATACTCACAAAGACACATGGTCTGTGGAAGTTTTAGAGTTGTATGATAGATTTGGAGAATGTATGAGTGAGTGCATGGTTTGGATGGGGATGACATGGAATAGTAAAGAGTTCATTAGCATGTCTACTGAAATACTGGAAAGAATAGAGAGAAGTGGAGAGCTTTCATTTGTGTGTGCGCTTCACAGAGAATGGAATGAAAAAAGTGTGCTGAGGATGACTATTAGTTGTGACATGAGGGAGAGGCCAGAGAGAGAGAGGGACAGGGGGATGAACAAGATTAAGTTTGGCCCATTATACTCATTGTAGGTCAGTGCAATTATCTATACATCATTTTATTTTATACAGCTCCTTATATACTCAATCATCAGCCATGTACAGTTGTGCTCAAAAGTTTGCATACCTTGGCAGAAATTGTGAAATTTTGGCATTGATTTTGAAAATATGACTGATCATGCAATGGTCTTTTATTTAAGGATAGTGATCATATGAAGCCATTTATTATCACATAATAAATCCTTTTTAAATCATAATGATAACAGAAATCACCCAAATGGCCCTGATCAAAAGTTTACATACCCTTGAATGTTTGGCCTTGTTACAGACACACAAGGTGACACACACAGGTTTAAATGGCAATTAAAGGTTAATTTCCCACACCTGTGGCTTTTTAAATTGCAATTAGTGTCTGTGTATAAATAGTCAATGAGTTTGTTAGCTCTCACATGGATGCACTGAGCAGGCTAGATACTGAGCCATGGGGAGCAGAAAAGAACTGTCAAAAGACCTGCGTAACAAGGTAATGGAACTTTATAAAGATGGAAAAGGATATAAAAAGATATCCAAAGCCTAGAAAATGCCAGACAGTACTGTTCAATCACTTTTTAAGAAGTGGAAAATTCAGGGATCTCTTGATACCAAGCCAAGGTCAGGTAGACCAAGAAAGATTTCAGCCACAACTGCCAGAAGAATTGTTTGGAATACAAAGAAAAACCCACAGGTAACCTCAGGAGAAATGCAGGCTGCTCTGGAAAAAGATGGTGTGGTTGTTTCAAGGAGCACAATACGACGATACTTGAACAAAAATGAGCTGCATGGTTGAGTTGCCAGAAAGAAGCCTTTACTGCACCAATGCCACAAAAGAACCCGGTTACAATATGCCCGACAACACCTTGACACGCCTCACAGCTTCTGGCACACTGTAATTTGGAGTGGCGAGACCAAAATAGAGCTTTATGGTCACAACCATAAGCGCCATGTTTGGAGAGGGGTCAACAAGGCCTATAGTGAAAAGAATACCATCCCCACTGTGAAGCATGGTGGTGGCTCACTGATATTTTGGGGGGGTGAGCTCTAAAGGCACGGGGAATCTTGTGAAAATTGATGGCAAGATGAATGCAGCATGTTATCAGAAAATACTGGCAGACAATTTGCATTCTTCTGCACGAAAGCTGCGCATGGGACACTCTTGGACTTTCCAGCATGACAATGACCCTAGGCACAAGGCCAAGTTGACCCTCCAGTGGTTACAGCAGAAAAAGGTGAAGGTTCTGGAGGGGCCATCACAGTCTCCTGACCTTAGTATCATCGAGCCACTCTGGGGAGATCTCAAACGTGCGGTTCATGCAAGACGACCAAAGACTTTAAATGACCTGGAGGCATTTTGCCAAGATGAATGGGCAGCTATACCACCTGCAAGAATTTGGGGCCTCATAGACAACTATTACAAAAGACTGCACACTGTTATTGATGCTAAATGGGGCAACACACAGTATTAAGAACTAAGGGTATGCAGACTTTTGAACAGGGGTCATTTTATTTTTTTCTTTGTTGCCATCTTTTGTTTTATGATTGTGCCATTCTGTTATAATCTACAGTTGAATATGAATCCCATAAGAATTAAAAGAAATGTGTTTTGCCTGCTTACTCATGTTTTATTTAAAAATGGTACATATATTACCAATTCTCCAAGGGTATGCAAACTTTTGAGCACAACTGTATATACAGTCAGTTACTGCTTATCCCATGTATATCCACTTAAAAGATTGAATGAGTGGAAAAATGGAATGGAAATGGAAAAGCACTGCAACACTGGCTCTGTTCCAAACCCTGGTGAGCCGCCTACATAGACAGCATTTTTAGACATAATAGTTGCACTCCCCAACACGAAATAAATTATAGATAAGAAAAAATAAGATACCTTGTTAAGAGTTGCTGCCTATGTAGAGTGTTTAAAATTTTGAGGTTTTATTTCAGTTTGAACACTACCTAATGCCCAAAACATACTCTGTGCAAGATCATGAACGCACTTATTAAATTACGCATGCTTAACTTCATTCATTGTTCCATTTTGAAATGTGGGAATACATAACTCAATGCAAGTACACATTGCATTCTCAAGGTTGCGGCAAGTGGCAGTAGAGCAGATATAAGGCCCCATATACACCTTGCATTAACATTCGTTTCATATCTGGTAGTATCTGGATATTCTTTTGCTGGAGTGCATTTACATCTTGAAGTCAATTGTGGCTCCATTGTGGTCAGATAGAGATCCGATCAAAGTTTCTCGTGCAAATTGGAAAACGCTACTTGCATATTACATCAGTGACTGTGGTAACTAAAAATTCTCTATCTTTTAGCGAATTTAAAAAAAACATTGATGGATAATTCAGATGCTTTCCATCACTTTACCAGGCTGGGTTTTCCTTAATTGAATATTTTTTGGCGACGCTAAAGCTTTGAGTTGCTAAGGCAATTTTAATGATATTTGTCTCGCGTTCTGCACTTTGTAGGTACAAAGTATGCTTCTCATCTGAAACCTATGAGTAATGCCTGGTTTCACGTGTGTGTCGCACAAGCCACAGAGTGATTAGAATACAGGAAAGAGAAACGAGTGATTGGGGGTTTGAGGAGAGAGATAAGATATTCCAAGTGAATTCCAATGGAATCATTTATGGGATATTGTTCAATTTTCAAATGACAAGATTGCAAGACGGTGGTGTCTGTTGTGTTCTTCACAAAGCAATGGCAAAATAAACAAAAAAATGTTTGAATCCGCAACACAGCACTTTAACAATGGATGACTGTAGCGTAACCTCGTGGAAAAATAATTTAATCATTAAAATAATAAATTACTTAGTTGTATCTGGATAATGAAAATGCATTTGCATTTACACCTTCTTTGATTGTGGTCAGAATCCGTCCCTGACCATTTCCGAATGTGGTTTCAATAATGCGATCATGATCAGATCACAGTGCATCTTGTGCATTTACACCTGGCATTCAATGTGGTCAAGTGCTTTTTGATAGCCATACGATCACTGAAAATGCAAGGTGTAAATGGGGCCTTAATGTGAACTGTTTGCTTCTATGATGAGTTTTCTCAACTACTGTCATTGCGGATATCTGAAGATAGAATATTGCTGAGCAAGTAAGATAAAGTTAATATATTTATAGCAACTTGCACATCCAGTTTAATGGCAGAAACTTTTTTTTTTTTTTTTTTGTCATTAACACTTTTTATTGATTCTTGTAAAAAACTGAATAAACTAATATACACAGAATCAACTTTAACCCTCATTATTTCCCCCTCCCCTCCCCAACCCCACCCTGTCCCTCAACAAACATCCCTGTGGTCAAAGCCTAAATTACACAATATACACATATAAACAAACAAACAAAAATTTTTTGAGAAAATCAAAAATATAAAAATCAACAAAGAGAAAAGAAGAACTCTACGAAGAACAGAATTCACAATTACTACCAAAATGTTCTCTCACTACATGATCTTCACTGAGAGCCTTCCAGAAAGGACAAATACCTGTCCCATTTCTTACCATATGTGTCCAATCTGCCAAGCTGCTTATATGACATCTTTTCAAATGCCATAAATATGTAAAATAGATGTAATTACTCTGCTTAATCTGTTAGCCAAAATTTTAGACAATATTTTTTACTTCTAACTGGATCAGGGAAATTGGACGATAACTTTTACATTCATTTGTGTCTTTATCTTTTTAAAGAATGAGACTGGTCAGGGCTTGCGTCATGGTTGGTGGTAGTTCACTTTTCTTTAAGACTGAAAGAAACTCTGTGTAAACTTATAACATAAGTGGAGTCAGTTCTGTGACATAAGATCTAAAAAATTCTGCTGCAAAACAATCAGGCCGGTGCCTTACCTGTTGGCAAGGCTTTAATTACCTCAACAAGCTCCTCCAAAGTAATATCTGTGTCAAGAAAGTCTTTTTGATCACTCGTCAATTTATGGAGTTCAAATGGCTCTACAGAGTTGCTAATATCCTTATCGGTAGACATAGACATGGAGCTATTAAGATAGAAATAGAATTCTTTGATAAAGGTTCGTGTTGGACTGATAAAGGAGGTTTGCACAGTTCACGTGAGTACGTTTTATTAACAAATAAACAGAAATAGCTTTTCAGCTTCACTCAAATAAAAGTCCGCTTTTCAGCTTCACTCAAACAAAGCTCTCTCTCTCTCTCGGGGAACAGAAACAAAGACTCTGGTCTGTCTCTCTCCTCTCTCTGAGGACTGGGCTGCTTTTATCTCACCTGTCTCTCACTGCAAACGTGGAAACAGTAATTAGTAGCAATTAATCTCAGGTGGAACTCCTTACCGCTCTCTCTCTCCCCAGACGGGCGCTCGACCATGCCCTCACCTCCACAAATTCTTTCTTTTTTTTTTTTCACCCAATTTGGAATGCCCAATTCCCAGTGCGCTTTTAAGTCCTCGTGGTCGCGTAGTGATTCGCCTCAATCCGGGTGGCGGAGGATGAATCCCAGTTGCCTCCATGTCTGAGACCATCAACCCGCGCATCTTATCACATGGCTTGTTGAGCATGTGGAGGCTTTATGCCATCCACCATGGCATCCGCGCTCAACTCACCACGCGCCCCACCGAGAACGAACCACATTATAGCGATCACGAGGAGGTTACCCCATGTGACTCTACCCTCCCTAGCAACCGGGCCAATTTGGTTGCTTAGGAGACCTGGCTGGAGTCACTCAGCATGCCCTGGGATTCGAACTAGCGAACTAGCAAACTCCAGGGGTGGTAGCCAGGGTTTTTTTACCACTGAGCTTCCCAGGCCCCCTACCTCCACAAATTCTTTAAAGGCTTTATTTTTTTTCTGATATTTTTTTTTATTGATTTATATAAATAACTTTAAAGGCTTTATTAATATCTGTAAATATATTGCCTCTAGAAGACTTCACTGAAGGAATGGTGGAGAAAACTCTCTCTGTTTTATGTATCTGGCAAGTGTTTCCCTGCTTTGTCCCCCAACTCAAAGTATGTCTGTCTTGCCCTGAATAATCAAAAATCTACCTTTTGTGACAAAAAAGTACTGTACCTATACTTTAGTTGAGTCAACTCTCTAAGACAATTGGATGACATTCAGCGCTTCAGCTCTGATTCAGCACTTTTAATACTCTTTTCCAATTCTATGAATTCCTGTGCCTTGATATTTTTAATGAATGAGGCATATTGTATGATCCGCCCCCTAAGAACTGCCTTAAGCGCCTCCCATGCCATGCCCACAGAGGAGACTGAGGACCAATTGGTTTCAACATAAATATTGACTTCTGTCTTTAACATTTGTTGAAATGCTGGGTCCTGTAGAATGGATGTATTAAAGTGCCATCTATGTGATTTTCTTTTCTCTATATGTAGCAACATCTATAAACACACCAAGGCATGATCTGAAACTAAAATATTCCCAATTGAGCAGTCAGTGGCAGATGGAGTAAGTGACTTAGATATAAAAAAAAAATCTGTTCTAGAGTAAATCTTATGAACTAATGAAAAAAGGTGTAGTCCCTCCCAGATGGATTCAGAAGTCTCCAAATGTCTGTAAAACCAAGATTTTTGCAGATTATCTGTAGTGTCAACATTGCTCTAAAGGGTCTACACACCTTTGCATCACTATGATCAAGGACTGGATCCATTAAAAGATTGAAGTCTCCACCCAAAACCATATCATCCCAGCTTCTTGTAAATTTTCCTCAAGATCTATAAAAATGTTCTGATCATCAGCGTTAGGTGCATAAATATTAGCCAAAATAACATTTTGTCCCTGTATTTCAGCCAAAACAATAAATGACTCTTCCTAAATTATCTTTGATCTGTTTGAGACATTTAAATTGTAAATGCTTACTTATCAGTGTGATGACTCCCCTGCTGTTACTTGAACCAGCACTACAAAGTTCATGCCCATGCCCTGCCAAGTTTTTCAGCTTCCGGTGGAGAAAGATGCATTTCTTGAAGGAACACTATATTAAATGTTTTACTCTTAAGAAAAAATACCACCTTCCTTCTTTATATAGGGTGCACCAGCCCATTAACATTCCACACAGAGAGAAACATTTTACCTATATTAAAGTGTGACATATTGACATGCAAAGAAAAATTGTGTACCCAAGGCTAAATTATAATAGACCTCTATCCAACATTGATGTAACCATGAAATCCTTAATAACCCACAGAACAGAAAAAAATATGCTTCAACCTCAAGCATAATAGTCCCAACAGGTGTCCATTACTCGGAAATCCAACAGTCCATGCGCGCTCTTGAGATTTTACAGGACACTTTTGCTACCAGATTGCTCATGTCTGGTGATTTTTTTCATTTTTTATATATATATATATATATATATATATATATATATATATATATATATATATATATATATATATTATTTTATTTTATTTTATTTATTTTTTTTCTTCTCTCTAAATGTGTTCAATAAAATAAAAATGTAAAAATAAAATAGGCCCCAGTAAACAATAACATCGAACCCACAAAGTGAATGAAGGAGCTCAACAGCAAGTCAACAGAAGGGGAAAAAAAAGGAAACAGGTAAGTTGGAACAAGTATGGTGAAGTCGCACTCCTCCCATGCTCCCACAAGCTTTTCAATAATTTCACTTTTTTAGCCCAAGTTAATTTATCAAACAAATACTTATTCTATAACCTTTTTTTAACAAAAATATGTCTTCAAAGTCTAAGCAAACCAAAAAAGACGATGCCAAGAAAGACGATTCTCAACTCATCGTTGGCAAAGCAGATATGTCTGTCCTGACCGTGCTCCTGGAAGAGCATAGAACAGCATTGCCATCGGAATTTAAATCTGCTTTTTTGACCATCGAAGCAAGATTGGACGCGATCCACACAACGGATACGGACCACGAACAACGGCGCATTGAAATCGAGTCAAATGCAGTAACAACCGACCAAAGCCTTCGGGCCCTCGAGGCGAAGTATGCAACACTAGATTGTATGCTTTTATATTGTTTGAATTTTGTATGTATTAGATGTATTTATTGATGGATATATTTTATGATTGATGGATATTTATGCTGTGTTGAATTGTTGTGTATTTGATGTATCCATTGTATTGTTATTTTTCTATCTTTTATTTGGGTGATGCTAAAATGTAGAAATGTTGCCTACTGAGTCCACCCCAAGTTTCCCCCAACGGGGACAATAAAGTTAATTCCATTCCACAAGCTAACGACAACACTAAGCTAAAGGCCAAAGTCATGGACCTGGAAGGACAGAGCCACAGGGACATTATACGTATTTTCGGACTACCTGAGATGATTGAGGGTCATCAACAAACAATCTTTTTCTCAGAGCATTCAATGGAGATCTTTGGTGAGCTGGCTTCGCCACCCGAGCTTTATTGTGCGCACTGTGCCCTCACTGCGAAAACCAAAGCCTGGGGAGAAGCCTAGATCAGTGGTGGTTCATCTTCACCAGTTCCAGAGCAAAGACTTGGTGATCCGCATCAGTACCGAGACAACCCTATTTTCATCCATGAGGACTACAGCCCGAGGTTTTGGAAATGCGAGCTGCATATCGAGAGGTAATGGCAGAGCTTTACAAACCTACAATTCATTACCAAGCTGATTATTACAACCGAGGATGGGAAAAAGAGACGATTGTCATCCAAGTGGGAGGCTGGCAAGTTTCTGCAAGCCCACCAATGTGAGATGGTTGAGGAACCGTGAGGATGATTCATTTAACAGCATGTTGTATGCCTAATCATCCGAAGATATGGACGAACAATGCCAACTAACATAAAATAACCTCAACATGCTGGCTCATGGGCTGTCATGTTATGTGAGGTAAGCGATGTACATGAAAATGCTTCCACTATACCTAAAGCAGTCTCAGGCTACTTAGAGTGATGAGATTGCTAAAACAGTATTATTTATTATTTATTTTTATTTATTAGCTACTTCATTTCACTTTAGTTAATTTATTTATCACATGTTGGCGATACTTTGTTTGAGATATATACAGTTGAAGTCAGATGTTTACATACACTTAGGTTGAAGTAATTAAAACTCATTTTTTAACCACTCCACAGCAAACTATGGTTTGGTAAGTCGTTTAGGACATCTACTTTGTGCATGACACCAGTAATTTTCCCAACAAATGTTTACAGACAGATTGTTTTGCTTTTAGTTGACTATATCACAATTTCAGTGGTTCAGAAGTTTACATTCACTAAGTTAACTGTGCCTTTAAGCAGCTTGGAAAATTCCAGAAATTATGTCAAGCCTTTAGGCAATTAGACAATTAACTTCTGATAGGCTAATTGGAGTCAATTGGAGGTATACCTCTGGATGTATTTTAAGGCCTACCTTCAAACTCAGTGCCTCTTTGCTTGACATTATGAGAAAATCAAAAGAAATCAGCTAAGACCTCAGAAAAATAATTGTGGATCTCCAGCAACTTCCAAATGCCTGAAGGTACCACGTTCATCTTTACAAACAATAGTACGCAAGTGTAAATATCATGGGACCATGCAGCCATCATACCGCTCAGGAAGGAGACGCATTCTGTCTCCTAGAGATGAACAACAGCAAAGGACCTTGTGGAGATGCTGGAGGAAACAGGTAGACAAGTATCTATATCCACAGTAAAACAAGTCCTAAATCGAAATATTTTACATGAAAGGCTGCTCAGCAAGGAAGAAACCACTGCTCCAAAACCAACATAAAAAAGCCAGACAACAGTTTGCAAGTGCACATAGGGACAAAGATCGTAATTTTTGGAGAAATGTTCTCTGGTCTGATGAAACAAAAATTGAACTGTTTGGCCTTAATGACCATCATTATGTTTGGAGGAAAAAGGGTGAGGCTTGCAAGCTGAAGAACACTATCCCAACCATGAAGCATGGGGGTGGCAGCATCATGTTGTGGGGGTGCTTTGCTGCAGGAGGGACTGGTGCACTTCACAAAATAGATGAGGAAGGAAAATTATGTGGATATATTGAAGCAACATCTCAAGACATCAGCCAGGAAGTTAAAACTCGGTCGCAAATGGGTCTTCCAAACAGACAATGACCCCGAGCATACCTCCAAAGTTGTGGCAAAATGGCTTAAGGACAACAAAGTCAAGGTATTGGAGTGGCCATCACAAAGCCCTGACCTCAATCCGATAGAAAATTTGTGGGCAGAACTAAAAAAGCATCTGCGAGCAAGGAGGCCTACAAACCTGAATCAGTTACACCAGTTTTATCTAGAGGAATGGGCCAAAATTCCAGCAATTTATTGTGAGAATCTTGTGGAAGGCTACTCAAAATGTTTGACCCAAATTAAACAATTTAAAGGCAATGCTACCAAATACTAACAAAGTGTATGTAAACTTCTGACCCACTGGGAATGTGATGAAAGCTGAAATAAATAATTCTCTCTACTATTATTCTGACATTTCACATTCTTAAAATAAAGTAATGATCCTAACTGACCTAAGACAGGGAATGTTTTCTATGATTAAATGTCAGGATTTGTGAAAAAGTGAGTTTAAATGTGTTTGACTTCAGCTGTACCCCAAATTGCCGCTGTTAAACTCAAAGTAATGTTTAATTGTTCTTATAAATGGGCTATTAGGTTTAAATTGTATACTCTTGTGGGATATGGACTTTGTGAGGGTAAGATGGTTTAATATGAGAGTTAGCACAAAGATGCTAGGGTTTAGCAGGACTACAACAACATAGAGTTATTATATTGGGGTTTGGATTTTGGGAAGTTAGTGTTTTCGATGTGGCTGCCATTGGTTATTATTGTTTGTGTTTTCATTATCTTTGCCTTTAAAAAAAAAAAAAAAAAAAAAAAAGCTTGGCCGTAAAAAAGCATTATCAAATACTATGACATCTAAGACAAAGGATAACCACAGCATTCACTTTGTTTCATGGAATGTCAAAGGAGATAACAATTATATCAAATCTAGCAGAATTTTCACTCACCTTCAGTATCTCAAGGGGGATGTCATTTTCCTTCAGGAAACACATCTCCGAACAGGAGAGGTGTGACGACTTAAGAGGGCGTGGGTAGGCCACTTGTATCACTCAAAGTTCAGTGCAAGAGCAAGAGGCGCTGCCATTCCCATTTGCAGAAATACCCCTTTTGAATCAACAAATGTCCTGTCTGATACTAACGGCCGCTATGTTATTCTTACTGGTAAACTGAGAGACATGCCCGTCGTCTTAGCTAGCGTGTATGACCCGAACTGGGATGATGATCAGTTCATCTCCAATTTTTTCACAGACATTTCTGACAGTATCGACAGTAGGCATATAATCATAGGGAGAGACTTTAATTGGTCCAGGATGACGTTATTGACAGGTCCTCAAACAAACCCTTTGTATTAACTAACTCTGCCAAGACTCTGGATAAGTTTGCTGGGCTTCTGGGGTTGTCTGACCCTTGGAGATCTAAGTTTCTAGTGGAGAAGGCTTTTTCATTTTTTTTCTCATGTTCACCACTCGTATTCAAGAATAGATTTATTTTTGCTAGATAACAGATTACTCTCAAAAATAATTAATTGTTAATTTCATAGCATCGTGATTTCAGATAATGCACCTAACTCTGTTGATATTAACCTATATTAAATCACCCCCTCATTCAAACAGTGGTGATTTCCCTACATTTTAATGTCTAATGATGTCTTTAAACAGTTTTTGAACTGACAAATGGCACTTTTCTTTTAAATCAACGATATGCCCAGCCTTAAAAGGGGAGTACTTTGTGAAACTTTTAAAGCTTACTTGCAAGGTCAGATCATTTGTTACATGTCTGGGATGATGAAGACAGAAAGGGTGTGGTCAGTGGAAATACTGTAAAACCTTCGAACTCTTGATAGTCAATATGCGACAGCTCCAAACCCAGATTTGTATAAAAAATGCCTCCAGTTACAAACAGAATTTGAACTTTTAACCACAAGTAAAGCTGAACTTCAGTTGCTTAAATCCAGACAACACGTTTTTGAAATGGGTAATAAGGCAGGCAGGTTGCTGGCTCACCAATTAGGTCACCGCAGAGAGAAATCATTTCCGACCCAAATAAAATTAATGACATATTTCTAGCGTTTTACTCAGAATTATATGCCTCTGATCTCCCCATTAACTCTGAGTGGGATAATCAGCCCCTTGATAGGATTACATTTCCACTAATTAACTGTGCTATAGAAAAACTTCAGATGATTCAATATCTGTTGTTGAAATTAATGAAGCCATAAGATTGTTACAATCTGTTAAATCCCCTGGACCTGACGGGTTCCCGGTTGAATTCTTTAAGACATTTTCTACTTCTCTTGCACCAGTATTACAGAAGTTGTATAATGAAGCTTTTACTTGTGGCTGCCTGCCTCCCACTCTTTCACAGGCTTCAATTGCTTTGATAAGTAAGAAGGACAAAGACCCCATGTCGTGTAGTAGTTACAGGCCTATTTTGTTACTCAGCGTTGACTAACATTCTAGCTAAGATCTTATCTCAAGGCTTCTTAATGTTCTCAGTGCTGGGTAGTAACAGATTACATGTAATCTGTATTATGTAATCAGATTTAAAAAAATCAAGTACTTGTAATTGGATTACTTTACATTTTAAAATATTCGTAATAAGACTACAGTTACTTTTTTAGAGATTACATAATTACATATTAACAAGGCAATGGCAGAAAATTGCTAATAATTTATTGATCATCCTAATCATTCTCTTTTTTCAAACTTTAAAATTTTTCATTCTAAATCAGCACACCTCTGATATTCGGTAAGTCTTAGAGTGTTTTCGGAAGAGGGGGAGGGTTGTGTGTATTGCATTCAGAACTGAAACTCGCTACTAGCCAGCCAGGTGAAGACGGAGCGGTCTACCTCAGCATTTAACCGCTGAATCTATAGAGAATTTCATTTTTAAGAATGAAATTACACCAGTGGTGTGCAGCTCACACATTGAACTTAATTTCTTTGAAGGATCTAGTGGATGCCATCTCTAAGGGTTCTGCCCATAGGGTACACAATAGTTCAAATGCAAAACATGCAGCAATATGGAACAAAGACCATCAATCTACTGTTGCTGCTGATACAGTGGAGTCCACTGCATGAAACTTGACATAAAACTTGACACAACTGTTTTAAAATATTCTGCTCTTTTAGAATATTCTTGCTTTTCAAAATATAATATCTTGCATCTCAGCTTTGGAACAAGTGATGGACTGTCAGTAAGCATTAAGGGTTAAAATTGTTTCAGTGTTTTTAGATTAATGACCATAAAATCAACCACAATGATTTTGCTAGGTCAAAGCTTTCAAGGAATAGTTCACCCACAAATGAAAATTTGCTGATAATTTACTCACCCTCAGGCCATCCAAGATGTATCTGAGTTTCTTTCTTCATCAAAACAGAATTTAAGATTTTTAGGATTTCATTTCAGGCCTCCTCCTCTAAACAATGCAAGTGAATGTCCTCCATTTTTTGACGGTCCAAAATGCATATTTAGGGTGCATCAAAATAATGCACATGACTCCAGTCGATAAATAAAGTTCTTCTGAACCCAAACAATTGATTATTTTGAGAAACAAAACAATACTTATATACTTTTTAACTACAAATGTTCGCTTCCGTACATCTCTGTGATGCGCGCTCATGAGAGGGATGACGTAAGCTCGTTGGTAAGGTCACGTGGAGGAGGAGTCAGGGAACTCGTCATTGTTTACAATAGAAACTTGCACAGACCAAGTGCCGTTCACAAACCAAAACAGTCCAAAACAATTTCAAAACAATATAAAATAAAATAAAAAATAATTTCCAAATAATAATTAAAAAAAAAAATAATGTAAACAATGACGTGCTTTCTGACTCTTCCACGTGACACGTAACCTTACCAACGAGCTTACGTCATCCCCTCTCATGAACGCGCGTCACAGAGATGTATGGAAGCCAACATTTGTAGATTCTTTGAATATTACATGCCCAATAGCATTGTAAAAAATTGAGGAGGGCAAAGCTTCCCTTTTTTTTTTTTTTTTTTTTTTAGAAGTGGCAAGATTGCTTTTCTGATACAGACAGGTCAGTTACACCATAGAAAAGATGAAATTCGTTTGTCCAAGTCTGTAAAAAACTTTTTATTAAGACGAATCGGGATGTGTTGAAACAGATCCTAAGTAGGATGACTATCTTGTCATATTGCCTATACAGCTTGCGAGAGATATTGTAAGTCATGACCACCGTTCCATGTCAGACTCATATTTTTTAGTAAAGGAGCAATTTTTTTATGTTAGATGCTGAATCTCCCTGCTGGGTTAAAATGGAACAATCATCTGCATCCCTTCCTCTACATTCTGTCATTTGCTCTCAATTGCCATTGCCTACTATAGTTAGCTCAAATCCATTAGTCATCCAGTCAATTAAGATGTGGATTCAGTTTAGAAAACACCTTGGGCTACATAGACCCTCCACCCAATCCCCAATCTTTAACAACCATCTTTTTTAATCTTCAGTCTCAGACTTAACATTTCAATCCTGGTTTAACAAGGGCATAAAGACCATTGATGATCTATATGAGAATGGAGTTTTTTCATCCTTCCCTGACCTTTCCACACGGTTTATCCTGTCCAACTCCCATTTGTTCCATTTTTTTCTAAATCAGATATATTGTCCAAAAGCAGTTTCCTCATTTCCCCAAGCTAAAAGTAACACACATTACGTAATCAGATTACCTTTTACGAGTAACGAGTAAAGTAACGCAATATTTTTTATTTTAGACCACAATATCGGAGTTACTTTTAAAATAAAGTAACGCATTGCTTTTGTACACCACTACTGTCCCTGTATTGCGAGAAATCAGGAGTAAAAGGGTGCAAACTTTGGGGAGGAGACGTAGTGCATGATGGGCATTGTAGTTCTATAGAGTGTGAGGACAGAGACTATTTAGCAGAGACGAGTCACTTCTATTTAAATGAATGGGAGAAATTGGAACACCCAACCAAGAAGCTCTAACACTCAACAGTCAATGGATGTAGAAAGGAAGTCCCACCTTGCAGGTAAAAAAGCCAATCACCTTTTAGATACAGACATTGCCTGTAAATCAACTCACTAACGCGCATGCACATTTTGTGTTTTTAGCGTGATACAAGGTTAACAGCATTCAGTTGAGTGAAATGCGGTTGATTCATGTGTTGATACACACTGCATTAAAAAAGGGCAAGGAGGAGGCGGGCACCGGCTGAACAGTCAACATAAAGTTTAATGTAAAACTAAACATTAAACAAACATAAACACACACACATGCAGAGCGGCCGCGTGCATTTATATCCCGAACCGGCATCAGGGGTCAGCCGGCCCTTATCTCGCTCTCCCACTGATCAGCTGATTCAGCGCCGGCCATGCTCCATGTTCCGGCCTCACCCTCCTCCTCGTCACACTCCTCCCCTGCCCGATTCAGGGAATGCATAGCATAGCAGATGAGAAAGTGTCTGTGAGAAAAAAGTAACTCAAAAGTAACGCAAAAGTAACAATGCTTTACTTTCCATAAAAAACGAACTTTTTAATTAATTGAGTTAATTTTTTATGGAATAATGCAATATTCTAACGAGTTACTTTTAAAAGTAATGTTACCCAACACTACCGATCTATCGGATGAGAAATTGGGACAAATTCTTGGTCTTGTCCACTCATCATCAATTTGCGCGAGACACAGGCTGTTACAGTGCAAGATTCTGCATAGGATTTATTATACTAATGCCAAGCTTACTAAAATATACCCCAATGTCAGTGACGCATGTAATCGATGTAAACAATCACCTGCAATTTCATACATATGCTGTTGTCATTTCCAGAAATATTTGACTACTGGGCTAAAATATTTCAAACATTACAGGATGCCTTTAACATACACCTTGAGCCACATCCACTTCCAGCTATTTTTGACATGCCACCTGTACCTATGCAAAAGGCACTGCCCTTTAGTTCTCTATTCGGTAGACACCTTAACCTGTTAAAATGTAAAAGAAAAAATCTGATTTTCACTCTTGGGCTCCTTTAAGACCTTTGATATTATATGGTGACCAATTTTAGATAGCATATTGCCTCATCTTGTAGGCAATTAAGCTGAGGATATCTGTAACCCCCCCCCCCCCCCCCCCCGTTCCCTTGTAACGTATGCCTTTATTATTATTATAATTATTATTTATTTAATAATTTATTTATTTTAATATTTGTTTGGTTTTTTGTCTTGTTTTGGAAGGCACCTTAAATTGGGGTAAAGAACTACATGGAATTCAGTATGTGAAAATATGCTTGTTCTCTATACACTTATTCCATGTAGAAAAACCCAATAAAAGGAAAGGAAAAAAATTTAATTTAAAAATTAAAAAAAAAGGAAAGGAAAAAAAGGAGTCAGCCTGGAGCCAGTGGGCAGACAACAGAACAACAAACCCTATCAGGCTGCATCAGTAAAATACAAAATGTGTAGTCTGTATTGTTAATCGAGTGCAGGCAAAATTACCTCTAGTTTGTCACACACTCGTTCCACATCATCCTTGGAAGAAGGCTCTCTTTCGGCCACCTCCAGAAACTCAGAAAATCATCCATTCTTGTGATCATGGTGGAAAGTTTTGCCTCCATAGATGTGATCGCTCTATGTATTTCTGTGAGGCCCTCCATGTCGGTCGAGATTTTTGTTAGTGCTACATAAATGTTCGAAATATCCCAACCTACGTCACGAAGCTTGCTGTCACTATCGACTGGACCTCTGCCATCTTTATCCTATTTTTTTAATGTCCCCACAGGCCGTCCGAGCCATGGTGCAGTGGGCTGTGCTCAGGATGTATAAGGGCTGTTTGCTCACAGGGACCCAGGTTCGAGTCCGACATGGGTCATATCCTAATCCAACTCCCCCTCTCTCTCAACGCTACTTTTCTGTCATACTCTACTGTCCTATAAAAAAAATAAAGACCCCCCCCCAAAAAAATGATAAAAAAAAAATAAAAAATGTCCCCACAGGCTGACAATTTCAAATTTTTAGACATCCTACCCTCCCAGCACAGTTTAACAAACAAAACTATAACAGTTTTCACCAGTTAATATTGCTTAAAAGGATAATTGTAGCAAAGTTTAAACGGAGCTCGTTTCTAAGCGATCAACCCTCGCATAGCGCCACGTCCTCTGAGCACTGAGGTTAATTACTGCCACAGTAACACAAGAATGCACCTACTGTAAGTATGTTCAGCATGAGTTTGTGTACTTCAGGTAAAGTATGTTTTTGGTCTTAGAGGGAAGAGAGGCTGTGAGGCAGCTCTCTTAGATTAATCCGTGTGTCTAATGTTCACTTTTGTGGTTCCTCCTAAAATCTTTCCTTTCTTCTCCACCTGTATGCTGTTTCTGTTTTGTATAATTATGAAACTTCACAAACATATAATCTCTCTGAAATCATTTGTAGATTGATATTTTCTGCTAGCGTTCATGACAGAATAGTCAACAACAGAATATGTTTTGTTCATCTGAAGTGTGAACTTGTGTAATACGAAGATATTACCTGCATATTTGTCTCTTGACACCTTCTTTCTGTGGATCAGAAAGCAGTGTTTGAGTCAGAATTTAGAGCATGAGGGGAATGCTGTGTAAATTATAACACAGGTCTCAGGTGTGTGATTTTCCATAAGTTACTTTTTAAAGATGTTCTAAGTGGGGCCTGGAAAGCCTGTTTAGATAAAGGGGTGCCAAACAGCCTTCGAAAGATTCTTATGGGAGTGTCCCTGGAGGCCTCGTCTGTCTACAGTTTCTGTCAACCTCACTAACTAATTTCCTTTACTTTGTCATCTGGATATAATACATTGAAGATGAGGAATTATTTTCCCCTTTTTGTTCAAACCAATACTCATAACTCCATAATGTAAGATAAGGATCTTTATAATTCTTTCTGTATGATCTGTCCCCTATTTCCCAGGAATTCAAATGCTAATTGTGACAGATAACATGACTTGTGTTTTTACTGACACAGTCATTTTTCCCTGGCATTTTCCGGAGCTGTGGGCTCTGTGCCCTGCTCTCCTTATTCAATGTGGGTCAGAGACAATGTGTTAATGATTGGACAAGGAATATGATCAAGGTGTGTGTAAGTGTGCACATGAATTTTAATGGAATGTCTTTGTGTCTTAGAACATGTGCACTTTTTGAACTCTGGCCTGTTTTGAAATGAGCTTCAAAGACAACATCTATAGGCCTAGGTCTTAGATATCAATGTTTGGATCAACTGGGCCATATGTATTCCTCCACAAGCACTTTATTGTACCAATATCAGTTGATCTATAAATAGAGGAATTCTCTAGTAATGATCTGTCAGGTATTAGATTGTGATTCTGTTTGATTTCAAAACAGTGTTTCTTTGTCTGTGCCTGCAAAATCCTGATTTTAGTTAACATTCCAGTACTGGATTTTGGTGCATTGTCTTTGCTAGACTATCTTTTTATTCTTAAAGCATAATTAATTGAGTCCTCTTATGCAGAATGGAACACAGGTTTTTGGGCTGTATCTGTGTAGTTTTGTTATTAGTTCCATTTTTATGTTAATTTTCCAGTCTCTGATAACTTCAATTGGCTGGCTTTGTTATGGTGTGGTTACAGTAAGCAAAATTATTTTGGACCTTGCAACAAAGGATATGATAGGGTTTCTTTCTTGAATAAATATTAAATCGCAAACAACAAATTAGAATTAATTTAAAATGTTAAAATATACCATCTATTCCACTTTCCTGCAATTCTGCATACCATTCAGCTTTGAAATTTGAATTCATTGAATTCAGCCAAGAAGTAAATTGGTGTTTAGATCTGTCACGGTCCTGTCACTCTGTCAGTCTGGGTTTTTGTCTGACAGGACCATCTGGCTTCATTGTTCCATGTCTATCTTGTGTTTCATTGTCTGTCTTTGTGTGAGCACCCGGTTTCGGTTGAATTCCCTGTCGTGCGCTCTTCGGTCTGCCTTGTTTCATGTCCGGAGCATGGTGTCTGAATACTGACTTCCTGTCTGGTTCGGTTTCGGTCTGTGTCGGGATCCGGACACTCATGCTCCATGTTCTGTCTGTATTGACGTGGGTGCATCGCACTTATGTCACCTTGGCAGCATGCACTTGCATCAATAGTTTATGTCTGTGTCTTGCGAACACGGGTGCGCCTTGCATTGCGCTGCGTGTCCAGGTCGCAAGCTGTCTTGTGTTTCATGTCCGGAGCATGGTGTCTGGATCTCGACACAGTTTCGGTCAGTGTCGGGATCAGTACACTCATGCTCCATGTTCTGTGTCTGTCTCTCGCGCTTGCAGATGTGCGTTGGGCTCGCTTTGCGCTGCACGCCCGGGTCACGAGCTGTCTTCACGTTGTGCTGAGGTTTGGTCACTTCAGTCTGAGGTTTCAGGTTTGTGTGTGGCCGAACTCTCGCACAGGTGTCCTGTCTTGTTTTTGTCGCCTGTTGCGCGCACCGCGTGGTGTTTGCCTCGCAATGAACACTTAGTTTTTGTTTAGTGTGAGCGTATATTGCCTTATTGTCTTGTCGATGTGCACTCATGCAATTCGGTTTTGTTGTCTTGTGAGAGCACGTGGCTTTGTTTTTTTCTGTATAGCCGTGTGTCTCTCTGTCTGACGTCATACCCCACCTCATTGTTTGCCCATTATTAGTTTATTGGTCTCACCAGCCTGGTCTCGTTAACCTGTTGATTTCACTCCCTATTTTAGTCTCCTCGTGTGTGCTGTCCAGTGCCAGTTCGTCTTGTGTGTATTCAAGTCGGTCTTTTTTGTTGGTCATGTTAATCAGTCTTGCTTCCTGTCTCGTATCGGTCCTGTTAATCATTCCATCCCCACCCGGTCCGGTCGGTCCTGTATCCTGTGCCCTGTTTTCCCTACCCCAGCCTGGATACCCTTTTCCTCTTCAGGGTAGTTTGTTTATTTCCCCCCTCGTGGGAGTTTTGGTTTGTTTTTTGCCCTTTTTGTTGTATAAAATAAACCTGTTATTTTTTTCACTCTGCGTTTGGGTCCTGAGCCTCTCATTCCCATTCTCTGATCCTGACAAGATCCTGTAATAGTGTAATGTCCCCTCCTTATGCAGATTTGGAGGTCAAAGTTCACCTACCAAACTTTTTGTGCACAGGGGAAGATGAAACCTTTTCACATGAGCTTGTGTTTCTGCTCTCCCACATTTGCATTCATATGTGAATGGGGCAAGTGGCTGCTGTTAATGAAGGCCTTAATTTGAAGTAAAAAAGAATGATTGGCGAGCAACATATTTCCAATGAATTAGAGGTAGCAGAAGGTAGACATCCTTTGTGTTGGTGACTCTGAATGTGTTGCACTATTTGGGTCGTAGGTCTCAAAAAAGGCTATATCCACACTTTTTCGTTTTCATTTGAAAACTCAGTTTTCAGTTTCCTTACGTCATTGATTTCCAAAGTATGCAGTGATGGAGAGTGTTTTCAAAAGTCTCAGTTTTCAGTGGAGGAAAACACCTTTCATGTGTGGATGAGAGTATGTATGAAAATCCATGCGTTATCAAAGGAATAAGTATTAGTGTGGATGTGGCCTAAGTTGCACGGCACAATCGTGTTGTTTGGAAAACCTCTTCTGTGCAGCACATGTGGGGGCTTGTCCTCGGCTTGCAGAATGCCATTCCTCAGCTACAGATGGGCATTTTGTAAGACCTTGTGTCAGATACTTTTACACCTGGAATATTTCTCTTAATGAATGACATTTTCCTGGCTTGGCATTCCTGTGCTGCTGTTGCTGTACAGATGCCCATCTGCCTCTGGAACCGGAGGCTTTGCTGTTAATGTGTCTTCAGGCAGATGTTTAGGCAAAGAATCGCGTGTCTGTGTGTGTAGTTATTATGCATGCATTAGTTTATGTAGTTTGTGGTTGTGTTAGAGAGTGAAGGGGCAAGTGGCCATGTGCCTCAGCCTAATAGAACAGATGTTTGTTGGTGTTCTTGTTTACGATTAGTTCTATTCTTGCTTACAGTTCTTTCACAATTGCAATAGTTGGTGGGAAAAAAAGAATTACTTTTTACTGCACTTCAGAAATAATGGACAGTCATTCAGGCCAGGATCACAGACCAAATAAGTGAGGTTAGACAAATGTTTGCGGTAAAGAAACCAGTCAAATGAATGTTTTGTCATGGAGGGTTATACAGATACTTTAAAAACCTCTTGCACTTTATAAACTCTATCAAAGAATTGGAGCAAATTCATTGCTATTAGAGCAAATTCAGAGTAATTAAGTAACAATCTCTCTCAAAACAAAACCGTGTTTACCATAAATGGTCTCCATAATGTGTAAATCTTACCCTTTTATCCCAGTTAACTAGTTGCAAGTAGCATTAACTTAGATTTTCTATTAAAATAGTGTTGTTTTCACTTCCTAACTTCAACAGAATTGGCTAAAAAATTATTATTTTATTGATTCATGAGATATAAATTGGAAGTTATGATCTCAAACAGGGACAGCCAATTTATTAATTTAATCTTCCCAAAACAAAATCTGCAATGTTTTTTTTATTGGAGACAATTGGCTTAAATTGAACAGGTTACAAGTTCACCAAAAGGAACCGTAAGCACCTCACCTGTGACTTAAAATGTAACAAATTATTACAGAATCATCACAAACACTAAATAGAGCTAAGTTCTCTATTGATTCCAAAACATTACTATTTAATCTTTGACTAAGTCCGCATGCAATTCCCATGAGTTGGACCAATCAGATATATTCGGAATTTGTTCACAACTCAGACATGTTTGGCCTTTTAACTAGTCCCTTGATGAGTTTGTTCAACCAAACATGTACAGTTCTACCTTTTCAACCACATAGTGTACACTACCTGTTTAGTAACAACTAATTGTGGAAAAACTATATATTACTGAACTGGATTGTGTAGATACATAGCATATCAAGGTCTACCTTATGCAATGTTTTAGGATTTTTTTAAATCAATCGTGAAATGACTTTGATAGACATTTCATTTATGAGTACGTTAGACTGCTTTTATTTGTTCATGATGGCCCCAAGCTTTAAGATAACAGCAGTGTTTGTTTTTACTTCTACTTATAGTCTG
The DNA here is from genome assembly GCF_019703515.2 of Myxocyprinus asiaticus. Lineage (NCBI taxonomy): Eukaryota > Metazoa > Chordata > Actinopteri > Cypriniformes > Catostomidae > Myxocyprinus > Myxocyprinus asiaticus. The sequence goes on along the minus strand of NC_059371.1, from coordinate 19,402,046 downwards.
CAGAACAGATTTAAGAATGAATCAAATGATCTACCCTCATCTAATGATTTTCTTTTCTAAATATGATACATCTTTCTCTCTCTCTCTCTCTTTCTCTCTCTATGTCCATTTTGTTTTCTAGATTTGTTTTGGCAATTTGCAAGGGTAAAGAATGTGTGGAAGCTCAATAACAGACTATGACAAAACTATAGCCAAGATCTGTTCTTGCCTACTCCACCCCAAACGCACACTCTCACAGTCACATTTTCCTCTTTGCTAGTCAGAACAAGAGAAGCCATGAAGAAAAGGTGTTAAACACATCCTTCACCTAAGTAAGGTTGTTATGAGAGATGCATCAATGTCAGCTCTTAGAAAAGTCTTTATAGAGATTTTCTGGTGTGTGTGGCATGTAAAGACAAAACCTCCCTCTGTGCTTTTGAAAGTTCCTCAGACTCCTGTCCTATAATTAGGGACTTGAACTCTTAACAAATAGCTCTTCAAATACCACTTATCGCAACAGAAAACCATTGAAATTGTGAATGAAAGGTATTTGTTAAGAGATTTTGTTGATTCATAGGATTCTCTAACTGTACATTTTCTCTCACACAAACAAACATAAAACCAATGTGGAAGCTGTTTTATTTTATTTTATTAATTGTGCTTCTCAAGCTACAGTCAGGATTGGGAGGGTTAATTTTAAAATGTAATCCATTACAAATACTGATACCTTAAGTAACTTAATCTAATTACCACAATAAGAAAGTTTTGTAATTTTGTTACTTTTAATTACTTTTGGATTACCTCAAGGTCACACATGTGAATAAAGTCGAGGGAAAAGCAGTATGATCTGGAAGACTTTTAACTATGCCTTCTGGATGCAAACAAAACATGTTTGAATAATATTAAGAACAGTAGTGGTTCTAGCTTGTATGGCACCCTGGCTGAAACTCCCTTCAGCATCCAACCTCCAACAATTCATGTTGTTGGGGGGGGGGTGGGGGGGGGGGTTGGTGTTTGGAGATGAGATGGCTGGTGGACTTCAGGATGCCCACTTGTTTGTGTGGGCACCTTGTTCCTGCAAGCTCATGCAAAGAAATTTTGTACAGCACTGTGAACAAAGTTCAAGTTTGGTGAACTCTGAACGGCAAATCTGCATGACGAAAGGATGTGTGACTAATAGAAGATGGAAATGTCACATACTGACCTTTTGGCTTAATTCATAGTATACATATTTCAGAGCTGTGTGTTTATATTGGTCCTGTAAAGTGAGTAGATAGTATATTTTAACATTTTTGAAATATAAAATTATTTGTGAAGTGTTATGTACTAAAACCAGAAACTGTCCCCCGTGACATCATATCCTGGTCCGTTGTGTTGTCCGGAAAAAAAAATGGGTGTGCCCAATGTCTAGTGTGACAGCCCCTTAAAGGAATAGTTCACCCAAAAATAAAAATTCTCTCATCATTTACTCACCCTCATGCCATCCCAAATCTGTATGACTTTCTTTCTTCTGCAGAACACAAATGATGATTTTTAGAAGAATTTCTCAGCTCTGTAGGTCCATACAATGCAAGTGAATGTGTGTCGAATTTTTGAAGATCCAAAATCCACATAAGGGCAACATAAAAGTACTCCAGACAACTCCTGTGGTTAAATCCATGTGTTAAGATACGATATGATAAGTGTGGTTGAGAAACAGATCCTTTTTTACTATAAATTCTCCTTCCTGCTCATTTAATCTCCACTTCAGTTTCACTTTTCCATTCTTCTTCTTCTTCTGTTTTTGGTGATTCACAGGCTTAATGCATATCTCCCTTACTGGGCAGAGAGGAGATTTTGTGATAAAAATGACTTAAATATTGATCTGTTTCTCACCCACACCTATCATATTGTGTCTGAACACATGGATGTAACCACTGGAGTCGTATGGATTACTTTAAAAGTTTCTCCAGGGGACATTGTGATGAAACAGCCCTTTTAATGTTTTGAACTTGTTTGCCTCAAGAGCACAGTGATGATGTGAGACAGGTGTTATTTTTTCTGGATGTGACAGTAAGTAGCGCCTGACTCAGGTGAGTCATGAAAGAGAACCAGAAGAGATGTTGAGCATGCATCTGATCATATCTGTACCCAGGGCCACATTAAGATACTTCGGGGCCCTGGGGCTTGCAGTTTTGCCGGGCCCAGCCAGTCGTCCGATTGGGGTGTGCCCGAGGCAGAACGATGTTACTCTATGACCATGTGCTACACAGATGCATTTTGCAGTTGCGCACCATCTCTGTAATGTACAAACTATTTTGATGCGGACATTTTTGTCCTCTAAGGTACTGAGTTTTTTTTTTTTTTTTTATCTTACACTGCCCAAAAAAATAATAATGCATCAAAATTAATGTTCTTGCTAATCATTGACATATCCCAGACTGTGATAATCAAAAAAAAAAAAAAAAACCTTAGCATTTAGTATATAAAAAAAAATTCTTTTTTTGTGTTTTTTTTTTTTTATTTTTTTATAAAAAACAACAGTGGCATTATGTAAACAAACTGGTATTTAAAGGGTTAAAATCCTGAAAATGAATAAATATTTGGTAGTTATGAGCAGGACTGATGTTGGTTAAAAAAATTAACTCATTGTAATTGTAAAATAATATTAATATATAATATTATTATGGTTTTTCACATGGACATTTAAAGACCTCTGAGCAACTTTTATAAATTGACGCACAAGGGTTAATTTATAGCACCCCCTACCATCAAAAATGAATGAAACTTATGTTACCTCAGAGGGTTCTCTTGTCCATGTGTACAAATTTTGTTAAGTTTGAAAATTGCACACAAGATACAAGCTAATTAGTCATTATGGGCCATGCCCAAAACATATTTGCTTATATCTTTGAAATGATTCAACGCATCAAAATTCCTTTGATAACTTTTTGTCAGAAGGGTCTATAGATGATATATACCGAGTTTTGTGAAAATCGGGCAAACGGCCTAGGACGAGTTCGAAAAAGTATGTTTTTTTGAATAAATCAAAATTGTAAAAAAAAAAAAACAATCTTGCAGAAATGGAAATTCAAGTGACCATATCATTGTGGGGCACTGGTGGATTCAGAGAAGCTACACAATTGTGTTGTAGCCTATATGGTTCTGGTGTTATGAGCAAAAAAGTGAATTAGCTAATTATACTGCCATCGTGTCGCTGATTGTCACAAAATTTGATATGTGGCTTCGAGTTGACACCCTGCTTGTGTATAGTAATTTCCATAACCCTCGGCCATTCCCAATATGAGTTATAAGGTGCTGAAAATTGATTGGCCATTGGCATCCATTTTTGTTAATTTGTTGAATCGATTTTTTTAAGAATATGTTAGCATTTGAACCAAGGAAGATGCATATTTAATTTAAACTTTGTCGCTCAAACGGCTGTAAATTGTACAGTTTTTTAGTTGTAGCACCCCCTGTGGGTGAAATTGAACAAAACTTTGCTGTTGTCTTCTAAACGTTCTGTTGAGTATGTACCAAGTTTGGTTACTTTTGGAGTCTGTGTTGAGTAGATATTGTATCAATTACTCAAACTGCATAAAAACTGAAAGAATCGTATCGTTAATTTCTTCGGAACAGTTTCACGTATTGAAAATCTTATGATAACTTTTTGTCAGGAGGGTCTGTAGATGATGTACACCAAATTATGGGCTGATCGGACAAACAGTCTAGGAGGAGTGGCGGAAAAATGGTGGGAAAAAAATATACGGTTTCTGACGCCCAGACACTTTTAGGGCAGAAAAAATAAATAAATAAGAATTCGAAAACGAAAGATAATCAGTGCTGTTACAATAGGGTTCCAGCAGCTTCGATGCTTGGCCGCCTAATAATTTTAGTGTAGATGCCATTCAATTTTATGCAGAGTTATAGATCATGATAGATGTTTCTGGTTCCGGCAGACCTAACTAAAGCAGGCTAATTGTGAGTTGATGGATAAAAGTATTAAAACTAAAAAACATTTACAGCAGTATTTAACAAATATTTTGGCTCACAGAAGGACACGTACAATGCCACAAAAGGACTTCTCTGAACTGTTTTTTTACCGTCCTAATTAGGTAATTTACTAAAATGACTTGAACTTTGCTATTTGAGAAATTTGTGAAGAAATTCTAGAACAGTGCGTTTGATTACTGCCTCCTCTCACTCAGCTGTACAGCTCTGTGTGCAGTACAATGTGGTGTTTTGTCACACTACACTGCTACTTGCAAAAAGTAGCTTGTTATTAGATTTTGATCTTGAAAACAGATCAGCTACTGTCACGCTACTAAAAAAAATTGACATTTCTTGAGTCGCAACATTTAGTTGCCTAAAACTTAGATCATTACAGCCAGGTAGATTACTTTGAGAGATGTAATTGTAAACTCCACTGGGTATCCTGTCAGAGCTTTTGCTAGACCTTTACTTGATCAAAGTTTTCTAAGCCCATTAGCACAGTATCAGTGACAGGTCTCGCGTTTTGGTATGATGCTGCTAATTGTTGAGCCCTCACGTAACATTTGTCCTGCTGCATTACTGGTATTCACAGCAGTTTAATCGCCCTGTGCGCTGTCTATAGTGCAGCTGATTATCCAGGAAGAGTTGGATGTGTGCAGACCCACATTCCAAAGATCAGAACTTTTATTCTATTGTTGTGTGGAATTTAATGGTTTGTAAATTAACTGTAAGACCTTTCAGTTCTCCAGCTCACAAATTAACTTTAGTTTATCACTATGACTTATTAGCTTACATAACCTAAAGGAATTTATGGCACCTGTTGTTGTTACATTTTTGACCTGAGAAGGGGCCTGGTTTCGATATTTCATGAACTTTGTAGGCTTATCTGCACACTCATAACCATGCAAACAAAAGGGGTGGGTAATTGAATGATTTACAGTAGTCATATTTCTAAACATCTATTTCCTGTACACATTTTACACATTAAAAAATTGCATCTCTATTTTTCTTTAGACTTTAGACAGTATTTGATATATTTGTGTATTTGCTCAGATATGGCTTAAAAGGGTTATTTTTTTCAATCAGAGATTTAAAGTAGATTCAAAATCTGTAATGTACAAACTAAAACACATCGATATTCACAATGTTGCAGCAAAATCATTGCAAATATATTCAATATATCGCCAAGGTCTACTGACCACAACCTCTTTTGCTTCGTCATTTTAGCTTTTATGTTTCGAGTCCACTCTCCTTATTCACCATCACTCATTCCCTCTCTCATTATTCTCTATTGAAATGATGGAATTATTATTCATAGTCAGTGATGTGTGTAAAATGTTAGCGCCAGGGGGCCCAAAGAATGAGAAGTTCACGCCTGTCCATGAGCCTGTCAGAGGCCATTGGCCCTCTGAGACCTGTGTGTTATAACAGCCCCACTGTGTCAAGCTATCCTGCTACATCTACTTTGGTAGTTCTCAACTGGTTTTGCTTCAGGACTATGATTTTACATTGGATATCAAGTGGCAACCCAACAAAATATTTTTATGTTTATTAATATTACCATGAACTTCAAAACCCAACAATATGCAAAAGTTTTAACTGAAAATCATACATTTTGTAATTTTGTAAATGGTTTGTAAATGTCTCTCTTCAATTTCAATTGTTTCATGCTCACAGCAGCCAATAATACACCACATTAAACACATTGTGGTCGGCACCACAAACAATGTACTGCATATCCTTGTTGCAAGTGAATTGTATGAACAAACTACCAAATCCTTTTCAACATCATAATTTAGCACAGTTTGATGGAATGGTCTTTGTGTTAGTCCTTTTTATTGGTGGTTCGTCATAGTTAGAGGTGAATGTTCAAAATCCACACAAGACCTCCCACACATCTGTATCTCACAATGTCAGGTAACCCCATAATAATCTGTGTGGATTTTGAATGCCAAAAGCTGTGTATTTTGAGTCCTGCATTTGCAGAGGTAACCATGTGGAATAAAGCCAGTTATTTTCCCAACTCATTGGGAAACTAAACACTCCCTCTTAGATTCTGCCGCCTGGGCGGGACCAGGAGCTGCATGAGGTCATCAAACAGAAGCTGTGCTGGTTGTATGCCATGCCTCTACCAATTATTGTCTGTGATTTGTGGTGTTATGGTTCAGGAAAGACTGAAACGTGGATTTGTTTGACTTGTTTGAAGTTCAGTTGCATTCAGACCTTTGTTAGAAACAGAATTTCTTAAACAGAATGTCTTATTCTGTTCTTCCCCTCCACTTCCTGTGTGTGTTCTGTCAAGTTCTTCCAGTTGTGGCTCAGGATGTCCCCTCAGCCCCACATGGCTGCATGGAAGGCAGCTGCTACCCGGCGACAGGGAACCTTCTGATTGGCCGAGATGTCAACCTGACTTCCACCTCCACCTGTGGCATGGAAGGACCTGAGCTGTACTGCATTGTCAGTCATCTACAGGTATGCCCAACATTAAATAACCTCATCTACAGTAGTTTGCTCATTTAACCCTTCCATGCTGTTACCATTGAAGAGCCATCATAGCTGTTACTGTGTCAAATTGACTGTACATTACGAATCACGCCTTGCTGTTTATGACTGAGCATGTGTGAGAGACATGGTGACTGTGAAAACATGTTCAAATCACATCAGAAATTTTATGGCTGACATTAAGTTGCTGAAAATCAGTGATAACATTGATTGCTTTGACACTCATGGTTTGAAACACACAGTATCTCACATATAATGACAGATCTTGCATCAAGGTAAGTCCGTCAAATAATGGACTTGTGTTTAACATGTGTCTCCTTTATGTTGGAGACCTGTCCAATCAACTGTTAGATTTAGTTTATTTCATTGTCCTCACAATATGCACAATTTGGTGTGAAACAATTAAAAATGGCAATTTCACAAGATAAGCCACAGATGGAGAAGCCCCTGAAACCATGATACAAACCAAACTTTGAGAAATTTGAACTGTTACACCTCTATTAAACAAAATTGAAAACAAAATCATGTTTACAGTTCAATTGAAAGATATTTAAAGCAAAATGTTTTCTGCACCCCTCTTTATTCTTTCTCTTTAAATACAGTAAACATAAAGCTCCATGTAATTGATCTCATGCTGTGTAAACAGTGCAGTCGTCAGTGGTGCTCTCTCTGCATGTATGGCCTTGTCTGTGATGACGGATATTATTTGTCATATGAAGATAGATGTGCTTGCTCACATAACCTGCTTTAGCTCAAATCAAAAGTTTTTTCATGCACGAAAGATACATTTGCACGAACAGTTTTGTCCCCAAACTACAGATACATAAGTAACACACACACTCAGACACTCATCGCATGGATACTAAGCATTCATACATTTTCATTGTCCATGTTTACATGCAATAAAAAAAATTAAAAAAAAGGTTTATTCCAGGGTTTTTGCAGACAGTGTCATTCTGAAACGTCATGTAAAGGAGAACGCTGTTTTCCTTACCCATTTAAGGAATTAAGAGAAATCGGTTTAACACACCTAGGTTTCTCCCGGAGAATGCGGCTTATGTGGTCATGTAAACGTATAAGTGGCATTCAAACAGGTTTTGGAGGTGTGCGCATGTGTGTGAACAGACTGGATATCAAACGTCATAGGATGAATCCCAACAACAAGTCAACACCCCGCAAAGAATTCAACATTTCTGGTAGTCCAGTGGGAAAAGCACATTCACTATAAACTATACCCATTTATATACACCGATGTAAAATATTGACTGTAACGGCACTTTCTCGCAATAAGCGGCTGTGACACAATGTCTGTGTTCGGGTGTGGAAAGGAGGAGACGGCGAGCAGTGACACGCTTCAGGTAAGGCTTTTATTTCCTTTGCCTTTGTGTGCAGCGTATGCACTCTATTCAGTGTTTTCACTCAGTTCAATAATCAACACTCTTCATAATATACATAAACTTCTCCATACTTAATAAATTAAAAACTCAATGTAAACAGATGCCTACGCTGCACACTTGTTCTCTCTCTGTCTTCTCTGGCATGTTTGGCTGCTTCAAAGGGCTCTCTCCACCATCACTGTAATGAGAAACAGCTGTTAGAAATCATGCCAACCAGCTTGACGAGCCACACCACTCCCTCTCTTCCGCAAGCAGACATATGACCACGTCCCCACAGCGGCATATTGTGAGAAAAGGGCTTATTGCGAGAAAGGGGCATTCCCATTTACACTATAAACTGCACTGTATAAGCAGCGTACTCTTTACTCCCATATACATGCGGCTCAGTCAGTATGCAGCTTTTTCCATGGCAACGTAATTTCCCCACAGTGCTTGCGTAAATAACAAACATGTCATTTGCTGTGTTTGTTTCCTTAACTTTCCATCGTGACCTGCAGCCGAATTGCGATGAAGTAGTGGGGTTTCCCTCTTACATAAAACTCAGAGATTCCCCCAATGTACGAGCAATATACGCAAATGTAAGGGTCAGTCGATATTTTACATAAGTAGCAGTTCTAGCTTGTATGGCGCCCTGGGCAAATTTAAAAGATCTTGAATTCATCTCTTACATCTACCCCTGTTTGCTTTCTCTCTTTTATCCTGAAACACTACTCCTCCCTTTTTTCTTTCAAGAGTGAGTAAAGCACTCCTTTCAGCCCTCATAAAATGTACTTTCATTCACTACAAGTATGTTTAATGTTTGTTGGTCTATGAATGTCTGTTAAAATTCTTATTGCTCTAATTTTTTTTTAAATGTATTGCATTAGTCATTAAAGCATTTAAGGAGCATAACATTGACAGAAACTGTTTAACTGCCTGGAGGAACCATACATCCTAGACATGGAGCGTTACACCCATTTGGTCCTCGGCGCAGGTGTTACCTGTCAACTGTCTGTCAACTCATATGTCAGTAGTATGTCTGTTCGGTTTGCATTGGTAAACAACCATCATGAATGAGGATCAGATGGAGTACTAGTTTAAATTGTCTGCTACAGTTGAAGTCAGAAATATACATACACCTTAGCCAAATACATTTAAACTCAGTTTTTCACAATTCCTGACATTTAATTGTAGAAAACATTCCCTGTCTTAGGTCAGTTAGTATCACTATTTTAAGAATGTGAAATATCAGAATAATAGTAGAGAGAATGATTTATTTCAGCTTTTATACCTTTCATCAAATTCCCAGTGGGTCAGAAGTTTACATACACTTTGTTAGTATTTAGTATTTGACTTGGGTCAAACATTTTGGGTAGCCTTCCACAAGCTGGTGGAATTTTGGCCCATTCCTCCAGACAGAACTGGTGTAACTGAGTCAGGTTTGTAGGCCTCCCTGTTCGCACACGCTATTTCAGTTCTGCCCACAAATTTCTGTCGGATTGAGGTTAGGTCTTTGTGATGGCCACTCCAAGACCTTGACTTTGTTGTCCTTAAGCCATTTTGCCACAACTCTTCAATATATCCACATAATTTTCCTTCTTCATTGTGCCATCTATTTTGTGAAGTGCACCAGTCCCTCCTGCAGCAAAGCACCCCCACAACATGATGCTGCCACCCCCATGCTTCACGGTTGGAATGGTGTTCTTCGGCTTGCAAGCCTTGCCCTTTTTCCTCCAAACATAACAATGGTTATTATGGCCAAACAGTTCAATTTTTGTTTCATTAGACCAGAGGACATTTCTCCAAATAGTAAGATCTTTGTCCCCATGTGCACTTACAAACTGTAGGCTGGCTTTTTATGGCAGTTTTGGAGCAGTGGCTTCTGCCTTGCTGAGCAGCCTTTCAGGTTATGTCGATATAGGACTCGTTTTACTGTGGATATAGATACTTGTCTACCTGTTTCCTCCAGCATCTTCACAAGGTCTTTTGCTGTTGTTCTGGGATTTATTTGCACTTTTCACACCAAACTACATTAATCTCTAGGAGACAGAATGTGTCTCCTTCCTGAGCGGTATGATGGCTGCGTGGTCCCATTGTGTTTATACTTGCGTACTATTGTTTGAACAGATGAACATTGTACCTTCAGGCGTTTGGAAATTGCTCCCAAGGATGAACCAGACTTGTGGAGGTCTTGGCTGATTTCTTTTGATTTTTCCATGATGTCAATCAAAGAGGCACTGAGTTTGAAGGTAGGCCTTAAAATACATCCACAGGAACACCTCCAGTTCAGTACACCTCCTATCAGAAGCGAATTGTCTAAAGGCTTGACATCATTTTCTGGAATTTTTCAAGCTGCATAAATGCACAGTGTATGTAAACTTCTGACCCACTGGAATTGTGATAAAGTCAATTAAAAGTGAAACAATCTGTCTGTAAACAATTGTTGGAAAAATTACTCGTGTTATGCACAAAACTAAAGTTTGCTAATATTAAGTCTGTGGAGTGGTTAAAAAATGAGTTTTAATGACTTCAACCTATGTGTATGTACATTTCTGACTTTAACTGTATGTTTAGTGGTGCTTGCCTCACGCTGTTATTGGACACTTTCAATTAATCAAGGCTGACTGTGAATAGTGAATTTCTACAATGACATTTGTGACTGAAAACTATTGCATTTGAATGATGCTGCATCCATGCCCCTAGATGTCAGTGTAAGTCCAAGATGACTGCCATATTGGCAAAACAAAAAATTACTGAGTGCACCTTTAATAATCTTATCTTCTTAGATCCTAACTTAATACGTTTCTATAATGCAGCACCTGAGCCATATTAAAGAAACTAGAATATCTATAGAGACTTGGGGGTGGGCGAAAGTTGTGGTAGAGGAATTACAAATGTGTTTTATTTTTTTTTTGTTTTGTTTTTTTGTAGGGCCCCAACGCAGCATTCCTGTAGTTCATAATCCTTAAAGTGGTTTGATCACTGCTAATCCTATTGTTGGTGTTTGTATCTATAGCTGTGTTTCCAACCAACTTTTTTAAGTGATTTTTGAAAATGTGCATAAGAAATCCTGAATGGAAACGATATGCAAATAAACTCTAAAAATTTGCATAAAATTTAATGCACTAGTAGGTGGATTTTGTAGAGTTTTGCATAAGTTAAAATGCGCTTTAAAGTGATGGAAACGGCTTATTTGCATGAACAATGACGTGTTATGACCATTTTTAAAGCGCAGTGGCAATGCGCTCGTCGGATGTTATAGGTGTGTGAGAGCTTGACGTGACTGGCTCAACGAAAGGCCCGACCATGGCACACAATTCCTCAAACTTAGCCCTGGTTGGTTGAAAGTGCTTCACCCACAGATTGTTGTTAAAGTGGGTCCTCACAATCCACCAGAACTGTTTTGAGTGTGGGCACTCCCAGGTATATGGAGAATAGCCATTTGAGCCCTTGTTATGTGAGCTATTGCACTTATTTTGCAACATCTCCTGGCAGCATTTAATAACATAATGTACAACTGCTTTATTACAGCAAATACACCTCTGCCCGAAGCAAAGAGGTCGTTCAGCTGCTCCATGATAAAAAGGCGGGCTCCCTCAAGATAATGCGCATTTATTGTTCATGGAAACGTGTGATTTTTCGCAATGTTCTTTAGTCGAATTTTCAGAAATGTGCATTAAAATGCAAAACATTTTGATGGAAACCCAGCTTATGAGTGTGTGTCCAGTCTGTAAACACATTATTGTAGAGGTGGTGATGTTCTGAAATAGACACTGGGGTACTTCTCTGGTTTTGCCGTGACCTTTTAAATTGTGTTTGAAAAAATACGTGTCTTAATTTTTTAGCCAGGCCACTGCTGGAGATTTTGTTGCCCATGACAACTACCCAGCATAGACAAAGTGCTCTGGCATTCTTCCATGTCAATTCTCATGTTCTGACCTGATTCCAGGAGGCCCATTCCCCTTTCCTCTGTTTCCAGGTTGGCATGGAACTTGCCCCCCATTCTGAGGGAACATTATGCCCAAGCTATGACCCAGAATTTTTGCATCACTTTGGTAGCTACTTAAGCCACCAGCCAAGAGAGTTTAAAGAGCTCGTGATATCAAAATTAGAGTTTTGTGGCTTTTAGTCCATGTGCGTTTTCTTTTATATGCTAGTGTACTGCATCATTTTGAAAATAAATAAATAAAAAATAATTTTTGCAGATAATAGGGTAACCAGATGATCATGACAAAAAAATCGGGATGCAACCCCCCCTTCCCCACCAAAGCAAGAAAAATTACCTCTATAAAAATGTGTATACAATAAACTGTAAATTATTCTATCAGCTGATATAAGTGAAAGTTTGTAGTTTTGCACAAACTTCTAAGCAGGGATTAAAAACAGTTCAAGGAATGAAAACGAAAACTGAAAACTGAACAAAATTATTTGCAGAATGTAAACGAAAACAGGAACAAAGTGATTTTCAATTGTTCTGGATTGAAAGTGTTGATTTTAAATGCTGGTAACGGTTATAACAGGTACATTTTTTTCCCAATAACTTTTTTTCATGAAACTAAAGGCCAAAGGGTTTATCACAGTACATTGTTGGAAAAAATTAAACATGTCCTTTGATCCTGAAGGAAACTGCTACGTCACACATTTCTTTGCTTAATTGCCCATTGTGGATGTTGCATTCTCTGAATTATGACCATTTAACAACTATGTATAGTTACTACATACAGTATACTGCAAGGCTAATCCAGACACAAGGAATGTTTTTATTGGAGGTAAAAAGTTTCTTTCTCAGTTGTTCCCAAGTCTTCGATTAATTATTGTTAGATATGATGCATCAATACAGATCTGATGCTGCCAGGTTTTTACAGAGAAGCAGATCTTTAATTAAAATTGTACTTAACTGTTAATTAACTGAATGCTTGTTATGATTTCTATGCTGATAAATCCACCACACAGGAAAGTATTTAATTGCTTATTTTCGCTTCTTTTGGTGAGGCAAGTGGCTTATTTTGGGCTTGTCTTTCCAGACCAGGTAGCTTGTTTCTCTTGCGAGATCTGGCAACACTACAATTGGTAAAAATAGACTTTGTGTAGATATGATACAGAACTTATGACAGATGAAAACATCCACTTAATATCGTGCTGAATTTATACGGTCAATCAGTGCAGAACTGAAATGTGTCCCAAAATAAAAAAATGAATTTAATGATGCTCTTATACATTAAACGTATCAAAGCTTCATATTTGGTCACTATTATTCTACCGAATACGTAGTCATTTCACTTAGGTTAAATGTATTCACTTGTGCTTCTTAAGTTACTAGTTGAAATTCCTGTTTTCACTTTAACAGCTCCCCAGTATTAGCTTACAGTACAAGCAAAGCCCAGCACACACGATATATGCTCAGTTTCAATTGCACATTTGTGGAGAAAGATATAAACCAGTAACAGCTTTGCGATAGGACAATTCTGTACAGTTGTTTTCAACAAAATGAAAATTGGACATTTGGCTCATTAGGAACATGCGTGCAATTCTACTGACTGCTGCCTATGTCAGATGAGAGGATGGAGTAGGCTATATGAAGAGGACACATTTTATTTTGCCATTTGATTACCTTGACTTGTACTAATATCACCTATCCTTCCCCATCTTTTGGCTTCTAGCAGGTAAGGAGACTTTTCTTATGGGCAGACAGACAGTATCAGAGGTAGGTTGGGGCAAAGGGGAAAAGTTTAGCACAGGCTGGGAGCTGCTCGAAGAAAGTACCGCTGATTCTGACAGTCGCTTGTTACTCATGAAGCACAGCAATGTCAGTTTCATAAAATATTTAAGCTAAGACTGATTATCAGGAAAAAAGGCATCCCAATTGCACCTCCATTGGGTGGCGGGACACGGCTTGAAAAATCGGGACTGTACCAGGACGTCTGGTCACCCTGGTAGATTTACACATTTAAAATTGACAGTCTTTCTTGTCCAGAAGACAAATAAAAAATATTGATGACTCATGTTGCACTACACAGATTTTTTTCCAATCAGATGCTCTCTAGAATGAGAATGTCCCTCCCCCTGCAACAGACCAGAAAGTAGCAAATCATGACTGTGACGTAACTTAAGTCTATTGGCTGTTTTAAAAAGTGGACAAACACATTTCAATATGTCCTGCCTGGACTTCTTGTTTCAATTGTAAATACTTTTACAACACTTTACAGAAAACTGTGCTCTTTAAGCCATAACATGGGATCTTCAAGTCCTTAAAGGTGCAGAGCGACTCCAATCAGAATGTGCTGCTGTTATGAAGTATTCTTGCAGAAGTGAACTTTTATTTCTCTCTCTTTTTCTTTAGGAGTCAGATAAGTGCTTTATATGTAACTCTCAGGAGCCATATGACCCCTATAACCGCAGAAACAGCCACCCAGTGGAGAATGTAATCTACCAGAGAGACAGCAGAGGAGAACTTACATGGTGGCAATCTGTAAATGGTGTGTGTGTGTGTGTGTGCGTGTATATTTTGGTATACAGTGGTCCCAGTAAGTATTTGGACACTTTTCTCCACCATATTTACTATTACTTTTAACCGACTGGTGCCACGGTAATTTTAGTGGATATATGAAGTCAGTTCCCCTCATGTTCACCGACGTCTCTTATCAGAGTAACCACAGCTGTAGTTAATCACATTAAAGGGGTAGTTCACCCAAAAATAAATATTCTCTCATCACTTACCCTCATGCATGACTTTCTTTCTTCTGCAGAACACAAACGAAGATTTTTAGAAGAATATCTCAGCTCTGTAGGTCCGTACAATGCAAGTGAATGGGTGCCAAAATTGTGATCTCCAAAATCCACATAAGGGCAACATAAAAGTACTCCAAACGACTCTGGTGGTTAAATCCACATCTTTAGAAGCAGATCAATATTTAAGTCCTTTTTTGCTAAAAATTCTCCTCCCTGCTCCGTCAATCTCCACTTCACTTTCACATTCACAGATTCTTCTTCTGTTTTTGGTGATTCACATTCTTCATGCATATCGCCCCCTACTGAGCAAGAAAAATAATTTATGATAAAAAAATTGACTTAAACATTGATCTGTTTCTCACCCACACCTATTACATTGCTTCTGAGGATATGGATTTAAACACTGAAGTCATATGGATTACTTTTATGATCCCTTTATGTAGATTTTTTAACTTCAAAATTTTGGCACCCATTCACTTGCATTGTATGGACCTACAGAGCTGAGATATTCTTCTAAAAATCTTCATTCGTGTTCTGCAGAAGAAAGAGAGTCATACACATCTGCAATGCCAGGAGGGTGAGTAAATCATGAGAGAATTTAAATTTTTGGGTAAACTATCCCTTTAACTATGGACTTGTTCAACCACACTTTTGCGTCTTGATCTTGAATAGTTTATGTATAGTTTTATTATGTAAAACCTCACAAACTTTTTTGTTGTTGTGTGAAATGTTTTGCTTGAAAAGTGTGCTTGTGCTTTGAACCGCTTGCTTTGATATTTTGTTGTGTAATGTAATGCAATTCAGACATCTGTAACTGTGGCTTAAGTGTCCACATGCTGTTTGAGCCAATGTATGTGCATACTGTATGTGTATGTGTAGAGATCAGTTGTCAGTATGTGAGTTAAATTGAATACTTAAAGTACATATTTCTGCTAACACTTTCATTTGTGTGCAGGAGAGGAGAATGTCAGTATTAGACTGAATCTTGAAGCAGAATTCCACTTTACTCATCTCATCATGAAGTTTAAGGTACTGTATGTGCATAACTGAGACTAGTTTTCCTTTCTTTACACCAGATTACTTAAACTCTGTTGTCCAGACATTGCAAGGGCTTTTGCCTTACTCTACCTGCATCTCCACAGACTTTTAGGCCAGCTGCTATGCTGATCGAGCGTTCTTCTAATTTTGGCCGGACGTGGAGGCCGTATCGCTACTTTGCCTACAATTGCACCAAGACTTTCCCCACAGTTCCTGCCCACTCTCTTCGATTTATTGATGAGGTCATCTGTGAGGAGCGCTACTCTGATATTGAGCCTTCTACTGAGGGAGAAGTGAGTGGGTGTGGAGGTTATTTTCATATGTACAGTGCTGAGGAAAAGTATTTGCCCCATCCTGATTTCTTTTGTTTTTGTGTATATCTCATACTAAATTGTTTCAAAAATTCAAACTCTAACATAAAACAAAGGCAATCTGAGTAAACACAAAATACAGTTTTTAAATGATAATGTTATATATTGAAGCAATACAGTGCATCCGGAAAGTATTCACAGCGCTTCACTTTTTCCACATTTTGTTATGTTACAGCCTTATTCCAAAATTGATTAAATTAATTATTTTCCTCAAAATTCTACAAACAATACCCCATAATGACAACGTGAAAGAAGTTTGTTTGAAATTTTTGCAAATTTATTAAAAATAAAAAACAGAAAAAAAAAATCACATATATATATATAGAATTTTGAGGAAAATAATGAATTTAATCCATTTTGGAATAAGGCTGTAACATAACAAAATACTTTCCGGATGCACTGTATCTCCAAATGGAGAGCCATTATCTCCAAATGGAGAAAACTTGGCACAGTACTGAAACTTCCCAGAAGTGGCAGACCTTCCAAAATTCCTCCAAGAGCACAGGAACGACTCATTCAGGAAGTCACAAAAAAGCCAAGGATAACACCCAAGGAACTGCAGGCCTCTCTCACATCAGTAAACTCACTGTTCATGACTCCACTATCAGAAAA
This sequence comes from Myxocyprinus asiaticus, assembly GCF_019703515.2. Taxonomy (NCBI): domain Eukaryota; kingdom Metazoa; phylum Chordata; class Actinopteri; order Cypriniformes; family Catostomidae; genus Myxocyprinus; species Myxocyprinus asiaticus. Next base: position 19,385,467 of record NC_059371.1, on the reverse strand, counting down.
ACACTGGCCAAAAATGGCATCCATGGAAGTGTGGCGAGGCGAAAACCACCGCTAACCCAGAAGAAGATTAAGGCACCTCTGAATTTTGCCAAAACACTCCTTGATGATCATCAAACCTTTTAGGAGAATGTTCTGTGGACTGATGAGTCGAAAGTGGAACTGTTTGGAAGACAGGGGTCCCATTACACCTGGCATAAATCAACACAGAATTCCACAAAAAGAGCATCATACCTATGGTCAAGTATGGTGGTGGTAGTGTGATGGTGTGGGGATGCTTTGCTGTTTCAGGGCCAGGGTGACTTGCAGTAATTGAGGGAAACATGAATTCTGCTCTCTTCCAGAAAATCCTATAGGAAAACATCCGTTCATCAGTCTGAGAGTTGAAGCTCAAGCGCAACTTGATTATGCAACAAGACATTGATCCAAAGCGTAGGAGTAAGTCCACCTCTGAATGGCTCAAAAGAAGCAAAATTAAAGTTTTGGAGTGGCCTAGACAAAGTCCTGACTTGAACCCTATTGAGATGCTGTGGCAGGACCTTAAATGGGCAGTTCATGCTCAAAAACCCTCCAATGTGGCTGAACTAAACTAAAACAGTTCTGCAAAGAAGAGTGGGCCAAAATTCCACCACAGCGTTGTGAAAGACTGATCTCCAGTTATCAGAAGCGTTTGGTTGCAGTTGTTGCTGCTAAAGGTGGCACAACCAGCTATTAAGTTTAAGGAGGCAGTTAGTTTTTCACATGGGTGATATAGGTGTTGGATAACTTATATATATATATATATATATGAAAACTTAATTTTTTTGTTTACTCAGGTTGCCTTTGTTTTATGTTATATCTCGTTTGAAGATTTAAAATAATTAAGTATGAAAAATACACAAAAACAGAAGAAATACTTGGGGGCAAATACTTTCCACAGCACTGTATGTATTCTTAATCTTTTACCATTTTATTCTTTATTGTTACTCTTGCTATGCAATGTTCACTTCTAGTCCCACTACTGCTATAAGATCGTATTGTTTTTATTTGTCTTAGGTTATTTACAAAGTTCTTGATCCTGCAATCCATGTGAAAGACCCATACAGTCTTGAAATTCAAGGTTAGTGCAGAACTACTTGACAGTTTTATTATAATTGAGAGAGACAGTAGAACATGGAAGCACAGATACAACACTCCAAGGAAAGTACAACCCCGGGTAAAAATTATGGAATAACCACACTTAGTGGATGTTCACCCAGATTTTTTACTTTGTAGCAATCACAGATATGACACAAAACAATTTTTGTTTAATAGCTGAACATTCTGGCTTCGTGAAACATCCGTCAAACAAATTAAATTACATTAATTAATGGCATTTTTTTTTTTTTGCAGATCAAGTAGAGGAAAAAATTATGGAATCACTCAATGTTGAGGAAAAAAATTATGGAATCATCAAAAAAACAAAAAAAAAAAACAATTAGTACTTTGTTGCTCCTCTTCTGGCTTTTATGACGGCCTGAATTCTTTGAGGCATGGACTTTACTAATGAAAAGCAATATTCTCCATCAAGCTGGTTCCAACTTTCTCGAATAGCGGTTGACAGATCAGCTTTGCAGGATGGAGTCTTGTCATGGAAGAATTTTTTTCAATTTCCACCATAAATTTTCAGTCGGATTGAGATCCGGACTGTTTGCTGCCCGTGTCATTGAGTTGATATGCCTTTCCTGAAGAAAAGCTTTAACACTCTTTGCTCTGTGGCAAGATGCATTATCATCCTGAAAAATAACTTCACCAAACCTATTTTCTATCAAAGGAATGAGAAAAATGTACACCTGTGCATTGACTGTTGAGGTAATGATTGCCATCTCCCCTGGTCTTTACCTGACATGCAACCCCATATCTTAAATGACTGGGGAAATTTGATTGTTTTCTTCAGGCAGTCATCTTTATATGTTTCATTAGAATGGCACCAGATAAAAGTTCCAGCATCATTGCCTTGGCCAATGCAGATTCATGATTCATCACTGAACATCACTTTCATCCAATCATCCACACTCCATGATTGCTTCTCTTTAGCCCACTGTAGCCTTGTTTTCTACTGTTTAGATGTTATTGCTGGTTTTTGTTTGGCTTTTCCATATGTACCAAAATCACATTTCATTCAGCAGATTTCTTACAGTTCTGTCACAAACATTGACTCCTGTTTCTGCCCATTTGTTTTTCATTTGTTTTTTTGTGCATTTTCTATTTTCAAGGCATATTGCTTTGAGTTTTTTATCCTGACACTTTGACGTCTTCTTTGGTCTACCCGTATGTTTTCCTTTCATAACCTTCCCATGTTGTTTATACTTGCACAAAACTCTGTGTTGGATTTCCTTGTTGAAGGAGTTTTATAATCCTTTCCCTTGTTTCAATTGACAACTCTCTTGTTGGGGCCATGTTTCCTTTCAGTTAGCAATGTCCAACAACTCGTTAAGTTCTGTAAGCACTCTCTTTTAACTGCAGACTACTTTGCATTTTTAGATTTGTGCTGGTATTTGTTTTAGAAATGCAAATTACAAGGTAATTCCATAATTTTTTCCTCTATTTGATCTGGAAATAAAATATGCCATTAATTAAAATAATGTAATTTAATTGGTTTGAGGGATATTTCACGAAGCCAGAATGTTCAGCTATTAAAAAATTGTTTTGTGTCATATCTGTGATTTGTTTATTTGCTACGAAGTAAAAAAGCTGGGTGAACATCCACTAAGTGTGGTTATTCCATAATTTTTGCCAGAGGTTTTAGCCATCAATCATAATACAGCCATTAAGTGTATTTACATTCTCCCCTCAGATTTGTTGCGGATCACTAACCTTCGGATAAACTTCACTAAGTTGCACACTCTGGGTGATAACCTGCTTGATCGTCGTCCTGATGTGCTGCAGAAATATTACTATGCACTGTATGAGCTGGTTGTGCGTGGGAGCTGCTTCTGTTACGGCCATGCGTCTGAGTGTGCACCAGTGCCTGGGGTGACCACCAGAGATTCTGGCATGGTGGGTTTAGTCAGTCCCATTGACATTTTGGAGTTTGAACTTGTTTTGATTTCAGATAATAATTTCAGTTGATTATTGTTTACATGGTTATGGAACACAACATTTCGAATGAAGCCCACTATTTAGGATATCTCATCTCTTTGCTTTTGATTGGACAGATTCATGGACGTTGTGTGTGTAAACACAACACAGTGGGATTAAACTGTGAGTGGTGTAGAGATTTCTACCATGATGCACCCTGGAGACCCGCCGAGACTGATAATACACATACCTGCAAGGGTAAGATACACACAAACACATTTATGCTTTGGAGAAATTCAAGAAAATGAACCCTATATCTTCAATCTAAATAGCAACAATGTACATTTGTGACCTTTTCCCAGAATGCAACTGTAACGGTCACTCCAACCAGTGTCATTTTGACATGGCTGTATATCTGGCTACGGGAAACATCAGTGGAGGTGTGTGTGAAAACTGTCTCCACAACAGAATGGGACGCAAATGTGAGACCTGCAAACCCTTCTACTTCCAGGATCCAGCCAGAGATATCAGAGATCCAGCAGCATGTATCTGTAAGTTAGCCAGCTGCTTTCTGCTGAGTTTCATGAATAAAGCACCATCTATAATAAGCCTAATTTACATAGAACATGTTTGTGATGAAAAGATTGGCAATGGCTTCATCTGTATATACATTTTGCAGCACTATTTCAAAGCATTTAGCACCTGGTTAGGTTGGATTAGTGGATAAAACTACTGTAGTTCTCTCCCGCCTTATTAATGCTGCAAACCTCTCTCATTATTCCTGGGTGTTTTCTCTGTGTGTGCAGCCTGTGACTGTGACCCGGTGGGCTCTCTAGAGGGAGGAGTTTGTGACAGTCACACTGATCTAGATCTGGGAATGATTGGTGGTCAGTGTCGATGTAAGCAGAATGTCAGGGGTCAGCGCTGTGACTACTGCAAAGAGGGACACTATGGACTAAGCCTAAACAATCCACTGGGATGCCAGCGTAAGTGTGTGTGTGTGTGTGTGTGTGTGTGTTAGAAAGAGAGTGTGTGTGAATTTGCCTTGGAAGCATTTACTATACGTGTGACATTTATTCTGTATATGTGAAATGTATTCTTGTCATGTCATTGGCAGCATGTAACTGTGACCCCCGGGGCATCACTATGCTGGGGGCTCCATGTGATCAGATCAGTGGGGACTGCTCCTGCAAGAGATATGTAACAGGCCGCTACTGCAGTCAGTGCCTGGTAAGAGTACATTCTATTTTTAAAATCATTTCATTTAAAAAAGCATATGCATATACAGTATATTTTAATATTGGAAATGCAAAATTCAGAATTTAATTTTGACTTTAAAATTCTAAATTCAAAGTCATCCCATTCATCTTTAAAATTCTATGCAATATCTGTTCTAATATTAAAAATACAAAAATCTAAAAATTCATAATTCAAAAGTTCTAAATTAAAAAAATGTAGAGAGGCAATATACAGATATGAATCATTCTCTGTATTCATGTCAGATGCTCACATACTTGTATTTTTGTTTTATTTTTTAATTTTTTATTTATTATTATGTGTATAGCCTGAGTACTGGGGACTTAGTAATGACCTGGCTGGCTGCAGACCCTGTGACTGTGATTTTGGTGGAGCGACCAGTAACCGGTGAGTCATTGATGTGTTTTCGCATCTACAGTATGTGAGTGTATTTACCATTGATCAGTAATGAGAGTGTTACTTTGCTATGCAAATATTAACTTGCTGAATTGCTTTGTGATATGATTTATCGTGGTATTGAAGTAAAAAAACTGTAAAGTTTGGATAAGCGATTCACAGGACTGAACATCAAGATTTCCTTATGAAAACAGCTCTTCATGGAAGGGGTGTCAGACTCATTTTATATTGCAAATGGAACTTACTAATAGTTGCCAGATGCCTTTACATTAGATCGGCCTATATACAATATACTAAATTAGTAAATACATATCAGTCAAACAAGATTGACAAATATTGCAATGAGAAAACCACTCACTACTCTTGGCTGGATAACTTGAGCTGCGATAAGCCATCTAATACCAAATATTAACTAAATTAGGCCAAAAAACTGTATGGCTCATTTTAATAAACAACATTGAATCATTGTTAATGTATGATATCTTACCTATTTTTATCAGTAAGATTTGGAAACAATTGAGAAATTCACTTTTTTAATTTATATCCCCTATCTATTATTTTGACATTGCCGTGAGAAAAACTTTAGGTGTGAAAATTAACTGGGACAGTTGTGTCACCCACAGATCTAGTTTCACATGAAAAGCATTTACAGTATGTGCAAGTATTGAATGCTGTGCATAATTCGGCCTGCGGGCCGTGTCTTTGACACTCCTGCTTTAAAGGTATAGTTCATCCAAAAATGAAAATTCTGGCATCAGTTACCCTCATTTAGTCTCAAACCCTAGTGACTTTCTTTCTTCAGTGGGACACAAATGGAGATTTAATGCAGAATATTCTCAGTCATCATTCACTTTTAGTATATGCAAAAAAGACGCAAACATCCAGCACATTCTTCAAAATTTCTTCTTTTGTGTTCCACAAATGAAAGTCAAAGGGGCATGAATGCAAACAACATGAGTGTCAGTAAATGATGATAAAGTTTTCATTTTTTAAGTGCACTGTCCCTTTAAGATCTTGATTTGGAAATAGTTGTGGTTTTGTTTATTTCATGACTGTTTCTCTTTGATCTTCACTCTCAGATGCATGATCGACAATGGGCAGTGTGACTGTCGGCCTCACCTGATTGGTCGGCAGTGTTCAGAAGTACAGCTTGGATATTTCTGTGCTTCACTGGACTATTACAAATATGAGGCAGAGGGAGCCATTTGGCACTCCCCAGATGACCCCTCTCTTCCAGTGAGTAATGCTCAAATACCCAAGTTCAGCTTCCTTAAAATCCAGCGACACCCTGATACTGGCATTTTAACAGTTTATTAATTTTCCTTTTGGCAGCCTAAACTCAGAGTTCATGTCATATTATCAGGCTACTGCCATAAATCTTTCCATTGTTATGAATAAGTCTTTGTTTTGCTATTTGAGATGATGCTAGTATCATGGGCCGTGGAGACAGGCTCTGGAATAGCTAGAGAGAGAGATTAGTGTGTGTATCTGTGAAAGAATTCTCTCATTTTGGGGATGAATTGTCTTTGTTAGCACCTAACATCCTGTTTAACAACTATCTATCTTTTCATATGTAAAATGTACAACGACCTTGCTCAGTGTACATTCATATGAGTTCTGTTCAAGTGAGTTGAACCCTGAGGTACTCTTCCCTTCCCATGAAGCTCTGCTCAGTGTTACACAGTCACAGCAGCCCGCTTATCTGATACCGTCATATCACCTTCACCTACATCATTTACACACACACACAGACAACAACAGGTATATCAAAACATGGTGAAGTAACCACTGACATAAAGGCTTGACACTGGTTTTAGACCCCCTGGGGTTTGGGGGTTTTGTTTATAATGGTTTAAATGAAGTCATTCAATCTGTTTTGCTAAATCTGTTTTGTTTGAGTTTTCTGCACTGTACACTGTGCTGGAACACAGGCAGACGGTGTTGGTTGCGTAGATGCACTGTAGCACACTCACAAACGTGTAAAATGCAGGATGTTCCACAGGTCAATGGCTGAAGTGACCCAGAATAAGATCAGAGAGCAGAGGAGATGCCAACCTGTCAGACAGAGTTATTAATGCCTGCCACACATATACACACACCAGCACTGTTTCACACACTCTCTCCATCAGTCTCCAATTCACACATATACAAACACACTCTCTTACTGTCTAACACCTCACTCACTGGTTTCAGAATGGGTATAAAGCTGATAAACTTTCACCTTTTACATTGGAGTTTAAAAGAGAAAAATGCTTATGGAATACTAGCATACTGCATAGTGTACAGTATACTTTTTACCACTTACTATTTTTAAAATTGTATGTGAAACAGTATGCGGTATGCAACAATAAACTCACTATGTTGCACGTTTAATTCAGTAAATGGCTTCTCTAAAACAAATATGTTAGTTTTGCATTTTTATCCAGTTTTGTGTAACTTTTGGCCATCTGAACAAATAACAAGCCAAGACAGAGATGTTAAAATCTTTCTGGTTCAGTCATCATTCAAAATAGTAGGTCAAGTTAAGCGCATTGAATTGTGCCATACAATATCCAACATAGTAGGTCAAGTATTCCATGTATACAGAAAATTTGCATACAGTATGCATAATGCATACTGCAACAATAGTGCAAGTAGTATGGTACATTCTGAGTACACCCTTAAAGGGATAGTTCACCCAAAAATGAAAATTCTCTCATCATTTACTCACCCTCATGCCATCCCAGATGTGTTCTTTAGAAGATTTTTAGAAGAATATTTCAGCTCTGTAGGTCCACACAATGCAAGCGAATGGCTGCCAACATTTTGAAGCTCCAAAATGCACATAAACACAGCATAAAAGTAATCCATAAGATTCCAGTGTTTAAATCCATGTCTTATGAAGCGATATGATAGGTGTGAGTGAGAAACAGATCAATATTTAAGTCCTTTTTTACTATCACTCTCCACTTTCACTTTTACATTCTTCTTCTTTTGTTTTTTGCATTCTTCGTGCATAACGCCACCTACTGGGCAGGGAGGAGAATTAATGGTAAAAAGGACTTAAATATTGACCTGTTTCTCACCCACACGTATCATATCGCTTCAGAAGACATGGATTAAACCACTGAGTCTTCTGGATTACTTTTATGCTGACTTTATGTGCTTTTTGGAGCTTAAAAATGTTGGTGCCCATTCACTTGCATTGTATGGACCTACAGAGCTGAGATATTTTTCTAAAAATCTTTGTGTTCTACAGAAGAAAGAAAGTCATACATATCTGGGATGGCATGAGAGTGAGTTAATGATGAGAGAATCATTATTATTTATTTTTTTTGGGTGAACTATCCCTTTAATCTCTACTACAGGTTATCTAACATAAACACATGTATTATAATGAATGCGAATACAATATACAGCCTGTGTATTTGTTTCTTAGGGCAAGCCGAGGCCTCAGGCTGAGACTGACTGTGTGCAGCATCTCAACAACCAGCTGAGAAGACGCCGGCATCACCGGCGCATTGCCAACGCCCAGCAGCAGAGGGCAGCACTGAGACGCATCCGACAGTTGCAGCAAACTGTGAGTCTTCTCATTCACACTCTGCTGTTTTTCCTAACCTTACACTGAGCTGCTGTATTTAGTTTAATATAATTCTGTGCTTGTGTTTTTGTTAGCCCAGCGTGAGCACAGTGCACAGAGAGAGACAGCTGGGTCAGATGGTCACATGGACCGGACTGGGCTTTGCTCGGGTTAAAGACGGCGCTGGTCTTGAGTTTACCATCAGTAACATTCCTTATGCCATGGAATATGACATCATGATACGATACGAGCCAGAGGTGTGTGAAAAGTGTCCCCACCAGGCTTCTTAACTTGCTTAACCAACAAGACTTCATTGGTCAACCATCTTCACCAGGAAGACTTAGAAAGGCTATGCTGGTCCACCAGCTAGACCAGCACCAAATAAACACTAACCAGCATAAACCACTCTGGACCAGCATGGAAATTCAGGCTGTTTTTTTTAGCATGGTTATACATGTCCATTGTTCATTTTGGAATGTTATTAATAATCATAATGCATGGTCATGTTTATATGCAGTCTACAGAAGACTGGGAGGCTTTAGTGAGCGTCACATCTCTGAATCTGCCCACTAGTCTCCGCTGTGGAAACATGCTGCCCACAGAGCAGTTGTACACAGTCACACTGTTCCACCACAGGAGGTAATAGCATTTGTGTGTGTGTGTTTATGTCTGTTTATGTCAGTGCTTGCTTATCTGACTTATAGTTAATGCTTTGTTTTTGGATACATGTCTGTATTCATATATACATAAGCACATCATGCATAATTTTAGCAATTGTAGAAAGGTACTATTTTAAACCTTTATTAGCATTCCCTTACTTCATGAGAAACCTGGTTCCATGGCACTTATTTTGATCATTTTCCTGCATGGCCAAGCTTAGGTGCCATTGTAATCTGACTCTAATCTGATATCTGGCCTCATCCCAAAACTCTGGGAATGCAGGAATTGGCTAGCGGGCAAATTGGACTCTGTCAAAAACTGCATATCCTTTTGTGCAAACTCTGGGTGAATTAAAAAAGAGGATACTGGCTGAGAAACAACGTGAGAAAGATGAAAAATGAGAAAATGAGAGAGAAAGAAAGGAGGAGAGAGAGAGAGTACAAAGTCAGGTGAGTTCAGGAAGTTCATTCTGGATAAGTTAACAGTCTTTGGATGGGGAAATAAACACCAAGCCGAACATAAGACTTTAAAAGATCTTTAACAGGGTTGTGGAGCTGCTGTCTGACTGGAGGTAACTAAAGAGGGGTGGTTGTCTGGCAATGGCAAGTGATTAGAGCAGGTGATAAGGAAGTAACGGTGTACTACCTCAACATTCCAGAGTGCTGATGTTCAGGGAAGTAACAAAATATTCCAAAAGATCAGGGGCCTAATATATAGGTTTAAAGTGTGTGCTGCTAATGTCATCAAATGGAATTGCAAAAATAATAACAGGTTTTCCCCTGAACATGCCCCTTTTGACATTGTTCAGCAAAAAAAAAAAAAAAAAAGAAGGAAATTAAGCTAATATAGAGCAATGCTTTTTATAGCACACTGTTTTTACACTCACTGAACACTTTATTAGGAACACTATACTAATACTGTGTAGGGCCTCCCTTTGCTCTCAAAACAGCCTCAGTTCTTCATGGCATGGATTCCACAAGATGTTGGAAACATTCCTTTGAGATTCTAGTCCATGTTAACATGATTGCATTGTTTCTACAGATTTGTCAGCTGCACATTCATGCTGCAAATCTCCCATTCTACCACATCCCAAAGGTGTTCTATTGGATTCAGATCCACTGACTGGGAAGGCAACAAGATGTTTCCATCTGCAGAACTGCCGATGTCATTGGATGTTTTCTGAGTAAACTCTAGAGACTGTTGTGTGTGAAAATCCCAGGAGATCAGTAGTTACAGAAGTGCTCAAACCAGCCAATCTGGCACCAACAGTCATGCCACGGTCCAAATAATTGAGATCACATTTTTCCCCATTCTGATGGTTGATGTGAACATTAACTGAAGCTCCTGATCTGTATCTGCATGATTTTTTAATCAATTACACTGCTGACACACGATTGGCTGATTAGATAATCGCATAAATAAGTAGGTGTACAGGTGTACCTAATATAGTGCTCAGAGAGTATATATGGTACAGGGCCACAGTGGTTACACTAATCTGAATATTATGTGTTTATTATGTGTTCAGTTTGCAGAGCCAGAGGAAAGAAATGAGCAACACTAAATTGTATAGAAATGCTGGTGTATTCTTTAACTAACAGGAAATAACTGTTGACAGGTACATTCAAATGCCAAGACCTTTCTGCTTTGAGCCAAACAACCGCTATGTGCTATCTATCCGTTTCCAGCGTCATGGTGTCTCTCATCGACATCTCACTGCCTTCATCCTCATAGACTCAGTAAGCATTTTCTCCAATTACCATTATCAGTCATTTATACACAATTATACAATACAGTGAGAGAGAAAAAAACGTGGTGTTTTTCCCTAGACACAATAAATGCAAGCACTGCCCCCTGCTGGTGTACATATAGTGGTGAAGAGTCAAATTATTATACTTCTGTTGTTCTAATGATGTCAAATCCTCTCGCTTCCTCTCTTTCTCTCTCCTCACAGCTTGTGCTGATACCCAAGTACGAAGAGCTCCCTGGTTTCCAGAGTAAGGATGCCCCAGATGAGCATAGACGCCTGGAAATGGAGTTGTACATGTGTTTGGATTCTTTCATGACCATACCGATGCCTGCGCTGGCCGAGATGTGCACAAAACTTATCTGTAGTATCTCAGCCATCATACACAATGGTGCCCTGGGTGAGTCACACAGTCACAAGGGTAAAATGTTAAGTGTCAGTCCTCAGACCTACAATGTTTTGTAGGTGGTAAAAACTCTGTCCAAAACAACAGAAATTCTATACAGAAACATAAGGGATAAAATTGTGACTTCCAGGCCTGGAAAAAATAAATAAAAATAATAATAATAATAATAATAATAATAAAGATAAAATAAATAAATTATATATATATATATGTATGTATGTGTGTGTGTGTGAAGTCGATACTTCAGAGTCAGCCACGATACGATTTCGATTTAATTCGATTCAGGGCCCTACGATCAATATTCCGATATTATGTGCCTATTTTACCCAATCAATTAAAAAACATTTTGCCCTCAAATGCAACCAAAATATAATTTTGATATTTTATTGATCTTGCAGTTTATTTTTCTGCTGAATCCAATTCAAAAGACTTACATACCCATGACTTGTTTCCAGCTATCCGTGCTATCCGCGGTTTTCTTGGCTACAACTTCCACAGTTGTAATAAAAAATTCTGTTACAGTTAACTGGGATAAATGTTAGTAAGGGTGTTGATGCATAGATGTGTAAAGTCTTAAAACTGATGCTGGTGCTGAGCAGGTGTTTCTTTTTCCCTCATTAGTGCTGTTCAGAATGCCGGCGTTGTCAAGACTTTCACATGATGGTTGAACTGCTCCATGGTACTTTAAAATAGCAAATTCTCATGTAAAATTAAAATGTGTCACATGCGCAACGATATCGATGGAAGCCCGACTTAATCGCGCATGTGAGCCTCTCTGTGTTTGTCATGAGAGCTTGCATTTTAAGTAGCGCCCGGTTGATGCGCTCGCACGGATCATGTTAATGGAGCTTGCATTTCACCATGAGAGTATTAAAATAAAGGTACATTTAAAAAAAAAAAAAAACTATATCGATATTACGCGTTGTATCGATAACATTGGATCGTTGGTTATTGGATCGATTCATCGATCTGTATCGATGCATCGGTACACCCTTATATATATATATATATATATATATATATATATATATATATATATACACACTGGCAGCCAAAAGTTTGGAATAATGTACAGATTTCGCTGTTTCGGAAGGAATTTGGTACTTTAATTCACCAAAGTGGCATTCAACTGATCACAAAGTATAGTCAGGACATTACTGATGTAAAAAACAGCACCATCACTATTTGAAAAAAGCCATTTTTGATCAAATCTAGACAGGCCCCATTTCCTGCAGCCATCACTCCAACACTTTATCCTTGAGTAATCATGCTAAATTGCTAATTTAGTACTAGAAAATCACTTGCCATATCATATATATATCACAAATGACTGAAAAAGTAATGCAAATTCATTGGTTAAACGTTGTGGTGTACATATCATATGGATTAAATCATATGACATAAAGCACATCAATTCCCTTTTCCTTTAGATAAATGTTACTACTCACTATATGACATCTTTTAAAAAACTATCAGTGTTATAATAGTTTGAACTCTTTTGTTTCTGCAGCATGTCAATGTGACCCTCAAGGTTCACTGAGTGTGGAGTGTGATAGAGTTGGAGGACGATGTCGCTGTAAACCCAATGTTATTGGCCGTAAATGTGATCAGTGTGCACCAGGGACATACGGATTTGGGCCATATGGCTGCACTGGTGAGACGGCTCGTCATTATTAAAGATTTTTAGGAGAGCATTTTAAACATTTTAATTAATATTTAAATGTATGTATATCTGTAAAATATATTTGGTTAATATAGACTATTCCTTTTATATATATATATATATATATATATATATATATATATATATATATATATATATATATAATTTTTATTTTTCCTCCAAGATATTTGAGAGCAAATTCTAAATTATTTGAATATTTATCATTGTTTTTTGCTCCCTATCTCTGTCTGCAACAGTATGTGACTGCCACTCGCAGGGCTCTGTTGGTCATCACTGTGACCCTGTGACAGGCCAGTGTCCCTGCCGGCATGGAGCGATGGGGCGTCAGTGCTCGGACTGCCAGCCGGGTCAGTGGGGATTCCCCAACTGTAGGCCGTGCCAGTGTAATGGCCATGCGGAGAGCTGTGACCCTGAGACAGGTGCTTGCTACGAGTGCAGAGACTACACAGCAGGACAATTATGTGAGAGGTGAACAATTTACTTCTCTAGAAAGGGGAGCTGCAGCCTAGTGGTTAAAGATCAGGACCTTTCAGTTAGAAGTTGTAGGTCCAAACCCTGCATGAAGTGATCAATAAACTATATCTAATGTGCCCTTAAGTAAGGAACCCAAAGGAGTAGTTTACCAAAAAATGAAAAACCTGTTTTTATTAACTCAACCCTTATTTAGTTTCTAAACTGTATGATTTTCTCTCTTTCGTGGAACACAAAGTGAGAGATTTTTTATTAATATTTAAAGTTGAATAAAATCAGATGCAGTTTATTGTGCAACCAAAATCCCACTAATAACCAGAAAAATGAAGATTTGGTGCATAACTCCGGACTTTTATCCATAAACAAGCCTGAAGTACACTTTCATAGTCACAATTTTGGGACTCTTATTTTGAAATGACAGAGACTTGGCTCTGTTACATTGCTCAATATTTGAGTATTTACCAAATTAGGCTTTTCATAGCCTATACATTCACCAGATTAAGGATTTTGTATATATTATATTTCACAAGATATTCACCAGGTTTTTTTTTTATATTATTATTTACAGATAAAGAAGATATGAAGTTTGAGACATGATGTATGTGCTGATGGGGCATGTTTACATATAGTTGCAGTTTTCTTTGCATGCCCTTGCTTGATTTATCTAATCAAAATAACAAAATATGCAGTGAAGTGAGGTTAAAAATATGATGAATATTGTCAATGATGAAGGATGTAGATACAGCAATGCCCCACGAGGAGTCAGTGATTGATTTTATTTCACCTCTAGAGATCGCTGTTATACGGTTGAACTAAGTCATTTTAAATCTAGAATTTTCCAGAGGAACACGGAGGAATGAAAAAATAAAAAAACTATGGGCAACTATCAGTGTAGGTTTTTGCAGATAGCCGATAGTTCCAAAAAGCAACTATCGGCACCGATTAATCAGTAAAACCGATATATCGGTCTACCGCTAACATAAAGGTACAAAGAGAGTTAATAGTCTGCATCAGCACTGAGTGTCCCATCCTGTCCTTTTTTACTTTAGGTGTATGAATGGTTTTTATGGTAACCCAGTTTTGGGTTCTGGTGAGCACTGTCGTCCCTGTCCATGTCCTGGTCATCCTAACAGTGGACACTCCAATGGAGCTTCTTGTCTTGCAGACTATGCCTCCAACCAAATCCTCTGCCAATGTAGCCAAGGATATGCAGGTAAAACATAAAGTACAGTCAGTCAATCAATCAAAAGTTTTGAAAGTTCTTGAAATAGTTTAAATGATGCAAGACTGACCTCTCTCAGGCCCTCGCTGTGATCGCTGTGCTCCTGGTTACTATGGTGATCCTGAGCAGCCTGGTGGGGCATGCCGCCCATGTCAGTGCAATGGGAACATTGATCCGCAGGACCCTGAGTCATGTGACACACGCACCGGCCAATGTCTTAAGTGCCTGTATAACACAGATGGCCATTCGTGCTCTGAGTGTAAACCTGGTTACTACGGAAACGCACTCACAAGGGACTGTAGGCGTAAGTACAGGGACCGTTCTTCTAAAGCCTAATAATTATAATTTTCCTTTTAGTGTCTTTTAAATGGATAATTCTTTCAAAATGTAAAAAAAAACAAAATCTGTCATTATTTACACACCCTCATCAGTCATGACTTTCTCTCTTTGGTGGAATGCAAAAGGAGATGTTTGGCAGAATGTTAGGGACTGATAGCCTCAGTTACCATTCACTTTCATTGTAATTTATGGAAACAAAAGAAAAAAGATGCAGTGAAAGTGAATAGTTACTGAGGCTAACATTCTGATTTTAGGGTTCCAAAAAGGAGAGTTTTGGGTGAACTATCCTGTTAAGCCATTTTTAATTTGAAATTATATTTACCATTAAATTTTTTCACATTTATGCATTTATATCCATTTCTGCTCTCTCTTGTTCTGCAGGCTGTACATGTGTCACTGCAGGCACTTTACAGGCCTACTGCACCGATGGGGAGTGTCACTGTGATCGACAGACTGGACATTGCCCCTGCAGACCACACGTCATCGGCCACAACTGCGACCAGTGTGCCCCTAACCACTGGGACTTCGGCTCTGATTGTGGATGTAAACCATGTGGATGCCCCCAACCAAATGCCCTCAGCACCCACTGCAACATGGTATGACCTGTCATATTTAAAGGAACAGTTCACCCAAAAACAAAAATTCTCTCATCATTTACTCTCCCTCATTCCATCCCAGATTTCTTCTGCTGAACACAAATGAAGATTTTTAGAAGAATATTTAAACTCTGTAGGTCCATACAATGCAAATGAATGGTGACCAGAACATTAAAGCTCCAATGATCACATAAAATCAGCATAAAAGTAATCTATACGACTCCAGTGGTTTAATCCATGTCTTCAGAAGTGATATAATAGGTGTGGTTAAGAAACAGATCAATATTAAAGTTTTTTTTTTTTTTTTTTTTTACTATAAATCTCCACTTTCATATGTCATATGGATTACTTTTATGCTGACTTTATGTGATTATTGGAGCTTCAAAGTTCTGGCCACCATCCACTTGCATAGTATAGACATACAGAGCTGAGATATTCTTCTAAAAATCTTAATTTGTGTTCTACAGAAGAAAGAAACTCATACACATCTGGGATGGCATGAGAATGAGTAAATGATGAGAGAATTTTCATTTTTAGGTGAACTATCCCTTCAAGTACAGTACAATGTCTTTAGAGACTGTATTTAATATCTGATCAATAATACATAATAATGCTGGTCTGAAGAGTGGCTTAGATTTAAGTAGGTTTCAGGGCTGAAAAATAAAAATTCTGTCATCATTTATTCTCCCTCGTGTCATTAAAAACCATTATGATTTTCTCTCTTTTGTTGAGCATGAATGAAGATGTTTTTAAGAATGTTCAAGCCACTGTAATCCATACAATGAATGTGTAATTATTACTGCCAAGCTCCATAAAAAAACAAAGATGCATCAAAAAGTGGTCAGTGCAACTTGTGTGCTACTTTTCTAAGTGTTCTGAAATCTTAGTCTATTCACATCGAACACGTTTTTGCTGAGTTTTTCTATGTAAACGTGCTAGATGGAAATTTTTGACTGTTGCGCTGCATTTTGCTGTTTTTTCTTTTTTTCAGTATCTTGTGCAGGAGCACCAAGTTTTTAGAGGCTTTGTCAAGTTAAAAAGAAATTAAACTTTTAAAAACCTCTTGAGACACTTGCATTCTGTTCCATTTACTGCGCTGTGTCTAGCTTTTGTAAGCACAAGAACCCACAATCTTCTGAATGCAGAATTTTTGTAGTGTGTGCAGTGAATGCAGTGTTACATGGCTGATCATGCTGCATCAAGTCTGAATATGCAGAAATGTGAATGATATACAAAGCTATCAAATTACTTTCAGAGGACTTGGAATATTGGGCACAAGTTATATGGACTAAGTTTATGATGCTTTTTGGAGCTTTGCAATGAAAATGACCATCTGCTTTCATTGTATGGAAAACAGCAGCTCTGACATTCTGCAGAATCTCTGCATTTGTGTTTCATGGAAGAAAGTAAGTCATACCAGAATTTGGAACAACATGAGGGTGAGTAAATGATGACATTTCATCTATGGATGAACTATTCATTTTTTTTATGCATTTATTTTTTATCCCCTTTTCCCAACAATTTGGCATGCCCAATTCCCAATGCGCTCTAAGTCATCGTGGTGGCGTAGTGAATTGCCTCAATCCGGGTGGCGGAGGATGAATCTCAGTTGCCTCCGCATCTGAGACAGTCAATCCATGCATTTTATCACGTGGCTTGTTGAGCGTGTTACCACGGAGACCTAGCGCATGTGGAGGCTCACGCTATTCTCCGCGGCATCCACGCACAACTCACCACGTGCCCCACCGAGAGCGAGAACCACATTATAGTGACCACGAGGAGGTTAACCCAACGTGACTCTACCCACCTTAGCAACCGGGCCAATTGGTTTCTTAAGAAGCCTGACTGGAGTCACTCAGCACGCCCTGGATTCGAACTTGCAACTCCAGGTGTGGTAGTCAGCGTCTTTGTTTGCTGAGCTACCCAGGCCCCCGGATGAACTATTCCATTTATGTCTTTGCTATTAATTATGATTTACAAATAAATAATCTGTTCTTTTTTCTATCTTCTACTCTCCATTTCTCCTCTTCTGTCTCGCTTCATGCTGTTAGTTCAGTGGGCAGTGTCATTGTCAGCCAGGTTTTGGAGGGAGACAGTGCACAGAGTGTGAGATGTTCCACTGGGGTGATCCCAGAGTGCAATGTGAGGGTGAGTATTGCACATACACATACACACACACACACACATCCAACTCCTCTTCTGCAAGAACAGCCTTATTCCTCCTCCTCTGTGCCAGTTCATTAGTCATCATTCTATCTATCCCCTATACAGAGTGTAACTGCCATCCCCTGGGGACAGACACATTTCAGTGTGATCGTGTAACTGGTGCATGTGAGTGTAAGGAGGGTGCTACAGGACGGCGCTGTGACGAGTGTGCCCGTGGCTTTACTGGAACCTTCCCCAAGTGTGTTCCCTGCCATCCCTGCTTCCAGCTGTGGGATGATGCAGTGTGCCAAGTCCGCCGTGATCTGACCCACATCAAGGATGTCATTGCCATGATTATGGAGAAGGGCGAGGTGCCCGGCATCAGTGATGCCCGCATTCGTGAATTAGAAAGGAAGCTGGAACAGGTTCAGGACCTGATACGAGATGGAGACAGAGAAGGAACCTATAACTTAATCAGCCAGTCCATCGATGACTTGAGGTAAAGCCTGCACCGGTCAAGCCATAAGTGTGAGGTGCTGTTTACCAGGGTCAGAAATTAAACAGGACGCGGGTCAAAAATGACACTGAAAGTGACAAAAATGCCCCATTTATTTAAAATGTGAATTCGTTCTTTTTAAAAAAAAAAAAAAAATTATCTGTCATCCAACATTTAATATACAGTAATTCATAATATTCTGTTGTCGGCCTTAGTGGGTTTAGTGCCACTGCAGACAATGTAGTGACCTTTAGCTGTCAGATGTCTGTATTTATTATCTCTGAGAAGAATGTTGAATGTTTAGTTATGAAGTGGGTTTTGATGGAAGGAAAAAAGTAAAATCAGCTCTGAAAACACAGAAAATGTCCCAACAACTAAAAAATGGCTACTGTAAAAAAAAAAAACTACCATCTTTGAGAATTTTTTCTTCATTGATTCAGTTGTAGGATTTGACATACAGTAAATGGATGGAATGTTGTGTGGTTTTATATGGTTAGTGAATAAATGTGTTCATTTAAGGCTCCTTAAAACTGAATCCAGGGGGGCAAATAGTGCCCCTTTGTTAAAAACGTGAATTTCTGACTCATTGCTTCAGTGTAATTTTTTATTTTTTTCTCCCCAATTTGGAATGCCCAATTCCCAATGCGCTCTAAGTCCTCGTGGTGGCATAGTGACTCACCTCTGTCTGGGTGGCGGAGGACGAATCTCAGTTGCCTCCGCGTCTGAGACCATCAATCCACGCATCTTATCACGTGGCTTGTTGAGCGCGTAACCGCGGAGACATAGTGTGTGTGGAGGCTTCACACTATTCTCCGTGGTATCAACGCACAACTCACAACGCACCCCACCAAGAGTGAGAACCACATTATAGTGACCACAAGGAGGTTACCCCATGTGACTCTACCCTCCCTAGCAACCGAGCCTATTTGGTTGCTTAGGAGACCTGGCTGGAGTCACTCGGCACACCCATGATTCGAACTTGCGACTCCAAGGGTGGTAGTCAGCGTCTTTACTCGCTGAGCTACCCAGGCCCCCGCTTCAGAGTCTAATTGAAATGTTTCTTCATTTGAATTGACTTCTACTCTTTTCCTCAGAGCTGAGATAGCTTTGACAGATGGCCGTTTGATGGGTGTGGTTCGCGAGCTGAATATGACGGCAGAGCACGATGACGCTATGAAACGGAACCTAACCTCATTGGAGCGAGAACTTAGAGACTTGAACAATACACTTTACCTACTGCATAGAGAGCTTGAGAACTACCTCATTGCTGGGCTGGCAGGTAAAGCAATTGGTTTGTTTGAAAAAACACAAGATATAAATTGAATTGTATTAACTATTGACCTTATTCTCGCTAGTGCCATCTTTGATTTTTAATGTGAATAAAAATGAGACTGTGAGGGATATACTAACAGTCTCTTCAATGGCACGATAGGTATAAAGCTGGATAAAGCTCCTAGATCACATCTGATTTTCCACAGCTCATGTTGTCTGGAGTTCTTTGTATACTGGATGTTCTTGGACGATATTGTATCAATGTTTTGTCCATGGAACGATCCAAAAACACTTTAAACTGCAGTACAGCCCATTGAAGAGACTGTAAGTCTATCCCTCACAGCCTCATTGTCATTTTAAAGTCTGTTTATGCTTTTGACTAGCAATACATTTGCAGTAGCTCTCATTAATACATTTTACAATGTCTAAATCAATTTAGAAGAATTTCACTATCAGCTCAGAAAATGCAAAAAAGTCTGTAAATTATGTCTGGGACTGCTTATAATTTAGATTCGCTAACATTTCCTTAAAAACATTCAATTCATGTTGATGTCTTTTATCATTTCCCTTTTACAGAGCAGTTTGAGAATGTGCGCAAGTACTACCAGAGTTCACTGAATTCAGAGCAGCATTGTAATGCTTCCGTATACGGACCCCAAAGTCCTGTGGAACAGTCTCAAGACACACGCAACCGTACCGAAGCCTTGCTGAAAGAGAGAAAGGACAGCTTCCTACGTACAGTTGCTGCCCACAATAAATCCCTGTCTGAACTGGAGGGAAAAGCTCATGAGATTAACAAAAAGGTCCACCACCTCAGCAACAAGGTAGTGACATGGGGCAAAACTTTGGGCTTACCTAACCCTTACCTACAGTGGTCCCAAATATTATTTGGATACTTTTGGACACTTAAGACACACTTAAAAATGCCTAAATGTCTATGCATTAGATTCAAAAAATATCAAATCAAGTGGCATCTGCAAACAAATAATGCTAGACTTCACTTTTCTCAGCCATTTTAGCAATTATTTTTAACCAATCATTTTTAGTGGATGTATGAATTTAGTGACCCTCAAGTTCACACAGGTGTCCTAGCAGAATAACCACAGGTATCTCATTATAAACATCCAGAAAGTGTCAAAAAAAAAAAAAGTGTTTTGCTTGAAAAGTGACTTTGAAACTTTTATATTTTGTTATATAATACAATGGCATGTCTTCAGTGTCCAAATTCTGTACTTTTTGGGATCACTTTATCTACAGTAAATTACATGTTCATAGATTCTTGTTTTTCTTATGTCTTAAGGTATGTGGTGGCCATGGCAATGCTAGTGCAAATAATAGCTGTCCAGATAGCCCATGTGGGGGTGCTGGTTGCCGTAACAGCGAAGATGTGCTGAAGTGTGGAGGAAGGGGGTGTAAAGGAGCCATTGGCGCCTCAGTGGCGGCCTTGGACCACGCTGATGATGTTCGTAAGAACTTGACCGCCACAAGCAAGGAATTAAAAATGTTGGCTAAAAAGGTAAAAAAAAAAAGGTGTTTTTTTGAGCATGGGTGTTCTGTTTAAACTTGTGAAAGAGCTAGAATAATCTCTACTTTTCTATCAGCTCCGAGACATAGCTACACTCACCCAGAATGTGAAGACTCAAGCAAAGGACACTCTTGATAAAGCCCAGAGCAAGAAGGATCTCTTTGAGAACTCCAACAAGAAACTGAAAGACTTCATTCAGAAGATTAGAGACTTTTTGACAGGTCAGTTTTTTGTCAGTTATTAATGTAAGATCATCAAATGGAACCAATTATATGATTGTTTTTCAGTATTGTTTTGTGCCATGTGAAATGCTGTTATGATCAGTTTATTTTTTAGCTAGTCATTAAAGGGATAGTTCACCTTAAATATGAATATTCTGTCATGTTTCAAACCCATATTTTTCTGGAAAATAAAAGATGATGTTTAGCAGAAGGTCAGCTTGAAAGTAGACAGTAGCCAGTGGCTCTCAAGCTCCAAAAGGATAAAAAACCAGCATAGAATAGCATTGTGTTAGCCACAGACAAAAATGCAAGTTACAGTATTTACTGCATATTCTACCTTTTGCCATTGCTCTTTTTTTCATTCACTCACATACAAACCTGATGTATCAGGACCAGTCTTAAGACACATAAAAACCAATGTTGTTTGCTCAAACCTGCCACATCATGGTCGGTGCACAATTGTAAATGAGATTTGAGAGTTGGGGGGGAAAGATGTTCAGAAAAAGCTATTTAAATTTCAGTCTGCCAATTGTTACTGTCCACTTTTGTTGCATGGAAAAGAGCATCTTGAACATTCTGCAAATTATCACCTTTTGGGTTCCACAGAATAAAGAAAATAATTTGGATTTTGAACAACATGAGGGTATTAAATGATGACAGAATTTACATTTTTGCGTGAACTATTCCTTTACAACACAGAATCAAATTCAAAACAAATCTTAATTATTATTTGTAAACCATAAAACTGCTTTTTTTTTATATATATATATACTAAAATTAATGTTATATTCAGAGGAGGGAGCAGATCCAGAAAGCATTGAAAAAGTGGCCCAGCAGGTTTTGGCAATCACCTTACCGTTCAACAGAACCGTACTAGTCAACATAGTCCAGCAAATCAAAGACAACATGGCCAAACTCACCAATGTAGAGGGTGTGTTCAACCGCACATCTGAGCAGCTGGCCAAAGCCAGTGATCTGCATAAAAGAGCACAAAATGCAAGGTAAGCAAAAGTGAGAAGGTTTTTTTTGTTTTTACCATTTTTCACAAGAAGGTATTTAATGTATATGACAAATGACATGTCTGTTTTCTGTGTGATTTTGTGTTTGGACAGTGCACACGCAGAGGGAGTGAATGATAATATCAATAAAACTAAAGAGGCACTTAAAACCTCTCAGAGTGCTATAAAGAAAGCTGAGGAAGAAATGACCACAGTCCTGCAAAACCTGATCAGTGCCCAGAACATCACCACTATGGTAATCAAACATCTGTGTTTGTAGTGTTCAAATTGAGTCAGAGCTCTTAGGGGACAACCCTTGACCCCCCCCCATAGGTAGATGGATGGATGTGCACGACTCTCCAAGAATGAGTACGGGAATCTCTATCAAAAATGTACAGAATTATTTTATATTTTATTAAAATTTGTCATTTTTATATTTTTTTGTGTTGTAGAACAAGAGTAAAATATTAGGCACAATAATAGAGTACATCTGTAAGTTCCTTCAGAAAACAGGTGTGTTTAGAATCTTCCGATGGAAAAAAAGTAGTAAAGTATGAAAACTGGTACAGATAATAGACAATGTTGCATTGTCACTGCAAACATTTGAAGAAAAAAAAAATTGTGTTATGTTTCTAGTACTCTAGTTTTGATGAAACACCTTAACTCTTATAGGGGGTCTGGGACCCCCGAAACCCCCCTCAATTTGAACACTGACTGTATGTGTACATACTATTTACAGTGGCCCCCAAAAGCTACACTTAAAAATGTGTGAATGTCTTGGCATTATAACAAAATATCAAACTAAGTGGCATTTTAGTGTAAAATGTTGAGTGTAAACACACTTTTCAAGCAAAATATTTCACAAAAAGAAGTTTGTTAGGTTTCAAATGATATAAGAATATTGTTCAAAATGAAGACAAACAGTATTTGGACACTTTCTGGTTGTCAAGCTTAGTGGAACATGTACAATGTTAATGTGATGAACTGAACTTGTGGTTACTCTGCTAGGACACCCGTGTGAACTTGAGAAGAACTTTATACATCCACCAAAAATAACCTTGACACCAGTTAGTTCATATTATTACTGAAAAAAAGCTAAAGCATCATTTGTTTGCAGAAGCCACTTGGTTTGATTTTTATTATCTAATGCAATGACATTAAGACATTTTTCAGTGTGACTTAAGTGCTTGGAAGTGCCCAGACCCTTTTTGAGGCCACTGTATCATGTGATATACAGTTGTGCTCAAACGTTTGCATACCCTGGCAAACATTTTGAAATTTTGGCATTGATTTTGAAAATATGACTGATCATGGAAAAAAACTCTTTTATTTAAGGATAGTGATCATATTAAGCCATTTATTATCACATAGTTGTTTGGCTCCTTTTTAAATCATAATGATAACAGAAATCACCCAAATGGCCCTGATCAAAAGTTTACATACCCTTGAATGTTTGGCCTTGTTACAGACACACAAGGTTACACACACAGGTTTAAATGGCAGTTAAAGGTTAATTTCCCACACCTGTGGCTTTTTAAATTGCAATTAGTGTCTGTGTATAAATAGTCAATGAGTTTGTTAGCTCTCACGTGGATGCACTGAGCAGGCTAGATACTGAGCCATGGGGAGCAGAAAAGAACTGTCAAAAAACCTGCGTAACAAGGTAATGGAACTTTATAAAGATGGAAAAGGATATAAAAAGATATCCAAAGCCTTGAAAATGCCAGTCAGTACTGTTCAATCACTTATTAAGAAGTGGAAAATTCAGGGATCTCTTGATACCAAGTGAAGGTCAGGTAGACCAAGAAAGATTTCAGCCACAACTGCCAGAAGAATTGTTCGGGATACAAAGAAAAACCCACAGGTAACCTCAGGAGAAATACAGGCTGCTCTGGAAAAAGACGGTGTGGTTGTTTCAAGGAGCACAATACGACGACACTTGAAAAAAATAAGCTGCATGGTCGAGTTGCCAGAAAGAAGCCTTTACTGCGCCAATGCCACAAACAAGCCTGGTTACAATATGCCCAACAACACCTTGACACGCCTCACAGCTTCTGGCACACTGTAATTTGGAGTGACGAGACCAAAATAGAGTTTTATGGTCACAACCATAAGTGCTATGTTTGGAGAGGGGTCAACAAGGCCTATAGTGAAAAGAATACCATCTCCACTGTGAAGCATGGTGGTGGCTCACTGATGTTTTTGGGGGTGTGTGAGCTCTAAAGGCATGGGGAATCTTGTGAAAATTGATGGCAAGATGAATGCAAAATGTTATCAAAAAATACTGGCAGACAATTTGCATTCTTCTGCACGAAAGCTGCGCATGGGACACTCTTGGACTTTACAGCACGACAATGACCCTAAGCATAAGGCCAAGTTGACCCGCCAGTGGTTACAGCAGAAAAAGGTGAAGGTTCTGGAGTGGCCATCACAGTCTCCTGACCTTAATATCATCGAGCCACTCTGGGGAGATCTCAAACGTGCGGTTCATGCAAGACAACCAAAGACTTTGCATGACCTGGAGGCATTTTGCCAAGATGAATGGGCAGCTATACCACCTGCAAGAATTTGGGACCACATAGACAACTATTACAAAATAATTTACGCTGTTATTGATGCTAAAGGGGGCAATACACAGTATTAAGAACTAAGGGTATGCATACTTTTGAACACGGGTCATTTAATTTTTTTCATTGTTGCCATGTTTTGTTTTATGATTGTGCCATTCTGTTATAATCTACAGTTGAATATGAATCACATAAGAAATAAAAGAAATGTGTTTTGCATGCTCACTCATGTTTTCTTTAAAAATGGTACATATATTACCAATTCTCCAAGGGTATGCAAACTTTTGAACACAACTGCATATTGGCCCATGCAAATAATCTATTATTAGTGTTTTCTATTCTGTCTTTGTTTGCTGACAGTTAATATACTCAATATATACTAATGACCTGTTCTAATCTTCCTTCTATACCCTTAGGTTGACAACAAACTCTTAAATGTAGGCAACAACTTGATGGATTTGATGATGCGATTGGCTAATCTGTCCCATGGAGTGGACTTATTGAAAAACAAAACTGAGCAGAACAGGAAGATGGCACAAGGTGCCAAGGCCCAGTCGGACAGTGCTACACGAGCGGCTGCTGGACTTCAAGAGGTGTGTGTGTGTCTGTCTGTCTGTCTGTCTGTGCGTGCATCAAGGTGTATTTATATAAGGCTTTTGGCATTAATCTTTAATGTTTATTTGTGTGTACCAGGAACTTACAGATGTTGAGAATCTGTACAAGGAGCTGAAAGAGAAGGTAAACACTGTTGGAGGGACAGGTGAAGGGGACGTTAACCAAAGAGCCATAGATATGAAGAAAGAGGCAGAGGAACTTCTCAAGAAAGCCACCACAGGCACTGAAACTCTCAGAAGTATGTGCACTGCTGCTTTCAACATTTATTAAATTAAAATGCTGCTCAGACTCATGAAATTGTGTCTGCTAAAGTGCTGTTATATATTATATTTAACATGGAATGTGAATATTTCTGAGTTCTTTGACTTATATTTGGCTTTCTCATCTTCCTGTTCTGCTTTCCTCCTTTAAAGAACTGGAGAAAAAGTTAAACAAGAATGAGCAGAAAATGCAGCAGCAGCGGAATGAACTGGCAGATCTGGAGAAGAATGTTACAGACATCAGAGAATATATCCGAATAAAAGTCATGGGCTACAACAACTGTCAGTAGAAATAGTACATAAAATGACAGTCTGAAATCAGAACTTTCTCTCCCTGTTATTGTTCCATTAAATCCATATTGCTATTTTAGCAAGAATCATTGACCTCACTTCTACAAATTATCCAAGTTTGAAATACAAATTACCTATTGCAGCTTTCCAAACTTTAAAAACATTGAATTGTTAAAACATGCCTGTATGGACCAATTTGTAAAATTAAACATTTCAATGCTCATGTTCAAATAGTTGTCTAAGATATGCTATCAAAATTATTAAAAGCATTTATGTAAGCTTTCTTTGGATGATAAAATGTCTTTACTTTTTAAAGGTGCACTAATTTTTTCCTCTTTAAAAAAGTTTTAGTCCTAAAGAAATGAATTGTAATTTTGAAACTTATGTATAAAATCATGACCTCTTACATGAGATGAGGACTCCAGTCATATCAGTAGCCTTATAAAAGCTGTTTTATTCTATATGGGGCAGGGGCGCCCTCATGGGGGCTGCCATTTTAGAATCACATGACCAGCTGAACACTACTCGCTTATTCTCAGTAACCTTCTTGTTATTATACACTCTTACTCTTGGATTAAATTAATCATGGCTGATTGTGAACAGTGAATTTCTACAATGGCATCTGTGACTGAAAACTATTGATTTTTAATGATGTTGCATCCACCTTTAAGACGTTGATTACAAACTTCGGAATGAAGCGCTCGGTCTTATTGTCATACTAAATGCAGATTAAATAGCAGATCAAAATGGTGTTTAACCTAGTGATACACACACATACACACGTTTTCCTTTATTGTGTAAAAGACATATATGGACACATCAAATAAACCTTTGATATTGAATTAAAAGCAATTGCTATGTCTCATTTATATACTCTAAACCTTGGTTATTTTATGTGTTACAACTGAATAACAGGAGGGGGCGATAGAGAATGAAGAAAAAGCTATAAAAACTTTACTGTTTCCCAAACAGAGATAAGGCCATTCAGGCCTTGTGTTTACAATTTCAAATCTTATTTCTCAGTTTCAGGTTTGTTTACATAAATAAATCTCTTTTCGCTGCATATTTCTCCTTTCTGAGCCTGGGTCTATTAGAGTAATCCTCTCTGTGTTTAGCTGACCAAGAAAAACGTTCTTAAAACATAAAACCCCCAGAACTTTCAAGTAACGTTTTCACAACCTAATGGGAACGTTATGAAAACGTTCTTAGAACATAAAATTGTTAGCTGGGAAAAATCATTGTTCATTGCTGAAGCATTAATTGTTAACGAATAGAACCTTATTGTAAAGTGTTACCACTGTAACGTTTTTTTGTAATGACTTTGTGAGAGGAAACCTTTTAAAATGATTTATCAAGAGCGCGCGTTCCTGTTCAAACACACGCGTTCACGCACAGGGCGCAACGGAAAACAAGAACTGGATTTTTGTATGGTTTTTTTTTTTTCTTTCTAAAGGAGTCTGTGACATTGTCCGAGGACTTTGACGTAACCCCGATCCAGTAGTATGAAACGCGCAAGAAAAACTCTCAGGCTGCTGAGATACAGCGCGTAATTTCCATCAGTCATTCACACAGCTGTAACAGGACTTCAGAAAGTCCGTGTGATACTCTGATACAGCAGCTCTCACGTCTGCGGCGCGCGCGTCTCATCTCAATGGCTTTACTGTGAAGAGCAGCTTGACCACCGAGAATATCAGAATACACATGTGAGTGATCGCTTCCAACCAGATTAACGAAAATAACGCGTTGCTTTGGGAATGTTTATATGGGATTATACTGTATATAATGCTGATTAAATCACTCATGTCGAGAGTTTAATGTGTAAGCAGATTGTGTCCAGCAGTTCTATGCATGATGAGTTGAAGTTCAGTGACAGCTGATTGGAGATTTTCATATTTTTAGAGGAGCGCGACAGCACAGGACCATCATAACGCCATGCACCCTTTCATCTTACTGTTCATCTCTGGTAAGTGTAACATCAATCAAGTGAATCATGAACATCATGCAAAATGTTGTTTTGTCCGTGTAACATGTACTAATATTTATTAAAAGACATATAATGATCAAGAACTTAAGCTAATATATTCAATTAAGTAGTCTATTAATGTAATTTACAGTGCCTGAGAATGTGTTTTGTATATCTGTATTATGTATAGTTATTGAAGAGTTTGTTGAGGCTATTCCATTTGCTTTCTCTATAGGCTACCACTTATGAATGACAGTAGCCTACTTTTATTAAAAAACATATTATAATAATTATAGTTGAGGGGATTACTTTGTTATAATGACTGTTATAATGATAATTGCAGTCATTTTATCATAATTTAATTTGATCTCTTCACATTTTACATACTTTCATGGAGTGGGATGGGCTGATTGGCACATTGCTTGTTGTACTGTATGTGTCTGTATCGGTTTTAGTGTTTCTATAAGGATCAGAGGTTTTATACTGAACCACAGGCCTTAAACTTCTCCCATGTGTACAAAGGCTCATACTCAATTTTTATTTAGAATTTAAATTAGGTGAATTGCCATGCCGATTCACTGAATGCCATTGTGCATGACCCTAAACAAGCTCCATGAATCCTTTACACCTGTTTATAGAACTAAAGTCTATTCCATCAATGTCTCAGTAGATATCTCAGCTGACCTGTGTTGACCTCACAGTTAAATAGAGTCTGAAGTATACTTTCTCAATGGTCTGTAGACCATGGTATTACCCCCCTTGGGCACCCAGTTATCTTATTTGGTTATTTCCTCAGTCTGTCTAGTTCAAGCTGAAACAAATTCATGGGCATGCGAAAAGGGAAACAAGAGGTCAACAGGTTACAGAGAGGTGATGTGATAATGACCTTGTGTATTGGGTTAGTTAGTGAGTGACCGTTCTTCACTTGACAAACATTCATTGAGTTAACAGGTTACCTTATCTTTGTAATAATGTTAACCAAATACACAAATTCTGCTACTATGCTTTAATCATGCCTTTTTGATATCAGGCAATACATCAGATGGAACTGACTGAGGCCTTTTAAGTTCACTTTATATTTATTAATTCACTTTATTATATTTATATAAAAAGATCAAGGAAAATGTGATTCCTCATTATATGATGCTTTATATGAAGCCCCAAGAAAGAGTAAAAATAATTTTAAGAAGTTACATTTAGAGACATTTGCACATGTTGGTGAAGTTCATGTCTTGTCTGAGATGTTGCCATATTTACCTCAGACCAACTCTATGATTCTCTGGTTCCCATGTTTTAATAGCCTCGCTCATTAAACCACTGTCTCTCCTATGGATTTACAGAGTTCCATTTCTTTTTTTATCATTTAGTGTTACTTTCCAGCTGCTGATAGTTTGTGTAGGTGATGGGCCACAGGCTCGGCAGGAGCCTCTCTGTCTGAAAGGATTGTTAAAGCTGAAAGGAGAAGCTGGAGAGAATGAAGGTGTCAGACAGAGCGGTAAAGACAGCGGTGGGAGTGTTATTTTTGGTATGGCTCTAATGAAAGTAGCAGGGGTGTAGTATACCTCCTACATTAGACTATTTACAGCAGATGAGCAGATGCTCTTATTTTGTTCTACATTTACAGTCTACTGCCTGTGAGTTTAATTTTAATTTCATAGGCCTTTGAACTAGTTATACATGGATTGTGTGATTTGAAGAACACTATCAACAGTGGTGGTTGCATGTTAACCGTCTAAACTACTTTTAGACCAACCATCACATACGCTTCCCTCATGTCATTATAAACGCTGATATTTCCTTTCTTTCTTGTAACCAATACGTATTTTGAGGCAAACCTAAAAATAAATTATAACACCTTACCCAGAGCATAAACATAAAAAAAAAAAAAAAAAAAAAAAAAAAAAAACGTTTTGTAGCATGGAAGAAAGAGAAAGATCCATGTTTTGGACATGTGCTCATGAGATTTTACTTAATTTTGACCCCTAACCCAAACCCTATACCTAAACCTAACTATAAAGTGGAACCCCTTACAATGTTTTTATTTATTTATTTTTTTTATAGGAAAATATATGTGCACCATGGAACAAAGGAAATTTTTAGAAGGAGATGAGGGAAGCATATGTGATTGTAAAAGTAATTGCAGCTATTACACAGCTATAGAAGATCAATCATACTTTCCAGCAAAGTAATTTGTCTGTCCACACTGAACGTGAAAATGCTGTGTGATGCAACACAGTCTCAGCCAATCAGAAAATATCTGATGTTTAATATACACATCTATGTGGAGCGTGATTTTGAACCAATACAAATTTACCGTGGGCGGGACTACCCACGATGCAGCATTATGTTTTATTATTCATGCCCCGACCTGTAAATTCTGTAATAAGGAATGTTCCTACGTTTGGAGCAATTCAAGCTTGATGTACCATCTTGATGCAGAAGGGGGCAGTCAGTGCTCTAGGTGTACAGGCATCATGCCTTGTCAAACCAACGAGCAGGCAGCATAAAGCCTTCCACAGCCGTGCTTTTGTGCTCAAAGACAGCTAGACCAAGCTAGGATCTCGAGATGCATTAATCAAAGTTTCAAACAACATTTTACTTGGCACATCATCAAACACAGCGCCCAGGACTAGAGGCAATTAAAACTAGTGAGACACGATGCAACCAAAGTGAAACGCTCCAAAAGCGTCCATCTGACCCAAGAGTACATATATCAACAATTAAAAATGGAGCAGAGGAATTTAGGCCAATAATAGGGTTATGTTCAATAATATGGAAATAAAACAAACAACATTTTGACATTTAAAGACACTTTTTGCATTGTCTAAATGCTTTGCTTGTCTGTTGTCAGTAATTATTCATATGCAATTAATTGTGACTAATTTGATTAATTAATTGGCACATCATGCAATTAATTCAATTAAACATTTTAATTGATTAACAGCTGTCATTTTTTGTTGTAAATGATGCATTACAGTCAACAGGAATGCATATTTTATTAACCCAAACCCCAACCCTAAACCTAACTGTCAGTAAAGTAAAAATGTAATTTTAGAGCAAAAATGAAACTTCAGAATTGTGCTCAACATTGTTTATGTGAATGCATTAACTGCCTGGTTTCTGTGAGACCAGAACCTGTCTCAGAGATTGTGCATACAACACATTATCAGTAGTGCCACAGGGAAAAGTGATCAAATTTGAATTGATGTGGGGGCCTGGGTAGCTCAGCGAGTAAAGACGCTGACTACCACCCCTGGAGTTCACGAGTTCGAATCCAGGGCATGCGGAGTGACTCCAACCAGGTCTCCTAAGCAACCAAAACACGCTATGTCTCCATGGTAACGTGCTCAACAAGCCACGTGATAAGAAGCGCAGGTTGACGGTCTCAGATGCGGAGGCAACTGAGATTGAGGTGAGTCCTACGCCACCACGAGGATTTAGAGCGCATTGGGGATTGGGCATGCCAAATTGGCGAGAAAAAGGAGTAAGTAATTTGTCAGTATGGGGTTGCACATTTACATGTACATGAACATTTGAAAGTAGCATGTCAATTTCCCATGTGATAATGTTATCACATTGCACTGGGCAACCCGGTACTTAATAAATAAATAAAATAGTACTTAATATAATTGAGTATTTTGTGTGACAGGTCCCAAAAAATCAGTCATTATTGTTTGTCAGAAAAACCACAGTTAATCCAATCTCTGTCTTACAAAAGAAAAACAAGAAATAAACAAAAAGCTTTGATGAAAACAACATGAAAAGCCAAAAGAACTTTTGTTCATAATTTTCATCTTGAAAGGCAAAGCTGTGGTGCAATGTGAAGGAGAGGAAGCTGCAACAATCCCTTTGACTCTCCAGCCTTCAGTCTCTTTCTTCTGATTGTTTGCCTTATAACTCTTTTTTTTATTATTATTCCTCTGATGTATGGTTAGATCTTACAGCCCCCAGTGTGCAGCTGTGTGGTGGGCACACAGGTAAGAGAGTAGACAGAGACTGCTGCATTCAGGACGGCAGCTGTGATCCATAGAGCCACTGAATGCTGCCTCTGCCAAACACCCTGGAACTCTGCACTCCATAACAATGGGGCAGTGAAACTCTTTGATAGAGCTTTGAAGAGGGAAAATAGAAGAAACAAAAGTAATATAGGGGGTGGAAAGGTGGTAAAATGAAAGGGGTAGAATCATGTCTTAAATGAGAGAGTACAGTTGAATAAGATTTCTCTCTTGGGGGAAGGGAATTTGGATAGAGAGAGAAACCAGGGGCCTGTCTTATGTTTGACAGTAATTGGTGTGTCCATTTAAAGTGTGCTAAAATCAGACTTGCTTGAAAATCAGAGTCTTGGCCGATGTTCTGTGTTTTAAATAAAAAGCAGTTGTCATGTTAAACTGCTGTTGTACTGTACTTTACCGGTGCTTTTACGCTTCACTGTAAACCTGACACCCTGCACAAAATGAATCACTGCTTCAAACCACACATGGCGTCTGAACATGCAGCTTATAGCAAGGCAGAATAACCTCTGCCTATTTAAGTATATTGTTTCTCTGTGCTTTTTTCTTATAAGCGCTAGGCAATGCACAATGGCGCAGTGTTTATTGCACTGGGCAAATAGTGCAGAGTTTTGTGAATGAGGAAAATAAGTAGTCTTCCTTTTCTTCATAAGTCCACATCCTCCATCTCTCACACTTTCTCAGTCTTTTGACCTTTCTTCAAGTATGTCATATCTCATGCTACTCCAGATGTGTGTTTCTCAGCTGTATATACCACCATATGCAGCCCCTCTGTGATTGGCAGCAAATGAAACACTTTAACAGACTCTCCTTAGGGAAATAAAGAATGATCTCATCTGTCATGCAGGTCAAGGGAAGGTGTAATTCATGCTTAGCTGTACCCATCTTCAACAGAGTACCTGAGCATCAAAAGAAAAAAAAAATATTTTGGATTTTCTCTCCTTTTGTCCACAATTTGGCATGCCCAATTCCCAATGCACTCTAAGTCCTCGTGGTGGCGTAGTGACTCCGGGTGGCGGAGGACAAATCTCAGTTGCCTCCGTGTCTGAGACAGTCAATACACGCATCTTATCACATGGCTTGTTGAGGGCATTACCGTGGAGACCTAGCGCATGTGGAGGCTCACGCTATTCTCCACGGTATCCACGCACAATTCACCATGCGCCCCACCGAGAGCGAGAACCACATTATAGCGACCACGAGGAGGTTAACCCAACGTGACTCTACCTACCCTAGCAACCGGGCCAGTTGGTTTCTTAGGAAGCCTGACTGGAGTCACTTAGCACGCCCTTGCGACTCCAGGTGTGGTAGAAGAACATCCTCTTTAATGAACTGGAACAGTTCCCCAAACAATTCCAAAGGCCATTTGAATGGATAATGCTAATGCATTTGATACACAATCTCTAATGTGTTTAATCCATGTCAGTGTAAGATGGCCTTGTTTCTCTCCCTTTCCTCCACTCTTTCTAATTGCCAAGGCATTATGACAAAGGAGAACTCTAACTGCCCATAGAAAGCATTCTTCTCTAAATAATTTGTATAGTAAGAGGTTATAAATAAAGAAGCAGAGGAAAGGTAACGTTGCACATGTAATTAACAGGTTGGAAGGATCATGGCTGCTGAAACGCTGGCCAAAATGAAGTTTTTTTTTTTTTTTTTAGTTTCGGTGGTTCGTAACAGCTCGTCAGGGTGAACTTTCAGGTACCGTCTGCTAAACACCACTTACTGCCATTAGTCCATGTCATCGGTAGGTGTGACCTGGAGCTCCACCTACTTTAAGGCTGACAACTAATTCACGTTCAGTCAGTTAAGATCAGTCAACATGAACACACCGACGTGCAGAGTTATTAGCGAACAGGTGCAAATTTACCTACATCTGTACGATCATTTGCATAGAGACTTTTTTCCAAGAACTTGTCATGTGATTTTTTTTTTTTTTTTTTTTTTTTGCTAAATTAGTTTACAAAAGGAATCAAATCTTTTCAGTTACTCTTAAATACCCATTCACTCTTTTGTTTTACATGCTGCTTCACTCATGTGCCATCTGCAGTGAAAGCCATTTACACATCTGCCCAAAGGATATGCTTATCATCATTATTTTGTCTGTATTCTATCCATTGACACTCTTTTATACACCCATCTTTGCACTAGTATCAGTGTCATCATAAATCAAAATAACAGAGTATATTTGGCACCATAAACCATAACGCAAATCCATAAACGCAAACATTAGGTAAACATTACAAATCTAGTGCATATACTGTATATATTACTTTAAATCATCATCAAATGGTTAAAACAGCTTCTTTTACTGTTCTCGTGTGAATTCTGCTCATAGAATGAGGCATGAAGTAATTGAAAACACATTTTTTGTAATAGCTGATGTTTTAGATGTAGCCTTGTGCGCCCTCATATTTACAGTGAATGTTTCTCTTAACACCTCCCCCAGCGGTGTGGCCAGTGTCTGAATGTTCGCAAACAATATGTCATTGCTCAGCTGTTTCAAACTTCTTTTTGGCTCTGAGCGAAGAAGTTCTTCGCAGTGAGGGTGTCGGGGCCTTTATTCGTAGTTTATAATAAGCTGGGATAAGAGAAAGTATTTCAGCTAATGAAGTTACACACATGATCATCACAGATGAACATGTGATAAGCATGTAAGCCTTTGAATGTGGTCAGGTTGTTCAAGTATGTACTTATTACAATCAGATAGTCCTCTGGAAATATTACAGGAAGACAGTGTCATAACACACCTGATTAATGATCCAGCTTCCCCCTTTATTCCCTCTAGTCCTATCAGATAAGGGCACATGTCTGTATTTCATTTAGACTCCTATGAGGACTTCTCTCATTGGTGACATTAATTCATTGTGTTTGTGTGTACAGACACATTACCAGGCGTTTTTGTTCCAATAGTCCACAGCTATGTTTCTGGACTGTTAGGAAACAGTTTAAGCAGACAAAATCAAGGAAAAATAGACCTTGATTGTTTATTTTACTGAGCTTGAAATTTACATGAAATTGAATAATAGAAGTGATTATTCTCATTTTGATATTTTAATGATGCTGACCTTGTGTGTGTAATGGTTTGGTGAATGTAATGTTTGTGCTGATGTATTTCCTATTGAGTCTGTTGGTTGTTAGGGCATGACATATTGATGGTCCTTATGTCTTTATTAAATAGCCATTTGCCTTTAGTTTAAAGGAAGAGTTCACCCAAAAATGAAAATTCTGTCATCATTTACTCACCCTCATGTTGTTCCAAACCTGTAGGCTATGATTCAGTGGAACACAAAATGCAGAAAGTTAGAGACTGACAGTGACCATTCACTTCATTAGAGTGCATTAGAGTGTTGGGGGCATAGAGCATCAGGAAGGGTGTGTGTTGATGTGTTACTGGAGAGGAGCTGAATGTGACAAGAGCTGGAAATATCAGCAGGGTTAGAGAGGAGATGGCAGACTCTGAGACTGGGCAGTGGGCTCCAAATAGCAGTCAGCTCTTGTCAGACACACTAGAATCACAGTGGCAAAATAAACACACTAGAAAAGGAGCAAAATAACCAGCAGCAGCTTCCTGTGTCCACATCTGTTCTCTAAATTTCACATTTGCCTACAAGAGCATCTGAATGCTGCATCACAATTGCTGCATGGCCCTGTTGAGACTGTTACAGCAGTCAGGACCTTTAAAGCTCATTGGTCAGAACTGTGAGTGTCTTTAAAGGTGAACTCAGTAATTTTTTCCTAATTTAAAAAGATTTACTTCTAAACAAATTAACTGTTATTTTGAAATATATGTATAACATCATGAGCACCCATGAGATGAAGACTCCAGTCATATCAGTAACAACATAAGAGCTGTTTTATTCTACTTGGAGAGGCTGTTTCATTCCCTCAAAGGAGCTGCCATGTTAGGATCACATGACCAGTTGAATACTACTCGCTTAATCTCAGTAACCGCCCTGTTATTGCACAATTTAACTCATGGATTCAGTTAATCATGACTGGCTTTGTTGAATTTGTAGAATTCTACAATGGCATCGGTAACTGAAAAATATTGTTTTAATGATGCTACTTCCAAGCCCCAATGTGTCCGTGTAAATCCAGTACGACATATACAAAAAATTATTAATTGCAACTTTAAAGTTGTGTTGTTGTACCTGTTGTGTGTAAGGCATGGGGCCCTTGTTTTATACAGTGGCCTTAAAAAGTATATAGTAAAAAAGTATAGTAAAAGTAACTCTTAAAAATGTTTGAATATCATTTATTTTAAAGAAAGATAGCACAAACACACTTTTCCAGCAAAAGTTTGTTAGGTTTTATATGATTTAGCAACACTGTTCAAAGTCAAAACAAAAAGTATTTGGACACTTTCTAGTTGTCAAACCTAGTGGAACATGTCCGTAGGTAATGTGATGAACTAAACCAAAGTCCCTTTAAGGCAACAATCGTAAATTTTGCTTCTTTATCTCAAATCATGCTAAAAATTCATTTTTCAGGCTGGTCCAGCTAAGTTGCCTGCTTTCTAGAGTACAAGATCAATTGGTTCCTTAAACTGAAAGATGTTTCATTCCTACAGCTGCCATATATTGAGCATTGCGATTTCTCACATTCATTTTTCTATGAGTGGTCTCTGACCTGTGGTTACTCTTATAGCCAGGACACCTGTGTGAACTTCAGGATACCTGACTACATCCAATAAAGTACATTTGGGACTAGTTGGTTAAAACCAGTGCAAAATTGGCTAAGAAAGGTGAAGTTAGTTTTGTGAGAAATTGGAAAAAGTTCTAGCATCATTTTTTTTGTAGATACCATTTGTTTAGTTATTTAGTTATATTATGCAGTGAAATTTAACATGTGGCTTAAGTGTCCAATTGCTTTTTGGGGCCACTGAATAGCAGGTACCGCATCACTCAGATAAATGGAAATGTTTTTAG
The DNA here is from genome assembly GCF_019703515.2 of Myxocyprinus asiaticus. Taxonomy (NCBI): domain Eukaryota; kingdom Metazoa; phylum Chordata; class Actinopteri; order Cypriniformes; family Catostomidae; genus Myxocyprinus; species Myxocyprinus asiaticus. The sequence continues at coordinate 19,348,803 of NC_059371.1, read as the reverse complement.
ACCTTGTGTGTAAAACTGGGGTTGCATTTTTAGAAGCGGTGTCATAGGGAGGGTCAGTACAAATGGCACGCATTCAGGAGTTCTGGCTTTCATTCATCCATCCCTGTTCAGATCACCCCTCCCCTAGATGATCTGTACCTCAGGCTAACATTTTCTGCATTCCATTAGCAGGTGGACGTATGAGTTGGAGGAAATGAGTTTACAGTCTCTGCATCAAAGGATATCACAGGAAATAGAGAGTCATTGCAAACATAATAATTATTAATTAGATTTTAAAAGAAAAATGCTGTTGACGTGACAGATTCAGACTACAGATAAATAAATACTGCAGGCAGGGCAGGGTAGGCAGGTTGTTTCATAGGTCCTCTGTGCTTCTTAATGGACTATTTAGGAAGTGACCGTCTGCTTTCTGACACTCAACTGCTGAAGGATGTGTCATGTTAGTGTCACTTTTTCCCCTCCCAGCAACGAACAGTCCCCAAGATTGGAAATACTCTCTGGGATTGGAGACCGGCACAAGGAGGTGATTCTCTGCCTCCCTTGGTGGAGAACAATCCACCTCTGAAAGCTGAGAGGGTGAGAGCTGCGGGAGAATGAAAAAGTGAGGCTGGCATCCAGCTTTTGAAAAAAAAGCAGACAGTCCCAGCTGTGATAATCTCAACCTGGCAAACTGTGCCAACCTCAAAACAGCAGAAACTGAAGACTACAGATAAGAGAGGGAGGGATGTAAATTGGATCTACAAAAAAATAAAGCATTTATGAAAAAGAGCAAGGGACAGAGGGTCTCATTCACTAAAAATAGCCATCCACCAGAATCAAAACAGGTGTGTGGTGTGCACATAAATTTGTTTTTACCCTCATTGTAATGTTTTTGAATACACATTATTAGTCTCTAAAGATTTACTATGAGAACATGTGCAGCAAAATCTTTGAGTAAGGCAAGTCTGCCATTCTTTAAACCATTTGAAACTACATAAACAGCTATGTCTCTCTTTCTTTGAAAGGCACAGAGACAGAAAGAGAAGCCCTCTCTTTGTCTCCTCCTCTGGGTTATGGCAGGAGATTAGCTCAGTCAGGACAAACAGGACACCAGAGAGCGTGATGGGAAATGCCCAGTCTCAAATCATTGTGGCTGTGTTTTCAGAGATATAGAAAACACACTCTGCCCTACTACAGACTGCATTACATACCACACTGAGACTGTCTCTATTCTGAGTCAGTGAACCTTGCCAAGACCACTGTGTAGATCCTGTACCGGGCCCCGTATAAAAGTAACAAGAAAATGAATGAAACAGATTTCAATGAGGGCCAACGAAGCTACAGACATAAATAGCCCAAATGTTTCAGGTTTAGCAAGTTTTGTAAGAAAATTCCTAACACCTCTGTTTTGGTTAAAAAAGACCTGGTAGAAGACAGTAGATATACCAGGCTGATCTCACAGTGAAATCAGAAACAGAGTAGATTGACTTTTCTTTAGCTAAAAATCAGTCTGTGCTTACCAAAATTGCTAAGTGGCCAAAGCAGTAAGTGTTGTTGGGTGTATCGGCATGTGTGAGCTCCATTTTCTGGCAGTAATGTCTACGGAGGGGCGCCGAAATCGAGTTGTGAAGCGAGTTGTAATACAGTGCAATGGAATGCATATTTTATCAACTGTACTCCCCAACTCCAAACCTAACCATCAGTAAACTAAAAATTTAATGTTAAAGGGAAAAATGCAACCTCCGAATTGCGCTCATCACTTATCATGCGAACACAAAACACAAAAACCTGGTTTCAATGTGGGATCCAAACCCCGGTCTCCCATGCTGCTGATGCAACACACTTTCGGTTGTGCACAAGGGAAATTAAACATATAGCAAAGCCTTGGCAACCCTCCGCAACACCATCCTGGTGGCAAGCACCACATGCAATTTTCTCAAGATCTAGTAGAAAAAAACTACTTCACTACATATTAAACTACTCAGGTAGAAACTTTGACATATCCATATTAGGGTTGTCATGATAGCATAATCATATATCAGATACTATACCAGCTAAAGTATCACGATACCACACGATAGTGTGTTAATTCTTAACACAGTTTGTCATAGCAAAGGTGGTTTTTAGAAACTAGCCATTCAACATGTTGCTCTGGAAGTGTTGAAAATAACTGATGAATGAACTGGGAGAAGGCTCAAATGGACTAACTTGTTACCTAATACATTCTTAGTTTGATGTGTAAAAAAAAATCTTCGCCGCGTCAAAACAGCCAGTTCAAACGGCAACGTCTTTAAACTTTTATTCCATTATTTCTGTGATTATTTGAATGTTGGTAACATAAAAATAAAGATATTGTAACGTTGAAAAGACTGTTTTGAGCAGCTGTTTCATTATTACAACCGCTTCAGCCCTTCTCTCCTGGTAAACAGCTGCACGAATGCAGATTACACACACACCGTTTTGATCGCACGGCTCAAGGATGTGATCTAATCATAAGTGCGAACGTGCGAAGTTACCGCCACCATGCATTTTTAATTGGATAAAACATTAAACGAGTGCAATGCTCGAATTTTCAGAGAAACGGTAAATCTGTAAATGTTAAGATAAAGCATTTAGGTTAAATGAAGTGGCACTAACCCGTGTGTATTCTGCAGAGGCAGTGGGATGTGTCCGAAGGTGTTTAATAAGGTTACTGGTGTTTCCACCTTTGACTTGAAATCACTGTCGACGTTCACGGCAGTTGGGTTTCAGGTAAAACCCAAAATAATTCCAAATCTCGCTACGTGACTTGTGTTTTTGAAAGCTTCTCACTCTCCAAAGTTTTACTTAAATCCATATTATTCATTAGGACACACGACCGCCACATTAACACACTGGGATTCAGACATGTGTGTTTGAAGCATGGGAAAAACCACACATTGAAAAATAAACAATACCATATAAAGAGCGAATTCTAACCAACATTTTGCGCTCTTAAAGGTCACTGTGTGAAGGGGCTCGAAAAGCACTCAAAAAGACTACATTTTTAATGTTATTGCAGACTAATGGCTGATTCAAATGAAGGTTTTAGCGAAAATTATATTTTCTACTGCACATACAACACAACTTACAGTACTACTCTATTGACGGTACTACCGTTTAAAAAATACTGTGGCATCGGCAGTATTTTGAAGCTTTAGTATAGCACAGGCCTACCGTGCAACCCTAATCCATATACTGTACTATAATTACACAACCAAAAAATTTTTTTTACGATTTACGCATTTCAGTTTCACTGCAAAATTCCATCAAATTAAATGGAGTAATCTTTAACAAAATAAAAAAACGAATATTTTACATTTAATTAATTTCATTTTGTTTAAAATTACACAAATTGAAATTCGTAAATCTTAAAAATAGTCTAAAATGTTTGTTTTTTTGGGAGGGGGGGTTCAGGACAGTATATGTTTTACGGGTTTTTTTTAAACAACACACAGAAGTATGGGGTCTTAGATTTGGGATCTCTTCTTCAGTGTGTACAGTAAGGCAACAGCAGGGCTTTGTTAGCTCAGAGGTATGCCTGCTTTGCCAGCTGTCCTCCCACATTCCTCACAGCTTGTCCATGTAAGGCATGAGCAGAGAGTGGCAGACAGACCACAGGAAGGGCAGCTTTATCAAACCTTCAGACCTCATATTAAAACCATTGTTCACCCCAAAATGAAAAATGTTCATTCAACATTCGACAGCCTTGCAGTCACCATTCCTTTTCATTGTATGGAAAAAAGGTGTAATGAAAATGAATTGTGACTAGGGATGTCCCGATACCACACTCATATACTGGTACTCGTACTCTTAAAAATGCTCCAAAACCAAAAACCGTACGAAAGTCATTACGTAAACATTCAGCCCACAAATTAAAATCACGTTTATGTCCTAGTGAGATTATTTAACTGCAAAAGTATAGAAACTATAAATATATAGTTTGCATGTAATTCAAATGTGAGCGCTTGTGAATGTGTGGAGACAGTGTTGTGCTGATGCCGGCTGTTCATACTAGTGCCCGACCGATATATCAGTCGGCCGATATTTTACCGATATGCGCCGATATGAAAACTTTTTTTCAGAACATATAATGCAGAAAACAATGCTTTAGAATTGGTGTCATAGCGTAGTTTGTCCAACAGAGCCCGCTCCAACTCCATTGTTTACAGAGCTGAACTGACGGTGACTCTGCAGACAGGGCGGAGTTCAGCAGTGTGTTCTCGATGAGCTGCTAACTAGATTGTTAAATACATACTGGAAAGTTATGTATTCCCTGACAACCATGTCACTCATGTTTATCACATCTGTTTGTTATGTTAGCCAGCTATAGTTTGTCAGTGCAGTCAGTAATGTAGCAGTTTGAGAGGTAAACATCAGAGCATCTTTTTGCAGCTCAGCAGACAACGGTGAGGTGGTGGATTGAGTGTTGATTTCACGCTACGTTGTTACCTAGTTGGTGAGACACAGTGCTGGAAAGTAAATAAAATCCATCTTTTACTCTCCGTGGCAACGAGCTTATTGCTAACTAGCTAACCATGTAGCTACTTTCATACCTTGTCAGCGTGTAAACATGTATTCACCAAACTGTTTTGTTCAGGATTCACAGTTTGGTACCCCCTTCAACTGAACAATTCCAGTTGTTGCATTTACAAAATGTAATATTTAGAAGTCTGGTTTTCCAGACATTAAAATAGGATATGTAATAAAAGTAGATTTAATAAATAGTATATTTGCCCTGTGTAAATCATAATATATAGGAACTTTTTCTAAAATAAATGAGGGGTGATACATACTAATACAACAGGCTGGAAAAATAGACATTTTTTCATTTTAATATCCTATATATATATATATATATATTTTTGAATGTGTTGAAACTTGACACTGGGCGACGCACCCTAAAAACGGCACCGTTAGATCGGTTTCATGCTGAAGAGCCGCTTAAAAGTACGTTTTTTTTTCTCTCTCTCGTAAATGTAAATGAGTGTAAATGCCAACATCATCATATATGTCGAAATGATTGATGCCTGTCAACCAAAACATGAGCTCATTGATGTCATTAAGTGAGTCTGCTTTTTTATTCCATCAGTTGCTCCTGGTCGGAGGCTTCCGTATATATTTAGTTTATACGTAGGGTTACATTCTACCTACACTACCGTTCAAAAGTTTAGGGTCACTTACTCATTCTTTATTTATTTTTATTTTTTTCACATTTTAGAATAATAGTAAAGGCATTACAACTTTGGAATAATAGAAATGGAAATATGGGAATTATGTTGTGAAACACTTTGCCTAGATTTTGCAGAAATGTACTCTTGACATTTTCTCAATAATCTTCTTGAAGTATCACCCTGGGATGCTTTTTAAACGGTATTGAAGGAGTTCCCATCTATGTTGGGCATTTATTGGCTGTGTAAGTGGTAGTGTAAATTTGATGGTGCAACGGTCAAATATTTAGTAGAGTGTAAATTGTGACTTAGTGCCCATTTACGCCACAACTAGGCAAAGTTGTAACGTACGTATAGCTGGTGCAACCGGCCCCTGATGTTTATTTAGCTATTTATTTTATTTGAATTTATTCTTTATTTTAATGGTCAGCGTTTGACTGATACTAAACAGTACTGATGTTTATTTAGCTATTTGTTTTATTTTTATTTATTCTTTATTTTAATAGTCAGCAATTGACTTATACTAAACAGTACTGATGTTAATTAAGCTATTTGTTTTATTTTTATTTATTCTTTATTTTCTCAGTGTTCATTTCTAGAATTTGTTGACAATGTATAATAATAATGTCAAATATTCTTTGATAAAAATATTTGTTTAAGAAAGCAGCCTTCTAAGTACCTTTGCATAGTCATATCGGTGCAAAATTGGTGAACAATCCACATTGAAAATGTCTGTTTTCATTCCAGCTTAAAAATTAAATATATCGGTCACCATATCGGTAATCGGTGAATTTTCCATCTCAAAAATCCCATATCGGTCGGGCTCTAGTTCATACCTGTTAAAGCTCTCCAAGGTTCATACAGGGAAAACACCGTCATGAGCATCACACGCTCTGTTTATAGCAGATGACAGTAAACACGGTGCGAATTCACGTTGTAGCGCAAAGCACATACAGAGTTCATACTTATTTAATTAAATAGCTGCCTTTTGCGGTTTAACAATCACTTTGAGTCATGTAGCAACCGGGTTTTCCAGAGTGGGAATCTGCTATCATAACGTCAAAGCTCCATGGTTAAAATAACATAGAAACGCTTAAAAGCTCCATCAAAATTAAAGGTAAATTTATAGGAAAAAATTATGACAGAAATATATCACTACTGTAAAATTATGTAATATTCACTATACTACTACTACTGCTACTACTACTACTAATAATAGTAATAATAAATCAGTAGTAATTGTAGGCTATTATACTTGAGCAGTATCTAACATCTCTGATGCGCTGTTATACAGCACTTTATTTGACAAAATATAACTCCAATGTTGTATTTTGGATTGTGCTGTGAGGTTCTGTATATAAGATTTTCATTTGATAAAAAAATAATACAATATTATGTTGAAAATTAATTGTTATATTTTCACTTGATTAAAGTTTTAATAAATTAATTTATTTAAACAATTTTGATGGTAAAATTGAAATAGACTCTTGATATGGAGTTTAGGGGAAGAAAGAATGGTATCGGACTCGGTATCGGCGAGTACCAAAAATGAAGTATCGTTACTCGTACTCGTTCTCAAAAAAAAAAAAAAATGGTATCGGGACATCCCTAATTGTGACTGAGGCTGTCATTCTGCCTAATGTCTCCTTTTGTGTTCCACGAAAGAAAGAAAGTCATACAGGTTTGGAATGACATGAGAGTGAGTAAATAATAACAGAATTTTCATTTTTGGGTGAACTGTCCCTTTAAAGCGTCAAATCTGATAGAGAGGCTCCACCAGTCATAATCATCGTTCATTATGGGTGTTTTGAATGAAGGAGAGACTATTTCCTTTTGTCAATCTCTAAAGTGACTTTTTTGTCCTCCATCCATTCCTTTATTTAAGTTTTCCCACCTGCTATGTCTTTTCTTTAGTATTTAACAGAGGAAGATTTAAGCCTTTGTCTCCCATAATTTAGCTTCTACTAGTAGCATTAGTAACATGTCTATTTCATGGGTCAAACCACTGCCAGAAAGATTAAATGTAATATCAGGGCCAGATTTGTCATTATCAAACAATGACATTTGTTGTGTCTGGACTGTGTGGAGTTGTTCTGCCTGTAGGGAATAGAACAGAGATGAATGTCCTTTGTGTTTGGGGGTGTTTTCCCACCATCGTCAGTGTTGTGTGTTAGGGACAATGTCAAAACATTTAAAGGTTTTTCAATAAACTACGACACTGAGAGGTGAGAGATGGTGCGGTGCCAGACTGTCGCAGCTGTCTCGTGTTCAAGAGTCAGGTGTATGACGATAGTGTCTGTAAATTCTGTAAACAAGAGTTTTCTCAGGCCCCTCAAGTCCAACTACACTTCCTAATTGTATTTGTGTGTTAGTTTACATTGATTTAATTTTTGTGTGACACTCTGGTGTTAGAAATCCATCAAGACTAATGACAGATTCCATTGTGTGTGTGTGTGTGTGTGTGTGTGTGTGTTACAACAACTGTTTCATGCAGTCAACTCTAGCACTCTCCTTTCTTGACTTCATACCCCAATAGCATCTCATAGAATTTATTTGGGACACTGGGAAGAATGTTTAACAGTTGTTGGGTGTTGTTACATTTTATTCTGAAACGTCCTTTTTTTTCCATTTGTTTCTAACTAGTCATCTCTCTCTTTCTGTTTACCTCTGAATAAAGACCCCATGTAAACATTTACAACATTCGTCACTAGACTAGTGCATTTTTTTCCTTTGTTCACATATTTTTTATTGAAACGGGACATTTCGGTCAGAATATCTTGCAGGGTTTGTTTCTTTCTTAATAGCAAATAGGCTTTAGTTAGATCACAGCCATGAACATTGATTTGCTACTTGCTAGTGAGATGCAAGTATTAGGGGGAGGGACATTCTCATCTTAGAGAGCATTTGATTGGACGAAAATTGGTGTAGTATTGATGCCTGAGTCATCAATATATTTGGTCAGTTTTCCTGGAAGAGAGAGGCTATGAATTTGTGCATATATCTGCTAAAAGATTTTTGTCAATATTTTGCAGTACACTTGCATATAGATGACCTTGCACAGTTTAGCTTAAACCTGCAAAACTCTAAATTTGATCTCATGGGGACTTTAAAGCTAAATGTGACTGTATTCAACCCCATTTACTTGTTTCCAGATTTAACTGTGACTGCAACTCCAGAAGGGTTTAGCACTAAATAAATATCTCTTTCTCATAGTATCACCGCTTAGGAGGGAATTATTTTTTTTTTGGAAACTTGGCCTTTACTGAACGTTAATGGAAAATTGCTGTAGCTCTAGTTGACCAAGCTGGCAAGGGAACATAAACTGGATGTTCACATTTTTCTTGTATCAGTAGAGACTAAATGCTCCACTAGAAGAGAGAACAACATTCCAAATATAAGAATCATCTGCCTATCATTCCTGTTTCTTTCTTTTTCCTTCTGTTTAACAGTTCTGGCAAAGACCAGTGCGCAGGAGCCTGACTATGCCCATGGATGTTCTCATGGAAGCTGTTATCCAGCAACCGGCGACCTGTTGGTGGGTCGAGAGAAAAGGCTAAAGGCATCGTCCACATGTGGCCTGCAATGGAGGGAACCCTACTGTATTGTCAGTCACCTGCAGGTTGCCCTCAGCAGTTCTTATGGGCTGTCTCACATTTACACAGACCATTTTCCCAGCTTTTTGAGAAGATGCTAACATAAACGAGTCAAACAACTCAAATGTGTGTATTCACTGGAGAGATGACCTTTCTATTTCTATCCCTTGACCTTTTTGTAGGAGGAGCAGAAGTGTTTCCACTGTGATTCACGACGGCCATACGATCCGTTTTCCAACCCAATGAGTCACCGCATTGAGAATGTCATCACCACCTTCAAACCTCACCGCAAGAAGTCCTGGTGGCAGTCTGAGAATGGTGAGATCAGGAGACCTCAAACAAAAGTCCAATAGATATGTTTAAACCCTTCACTTCCACAGCTAACTGTTAAAGGTGCACTCAGGTGCACTTTTTTGTTTATGTTGTGCTAGCTGATATGGAAGGTGTCTTGGACTAATACTAGACACCTATTGGTGTGGATGAAGCATTACACAAATTACATTACACGTCATTGTAGAAATGCGCTATTCACAGTCAGCCATGTTTAATTTCTTCCGCAAAAGTGTCCAATAATAGGGGGGTAACTGAAATAAGGTGAGTAGTATTCTACTGGTCATGTGATCTCAACATGTCAACCCCCACAAAATGACCAGCTCAGTGTAAAAAACAACAGCTTTTATTAGGCTTCTGATTTGACCAAGAGTCTTAATCTCAAGCGATTGTAAATGACTTAAAACATATTTTTCAAAAATATGAAAGTGAATCATGGAAATCATTGAAGATACAGGACTAAAAAACAATGTAGGTCATCCTATCAACATGTCCGGAGCATGTGCGCTAACCACTGCACCGTGACTCCAATTACAACTAAATATTAATTAATGTCTAAAGACAAGCATTTGTGCTTGTAACAGGGTTAAAATGGGAAAGGAGTGGGCGGGAACTGGCTGAACAGTCAAAGTAATATTTAATGTAAAATTAAAACATAAAGCCACAAAACATAAACACACACGGCAGCTGCATGTGGCTCTCTCTCTCCCGAAATACCGCATCCGGCTGCCTTTATCCCTCTCCTAGGCTGATTAGCCTGATTGAGGGCCGGGCGTACATAGTTACATCCCGGCCCCGCCCTTCTCTTCGTCACAGTGCTAAAATGCAGTTTCAGTGATGTTTTGATAGAAATAAACACATCCGTTTGCTCTCAGATGACTGTGAATCATTTGTCAAATGGAAAGTAACATGTTTGCCAGGAAATATGATTGCCTCATTTAGCTCTGCAAACCCAGCTGCTTGGCAAGAACTCCAACTGAAAACACTTCACATGCACTTTAGAAGGCTGATGTTCAGGGCAGTCTGTTAATAATACAGAGAGTGAGGGGGATGCTCAGAGTTTGCATGCACTCAGAATGAAGCCAAATGGTGTGGCAAATTAGCCTGAAAAAAGTTGATTGAAAATTAAAATAAAGCGAAGTTATTGAGAAAGACGTACATAGAAGTAATTGATGGTTGACTTGGCTTCTATTCAAAGCTCAGAAGTCCAAGCTCACCCTGACACACACTCCCAACATCCTGCAGTATTAGAGATAATTACAGAAGGGGCTTGCTGCTGGCATACCAACAGAGAGAGGCAGAGAGGGAAACAAAACTCTAATAGAGTGAAACATGGATGAAAACCAGGATGGAAGGACTGAAAACATAGAGATGGTGTATCTGTTTAAGCCAAGCTTGCCTAAGGTTAACTAACATTGCTATTTGTTTGGGCATCCTGACCAGCCTGACAGAGCAACTTTGGCTTGACCAATGCCATAAGGTTGGGGCGGGGTTATCTGTTTGTCTGGCCAATTGTAGATGGGGGGATTATACAGGAAACATGTTTGAAAACAGTTATTATTTTTGATTTCTGTTTGGTGCCACTAGAGGCATGGAAATTACACACTTCTCCTTTAACACACTGCCTCTTATGGCTTATTGCTTTTAAAAAATGGCCATAATTGACATGTTAAATAAGTAGTTACATTTATTACTGATCATAATTACAATAAACTATTTTTCCACGTACAGTTAATTTGTAACAGTAGGCTCTTTACAGTTACCAAGCAACCTGATGCCTTAATATAATAGAATGAACTATCTGTTTTTGTACAGGACATGTGCTCCTGATGAAAAACATTATTTAAATCTGAAATTATGACAAAAATATTTAGATCTGAGATTATACTACTTGTAATTTATGGCATTACCTTTATTTGATAGAAAGCCCCTTTATATCTTAACAAAGTTCCATTTCAGACATATTTACAGTTTAAGAGCATGAGACAGGCCCCTGTGCGTCAGCTGTGTGACTCCTCTGTGTTTATTGAAATGAGGGAATTAATTAGAGCGTTCACTGGAAATGGTCACTATTTTAGCTCATGGTTGCTATGGTTTCAGAAACTTTTCTTTAACAATGTCATAAAATGAACAGTTGATCAGTTGTCCAGCAATTGTTGAATGTGTATAACAAGTGGGTCAGAGGACGTCTGCCAGCATGACCCTGTATCAGGATTTAGCAGGAATGCAGTTAAGAGAGTTTTTTGCGCTCTTCCAAAACCTTGTGAGGCAGCATTTTAAGGCATCATATGCATACTAGTGTCACAAAGGCTGTTTTTCCCAACATTTGTGTGTGCTATGAAAGGGATAGTGTACAGTCAGCTGGTTGTTATTAAAAAGTAAACAGCCTGAAGGGGTTTATTTAGCAATAACAACCAAGTGACTGTACATTATCCCACTTACAGTTGTGCTCAAAAGTTTGCATACCCTTGGAAAATTGGTAATATATGTACCATTTTTAAATAAAACATGAGTGAGCAGGCAAAACACATTTCTTTTATTTCTTATGGGATTCATATTCAACTGTAGGTTATAACAGAATGACACAATCATAAAACAAAACATGGCAACAATGAAAAAAATGAAAAGTCTGTATACCGTTAGTTCTTAATACTGTGTATTGCCCCCTTTAGCATCAATGACAGTGTGCAGTCTTTTGTAATAGTTGTCTATGAGGCCCCAAATTCTTGCAGGTGGTATAGCTACCCATTCATCTTGGCAAAATGCCTCCAGGTCATGCAGAGTCTTTGGTCGTTTTGCACGAACCGCACGTTTGAGATCTCCCCAGAGTGGCTCGATGATATTAAGGTCAGGAGACTGTGATGGCCACTCCAGAACCTTCACCTTTTTCTGCTGTAACTACTGGAGGGTCAACTTGGCCTTGTGCTTAGGGTCATTGTCGTGCTGGAAAGTCCAAGAGCGTCCCATGCGCAGCTTTCGTGCAGAAGAATGCAAATTGTCAGCCAGTATTTTCTGATAACATGCTGCATTCATCTTGCCATCAATTTTCACAAGATTCCCCGTGCCTTTAGAGCTCACACACCCCCAAAACATCAGTGAGCCATCACCATGCTTCACAGTGGGGATGATGTTCTTTTCACTATAGGCCTTGTTGACCCCTCTCCAAACATAGCACTTATGGTTGTGACCATAAAGCTCTATTTTGGTCTCGTCACTCCAAATTACATTGTGCCAGAAGCTGTGAGGCATGTCAAATTGTTGTTGGGCATATTGTAACCGGGCTTTTTTGTGGCATTGGCTTCTTCCTGGCAACTCGACCATGCAGCTTATTTTTGTTCAAGTATCGTCGTATTGTGCTCCTTGAAACAACCACACCGTCTTTTTCCAGAGCAGCCTGTATTTCTCCTGAGGTTACCTGTTGGTTTTTCTTTGTATCCCGAACAATTCTTCTGGCAGTTGTGGCTGAACCCTCTACCTGACCTTGGCTTGGTATCAAAGATCCCCAAATTTTCCACTTCTTAATAAGTGATTGAACAGTACTGACTGGCATTTTCAAGGCTTTGGATATCATTTGGGTGATTTCTGTTATCATTATGATTTAAAAAGGAGCCAAACAACTATGTGATAATAAATGGCTTCATATGATCACTATCCTTAAATAAAAGACAGTTTTTTTGCATGATCAGTCATATTTTCAAAATCAATGCCAAAATTTCACAATTTCTGCCAGTGTATGAAATAAATTGCTGAACAGCCCTTACAAAAAAATATAGAGTTCTGGCAAACTAGCCACTTAATATTTTCACACGCTAGTGAGCTTCTGATATGGCACAAATGTTTGCCAGAAGTTTGCAGCATTTCGCCATTAGTGGTGAACCTGCAGCAGATCTTTGGCAACAATGAACAATTTGCCGCAAAGCTCATTTGCATGTGAAAATGGTAAGTGGCGAATCTGTGGCAAGTTTGCAGCAAATTTGCCATGAAATCTCTTTGTAAGGGAGCTGACATTCACCTTCAGTTTGCGTCGGAGTTCTGTTGGTGTTTATTTTGTCAATATGATCATCTCACTCCTCATTATCTAGCATATTACAAGACTACTTGCCAAATATACAAATAAATGGACATGCAACTGTCACGCTTCAGTTTAGGGAAGAATCGGGAATGGCGTGGATCCAAATGCAGTAGATTTATTCACAAAGAAAACAAGAGAAGATGATGAATATGAAACAAACACTTCACTAAGAAAGAAAATTATATGTTACAGCAGTAGGCTGGAGAAATAACATAACTTGTAAACTCACAACCATACAAACAAGAACCGACAAGAGGAAGGAGAACAAGAGGACTATATATACACATGGGGACTAAAGGCATTACAATGAACAGCTGGGAACAACAATTAGAGGGAACAGGTGTGTGTGATGAGGATGTATGGAAGGTGCATGATTGAAATGTAGTTTGGGGAAAAAACTTCAACATAAGTCTCAGAACACAAAAGGAGGATGACAGCGTGACAGCAACATTGATTTGCATTGAAATTATGTAAATAAGTGAGAAGAAATAAATCGCTAAACAGCTGAAATCCACCTCTGGTTTGCATCAGAGTTCTGTTGGTTTATTTTGTAATTAATGAATGTCTAACTGGTCATTATGCATCTTATTACAAGACTACTTGCCAAATAAATATCTAATGCACATGAAACACTGATTTGAGTTTAAATTTGTATTTTATTGTCTTACTTGTAAAGATTGCACAGTGATCTGAGAAGCAGGAAAGATGGCTCACAATACCCAGATGAGCGGTCTGATACGTAGATGTTACTGAGCAATATCAGAATGCTAGATGCCACCATTGACCAATCAGAATCGAATATTCCAGAGAGTCGTGTAATAAGTATTTTTATGCTCATTAGAGTAACATGTTGTTAATTTTTGCAACATATTAAGGTCATGCTCTATTGAAATCAATTGTCAGTTTATTTTGAAATCAATTATTTGTGTGGTGCACAGGGTTTCAGCCCATGTAGAGTGTCCCAAATCGTTACTCATGATGTTACATTTCAGTTAGGATGCTGCCTATGCTGCATGCTGCAGTGAAGCAGCTTGCTCGTTTTGTGAACAGAGCTTTTGTCTGGTTTTCTTTAGGCATGTCACTAATGTCACATGTGTTCTACAGGTGAAAGTCAAGTGCTACATTGTTGTACATAGAAGTAGCCTTTTAATGGCTCCTTGGCATGTGCTCTGTACTGAGGCTTAACGACAGCCCTTAACAACTTCCTCCTCCAGCCAAAACACTGAAACATGTATTGAAAAAACACAAGCCATTCAAATAATTTCCTTTTGTGCTCCACTTCAACTCTCCTGGCCTCTTCCTCACTGTCCGTCCCTCATTGGGCTGTGGTACAACCTGTCTCTCCTTTCCTCAATGTCCTTTTCCTTCCTGTTTAGCTGCTGATTATGAGACGCAGGTTAAATCCTGCAGTTGCACAGGCTCATTGAGCACACAAACACACATACACACACAGGGTGCAGTGGACGTTACAGCTTTGTAATGATAATGCAGTGAGGCACAGGTGAGCTCTTTTGTGGTGCCAGCTTTGTAGAATACAGACTGTCTGTTGCTCTAGATGAATAATGAACTGTCAGGCTAAGAACTGAAAAAAGCTAAACAAAAGTAGATTGTTCAACCACCTAGCTCTTTTTAGTCACTGCAGGACACTGCATGGACACATGCATTTGAACAGAATTGTGTATATTGTTGCTATAGAGATGAGTCAAAACCTTATTAAAGGGATAGCTTGCCCAAAAATGAAAATTCTGTCATTTACTCACCCTCATGTTGTTTCAAACCCATGTGATTGGGCAGAATGTTAGGGAATGATAGTCTAGGTCACAATTCATTTTCATTGCATATTTTCCAGACAATGAAAGTGAAAGATGACTAATTGATGAAGCTAATATTCTGCCTAAAATCTCATAAAAAATGTAAATGCCTAAAATTTTATATTTCAGACCACATACTTTGGATTACTCTGAAATGTACAATTCAAAGATTATTGTATTGACTTCTGGGGGCTTTTAAAAGCACTCTGATAATATTACGGAAAGCTTTTAGAAGTGAGATGCTTTTTTTGTATGACGTCATGTTATTAAAGTGATCCGAGATTACTGAACGGACAGCCCACCATCTCTAATTACAAATCACGAAAATGAACACAGAACAAAGTCTCCCTCATGGCAACACTAAATATTCACTGTGTAATCAGATGTGGTTAATGTTTCCCATGAACCCTAAACTGTCTAACTGTTGTGTTTTCCTCACTTCTGCTCCTTCCCACAAAGGTCAGGGGGCATCTGATATCATTTCTTTTGTATCACACAATTATTTATTTTTATGTTGGTGATTTCAGTTGAGATAATGCTAGAAAAAATCCACGGCTAATGAGAACATTAAAGACCCCATGAAATAGCTTGACGTGCTCAGTTTTCTTTCCTGTCTTGACGTGTTTCCTTTTGAAACAAAGTTTGGGTGGGACATATTGAAGAACTCATCTCGTTTTTTTTTTTAAATAGCCAATAGACTTTATTTATCTCTATGCCATGAACTAGGATTTGCTAGTTGGTTGCAGGGGATATAAGGGGGAGGGACATTGTCATTATGAAGCATTTTATTGGATGTAAATCTGTGTAGTCCAAGAGTCATCATCAATATTTTTGGTCCGTTTTCCCAGAAGAGAAATATTGTAAATTTTAAATGCATACAGCCGAAGGCTAATTTTGTCAACTTTAATGAGCTTTAATTAATATTAATTAAATGTAATAATTTAAATTATAAAATGTTCAAACCTTTTATTTCCCCAGGAAAATCGGATGTTTACCTTCAGTTGGACCTGGAGGCAGAGTTTCACTTTACTCATCTCATCATGACATTTAAGGTAAGAAAAATTTTTCCCTCCAAGAAATGGCTTGTATTCTTGGTTTTGAAGTGGCCGTTACCTCTTAGACTCTCTCTTTTATATCTGTACACAGACATTTCGTCCAGCAGCTTTGTTGATTGAGCGATCAGCAGATTTTGGACAAACCTGGCAGGTGTACCGTTACTTCGCCTCCGACTGTGACTCCATTTTCCCGGGAATTTCCCAAGGTCCTCTTCACAAGGTTGATGATATCATCTGTGAGTCACGATATTCTGACATCGAGCCCTCAACTGAAGGAGAGGTGATGATTTTTAAACAGGAACATTTTGCCCCAGTTCATTTGTTGGAAGAATGCAAACTTGCATGCACTTCTTATTTTTCATTCAAACGAACAGTCTTGCACATTCTCTCCTCTTAGGTGATTTATCGTGTTCTAGACCCTGCTATCCAAATCGATGACCCTTACAGCCCAAACATTCAGAGTAAGTGAACTCTTAGAATCCTAACATCTGATCATCACGCTTATCAAATCAGAAATGGCACATAAACCATCCTGTCTGATTGCATAGACATTGCAAAAAGCAATTGGTTGCTTGCATAGCTGGTGTTCCAGCCTGGTCAGGTCAGTCTAGTTTGCTGGTTTTAGAGGGTTTTTGGGCACTTGTCAGCTAAAAACCAGGTTGGCCAGGCTGAGACACTAGGTAGAGCACTTCCACTTTTGGACAAACATTTATGTACTAATCTACTTATTAAAAGTAACTAACTGCAATGAAGCTAATGGGGGATGCTTTTAGAGAGCATTTTTATGAGTCCAATATTTTGGACAGTTTTCCAGGAAGACATCATGTAAATTTTAAATGTGTATATCTTCTAAAGTTAATTTTCTCAATTTTAGGAGTGCACTGGTATATACAGTACGTGACCTCAAAGATAAAAGTTAAAAAAAAAACTCTCATTTTAATTTCGTGGCCTCAGCTCACTGCAACTCTGCATACATTGCATTTGCAAAGAGTTATGTGCAGATTTGTGGAGTGACGTGAGATGTTAATATTTGGGTGACCTTGTCGGCCCAGTATAAGTGGGATGGAGCAAGGTATTGTGTATAGAGCAGAAATAGCTGATGATTAACTGCCTAGTTCATGAAAAATAATTCCCATACAGCTGAGTTCTCAGAATGAAAGTTACTCTATATACATTTTTGCAAACTAACTTTTACAGTACGTGCCGTGTTCTACGTTTCGCTGCAGTTTCCAGGTGAAATAAACACAAGAGGTGCTACAACAACTGTGTGTTTTATTCATTGTCACACAAATCACGAGTACGACTGCTGATTATGACTTTAAAAACACGTATTTTCCACTTTATTACTCACACACTGCTATGTTATGGTATCAAAACACTTTTACTTTAATGCATGATTTAAAAAACGATACATTTTAACACTTATATTATAGACCCACCTACATATACACACTTATTCAAGTTTAAAAAACTTGCTTGGTAGCTCACCTTATAGTGCGTTGGACTAGACTCGAAGACTGTGGTTCGAATCTAACCAAAGACGCACGAAAGTGAAAGTGCTACAGAAATGACATGAAATATCATGCTTGCTTCAGCAAATGTGCTTTTCATTTCGAATTTGCATTTTAAAACAGTATCGCTTAGGTTTAGGTGTTGGTTTAGGGTAAGGATGTCTCTTTTGTTAAACTCTCATTTATCTTTTCGGACACTATTGGTTAAGTTTATGGTAACGTTTTAGGTTAGGGAGGTATGTTTTACTCTATAAAACCTCCATCTAAAATTCACCTTAAAAACCTCATCTGATTACAACCTCATTTTGCTTGGGTTTGGTGCCCTCCGCTGGACATTTCACTTGGAAACTGCAGCCAAACGTGCAATGAAGCACATAATTTCAGTTTTGCAAAAACGTTGCAATGCTCACGTAAATTTCATTAGATCAGGCTGGTGAGTTCTTAGTCATGCACAGTGTGGGCAGGGGGTGGGTGTGTATAGATTGATCCCACAGTCTCTCACATTGCCTGTCTGTCACATTGTCTAATACTGAACATCTAGAGCGTGACTAGAAGAAACAGTGTGTGCCCAGAAACTACACATTCTCTGATCTCCTTTTGGGATATTGCAAACCTTAGTCACCCTCACACACACATGACTCTAGAACTCCATGATTTTCCCGTTTGCAGCTCTCTAGCTTTGCTTCTTTGTATAAATCACGTAAGTCCCACTTCATTGAGTATCTGTGAAGTGTAACAGTAGTCTATCCACCACACGTCTGCTAAAGGCTACCACGCTTGGCTGACTTTGGCCTCCCACTGAGGGCTGGGCCTGTGGTTGAGGGGAGAAAGGTTTAGAGGTCATGGGTTAACAGAGATCAGGGACGTTTTACAGGGGTTGAAGGATGTTTCTCATAATTGGGTGGTCAGATTTGTGTGGTTGCTGAAAGTTTGGCATCATCTGCTCTGTTGATGCCAAGAACCTGAGGACAGAGGCAAACTTTCTCAACATTTGAAGGCACTTTAGAAAGATTATAACCTCAAATTGTACACTTTAAAAAGTGGTAACATGCTATTGTTACCTTAAGGAGCTATTTCTACCTGATTTAACCCTTAAAATGAGTTTTTATTGGTGTAACCTAATGTATTCAGGTTGATTTTAATGATGTTAATTAATATTTTTGACTTGAATCAAACCAGTTAATTTAGGTGTTACCACATAGAGCACACTTTGAGGGTATTATTTTTTTTTTTCAGTGTACAGAAGAGACTGTCGGAGCGTATGCTATAATGACAACCTAATACTTCGTAGACCAGGGTCAGAAAGACCAATCCACGGTTATGTAACACCCTAGTAATGACTTCTATTGAGGTTTTATGTGTAGACAGTAAATACTCCTGCTATTCAATGCAGTTTTTTTTTTTTTTTTTTTTTTTTAAGTTTTCAGCAGGCCTAGAAAGAATCTGCAGACTTTTTCCACGTTTTCTTTGCATATTTTGTGGAAAAATTCTATGGATTTAAACATGGTACAATGTGTTAAATGGAGCTGCGAGTACTGCACACATGTTGGTAGCCGAAAGCGAAATCAAATTAACAAAAATATTATTATTTTACTTTAAAAAAAATATTGGGAAAACCATATTCAAGTAATTTACTCTAAAACTTCCCAGATGATAAATTATACAGTATATTTATCTTTAATTTTAACATAGCTCTTTCATCCATATTTTTATGAAAACAAAGTATACATAACAAATACACAAAAAAAGCAAAAATAGGGAGATTAAAACTACTACTGAATTATTGTGGCCCTTGTTTTCGGTCATAGAAATGGCTGTGTTCCATCAATTCTTACATCAAAGAAGCTGTTACTATCCCACTCCTTATTCTTGTTTTTTGCCAAATTCCACCACTTAACCCTAAAGTCTTCCCTCATATCACAGATCAGCTGAAGATCACCAATCTTCGTGTGAACTTCACCAAGCTGCACACACTGGGTGACAACCTGCTGGACTCACGACCCGAGATCAAAGAGAAGTACTACTATGCCATGTATGAGCTGGTCGTCAGGGGCAACTGCTTCTGCTATGGCCATGCCTCTGAGTGTGCGCCTATTGAAGGGATTATGGATGACATTGAGGGCATGGTGAGTTTAGTTCACATACCAGATTGTGGGGCCAGACATAAAATAGTCAAAAGCAATTTAGGGACCAAACATAAGGTAGTCAGAGAGGTCAGTAATGCAATAAGCTGAAATTAACTTTTGATGTTTCCATCTCTAGGTACACGGGAGGTGTGTTTGCAATCACAACACCAAAGGACTGAACTGTGAACAGTGTGATGACTTCTATAATGACCTGCCCTGGAGACCAGCGGAGGGCCGTAACACTAATGCCTGCAAGAGTAATTATCAATTACCAAAATAAAGAGCTCATAAATACTTTTATTTTTTATATATCCACATGAAATTGTAATCTTTCCACTTTTTCCCCTAGAATGCAACTGTAATGGTCACTCCAACCTGTGTCATTTTGACGTGGCTGTATATCTGGCTACTGGGAATGTCAGTGGAGGTGTGTGTGACAACTGTCTCCACAACATGATGGGCCGCAACTGTGAGACCTGCAAACCCTTCTACTACCAGGATCCAACAAGAGATATCAGAGACCCTGGGGTCTGCGTGGGTACGTGTGCCATGGAGCTCAAAGTTAAAGGAACAATTCACCCAAAAATGTAAATTCTATCATCATTTATTCACCCTCATGCCATCCCAGATGTGTATGACTTTCTGTCTTCTGCAGAACACAAACGAAGAATTTAGGAGAATTTCTCCGCTCTGTAGGTCCATACAATGCAAATGTATAGTGACCAAAGCTTTGAAGCTCCAAAAAGCACGTAAAGGCAACATAAAAGTAATCCATACTAATCCAGTGGTTAAATCCATGTCTACAGAAATGATATGATAGGTGTGGGAGAGTAACACATAAATATTTAAGTCCTTTTTTACTATCACTTTCACTTTTACGTTCACATTCTTCTCCTGTTTTTTAGCGATTCGCCATTCTTCGTGCGTATCGCCACCTACTGGGAATTTAGTAAAAAAGGACTTAAATATTGATCTGTTACTATTCCACACTTATCATATCGCTACTGAAGACATGGATTTTACCACTGGAGAAGTATGAATTACTTTTATGCTGTCTTTCAACCATCATTCACTTGTATTGTATAGACCTACAGAGCTGAGATATTCTTCCAAAAATCTTTGTTTGTGTTCTGCAGAAGAAAGAAAGTCATACACATCTGAGATGTCATGAGGGTGAGAAAACGATGAGAGAATTTTCATTTTTGGGTGAACTATTCCTTCAAGAAATGTGTGCATGAATGCTCTATTGGAAAAGTCCCTTGGAAAAGTCATTTTACAAGTTCACTGGTTCATAAATGTCTGGAGCGCATTAAGGTAAGTGGACTTGGCTTGCTGTCCATAACGGAGGGGCTCGAGCACAAGACTAGGCTTGAGCTTTGAGATCCCCCCCCCAGTTAGGATATGATTGGCAGGCCTAGATGAACAAGCTACTATCAAACTTATGTTTAGAACTTCATTTAAATGTGAATTCTTGAATATTAAACTGTATCTGTTCACTCTGCCAGCCTGTGACTGCGACCCTGATGGTTCTCTGAATGGTGGTATTTGTGATGGGCATGATGACCCCTCTCTGGGCATGATCGCTGGGCAGTGCCACTGTAAAGACAATGTCAAAGGCCCACGCTGTGATAAATGCAAACCTGGATTCTTTGGGCTCAGTGCTGGTGACCCTCGTGGCTGCCAGCGTAAGTACATGACAGTAATTTGAAGGTTGTTGGTTAAATTCCCAGTAGGAAGAAATCTATGGGCTACAACAATGGTTCATGCTTGGTTTTGCTACAGGATCCAACAAAAGTAGCTTTTAGCTAATTGACATAAATAACTTTAAGCTAGACAATTTGACATTTCAATGCCCCAGGTGAAAGTCTTTTCTAGTCAGGGTGAGAAAGGAATTAAACATCTCTGTGCTCTTCTACTGAGATCTATTTGTGGAACATTTTTGAAGTACATTTTTATGTATGATACTTACTCAGTCTCCGTTTCTCTCCCTGGTTTGCTTAGCATGTAAATGTGACCCTAGGGGTACGGTGTCTGGTGGCCCCCAATGCGACCCTGTTAGTGGAGACTGCTTCTGTAAACGTCTGGTTACTGGACACATTTGCAACCAATGTATGGTAAGTACAGCTGCGACATGTATATCTGTACCACAACAAATAAACAGTCTGCTTACAACCCTAATTAAATTTGTGTGCTGCTCATTGTATCTTTTTATAAGAGGTCATAAGGTCACTGGGCCATTCACCAATTAGCACTGCATGCTTTTACTGGTAACTTATTTTCTCTGATTGGCAGTGACGTCAGCCAACAACGTTTGCTCTACAGTAGAGCTGATTGTCTGCATTTAGCCCAAGGGTTTAAGGCCTCTACAGATGGTGTAGGTTTACACATGGCTTAAAATGGAATGAAAGGGGAAGAGCTGTATCCTGAAATTAGACAGGCAATAAATGCCTTTAGCATTAGAATGACATTGTTTTAGAATATTAGTCCTATCATTTCACTAACAAAAATGTACCAAAGAGTTCTATGGTGATTTTATGGTATTATTTGAAGTGCCCCATAAATACTGTGATACCGTGTATGAGAATGGTAATCATTCAGTACCATAGTATATATCAAAGTATCTTGGTATTACCACCTGATACCATCACTGTAACACAGAACTGCCGTTGTAAGAGCTGTTACATTAGTCTTTTCTCAGGGAAGTCAGTATTCTGGATATTAAAGTCCACATTATGAGATTGTTCTGGCTTATGTATTCCCTGTTTTTTTTGTATAAATTTCACATTTGCTCATGTTTTTATATGCTTTCCACAGCCTGAGCACTGGGCCTTGAGTCACGACGCCAGTGGATGCAGAGGGTGTGACTGTGATGTGGGTGGAGCTACAGACAACCAGTAAGTATTGTGTAATTTACTGTGGGTTTTAGGCTTTTTACAGTGAAAACACAAAGCATTTAATTTGACTAATTCACTGTCTTCAGATGCTCGATGGAAACAGGGCAGTGCCGCTGTCGAAGTCACATGATTGGTCGCCAGTGTAGCCAGGTGGAGTCTGGGTATTTCTTCATGGCCTTAGACCACTATCTTTATGAGGCTGAAAATGCCAAAATGGGTCAAGTAAGTAAGGAACTACTAAAACGGTCATTAAAATTTTTGTGTCAAGGTACAAATAATATTTATTTGATTTTTAAAGGGATAGTTCACCTTCTGTCATCATTTACTCACCCTCATGATGTTCCAAACCCATTGTAACAAAGTTCAATGGAAAGGAGGAGGTGAGAACCGGCTTGACAATAAAAATAATAGTTTATTGATTGACTTAAACAAAAAGACAAACACATGCCGGGCAACTGCCCATAACTCTCTCTCTCTCAAACTGCCATCTCCGGTCGCCTTTATCCCTCTCGGGCTTGATCAGCCTGATTAGAGGCCGGGTGTGCAGAATCACGGCCCGACCCTGCCCTCCGCCCTGCCACACCCATATGATTTTTTATTTATTTTTTTCTGTGAAACACAAAAGGAGATGTTAGGCAGCATGTTAGTCTGCTAGTCTCAGTCAAGGCAAATTACTGTCATTGTATGGAAGACAAGATGAGATAAAAGTGAACAAGCATTATGCCGTTTGGTTTTCATTTTGGGTGCACTGTTCCATTAACTTACCCCATTTAGCTACAGAGCAAATATTTTTAATCAGACATCAGTGTATGCCAAAAGTGCCAAAAGAAAATAAAAGCAAATGTTCAGATGTCTTCACACTTGTTCATTTTACAGGGATCCACTTTTGAGGAGAGAGAGTACCAGCCTGGCCATCCCACCTCATGGACAGGCACTGGTTTTGCACGGATTCCTGAAAGTGGTACGCTCGAATTCACCCTTAACAACATCCCATATTCAATCGAATATGATGTCCTTGTTCGCTATGAGCTTCAGGTAAACAGTGCTCCTTAACACTATGTGCATCCCCGTTTTGTGTGTATAGCAACATGGGTCTATGTGCTTTTTTAAAGATGCCACGGGACTGGGAGGAGGTGCATGTAACGGTGGTTAGACCTGGACCCATCCCTACTAGTAGTCCATGTGGAAACACCATCCCTGCCGATGACCTGCTAACCGTATCACTGCCTTTAGGTGCCAAGTATGTGAAACACACAAAAATTATCTTGTAAAACCAAAACAACCAAGAAATGTTTTTCTTTACTTTCATCCATGCTGTCTAAGAATCTACTCAATAAGTCAGTCTGTTTTCTAGTTTTGACTCCTCTATAAAGGCTTAGACTGTTTCTGATGCTCTGCTGCAGGTTTGTGGTTCTGCCTCAGCCGGCGTGTTTGGAGAGAGGAGTGAGTTACAAACTGCGTTTGGAGTTCGTCCGTTATGGTGACAGGAACAGCATCCTTAGCTCTACTAATGCATTTGTACTGGTTGACTCTGTAAGTAAACTCTGTAACTCATGTGATGACATCTAAATGAACTGGTTTTATTTAAGTCAGAAATATTATTTAACATGACTAAATCAATCTGAGCACATTCAATTACACCAGTTAAGAATTTCTGAAAGGTTAGATCATTCCTCCAATTTCTTTACTTCTCCAGATTGCACTACTCCCTCGATACTCATCTCTAGAGATGTTCATCGCGGGTGACCCCACATCCGTTGCACGGAAACAGAGCTATGAACGTTACCGCTGCCACGAGACTGCAAAGAGCGTGTCCCGGCCTCAGATGAGTGAAACATGTGCCAAACTCATCACCAGCATGTCTGCCCTCATTAACGACGGCGCACTGCGTGAGTGTCAACAGAGCATGTTGGGTGACGGATTTGAGAAGGGAATACTTTGGTTTTTTTTGTTTGTTTTTTTTAAACTTTTTTCTGTTGTTACATTAAGATGATATTTCTCCCGCAGCTTGCGAGTGTGATCCTCAAGGTTCACTAAGCTCTGAATGTGATGTTCGTGGAGGTCAGTGTCACTGTAGACCCAACATATCAGGTCGTCGCTGTGATAAATGTGCACCAGGGGCTTATGGATTCGGACCTTCAGGATGCAAACGTAAGAGTCGTGTTTGAAAATAAATTTTTCCTTCTCTGGTATATCAATATAATTTTCCTAATGTCCTTTTTTATGTTCTAATGTTTGTTTGTTCATTTATTTCTTCCTTTTATCTTTTTCTCTCTTTCTGTCTGTAGTTTGTGAATGTAGTCTGGAGGGCTCTCAGAGCCGGTTCTGCGATTACTACACAGGACAGTGTCCGTGTCGGCCTGGTGCTTTTGGTCAGCGCTGTGATGGCTGCCAATCTGGGCACTGGGGTTTTCCGAACTGTAGGCCCTGCCAATGTAATGGGCATGCTGAGGAGTGCCACCAGAGAACTGGATCCTGTCTCAACTGCAGAGGCAACACAGCAGGGGATAAGTGTGAAAGGTAAGAGCAAAATAAAAGACATTTTTTGGTTCTGTTCTCACAGAAGACCACTAAACAACGTTCAGGGGTTTACTTCAATTATGGGCATTTGTGGACCTGTTAGAAAATAAACAAGCTTTCCACATTCTCACTAGTTTATTTGTCTTCTAATAATGTCTATATGACTAGTAGATAGACATGCATAGCAAGATAATTCTGCTATTTTGTATATTCTCTTAATTATCATAAACATTTCCACCACAATGTCATGTCCGCCACATCTCAAATTATACAGTATTTTATTCTGTGGTAAAAATGACAGTGATGGAAAATTGTTGGTTGTGGTGGAAATTACAATAATAATATAAATAATTTTTGCACAATGAATAATAAAATGGTTTATGTTTATTTCACTGTTTGTTTAGATTATATTAAAATGTAAATATAATAAAACAAATATAATAATTCATATTTTTGTGATGGATTTTCATATTTAAAGGTGCACTCAGTAACTTTTTTCCTCATTTAAAAAGTTTTACTTCTAAAGAAATGAATAGTAATTTTGAAACATATGCATAAAATCATGACAACTCATGTGAGACGAAGAGTTCAGTCACATCAGTAACCTTATAAAAGCTCTTTTAATCTAAATGGAGCATTGTCCCCCTCATGGGGGCTGCCATATTAGCATCACATGACCATCTGAATACAGCTCGCTTAAACTCAGTAACTGCCCTTTTATTGGACATTTTCATTCATGGATTAAATTAATCCTGGTTTACTGTGCATAGTACATTTCTACAATGGCACTGGTAACTGAAAACTACCGTTTGAATGATGCAGCATCCAGGCCACTAGGGGTCACTGTAAGCCATACTTCGACGTACTTAAAAAAAAAATTACTGATTGCACTTTTAAAGATTGAAAGTCTGGGTCTGGAACTAGGTTAAGCAATGACATTTATACATACAGTAAAAGACATTTGAAAATAATAAAATGATGAATGCCTGATAAAAGATTTCCAAGACAGTTTTGTGTGACCAAAAATAAAGAAAAAAATCTGTTAGGTTTAATAAAAAAGGGTTGATTCTGCCTCAGTGTTTATACTCGTTCTATATGCACGCTAATGTAATCAATACCTCCTGTCACAGGTGTGCTAATGGTTACTATGGAAACCCAGTGCTTGGTTTAGGGAGTCAGTGTCTGCCCTGCCCCTGTCCTGAGGGGCCCAGCAGTGGACGCCACTACGCCGCCTCCTGTTACCAAGACAACAGAGGCCAACAGGTGGTCTGCAACTGCAACCAGGGTTACACAGGTATTTTTACCCCTGCGCTCTTTCTCCCTCTTCAGACAGATGGGATAAAGTGGATAAAGATGAGGTTTGGATCATGCACAGTTGCATTTCATGCGCACCTGCATAAAAGGGCTTGAGATGGAATAAACAAGAGAATGTGTTCCCTGTATGGCATCCCAGATTAACAGTACTTGGTTGGTGCATTATATCTGAGGGATAATGTACAATCAGTCAGTCATTATCGCAAAATAAACCCCAACAGGGCGATCAGGACTTGTTTTGAATAAACCCTATTTAATTTGCTATAATGACCAGCTGACTGTACATTATCCCATTTATTACATGGCTACATCAGAATCAGAATGAGCTTTATTGCCAAATATGCTTACACATACAAGGAATTTGTCTTGGTGACAGAAGCTTCCAGTGCACAAACAATACAATACAGCAACAAGACAGAGATAATAAAAAAATAGAATAAGAATAAAAAGGGAATAGAAAATGTAAGTATATACAGAAATACACAATAAGACAAAAAAAAATATGTATAGGTATATATATATGTATGTATATATATATATATATATATATATATAGGTATATATATATATATATGTATAGGTATATATATATGTATGTATGTATGTACAAAAACAAATCTGTTAAATACAGTGCAAGGGAATGTTATGGCAGAAGAGGTATGGTATGTTGGATAAATATAATTAGACTAAGCTGTGTATTGCACATAATTATTGCTCAATGGGGCAGTTTTAACTTTTCATGAGATGAATGGCCTGAGGGAAGAAACTGTTCTTGTGCCTGACTGTTCTAGTGCTCATTGCTCTGTAGCACCTGCCAGAAGGCAACAGTTCAAAAAGAAAGTGTGCAGGGTGAGTGGGGTCCAGAGTGATTTTTCCAGCCTTTTTCCTCACTCTGGAAGTGTACAGTTCTTGAAGGGAGGGCAGGGGGCAACCAATAATCCTTTCAGCAGTCCAAACTGTCCTTTGTATTCTTCTGATGTCTGATTTCGTAGCTGAACCAAACCAGACAGTTATTGAAGTGCAGAGGACAGACTCAATGACTGCTGAATAGAACTGTATCAGCAGCGCCTGTGGCATGTTGAACTTCCTCAGCTGGTGAAATAAATAAATACATAGACATTAAAAAAAATTCATTTGAGTTTAAATTATTTTATTATCTTCTTTGTAGATTAGCTAAAAAAAAAGTAGTCCATTACAATGTAAAAAAAGCGCAATCTGCATTAATTTATACATTATTATTAGTCTGAAACCCAAGTTATTTTTATGAACTAGTTAGCTAACATTTATAACAACAAAGTAACTAGTCTTCCCTCAAAGGTTTTGTGCTCATCACCATATTAATACTAATGCTTAAGTTTTCAAGGCCAATTTTACTACAGTCAGTAGCCATTTCAGGTTGCAAGATGGCACCAATTAAATATCTGAATTTGAGTTTCTATGAAAAAATGACAGATCACGGAGTGATACATGAAACATGAAAGTAGCACCTGTATGTTGGAAATATTTAGAGGCTGTTAAAAATATTTGCTCGCCCAATGTCACGTTTAACCAATCAGACTCAAGTATTCCGTGAGCCATGTAATAATGCCATTTAACACCCTGAGCCCATCTTCATCTGGATAGGATGCAGAAAATGTCATAATCAGAATTGAAGGCCACCTTCATTCTGATAAGACATGCAGTGATCATGTGTGTGTGTTATTTTCTGTCCCCCCTCAACTGAACACAGGGATTGTAAAGCGCTCTGAAGGTGCAGTTCTCAAGCGTGAGTAACCATGGAGACCCACCCAATCTCTGCTGCCCAACCTCCAACCTCCCTCCCTTTCTCAGCGCATGGCTCATGCCCTCACCCTGCATGTTCATTTTCAGAACCCTGTGAAACTGCAGCAAGCACAGTTTTAACCCGCTCAAGCCAATAGAATCGTAGAGTTCACTTTGCACCAGAAAAGCAGACATCTGCCTCTTTGAAGCACTTGGTTGCAAAGAAATTTGAACATAGCAACAGAGTGGATAAATATGGCAGATGTAAATGAATCAGAACTTCTAGCCCTCATTACCCAGGAGCAAAATTGTTGCTAAAGTAATCATTTAAGCTAACTGAACTTCAAACTGGAAAAGTCCAAAAGCTGTAATTTCCACTGTGATGCTTTGTACCTCATCACTCTTCCGGAGATTACTACAGTTCCCCTTGAAGTTTGTGTGTACTCAGGCAGCTGAGCATATCATTCAGAGCATATTTTTTCAATGTTAAAATACTTTCTTTTGTTCCAGTGTAATATAAAAATACAACTACAGTATATGTAAGCCATACGTAAGTTGATTCCCCTCAAAACTATAAACATTGTGGCGTTATGGTACTATCAAAACATTGCTCTGCTTGTTTGAGCGTTCCGTCTGTGAGTTTGGGACAGGACTATCTGACCAGTGGAAGTTTGAAAATCATTATTTTTCAATTCTGTTTGGTGACGCTAGTGGGGAAATTACACACCACCTTTAGGATTTAAATCTTCTGGAGAGTCATCTTTTGTGGTGATGTAATTTGCAAATGTACTTAATAGTATTTGTGTATATATTCTCTGTAGAATGCTCATTACATGATGTCTTGATAAATGCAGTGGTTATATTGTAAGTGTTCATCTCTTAAATATTTTATTTATTTATCTTATTTTTGTCCCCAAATTTATTTGACCCTTTTCTCCCCAATTTGGAATGCCCAATTCCCAGTGCGCTCGTCCTCGTGGTGGTGTAATGACTCGCCTCAGTCCGGGTGGTGGAGGACGAATCTCAGTTGCCGCCGCGTCTGAGACATTCAATCTGCACATCTTATCACATGGCTTGTTGAGCACGTTACCGCGGAGACGTAGCGCGTGTGGAGGCTTCACGCTATTTTTCGCGGCATCCATGCACAACTCACAACGCGCCCCACCGAGAGCAAGAACCACACATTATAGCGACCACGAGGAGGTTACCCCATGTGACTCTACCCTCCCTAGCAACCGGGCCAATGTGGTTGTTTAGGAGACCTGGCTGGAGTCACTGAGTATGCCCTGGATTCGAACTCGCGACTCCAGGGGTGGTAGTCAGCATCAGTACTCGCTGAGCTACCCAGGCCCCCAAATATTTGATTTTATTAATAATAAATTCAGAATGTTTTGATTGAATATTGGTCTACTACCCAAAAGACCACAATTGCAGTGCTGATTCGGTTCCTCAATGAATCCCTGCTCATTTTAATACATTTTCCTGCAAATACGAAACTAAAGTGGAGATTGTTATGTTTGTTCACTCTTGAATACTATTTTCTGTCTTGGTGACTTAAAACGCAACTCCTTAATCTAATCTTAATATACAATCGGAGAGATATTCTCTTGAATAAACATACTTGAGATTAAGTTCAGATTCAGATTTTTACATGTCATGAAAATAATATTCATAAAGAAAATGTCTTTGATTAATAATTACATATTACTTGAACATGTTTCATCATTTAGAAAGGTAGTTTCTCTGTTGAATTGTTGAGACATTGGAGTAAAACATGATTGTAAAGACCATGTCAATTCAGAATTTCCATCTCTCTCTTATCAGAATCTGTTGCTTTGCCTCTCTGCAACTAAACTCCTGCTTTCACCATCAACCAGGTTCACGTTGTGAGGACTGTGCTCCTGGTTACTACGGTGACCCCTCCAGGCCCGGTGGGCAGTGCCAGCCTTGTCGTTGCAGTAATAGCATCGACCTATCAGATCCTGACGCATGTGACAAGCGTACTGGCCAGTGCCTCAAGTGTCTGTACAACACTGAAGGGCCTGACTGTGGTGTGTGCAAGAGTGGATACTATGGAGATGCTTCCCGCCGCAACTGCCGAAGTGAGTTTACATGGGTCTTAAAGCTGAAGTGTGTAATTTTTTAATGTCTAAGTATGTTCTCCTGTTCCATCTTAATATGCTGAGACAACTACAGTATATGTAATCATTTGTCGGCTGATTTCCCCGAAAAGTGCAAAGGGTGGTTCTGTGGGGCCATCAAAACATTGATCTGTTTGTTTGAGCATTTGGATCAGCCAGAAACAGCAATGTTGGCTTAACCAATGATGTGAGTTTGGTGTGGTGTGGAATTTGTTAATGGTGATGACACAGAAATTACACACTTAAGATTTGAATTTGATTTCTATGTTATATGACACTATAATGATTACAGCGGCATTAATATCAACTCTTACTCTTTATAACATATTGCCACATGCACTGTGTAAACTATTGCCTCTCATCTATCCAGAATGCACCTGCAACTTCTTGGGCACAGAGCACAGTCAGTGTCTATCTCGAGATGAGTGTGTTTGCCAGCGTGCCACAGGACAGTGTCAATGTCTACCCAATGTTATCGGACAAACTTGTGACCACTGTGCACCCAACTACTGGAACCTAGCCAGTGGGCGGGGTTGTGAGCCCTGTGGCTGTGACCCCAACAATGCCTACATGTCCTCCTGCAATGAGGTACCATTGTCTCAGTCACACATATGATACAAAGTATACTAAGGCCAAATGGGCTTCTGTATCATTTCTTTTATTTTTATTTTTATTTTATTTTAACACCATGGCAGATTGGATAATTCGTAAGTAGGCTACTTGGTGTCGGAACAATCTGAAATTTGGGGGACACATTCTAAAACTTTAAATAAGCTCATGAATAGCTCATTAAGTTTACAATTTTATACCTGTTGTTTTACTCACAGACTAAAAGCTGTTTATTTGTGCACAGCATAGAGTTACAGATGATATGAACAGATGTGTCTTACTTGTCATGTTTCTCTCATGAAACTTAAACAGTATATGAGGAACTGTTACACACGATTACTAAAAGCAAATTCTCCCGTTTAAAACAAGCCCAAAAGCATTGTGATATGATGAGCAGATTCTGAGGTACTGTAATCTTCATGGAGCGTGTTTGACATCTGAACCAGTGAATGGAGGCCGGACAGCTGCTCCGGGTCCTAGTGCCTGCCGGATCCAACCTCTGTCAGTGCGACTTATACAGAGATGCGACTTATGTGTGTTTTTTTCTCTCAACAATGCAATTCTGACCCAGTGCGGCTTATAGACAGGTGTGACTTTATTTCCGATAAATACGGTAAATAAATAATAAAAAATGTTATTTGCTGTGGCATTGCAAGAATTAATTTGCCAGAACAAATCTACAAATTGGAAAAGACAAATTTGTTTTTCATTACCCAATTAGCGCTCTTGTCACCTGTGATCGCGTTATACAGCATACCTATGTGACTTGCATTTTTTGCATAGCCAAATTTCAAACATTACGAGTAAACGCTACTAAGACAGACAGAAAACATAGATAAGTTCGTTGAAAAGGAAAACTATCCATGATGGTTATGTGGGATAGTGGTGTGCCGTGGCATTTTTTGATCATAAAAAGTGTGCCGTGGCAGAAAAAAGGTTGGGAAACACTGCTCTGAGGAATGGTTCACCAGTTCAATAGTTCAAAAAGTGAACTTTTTATGTACTTTTCATCATTTATTCACCTATATGTCATTCAAAAACAATAATACTTTCTTTCCTCCATGGAGCACAAATGGTGAATGTTTGAAGAATATTCTGGCTGCTCTTTTTTCAATATAATGTAAATGAATTAGGACTGGGGCTGTTCAACTCTAAATTAACTACAAAAATCACCATAGAAAGTAAATGAAAGTAAATGGTAACTGAGACTAACATTCTGTCTAACATCTCTGTTTGTGTTCCACTGAAGAAATAAATTAATATGGGTTTGAACAAAATGAGAGTGAGTAAATGATGACAGAATAAAAATTTTGGGGTGAACTATCCCTTTAAGATAAGCTCTTTGTAACTTCTTCAACGCATATTCAGTTCACAGGCCAGTGCCAGTGTCGTGCAGGGTTTGGGGGAAAGACCTGTACAGACTGTTGGGAGAACCACTGGGGTGACCCAAGAAGACTATGCAGAGGTACACTTTTTCAGAGCACTTCATACATACTATCTGTACAAACAATCACCTCTAGTACTAATTAAGAACATTTCATGAGCAATAAACTCTAAAGAATCACATTATTTCACAATTAATAATAATTCACAAAATCACATTGATTTGCTTACCTCTCTGCAGTATGTGACTGCGACCCACGTGGCATTGAGACATCTCAGTGCAACCGTGTGACCGGACATTGCGTGTGCCAGCAGGGTGTATCGGGCGTTCGCTGCGATCAGTGTGCCCGTGGCTTCTCGGGCACCTTCCCAGATTGCAAGCCATGCCACCAGTGCTTCGGGGACTGGGACCGCATTGTTCAGGATCTAGCAACCAGAACCAAAGCTCTCACAGACAGGGCAAAGGAACTCCAGACTACTGGCTTGACTCAAGCCTTCGAGAGAAAGTTTAAGGAACTGGGGGACAAGCTGGCACAAGCACAGGAGATTGTTAATGCCCGCAATGCCACTACTGAGGCCGTGACCACTCTGATGGGCATGATAGAGGATCTCAGGTACAGACTGATCATGGAGAAATACACAGAGGGTCCAAAAGAGATGGTTTGTCCAAACAAAATGTATTCTGTCATCATTTACTCACCATAATGTTGTTCCGAACCTGTATGACTTTATGTCTTCTTTGAAACACAAAAGGAGATGTTTGATAGAATGTTAGCTTTAGTCATCATCATTCACTTAGAGGTCTGCAACCCGACCCATGCCTGACGAGACCCGAGAACCTGACGGGTTTTGGGCCGGGTTCGGGTCAGTTTTTCAAGTAGGACTTCGGGTTCTTGTTGGTTTCGGGTTTGTATGAATGAAAAAATAAACAGGCTTACCAAACTTGTTTTGTGCACGCGCTCTCACTCACAGACACGCACGAATGGACGAGTTAGGGGCCGTTCACACTGAACGTGTTTTTGCGTGTGTCTGTTCTGTTTCCCCATTGTTATCCTATGTAAAAACATGCTGGACGAATGTCTTTGACATTTACACCGCGTCTCACTTTTTCTTCATGGTCTTGTGCAGGACCGGCACATTTTAAACAAGTTAAAAAGAACTTCACATTTTCAGAAACACATGTTGAGACACCTGCACTCAGTTTCATCTGCGTCTAGATTGTTTTTTAGCTCAGGTGTCACAAAGATTCAACGTTCTGAACATGTTCAGGCTGCAAAGAGGGGGCTGTTGCATTGTTTCATTTTATTCCAGATTGTTATGTACCAAGTGAAGTTTCAGCGCATTAACGGTAAGGCAATGCTTTTTTCCCCTTCTGCTCTAGTGTACTGAGGGGCTGTCTTGCCTTGTTAAAACTGTGTATGTTTACTGTTTCAGTACTGTTACGAATGTTGCCTATATGCTTACATAAAATACAGCCTATTGCAACAGTACTTGCTAGGAGAAAAAATTAGATAGTAAGCGATTTCGGGTTTGGATCAGGTTCCGGCTTAAAATCTGACGGTATTGTTTGGGCCGGGTAGGGTTAGGCCACACAGTCTCAGGTACGGGTCGGGTTCGGGTTTAATTTTAAGGCCCGTGCAGACCTCTACATTCACTTTCTTTGCATCTTTTTTTCCACTCAATGAAAGTGGATAGTGACTGAGTGACATTCTGACTAACATCTCCTTTTTTATACCACTAAAGAAAGAACCTCATATAGGTTTGGAACAAGGGTGAGTAAATGATGACAGAATTTTCATTATTGGGTGAACTATCCCTTTAACTTTTGGCCACACTGCCAATGGCAGGTGAATTTAAAAAATATATGGTAAGTGTTCCAAAAGTCATTAGGCATGCGAGGCAGGCAAGTTCAAATTATTGTTTTACAATTCAATTTAAACCATGTGTTATATTGCTGTTACTTATAAAGTGACTGGCCAAGTGGTGATTTTATTTACCTGCCAAAGCCAGTTTTTGCTCAAATGTAGAGCTTGGCTAGTGTTAAATTTGGACCCTGGGTACACATGTGCAAACCTAAAATTCAAGTACTGTCATATACTAACAAAAGGTAGGACTTAGTTTGAATCCAAGGCATGCTGAGTGACTTCAGTCAGGCTTCCTGAGCAACCAGTTTGCCCAGTTGCTAGGGTGGGTAGAGTCATGTTGGTTTAACCTCCTCATAGTCGCCATAATGTGGTTCTTGCTCTCAGTGGGGCGCGTGGTGAGTTGTGCGTGGATGCCGTGGAGAATAGTGTGAAGCCTCCACACATGCTAGGTCTCCGCAGTAACGTATTCAAAAAGCCATGTGATAAAATGCGCAGATTGACGGTCTCAGATGCGGAGGCAACTGAGATTCGTCCTCCACCACCCGGATTGAGTTGAGTCACTATGCCACCATGAGGACTTGGAGCTCACTGGGAACTGGGCATTCTAAATTGCGGAGAAAAGGGGAGAAAATCCAAAAAAAAAAAAAAAAATGGTAGGACTTAAACCTTAAGCAGTAAGCCATGCCTTCAGATCTGCAAGGCTAGTTTAAGCCTTGGTCAGTTTATTTAGCCTTTTTCATAATTTTTTGTTTTTCTCACGTAGAGCTCAGATTGGTGAGACCACAGACACACTGAACCAGCTGGAGGGAGATCTGACCGCAGTGCAGGATAGTAACTATGAGGCCAGTAACGCATTAAGCACCCTGGAGAGAGAGACAAAAGAGCTCAACCTGAACGCAGATCAGCTAAACCGTCAACTTGACATTCTGAAGAACTCTAACTTCTTGGGTTAGTCATTAATGTTGTCTCACCTAAATATGCATTTACTGTAGTCGATGCATATTCTTGAATAAATATTAACA
The DNA here is from genome assembly GCF_019703515.2 of Myxocyprinus asiaticus. NCBI lineage: Eukaryota > Metazoa > Chordata > Actinopteri > Cypriniformes > Catostomidae > Myxocyprinus > Myxocyprinus asiaticus. Next base: position 19,313,628 of record NC_059371.1, on the reverse strand, counting down.
TAAACATATTATGGTGTTCTCTTGTATACACACATATAAATGCAAATTTAACATGCTTTTGTTTACATATTAGGAGCCCTATTTTAAGATGAAAAAATTAAAAACATTCCATATAAAACTCATAATTTGATTATTTTCAGAGTTTGGACATGAACTTTATTACCACCAGCTGGTGGAATTTCCAAACTGCAAATGCAGGAACTGAATTTAGACTTTGCGCTGAAAACAGACGTGGTTTTCAAACATCTTAGTGCAATTACTTATTTCTCAGGAAAATAGCAAATTGCGCTTTGTGCCAATTCATTAACACACAATACACCCACAGTTTGTGCGCGTACACCCTCAATAGCACAAACACTCCCACCCACGCCCACTTGCACTGGCACAAGAATTAGCGCTCTCACGAAAATTGGATAAGACGCTGCGCATGGTTTTTGCGCGTAGCGATGCGCTTTGCGCGCTCACGAAAATAGATTCCTAAGAGTCTACATATTTGAGTAATATAACTGCTTTTTTGCAGGGAACAATCCATTGATTACTCTTTTATCAAAAGGCAGATTCAGTTTTATTCGTAAAGCATTTGTGTAATGCAAAAAGCAAAAAATACATACAAGACAAACAAACAAAAAAACTTTCTTAGTTCATCCAAAAATGAAAATAAAAAATAATTTACTCACCCTCATGCCATCCCAGATGTGTATGACTTTCTTTCTTCTGATAAACAAAAACAAAGATTTTTAGAAGAATATCTCAGCTCTGAATGTCCATACAATGCAAGTGAATTGTGACCAAAGCTCCAGAAAGCACATAAGGCATGAGGGTGAGTAAATGATGAGAGAACTTCCATTTTTGGGTGAACTATCCCTTTAAGGAAAGAGACACACTTTAAAGACACATAGTAACACTTTGCAATAAGAGTTGTATTTGTTAACATTAGTTTAAGCACTATGAACTAACAATTGTATTTTTATTAACTAACATTGACAAAGATTAATAAAAGCTGTAAAAACTATATTGTACTTTATTTGTTCATGATACCTAATGCATTAACTAATGTTAACGAATGGGAGCTTATTGTAAAGTGTTACCGGGGATAAATTAAAAAAACATAAAAACAACTTAAGTAAAAACACACAACTGTCCATCACACAATAACCAATATGCTTTTGCAAAGGCCAAAGAGGACAAGTTTTAAGCTGGGTTCTAAATATGTTATCACTGTCGTAGGAAATCATACTCTTTATCTGGTTTCCTTTCCTTTAGGTGCATATGATAGTATCCGTGCCTCATACAACAAGTCACGTGATGCAGAGCACCGTGCCAACAAGTCGACCACCGACATCCCCAGCAAAGTGAGCCAATCAGCAAACACCCGCAAGAAAACAGAGCGACTGATGGCGGAGAAGAAAGATGACTTCAACCGCAAAAACGCAGCAAACAAACGCACTCTCATAGACTTGAATGCAAAGGCTCAGATTCTGGACATAAAGAAAATCAATGAAAAGGTGAATCAGCTCTTTGAGACTGATTAAACAGGATATTCAACTGCAGCTTATATACACTGTTATAATTTGATATGAATATCAACTTTTTTTCCCCCTTTCAACATAAAGATTTTAGGTTCAGATTATATATGTATAAAGAAAGTAAATATTTTGGGTGCTGTAACTGGTTTTTCACCATTTTTAAATATTTTTGCAGTTGCTTGAAATGCATTTGACAAATGAATTTTTAAAAGCACAAATTTTCCATATAATTTAGTCTCTCAATTAATATGAGGCCATAAAAGCTGCATGCATAATAATTATCAAATAATTTTTCCATGTAGTATATGAAGTATGTAGTTTGAACTATAGCATGTCACACTGCAGGAAACTGCTGTCACTGCTTTCATGTCAATGGTAGAAAATACCTCAATAGTTGCACACTGACCTCATTGTTGAAATTTCCCCTTTAGCTAAAGTTTACCAAACATACATCTGCTTCAGCTGCTCTTGTTCAATATTTCCCCAGGTTTGTGGAGCACCAGGTGACGCTCCTTGTGGGGAGAGCCCTTGTGGCGGTGCTGGTTGTCTTGACGATGAGGGCAGACGCCACTGTGGGGGCCTGAATTGCAATGGAGCTGTAGCAGTGGCCAACAACGCCCTGGATAGATCCAAGCATGCAGAGAAAGAGCTGAATAAAGCTATGGGAATTGTAGAAGATCTTTTTAAGCAGGTAGAGAAACATGTCTGATGTTGTCAAGACACATTTACTTAATTTGATCAGTGATCACCACAATAAGAACGTTCTTCAGTGCAGTTAATTGCTATTTTAAAAATAATCAACATTCTTCAGCAGGATTGTTTGTCCTTTCTCAGTATCTTATGTTTTCCTGATTGGCATATTAAGGTGGCAGATGCTAAGACCAAAGCTCAGGAAGCTAAGGTTAAAGCCCAGGCAGCTTTGGAAAAAGCTAGTGATACCAAGAACAAGGTGGATCATTCTAACAATGACCTAAGAGACCTCATTAAACAAATTAGAGAATTCCTCATGCGTAAGTAATGGTTAATGCAAACTTAATATACAGTATATTATATATTAACACATGCAATGTCTGAAGGCACTTTAACATTCACACTTTGGGCACTGTCATATTGAATATTTGCAGAGGATGTGGCAGATCCTGATAGCATTGAGACAGTAGCCAATCGGGTTCTGGAACTATCTATCCCAGCTTCTCCCAAGCAGATTCGGCACCTTGCGGATGAGATTAAAGACCGCGTCAAGAGTCTGTCCAATGTGGATGCCATTCTGGAGCAGACCCAGAATGATGTCCGCAAAGCAGAACAGCTGCTGCTGGATGCCAAGAAAGCCAGGTGTGTGTGTGTGTGTGTGTGTGTGTGTGTGTGTGTCTTCTAAGAACATACAGTAAACCAAATCACTTTATTGTCATGCTACTATATACACAAGTGTAACAATGATTTTTGCTGTGCATAGCATGCTGAACTCATCAGAAAATATTTTGAAAATGCACTATAAAAGCCTATTTATCCACTCAAATTTTGCAATATTGCAATAAAAGGCAACATAAAATAATGGAACAAACTACTCACCCATTGTTTGAAGAAAGATGTCTGTCGGCCTTGATGCAAGTTTCACATGCAGTGACACAAACAGAACTTTCTACTCAGTAAATCTAACTGAAACCAGACAATTAATTAGTTTGTAGCTATTGGGATTTGGGTTCTTTTCCATGTAATTACCATTTGAATGGAAATGTGGGCCCCTTCGCACTCCCAATAGCAATTTTATAATTTATGACTGTTGTTTTAGTAGTAACTCCGAAATAACTTGATTTTCTGTATAGCTGCAGCCCTGTTATGCAACAGAATTGATGTCAGTGTGTGAAAGCAAAACACGAGCCCTGTGTTTTCTCACTGTTACACAGTCACACTGCTGTTTCGCTTATGCACTACTTAAAGGGATAGTTCACCCAAAAATGAAAATTCTCTTAGTATTTACTCACCCTCATGATATCCCAGATGTACTGTATATGACTTTCTTTCTTCAGCAGAACACATTTGAAGAAAAATAGAAAAATATCTCAGCTCAGAAGGTCCTTAAAATGCAAGTGGATGTGATCAGACTTTTGAAGCTCTAAAAATTACAGACAGTCAGCATAAACATCATCCATACAACTAAAGCGGTTAAATTAATGTCTTCCAAAGCGAAACGATTGCTTTTGGTGCAAAAAATACTTTTTAACTATAAACCGTTGCTTCCGGTCAGTAGCAGTATCTGTGTACACGTCACGAGAGGGCTGAGTTCACGCAGTCTCTGGTGTGACGTATTCACGTTGGCATGTTACGGACGTAATCTCACATTTTTCTCTTGGTTGAGACATCCAGGATAAGCACACAAATGCACCATTGTGAGTAAACAAACAGATAAAATACAGATCTAAACCAAAACCAACTAAGCTTCTGAACAGCGTTCCTCTTACTCAGTTGTAAACAGCGATGCTCTTCCAGCTGTGTCGCACGTGCGTCGGTTCTCGCGTAAAAATGCCAACTCGATTACGTCACGCGCATACTGCTGCTGAACAGAAGCAATGGTTTGTAGTTAAAAAGTCCTTAAATGTTGATCTTTTTTACACCAAAAGCGATCATTTTGCCTTAGAAGACATTAATTTAACCACTGGAGTCGTATGGATGACGTTTATTCTTACTGTTCGTTTTAGAGCTTCAAAAGTCTGATCACCATCCACTTGCATTTTAAGGACCTACTGAGCTGTGATATGTTTCTATTATTCTTCAAATGTGTTCTGCTGAAGACAGAAAGTCACACACACCTGGGATGGCATGATAGTGAGTAAATGATGAGAGAATTTTCATTTGTAGGTGAACTAACTCTTTAAGCTTGCAGTGTAAAACATATACTTAACCATATACTTAATATACACAAAATCCACAGATTTACAAATTGTACAGAAATGTAAATGTGAATATAATCAATATTCTCTTACTAAAGGAATAAGGCAGAGGGAGTGAAGAACACAGCAGAAACTGTAAAACATGCGCTGGACGATGCCGGCAAAGCCCAGGCAGCTGCAGAAAAGGCCATTGAGAAAGCTAGGAAGGACATTAGCCTAACTCAGAACCGGCTGGCACAGGTAAAACCACTAGTATATTTTTTTAATCATTATTATTTATCTGTTTGTCCACTAATGCTCTCACAAGCATTCTGTTTCTTAAGATCCAGTCAGAGACCACAGCCTGCGAGAGGGATCTTAGTGATGCTATGGACAGGCTAGGAGACCTTGGACACCAAATAGAGGCATTAAAGACTAAACGTGCCAACAACAGCCTGGATGCAGCACGGGCAGAAGAGACTGCCACCATGGCCCGTGATAAAGCCAATGAAGCTAAAGAGGTGGGTGTGCCGCTCTCTCTTTCCCAAAGTTGGCCTACATGTGCTTTGTTTACCAGAATTTAGCAACTTCATTGTCTGTTTTAGATACTGGATGGCGAGCTGTCCGATAAGTATCGTACTGTTCAGGGTCTAATGGACAATAAGGCAAAAACAATGCAGGATGCTAAGCAGAAAGCAGAGCGTTTGAGAGATGAAGCAAAGGATCTGCTTAAGGATGCTCAGGATAAACTGCATAGGCTGGCAGGTGAGTGTGTGGGAGACACAAGGACAATTGCTTATTCTTGGTGGAAGTCTATTCTTACTGCTCAGCTGACTTTTTAAAATTCCTTTATTTGTACTCCGATGTTTATCTGTTAATTTTATACAAATTATATTATCAGCATTACAATTTTACTTTATTGACAGCATGCATTCGAGCTGACATGGACTGCACAACAAAACCTGATGATCCGTGTTACTCCAGCATGATTTGACAATAATCCTCAAAATGAATATTTCTTAATTTTTAAATAATGTACCTAAAACCTAAATCGCAAAAAACCCTTTCTTCCTAAAACTTTCTGTCTGCTTCCAGGTTTAAATTAGATTTTCAATTGCAGATTTTCATTGTGGTGGTCTCAGACTTTTTAATCCCACTCAGTTTCTGAGATTTAGCTGACAAGTAACTGAAACACTTGCATAAATCGCCCTCTTGTGGTAACAAATAATATTGATCTTGTATGCTTTTCTAGGAAGGTGGTTTTTGTTACATTTCCTCATTAAACTAAACCAGTTTTGTTGTGTGTCCATAGAGCTTGAGAAAGACTATGAGGAAAACCAGAAGGTATTGGAAGGCAAAGCAAGGCAGCTGGATGGCCTGGAAGATAAAATGAAGGCAATCCTGAATGCCATCAATAAGCAGATTCAGATCTACAACACCTGCCAATAGTCTGTCACTGGAAGGAATCCCATCAGCTGAACTTCTGCTGCTGTCTCTCAAACTTCAGCAGTCTGAAAGCAACAAACTTACAAGAAGATGCCAAACTGCCACCAGACACAACTTGTGGAAAAATATTTTAATGAAGCGCTACTCTTATAAGGGCACTAGATTAACCTATTTGAATTTTTGAATAGAGCAATTAAATGCAGATATTGACATTGTGTATTGTATGGCAGAGCAATCACTTTCTTGTCAATAATTGAAATTTGTAAATGACTGTGTACACTGATATACAATAAGATTTCTTGAATGTAAAAGACACTGGATCATGCATCTACATGCATTGTCTTGTCTCAAAAGAGTTGTGTTTCTATAATTAGCACATTATTTGTCAAATACTAAAAGAAAAACTACTGTATTAATGTACTTTCAAAGACATTGTGAAACAAGTAAATATTTGGGGTGACAAGCTGTTTAGTCACTATATACATATTGGCTCAATGTGTATCATGTACATACACTCAAAAGAATAATTTAAAGATTTACACATTTCAACTTCATAACAAAATTCCAATAAACTGATTGAGTAATCTTTAATAAAATAAAAAACCTAAATATTTTTATTAAACATTACACAATCCAATTTGATTGAATTTTGTTATGAAATCTAAATGTGTAAATCTTAAAAATAGGCTAAAATATTTTTGTTGTGTATGTTCCTCTTTTCAAGTATAGAATAATATATATATATATATATATATATATATATATATATATATATATATATATATAAATACTGTATATATATATATAAAAAAAATACCTCTGTGTTATTTTAACTCTGTTCTGTTTTTCAGTTCTCTGTAAAACATTGTTGAATGTAAAGGCTTTTTTAACAGATATGCCACGAGAAAGAAGGGAGAGCACATCTCAAACACAAAAACTGTGAATGGAAAGGAGAGGGGGAAACAGCTCTTTGAAATAGTGAGATGCTCTATTTCAAGAGAAGTGGTGGTGAATCAAAATGCATTTCAATTCATTAAAAAGGGGATTGAAAAATAACAAAAAATAAAACATGATTTTGTTAGCATAATTTGCATAATAAAATGCAGGTAAGAAATTGTCCATAAAAAGGATTTTATAGACGTAGGCTACAGAAACATATATATATATAAACATAGTAAACACTTCTGGCTTGCATTGTAGTGAATCTATAAACAAAGACTGTATTTTGTGTCGTTTATTAAATGGCAACCAATAATATGATATTTCAAATATATTTAAGGCGTTTACATTAAACCTGCTTTAAGACATCTTTACAAGAAAGGTTTACAGCGCACAGGGATTGACTGAGCGTCCGGAAGTGAACTGTTTGTTTGTGTCTGAGGTAGATTGGCGTGATCTCCGTCTCTCCGGTTTGTTTTGTTCTCCAACAAAGTGATTGAGCAGCAGATCCCGGCTCAAGTGGAGGGAGGGTACCGCCTTCGCTTCTTTGTTCCTATTCGCAACAGCTCGGTTTCTGTTTTAACACCGCACAATGGGCCCTGGTTAGGAATCTTGTGGAAATAAGGGAACACTGCGTTTTTGTGGTAGAGCTAATGCGGCTCAGGTGCGATCGGCGGCCCGCTGCCGTGTCTGAAGCCTGGGGCTGAATTTAGCTGTAGTCGCTGCGGCTCCGCTAACGGAGGAGAAGGACACGCGACTCATAAGAGCAGCGCCCAAGCAACGTAAGATCTCATGGAACAATCATTGTCATGTCTAGATCGCATATTAATTTCCTCTATTTGACTGCAAATATATATACACTTTTGACAATGCCGCACCACCCGACCATGCGGTATAGTGTTGTTAGTCTCGCGCGTGCGGGAGCCGGTGCAGCACGAGAGGCCTCCTCCTGCTCTTCTAGCTCGCTCCTCACTCCAAACAGCTAACCGGCTTTCGTACAACCAGTAAAGAAATGACACACTTCTAACTCACGATATTTGGCACCAGTAGAACGCATGTTAACATTAAGAGGCAGTTTTGTTTTGGTGTAAGGAAAGACTTGAGGGTGAAATCGAGTCTGACAGACTAAGCTAGCTGGGTTAGCTGCCGAGGCATTAGCGAGTATTACAGCTTTATAAACTGTTAGTTTCCGTGGCTGCAGTCTTCTCATATGACAACTGAATTAGAGAACAAAAGGTGGAAACGATAGAAGCCACTTTTTTTTCATTCACAATAACAATAAATAGAATATGTTGCTGTTCTTGCATATGGTTTCGTTTTGAATAATAACAGCAAAGTGTCATTACAGTATTGATGGCTAGACAATTCATATAATCTAATAAAGAGTTATTAAAAGAATAGTAAACCCAAAAATGAAAATGATCCTATTATTTAGGCTACTCACCCTTATGCTGCCCCAGATGTGTATAACTTACTTTCTTCTGCAGAACACAAACTACATTTTTTAGAATATTTCAGCTCTGTTGGTCCATACAATGCAAGTGAATGGTGACCAAAACTTTGAAGCTCCAAAAAGCACAATGGCAGCATAAAAGTAATCCATATGAGGTGGATTAAGCCATGTCTTCTAAAGCGATTTAAGCTGTTTTGGGCGAGAACAGACCAAAATATAACTTTTTTTAAAATATATAAATCTTGACATCAACAGTCTTCTTGGCAATCATGATTTCCAGCTTGATTACACTTCCTAGTGCTTGACGCATACGCAGAGCGTTAGGAAGTGTAATGAATTTTAATTTTTGAACTATTCTTTTTAGGAAAACAGCCTTTTTTTTTTGCAAATTACGTTTTTCAGAACACTGTGTTGGAATCAACGAGTTAGGTTAAATATCTTTAAGTAGCTTTCAGTCAGCGATGTAGCCACATGTCCAAGGGAATCCTCTTGTATAATACGAACCTATAGATGCATTTGTTTGCTTTTTTTGTGAGTGTGATTTTACTGGCATTTACTGTGATTGCACATTTGTATTTCAGTTCATTAAGTGTTAACTCTTGTAATATATGAATGTTCTGTCAATCAACCATAGTTCGCTGTTCACATTACATTCATCACTGTTTTCTTGTTCTCAGTCTCCCTCTGATTCTCTTCTGGGAGTGCTCTCACGAGAAACGCCGCCAAGATAGCTGGACCGGGCAGGAAACGGCACAGCTCAGATCCAGACCCCTGTGGAAGCGGCTCCGGTAGTGGGAGCGAGGTGGGTGACGGCCGGCCCATTAGTGGCAAGTGGCTGAAGATGGCCAGCAGCAGTACAGGACCCAGTGAAACGGGCCGAAGGCGAGGTCAGAGAGCACCTGACGACACGGCCAGCACAAGCAAGAAGAAGCAGAAGGATAGAGCCAAGCAGGAGAGCAAGGAGGCCAAGCGGGCAGCCTCAGTTACCAACACAGAGACTAGGAAAGGTGAGAAGAGTGTTCTTGATCTCAGTTTGTAAACACTTACAAAAGTTATAATTTTATCTCACTCAGGGCCTTGACTCCAGTTCGTTTGACCTCTTTATCTTGATCTGCTTTGCTATTCAGTGTATATATATATATATATATATATATAGTGGTGGACCGACAGGGTTGGGTGGGTTAATTTAAAATGTATTCTGTTACAGATGACTGATTACTTAACAATAAATGTAATCAGTAACATAATCCAGTTACATCAATATGGAAGTAATGTAATCAGATTGCTTTTCATTACTTTTGGGTTACCACAAGGACACATTGTAAATAAAGTCAAGATAAAATCAATATAATTATGCCTTGAATGCAAACAGAACATGTTTGAGTAATATTATGAGTACTGTTGTAGCTTTTATTATATCTAAGGAAAAAAAACATGTACACTGCACCCTACCAAGCAAACATACCAAGAAAATGAGCTGTTAATGTAGAACAACTCGTATATATATATATATATATATATATTTTTTTTTTTAAGAAATCAGGTGAGTTCTCTGTCTGCTACAGAAAGAGAAGATTTCTTATAAAGCAAATGTAATCAGAACAGATGCACTGAATAATGTCTTGGTTAACATGAAACTAAATCTGACAGGATATACCTCAGATTCAAAAACACTGCAGTGTAATTCTACCATGTATTGCAGTTAGTCTGTATAGGCAATTGTAATTTGCTCTATTCATTAACTTAAGAGTCAGACTGTATTCAATAGGTAGATCACACGTTATCATCGTCATCATCATTATTATTGTCATAATTAAATGCTGGAGAGTGTCTTTCCTCTGTTTGCTCATGATCCATAGTCAAACATCACCAGCTAACAGTTTATGGCTGATTTTTATGTTTATGTTTCTGTTTAAGTAGGATTTTAAAGGGGGAAAAAAGTTTTGATTCCAAAAAGAAAACAAAAAGTAGTTTTAAAGAATAGATAAAACAGATTCAAACTTTTTAAGTGTCTTTTCACTTACTTATTCCTAATTACTATAAGTGTTGAACATGTTACATTTGCCAGAATGTCTCCCTCACTCAGACATTTGAACTGTTCTCGACAATAATTTATCAAAATCAGATAAATTCTTAATTGAACTTTCTTTTCTAAGAACTTAAAACACATTTTCAATGAATTTGGTATTTATGTGTAAAATCTGGAGTGGTTAATAATGATCAGGGATGCATAAGAGGTGATAAAGGAGAGAAAGTCATAGCAGGTTTTCCAGGAGTATTGTTGTATCAAAAAAAAACATTTCTTAAATGATTAAGGTTTAAGTACCGTTCACCTGGGGGAGTGGTAATTTTTTTCCAACTTCAATACGGAACAGAGCAACATATAGGATGCCTTGGCTAATTTAGTACAGTTCGCATTTGCAACCATGCAAACCAGGGGATTTCTATGCCGTGCCAGCAATTATGAGCAAATCGTGTCATTATTGGCAGCTATTCCTGCTCCCGCCAAATGATGAGGGATTTCTTTTAGCACTAAGGCTAACTCATTTTAACACATTTTAATATTAACTCATTTTAGCTAACCTAACTATTGTGATTTCTGTGTGGCTCTTATTACCTTCAGATTCTCAGGTCCTTGGATAATGAGAGCATCTTCACAGCTGGAAGGCATAAATTCCACTAAACTTTAATGTTGTTTCGCTTTTCTCTTTTAAAGAGCGAATAATGTCAAAATTGTTTAGTGCTGATGTGAGACAGGTATTATTTGCGCATGCGACAGTAGGAGGTGCTCCTGACTCAAGTGAGTCATGGGAGAGAGCCCAATGAGAACACACATCTAAACCATCTCTCACTCTAAACAAACAGCTGTCTGTATCACTTTATGTCAGGAAAATTCACTATTTCTTTTATCAGAAATTAAAACTTTTAAACCTGATAGTAATCCCAATTAATTTTTTTAACTGTAATCTGATTAAGATTATTTTTTATGTAACTAACGATTACAGTTACCTAATTTGTGTATCCTGATAACCTAACACTGTTACAAGTAATCCGTTACTCCCCAAGCCTGTCGACCGATATATTGCTGAGGCGATAAATCAGACGATATTCTGACTTTAATTATCGGCATCAGGCGATACATTTTCCCGTTTGGCCAATTTGTTTCTTGTGTGCTGAGAAGCGCCTGCTTGCATGTGAAACGACTGAGACATGTGAACGACCAGTAACGGTTCATTTTGTTGTTATGTGCCATCATGTTACTACAATAATAGACCGGTGTGCAACACTGTCATTTAAATGGTCCGCATATCAGAGCCGCAGCACACGCTTTTGAACTCATAATGTTAAAGTGCTCACCTGTTTCATTCTCCCTGTCTCTCCTCAACAGTTCCCTGTAACTTTTAACTGTCTAGTCTAATGATAAAAAGGCAAATATCAGAAAAACTAATATCATACACCGTCTGCAAATATGCGCATATCTCGTTTAAACAGATGTAATAAACTAACCTCACACAACTTCAGCAGATCCAGCATCCTGTGGAACGCTCATAAATCTTCCTCTGAAGCATGTAATCTATCAGGTTCTCCTCAACAGTTCCCTGTTTTTTTTAAACTGTCTTGTCTAATGATAAAAAGGCAAATATCAATAAAACTAATATCATATATCATCTGCAAATATGCGAATATCTCGTTTAAACAGATGTAATTCACGAACCTCACGAAAATCCAGCGTTTTCTTCCTATTGAGTGCTTATCTAATATCTTCCTCTGAAGCGCGTATTCTATCAGCCAGAATCAAAACTTCAGGATCAAAAGTTCCTCTGATTCACAAATCTTGATGGTCACTCCGTGACAATCCAAACAGGTGATCCAGGCCATTTAAACTGTCAGGAGATTGCTGCTGATCTTGTTGGATTCGCACGAGCGCATGAGTGCAACTTCAAGTAAAAGCGCTTCACGTGTGCTATAAGTAAATGTCTTATTCACTATGTACTGTATGTACAATTGGTTTGATTCTGTATTTTTTGAGAAAATGCAATTGTTAATGCGTACATGCTGTCCATGGTTGTTGAACTACTGTGTGCTGTTATTTCCTTCTTCCTAATATATGAACAATTTCTTCATGTGCAAATAAATGACTAAAATGTGATGACTAAACAGAAGTCAGAAGAAACTGCTATCTACCATTTTAAATACAATATTATTTTATATTTTTATATTTTATATTATTATAAGTTCAAGTTTAGTGAGAAATTGAGTAAATATAGTGCTAAATAAGAGTTTAATTTTTTTTTTTTTTTTTTGCAATTTTATATTTATTTACTTTATTAAATTGTGATTATATCAGTATGGTATCAGCCTATTGGCCACCCTGCTCTCTCGATATCTGCATCGGCCATTAAAAAACCCATATCAGTCGATCAATATTTATATAGTCATGGCACAAAGTTTATAAGTGTAGATTTAGCCAATTCTTTGGCCAGTCAAAGAAATAATAATTTTTGGAATGGGAAAGTGATTTTAGCTGGGATGTGGCGAATCCACTTTCATTTAGGCTAACATTTCTGGCTCCTCTGGTAATCATGAATCAGCTTTAGTAATCACCTTTCATCTCTAAAGAAACTGAAGAAGAGAAAATGAAAGTAAAACTACAGCTATAGAAAGGGGATTTTATACACACGTTATCTCAGATACTTTTTACAGATATGTATTGTGCAAAACAATATAAATCTGTACCCGTAATGTCTTTAAGCATTTGTCTTTATTCTTTCTCCATTCATACAGAGCTGCTTTAAATTTCACATCGCTTTTGACAGTTACCATCAGCTTTCCTCATTGAGCCATTTTCTCTGTTTGGATATTTATATAATTACCTAAATGATCACCTGTTTGGTTAAGGCACGTATGCAATGCATTCATCTAAAGCGGTGTTACTCATTATCACGCACATTGCCTACATTGAGAATAGACATCTAATTTTAGATTTTGAGATGCTTGACTTAATATTTGACCTATTTGAAACATGTAGAGCAGCTTCTTAGACTTAACCGACTGTATGTTTACAACCCGATTGACTTAAAGTGATAGTTTCATGATAAATACAAAATTAGCGTCATTTACTCAATTTAATGTTGTTCCAAACCCATTTGACTTTCTATTTTCTGTGAAAGACAAAAGTAGATGTGAGTCTCAGTCACTCATTCACTTCCATTGCATCTTTTTTGCATACCATGAAAATTAATTGTGACTGAGACTGTAAATCCTTATCTTTATGCCTGGCATGTCCTTTTGTGTTCGACTGAAGAACGTTCAGTTTGTTTTTTTTTACTACAAGAGGTTGAGTAAATGACAGAATTAACATTTTTGGGTGAACTATCCCTTTAAGATTTATTGAACTTATATTAAGAAGGCAGTTCCTAAACCATACACCTACTAGGGTTGGGATCGATCTGTATTGGCATTTTTTTCAAATATAATTAGGGCTAATCATTGCACAATAGTCTTTATCTCTTCATACATATTTATCAACACAACAGCAGGGTAACTTAAAGGGTGTCGCACACAGGACACGTCTGGCGGATGACGTGGCACATTCTAAAATTAGAATAAATTATTTTCTATAAAGGTACGCACATTACGGCGTCGCTCGCCATCTGTCGGCATCGCCCAGCTGCGACTCCGGAGGCTGCTAAAAATTCTGCAGCGTCACGGAGCGCAACTCGCATAGTTTTCCATAAAATTCAAACCCAAATCATTACCAAAGGACAAAGATTATTTATTCTGTCTATCACTGGATGATATACTGTATTGTATATGTACCTTTCATATAGCCTATACAAAGTATTCTCAGTTACAGTTATGTCTTTTTGTGGTTTGACAGCTTGAATGAAACCTAGTCATGGCTACATACAGAGAAATAATAAATAAACAATTTTATTTATTAAAAACAATGCATAAGGAACATTGCCGTTTCTAATCATTCAGTTGCGCAGTTACATCAGTTTCAAATTCTAAACTGCAAACTCATCAACGTCACTAATTCTTTAAAGTACAAAAACCTTCATAACTTTTGTGTGTATGGTGACTAGATTCACAACTTTGGACTGCCACCTGGACCGCATTGACGCGTCCTTCAGTATTAAGTACAGTAAATGCTATATCACCCCCTTGTGGTCTCCCAAAGCTATTACGCCCAACTACATTAAACAGAAGGCCAACTGACAGTGAATTGGAAAGCACACAAGTAAGGCTTCTAATTTAAATGTTGGCTAATATTAATATATTGATGCCTCAAAAACATAGAGAAAATAACATGCTGATCAGTTGTCAGTAAATCGACATTCCTAATACCTTAATTTTCTGGAGATGTTTTTGATTTAGAATGACTAATGCTTGACTCTCGTGACCAGGCTGGCAAATGCACATGAACATTTTGTTTGTTTAGTCTGTGTGTGCCAGCCTGTGTTTCAGGCTGTGCCCTGTCTGCTGGATGTGTTTTGCCTCTGCAGTGCTGTGCTGAGTGCTGAACTGTTGTAATCTGAGCCTGTGAGTCTCTGGTTCATTGAAGGAGGGCTTTGTCAAGGTCAGTAGTGTGGCTCTGCCCAAACACATATGGGAAGACTTCACTCAGCTTATCAGTAACATTCCTCATTCTACAGGCCTTGCAGATTATTCATCACACTCCCGCACACCACAGGCCATCATACTCTTTCTTCTGTGGAACACAAAAAAGGCCCATGTATGCTTCTGACCATGAAGGAATGTGAACGCGTTCGATGCATGCGCACTACGACTACTTTGCGATTACTCTCTTAGTACAGTCAACAGCAGGCGCATGGGGCGACGATGCATACAGACGAGGACGCTCCGTGTGTCGAGAAAATCTAGCCCGTGCACGGACAGTCTGCTCGGAGTGTGCTGATGACGAAATTTGTGTCACGCATACTGTGTGCGGAGTGATTACCAGTGCTGTCAACCGAAGTATACTTTGGCCTTAAGGATATGCTAGGCCGAATGTTCACCTCAGTCACCATTCATTTTCAATGTATGAATAAAAGATGCAATTAAAGTGGACGGTGGCTGTGACTGACCTTCTGCCTAGCATCTCATATTGTGTTCTATGGAAGATAGAAAGTCAAAAGGGTTTGGAACAACTTGAGGGTATGTCAATTAGAGGTGGATTGTTAATAGATTTTGCAGATACTGATAACTAAGGTGGTGGAAAAGGCAAATTTTCACCAAATTAAGCCTTTTTAAAGCCACCAGAAGTTCATCAGAATTAACGCGTTAATATCTGTGATTTAATGTGTTGACAAAAATTAACAATAAACGCAGTGTCCATTTTCTTTTCTTTCTTTTTTTTTACTTCCTGAACTTCACGCGATGGGAGAGGTGTCTCGAGTTGTTCCAGGAACAAACTCGGGCACCTTTGTACAATGGGTGAAAATTTACTAATGTTTTTACTCGACTCGACGGCACATCCTAACCAAGGAAACCAATTGTGTGGAGCAGTGCATGCTTATTCATTACGCACAATGCATGTGTATTTACTATACAGAGAATTGAGACTTCACCAGCAAGAGGAAAAATACTCAAACCAGCCCGACTGGCACCAACAGTCATCCATGCGATTATCTAATCAGCCAATCGTGTGGCAGCAGTGCATAAAATCATGCAGATACGGGTCAGGAGCTTCAGTTAATGTTCACATCAACCATCAGAATGGGGAAAAAATATGATCTCAGTGATTTGGAGCTTGGCATGATTGTTGGTGCTAGATGGGCTGGTTTGAGTATTTCTGTAACTGCTGATCTCCTGGGATTAGTCTCTAGAATTTACTCCGAATGGTGCCAAAAACAAAAAACATCCAGTGAGCGGCATTTCTGTGGATGGAAATGCCTTGTTGATGAGAGAGGTCAACAGAGAATGGCTAGACTGGTTTGAACTGACAAAGTCTACGGTAACTCAGATAACCGCTGTGTGCAATTGTGGTGAGAAGAATAGCATTGCGAGTTGGCGCTGTTTTGGCGGCACGAGGGGGACCTACACAATATTGGGTAGGTGGTTTTAATGTTGTGGCTGATCGGTTTGTGTATATACACTATATTGCCAAAAGTATTTGCTCATCTGCCTTTAGACGCATATGAACTTAAGTGACATCCCATTCTTAATCCATAGGGTTTAATATGACGTCGGCCCACCCTTTGCAGCTATAACAGCTTCAACTCTTCTGGGAAGGCTTTCCACAAGGTTTAGGAGTGTGTTTATGGGAATTTTTGACCATTCTTCCAGGAGTGCATTTGTGAGGTCAGACACTGATGTTGAACGAGAAGGCCTGGCTCGCAGTCTTCTCTCTAATTCATCCCAAAGGTGCTCTATCGGATTGAGGTCAGGACTCTGTGCAGGCCAGTCAAGTTCTTCCACACCAAACTTGCTCATCCATGTCTTTATGGACCTTGCTTTGTGCACTGGTGCGCAGTCATGTTGGAACAGGAAGGGGCCATCCCCAAACTGTTCCCACAAAGTTGGGAGCATGGAATTGTCCAAAATCTCTTGGTATGCTGAAGCATTCAGAGTTCCTTTCACTGGAACTAAGGGGCCAAGCCCAGCTCCTGAAAAACAACCCCACACCATAATCCCCCTTCCACCAAACTTCACAGTTGGCACAATGCAGTCAGACAAGTACCGTTCTCCTGGCAACCGCCAAACCCAGACTCGTCCATCAGATTGCCAGATGGAGAAGCGTGATTCGTCACTCCAGAGAACGCGTCTCCACTGCTCTAGAGTCCAGTGGTGGCGTGCTTTACACCACTGCAACTGACGCTTTGCATTGCACTTGGTGATGTATGGCTTGGATGCAGCTGCTCGGCCATGGAAACCCATTCCATGAAGCTCTCTACGCACTGTTCTTGAGCTAATCTGAAGGCCACATGAACTTTGGAGGTCTGTAGCGATTGACTCTGCAGAAAGTTGGCGACCTCTGTGCACTATGCGCCTCAGCATCCGCTGACCCCTCTCTGTCATTTTACGTGGCCTACCACTTCGTGGCTGAGTTGCTGTCATTCCCAATCGCTTCCACTTTGATATAATACCACTGACAGTTGACTGTGGAATATTTAGTAGCGAGGAAATTTCACGACTGGACTTGTTGCACAGGTGGCATCCTATCACAGTACCACGCTGGAATTCACTGAGCTCCTGAGAGCGGCCCATTCTTTCACAAATGTTTGTAGAAGCAGTCTGCATGCCTAGGTGCTTCATTTTATACTCCTGTGGCCATGGAAGTGATTGGAACACCTGAATTCAATTATTTGGATGGGTGAGCGAATACTTTTGGCAATATAGTGTATATTATATACACCACACCAATGGACCAAAGCATTATAACCACTCACAGGTGAAGCAAATAACGTTGATCATCTCCTAAGGCCACATGTCAAGGTCTGGGTAGATTAGATGGTATTCGAACATATCAGTTTACAGAGTCACCGTGTTGAATGCAGGAGAAATGAACAGGAGTAAAGACCTGAGCGGCTTTGACAAGGGCCAAATTGTTATGGCCAGACAACTGGGTCAGAGCATCTCTGAAACGGCAAGGCTTGTGGGGTGCTCCCGGTCAGCAGAGGTAAGTGCCCACCGACAGTGGTCCGAGGAGAGACAAACCGGCGACAGTGTTGAGCGCCCAAGGCTCATTGATGCACGAGGGCAACGAAGGCTATCCCATCTGGTTCGAACTGACAGAAGGTCACGTGGCACAAGTCACCGAAAATTTTAATGATGGTTACGGGAGGAATGTGTCACAACATGCAGTGCATCGCACCCTGCAGCGTAGCCGCAGACCAGTCGGAGTGCCCATGATGACCCCAGTCCACCGTCAAAACCGCCTACAATGGGCACATGAGTGTCGGAACTGGACCTTGGAGTAGAGGAAGAAGGTCACCAGGTCCGATGAGTCCCGTTTTCTTTTACATCATGTGGACAGAGTGTGTTGGCCATTTACCTGGGGAAGTGATGTCACCAGGATGCACTGTGGGAAGATGACAAGGGAGGGAGTGTGATGCTGTGGGCAATGTTCTGCTGGGAAACCCTGGGTCCGGCCACTCACGAGGACGTCAATTTGACACATGCCACCTACCTAAACATTGTTGCAGACCAGGTACACCCCTTCATGGCAATGCTATTCCCTGATGGCTCTGGCCTCTTTCAGCAGGATAATGCACCCTGCCACACTGCACACATTGTTTGGGAATGGTTTGATGAACATAATGAAGAGGTGTTGCCCTGGCCTCCAAATTTCCCAGATCTCAATCCGATTGAGCATCTGTGGGATGTGCTAGACCAAAAAGTCCGATCCACGGTGGCTCCACCTCCCATTTACAGGACTTGAAGGATCTGTTGCTAATGTCTTGGTGCTAGATACCACAAGAATCCATGTCTCGGCGGGTCAGCGCTGTTTTGGCGGCACGCGGAGGACCAACAGCATATTAGGCAGGTGGTCAAAATGTTTTGGCTCATCAGTGTGTGTGTGTGTGTGTGTGTGTGTGTGTGTGTGTATACACACACACACACACACACACACAAACACACACACTGAGAAAAAAAAAACATATTGGCAATGACACTGATTAATCTGAAAAACCAATATACATTGGTCGACCTCTAGAGTAAATGGTGATGGAATTATAATTTTTGTGTGAACTATCCCTTTTTATTCAGTGCCCTCATTGCCCTCTCTACATGCATCCGATATGGGCAAGCTATTGTCTTCCTCTTTCATTCTCCTCTTCGAGTGTCGAGTTTCTTCTCAGTGAGCTTAGATGGTCCATGTGGGAGAGTACAGTGAAGAGATGCACTGGCATCCCGTCTGGCAATGGTAGAGTCTCTCTCTATAGACCATTTCAAGGACTATTTGTCAGTGTAAGGAAGTGACATCTTTGTTCCTTGAACAGCAGGAGGCTCTTCATTCATAGTGACATGATTAACATACAATGTGATTGTAATAGTGTCATTATTAAAATGTGGACCATGTTGTTCGGTGGCTGGATGCTCCCTGGATGCCTGGAACTAACGGAAATTAACGTTTTTAGACTGCAGAAAAAGACACCACAAATGGATGCATGAACCGCTGCAGTGAATTGAGACAGCTTGATACGTGCAGTTCTAACAACTCTAGGATATGTAGCAGCACACATCTTATCTTTGGTCGGTGAATGACATTTTTGCCAACTAATAGTAAGTTTGATAGGTAGAGCTAAGCTGGCTAGTTAAGTCAGAGTATTTTTTCACGGGCTCTAAAAATGTATATAGATTTCTCCCAGTATAATGAATGAAGTTGCGCAAGTAATTTACATTTATTCATTTAGCAGCGACTAACAAATGAGGAACATAAGTATTTTGTCATACAAAAGTCAAAAATATCTGCAGTATTACACTGCCAAATTTCAGAGTAGCTGGAGTATTATAGAAGCTAAAACAGAAGAGACACACAAGGAAATATATATATATATATATTTTTTTTTTTTTTATATATATACAACTAAAAAGAAAAACCCTTTGTCTACAAGTCACATGCTTGCTGCGTTAAAAGCTTCATTGATTATAATAGGAGCGATCCAGTTTTTCCAACCATACTGCTGAGGAAATAATTGTGTGCATCTAACCTACGATACACTTCCATCACTCCTCTCGCATAGACACGCTCAGTGTCAACATCAAGTCAGGATAAGTCACTTCAGGTAAACTTTTGATGTTTTTTGAGAGAATTTGTTGACTCAGAGTCTTATTTAAAGGATCCGGTAATGACTCCTCTTGTTAATTTTCAGTTTTTGGCCATATCTCGTTTGTTCTGTTTTAGCTAGACTCTAAATTAAACCCTAGTCAATTTAATTTGACAGTTCTGGGTTATAAAAAAAGCAGATACCGGAAATCTTTTAGGACCAGACATGCACAGTAGCGTTCGAATTCCTTTGTTATTGTTTACATCCTTTAAATGGTCTATAGTGTTAATGTTGGTTCCTGTCATGCAAAGAAGGCTCATGGGATGCTGGCAGTGAAGAGATGACGTCATGTGGAATTGGAGCCCAGCTGTGGGGTGTGGTACACAAAAAAGCCAGGCTTCTTTCTGACCTTTTAGATGTTTGTGTGTGTGTTAGAGAGAGAGAGTTAAGGGGACGGGACGAACTGTCACTTGACTCTGAAGCCTGATCCTTAGAGATAAACGCGCACTCGGCTCTTTCTCGTTCTTTCCTGCTCTCTCTCCCTCTCTCTCTGACCTGCTCACTAGCATGTGCATAAATGCACCTATGCTATACCCAGTTACAGAGCAACTAGCACTGTCTTGCTTGTTTTTGAAATGAGGGGAGTTTCTGCTTTGTCTGGTTGAGTAGTGTTACCATGAAATCAGGTAATGTTCTTTATTTCTTGAAAGTGTGTTTCTTAGTTTTTGGGTTTGTAATGCACAAAAATATAAATAGCTCTTGGATTTGTTTTCAGAAATCCTTTGTCTTTCCTTATCTTGCTGCTTGTTGTTGTGACTACAACAGTGAATACATTTACCTTGTGACATTATTATTACTAGTGATTGGTTGCAATGTGGGTTTTTAAATCACATATGCCGATAATTTCAAAATGGCAAAAATATTTTCTTATAGGTCTGTCACTTGATATTTTACTTTTATTTATTTTTTTTTAAATTTTCATTAAAGTTGATAATCAGATATTTTTGTCAGTGCTTTACTATATAGGTTGTGGGGCTATCACTGTGTTTGTATTGGCATAAAGACAGATTCAGACTACATGTATATTCATTTGACTTTGTAGATTTGTTTCTGGACTGGAAACAGAGTGCATACGAGGTGATTGTCAGGCTGAACTGTGGAGATGGGGTGCAGAGAGTAGAGGACATCGATTCTGCCTTTTCTGATACGGCTTGTCATATCCGCATGCCAGGTAAAGATAGAGTGTGTGTGTGTGTGCACGTGTGTCTATATTAAATCTTATGTCTTCCAGGTTTATCGTCCTTTTGTGGGTGTATGCTATGCTTGTCTTTTATGTCAGAGTTTATATTGAATGTGAATACTGTGTATTTTCTCAGATGGCCGTGAATGGAGTTGTCACCTCCATGAGGAGATTGAGGCCTCCTGCAGTAAACTGCTTTATAAGGAGAAAGCAAATGTTATGCAGCTTGTCATGCACAAGAAGATCCCCCTTAACACCTGGCCCACCCTCGCGGTAAGAATTTATTTTGATTCTGTTTTCGTGATAATGACCTACGCTATCAAAATCTATTCCAGGCAATCAAGAATGACTGGGAAAGTCATGGAAATTAATTGGTCAAAAAGGGTTGGAACCCTGTTATACTGTGCCATTATACTTTTGTGCTCATGGATTTCTGCCTGGTCAGAGATCCTTCGACTGAGCTATATTTATTTGTTTTTCCCCTGAACAGAACAAGAAAGAAACTGAACCAGTCAACATTCTTAAAGAGAATGACAGTAACCTCCAGCAGTCAACCACGGGGCAGTCAGAAAAATCTGCTGAAACCATTGAAATGCAGAAAACATCCACACTGAACTCTGCTGAGCAGAAACGAGGTAAACCCGACCGAGGGTTGAAACGAGGAATGAAAGGCAAACAGATGGAGCACACTTACAGTTCAGTTACGAAAGCAGCTGAGCTTAAATCAGGTGATAAAGCAGACCTGAACAATGAGCCCAGTGCGAAGCGCACCACACAGCCCTCCAGAAACACAAAGGAGCCCACTCAAGCCCCCAGTTCGGCAAGAGAGCCTCAATCCAAGCCAGCAGTTAATGGAAAGCCAAATGCATCAGCCAGTAGCAGTGCTGTATCGTCATCTAGCAATTCTAAAGACAGCAGGGCTCAGCTGCTGGTCAAAGGTCAAGCATGCCAAACATCGCAGAAGGTAAAAGAGTTGGACAGTAGGCCAACAAGCCATTCTCAGGTGAGACTTTACACCTCTTAAAGGAATACCAGTAATTAAGAAAAATAATATTTACCCTTTTAATGTAATTTACTTTCATGTTGTTCCAAACCCATTTGATTTTCTTTATTCTCTGTAGCATTAAAAGCTTTGTTTAGTTGAATGTTCACTCTGCTCTTTACCGTACAATAAAAGCATACATTGACCAAGGGCTGTCAAGCACCAAAAAGGACTACAAAAGCACCATAAAATGAGTCCATGCGACTCGGGCACAATATTCCGGGAGTCTCTCACACCCTGTGGCCCGTCCTTTTATGTTGTTTATAGGTTGAAGTAGACGAGAGCAAGATACTTTCCCAGTTCTGTAATCCAAAGGTGGCACAGCAGGAGAATTCTTCATCTCTCATGAGAGAACACACTTCTGGTGACGCATGCGCTGAAAGAATAGCATCGGAAGAGCGAGAAAACAGAAAGGAAGTGAAGAAGCCAGAGGCTGCTGCACAGGTCCCTAAAATGCTTCCACCTCATAATTTGGGATCTGGAGAGCCTATCTCAACCACTGCCTCCAAGAGAGAGGATTTCCCTCAGAAAAGCTGCACAGAGGAGAAGAGAGACAAGTCCAAGGAGGAGCCACATGGAGGAAACCAGGAAGAGGACACAGAAGGTCAGTTTATTTATTTGACCTTTATTTGGTCTAGTTCAGACATAACACGCTAGTTGGAGTGTACTATAGGGTACCTTTTTTCTCATGACTAATGTGTGTTTAGGTCCTGAACCGATGGTAAACCTGAAGCTTGTGAAGAATGACTCGTATGAGAAAGGGACTGACCTGATGGTTGTTAACATCTACGTGAAAGAAATTTGCCGGGAGACATCCAGGGTGCTGTTCAGGGAACAAGACTTCACTCTTATCTTCCAAACCAGGTTCAAATTCAGTTAGGCGTCCGACTCCGGAAAATTGCATAGATTAGCATTTAGTTACACATCATGTGTTGCTGAACAATTAAAGGCTTTTTGTCATTCACAAACTACAACAAATGTAACATCGTAAATCAAACATAAATCATGTGGCTCTGTTTCCACTCATCATAAACTTCTGTCCACAGTGATCCCAATTTTTTGCGCCTTCATCCGGATTGTGGACCAAACACTGTCTTTAAATGGCAGGTTAAGCTCAGGTAAGAGTTCTGGATGGGCATCTTGATCTCAAGTCACTGGTCCATAGGGTGATTTACTGAAGGGTGGTTAATTTCTCTCACCTGCTGTTGTTTCAGGAATCTAATCCAGCCAGATCAGTCCAGCTACGCCTTTACTCCGTCCCGTATTGACATCAACCTGAAGAAAAGACACAGTCAGCGCTGGGGAGGTCTGGAGGCCCCAGCCACACAAGGTCTGCTGCCTGGATTCTATTTGCTTCTGAGCAGGCATTTACAAACACGCACACAATGCTCATGCTGCATGTTAATGTTTCCACATTTCTGTTTATTTACCCCATAAAAATTTACTGTGGTACTTCTGTCATTAAAATATACATGGCAACAAATGCCTAAGCTGTATGTCCATGCCTTTCTCTTTTGTGTGTAAAAGTGAGCATACATTAGATTATTGTTGAAAAACTGGACTGTTATTGTTTTCATGTTGAAATGAGGGCATCAGTCAAGTGGTGAAATGTGACAACAGGGAGTGATCCAGTAACTCGATATATGAGTGTGAGACAGTGTCAGGCCAAATGTGCCAGTATGTCCTTGTCTTGGTGCCAGGCTCCTGACCTACTCTACACAGCCTTCCCTCAAGTTCAGCTGCCCACTCACAAATGTTGCTTTTTACTGTGCAAAAACAATCATGTATTTATATATTGCGATTCTTGTTCTCACAATTTTGCATTCATAGATCATTATATCAATAATTTTTTGTGTGCTTTCATATAACTCCCTCCAGTTAAATTGATGAAGAAGCAGGTCATCCAAGTAAGGAGAAATGCTGAAACTGGTAATTCTCATTGTTGTCAGAGCCACTTACAGTAAGGCACAATACAGGACAAAAGTGAAGCAAACTGTACGGGCACGCTGATATTGCCATGCATTGTGTTTGGGCTTGGGATCAGTGCTTTTTTCATGCATCAATAATCAGACATTTTTCCAGATGATTATCGATATATATCGGCATTTTTTCAGATACAGTTTGAGTTGCTCGTTGCACAGTAGTTTGTCTCTTAAAACATATTTCTCAACACAACTTTGGTTTAGTGTGAGCAGCAGGATAGATTAAAGGGTGATCCACACCGGACGCATCTGGCTTACGACATGACGCATATTAAAATTTAACAATTATTTTCTATACGCCCAACTACAACTGTGGAGGCTGCTCAATTCTGCAGTGCTACGGAGCGAAACTTGCATAGTTTTCCATTAAATTCAAACCCAAATCATTATCAACCGACAAAGATTATTTACTCTATCCATCACTGGATGATATATTGTGTGAATATATCTTTCAAATAGCCTACACAATGTATTGTGACTATTCAGTGACAATTATGTCTTTTTGTGGTTTGATAGCTTGAATGAAACCTATTCAAGGCTCCATACAATGAAATTGCATAATTTCTAAAGGTTCAGTTTGTGCAGTTACACCAGTTTCATGCACTGCCAACCTGCAAACTCCTCAACATCACTTTGTTCATTCTTTAAGTACAAAATGCTTTGTAAGTTTTGTGTGTACGCTGACTAGATTAACAACATAGTTTGAACTGTTCCTTGTCCTACCCGCTAATGCCTTCAGTAAATGTTATATCACCCCCTTGTGGTTTCCCAAAGCTATTACACCAGACTACATTAAACAGAAGGCCAACTCACAGTGATTTGGAAAGCACACAAATTTGGCTTTTGTTCGGCTAATGTTGAAATATTGATGCCTCAAAAACATATCGTTAAAATAACATGCTGATCAATAAATGATATATCGATATTTTATGATATGCCTAATTGCGTTGAATGGAGCTGAAGTTGTTATACTCAGTCCTACTCTTTTACCATCAGATACTGAGTTATTATTGCTTAGCTGTGATATTTGATTATATCATATCATATATATATATACACACACACACACACATACATAGAATTGCAATCAAAATTATTCAACCCCCCTGACCAAGCAATATGTTCTGGTGATGTGAATTAAAACTCAACAACTAAAACCTCAGTAAACAGTCAAAGTAAGTTTTTAAAAGTTAGTAAGTGATTTTGAGAGTTCAGTTTACTCAAATTTTAAAATAAAAAAATAACTAATTCTCTCCACAAATGTCATGCCAAAATTATTCAACCCCCAAAGTCAGTCATTTGTGGAGCATCCTTTATCCTTAATAACGTCAAATAAATGTTTCAGTTAAGTTTTCTCAGGCTTCGGACACCTCTCTATTAGAATTTTTACACATTTCTCATGAGCAAAAGCTTTCAGCTCATTGACATTCTTTGGTTTCTGTGCTGCCACTGCTTCCTTCAAATCCCAAAAAAGATTTTCAATGGGATTTTAATGATGGACTGAGAGGACATTCCAGGACCCATCCCTGAACTATTTGGACAACTTGGTGTAGTTGTCTTGCTGGAAAGTCCAGTGATCACCAAGCTTCAATTTACACACTGAAGGCATCACATTCTTTGCTAAAATGGCCTGATACCTGAAAAACTCCATGGTGCCAGTCGCACTGTCAGGGTAGCCATTTCCTGCAGTAGCAAATCACCCCCATAACAGGACTGAACCACCTCCATGCTTGACTGTGGGGATGGTGTCTTTCTTGTCATCACCTTGTCATCTTACTCCAGATGTACTGCTGACACATGGATCTAAAACTCATTTTCAGTTTAGTGTCATACGTCCATAAAATATTCTCACAGGACTTCACAGGTCTTTGCAAATTCCTTCCTGAATATTCAAGTCAACATTTCCCTTGAAGTTTTTATTTCTTCCACACCCAAGAAGGTTGCTGCAGTACCATGTTTTAAAAATGTATGAATGGTGCTGCCAACTTTGTCGGTTGGAAATTGAAGTGCCTTGGAAATCTTGTGTAATGAAAAACTCTTATTAGCTTTTGAGACAGCTCAATTTGTATTGCATTTTTTGCATAGAAATACATTTTTGCTTACGACACTAAACTTAAATTTTAAAACTTAAGTGCCATTGTAGAGTGAGGGCTTAATTGTCTTTTAAAACAATTACTTGTGTAGCCTTACATATTTAAGAAACAGCTACATGCAATAGGGGCTGAATATTTATGACATGGCTGTATTTTTAAAAAATCCTGCTATTTAGAAATATTAGGTTATATGGTCACATTATGACTTTGAATATGTCACTCAACTCAGATGTAATGTTTAAAAATTCTGGGGGTTGGGGGGTTGAATCATTTTGATTGCAATTGTGTGTGTGTGTGTGTGTGTGTATATATAAATATCAAACATCTGTTTTGCTGAGAAGTCAGTTTGGTGGGATGAATCTTTCAAGTGTCAGATTTCATCTGTAGCCCTGACTTTAGCTGCTAACCACAAGCTCTATTGTCCTCTGTTTAAGGTGCAGTGGGGGGCGCCAAGGTTGCTGTGCCCTCCAGCCCTACCTTACACAAAAAGAGTCAGCCAGGAAGCAGCCAGCATGCACTTCCTGCTAAAGAAGAACCTCGGGTGGGGGAGGAGAAAGCCAAACCCCCTCGAGCTCCAGAGGACACAGGTCTGGATGCTGTGGCCCCTCACTCTGTCCCCGACCACATGCCCCTCAAACAGGAACCAACTGTTGCCACGGTACTAGAGCAGCGGCGTGCACCATCTTATTTATGCTATGTGTAGTGATCAAGTGTTTGCATGTTCACCTAACTGGTCTCAGGTCCATTAGTTTTTATTACTTCTCTTCATACGTCCACAGCCCAAGCCCACCTGTATGGTGCAGCCCATGACTCACACTCCTCCTGCATGCAGTGAGAGAACTGAAGAAGTGGAGGAGAAGAAGGTGTGTCTCCCTGGATTCACTGGATTGGTTAATCTGGGAAACACCTGCTTTATGAACAGCGTGATCCAGTCCCTCTCCAACACACGGGAGCTCAGGGATTACTTCCACGGTCAGTGGCCTTGCATAGATGAGAATTTCTACTTTTTTCTTTGTTTTCTAAGTTGGCATGATGCGACAAGTTTCCAGAGACATGTACTTTACCTGTCCACTCTGAAAGTGAAAATGCAGTGCGACGCAACAGCCAATCAGAACAGATTTGATGTTTATTATACAGCTATATGGAGTGGGATTTTGGATCAATGAAATGTAACTGTGGGCAAGGCTGCTTAGGGGGATATAAGCAGAAATAGAAACCAAGTGACCGTCAAAATGTCCAGTCATTTGTTGCCTTGGTTGGTTTGGACAAAAACTCATGTTTACATGGAAGAGAGAGCTTTTATTGCTTGTTGCACTTTGCCTGGTTAGAAGGATACAGTGTTATTCTCATACCCTCTCATCCGTTGTTGTTTGTTTTTTGTTTTTTTTTTTTGTTTTTTTTGTTTTTTTTTTCATTTAAAGTTGAGGGCTGGATTTTGGAATGAGGGGGCATGGTTGATTCAACGGCTTAGTCACTTGAAAGCTTCGTAACGCTAAAATCGCAGCAGCTTTAACAGACTTGATCACTTATCACTCAATGCGTTCTTTGAATCATTTAACTGAGAAGAGAGACTGGATCATCTCAATTTGTTTTTGTTTTGTTTTTTTTGTTTTCAGACCGAGCATTTGAGTCGGAGATTAACTGTAATAATCCACTTGGCACGGGTGGTCGGCTGGCCATTGGATTCGCTGTTCTGCTTCGAGCTTTGTGGAAGGGTACTTACCATGCCTTTCAACCCTCCAAATTAAAGGTATCAGTGCAGCAACTAAATTGTCATCCTATACCATATCTTTTAGTTAACCATATGTGTAATTATGCTAATAAGCCATGATGACTGGCTCTCGTTTTATTTTTCAGGCTATAGTTGCCAGTAAAGCCAGTCAGTTTACAGGCTATGCCCAGCATGATGCTCAAGAGTTCATGGCTTTCCTGCTTGATGGGCTTCATGAGGACTTGAACCGCATCCAAAACAAGCCTTACACAGAGACTGTTGACTCAGATGGCCGTCAGGATGAAGTGAGCTCATTGCTTTTAGCTCTACATATAGCTAGACATAATATTATGTGATAGGGTTTCAAGTGAGTTTTTGTATTTTGAAATGGACTGCATACTGAGATTTTGGGAAATGTTAATAAACTGTCTATTACACAGTAATAAGCACTTATTGAATTTTCATATTTTGTTAATTCCACTCATGTCATGAACATTGTTTATGGTTTGACAGGTTGTTGCAGAAGAGGCATGGCAGAGGCATAAAATGAGGAATGACTCCTTCATTGTGGACCTTTTTCTGGGCCAGTACAAATCAAAGCTTGTGTGTCCAGTGTGCTCTAAGGTAAGACATGTCTTTTCAGTGATGAGAATCATAATTGACCCAAATGGGCCCTGGAGTGTGTGTCATGAAAAATGTATTACTGTTGAGTAGATGATTGTGATAGTGTTCAGTATGGGAGTTATCTGACCGGTTATTAAATCTTTGTTTTTTAGGTTTCCATAACCTTTGACCCCTTCCTGTACTTGCCTGTCCCCCTACCTCAAAAACAGAAGGTGCTGACTGTTTTCTATTTCACTAAAGAGTGTCACAAGAAACCAATCAAGGTAAAAACAACACAACTTCAATGTTTTTTTAGCTTGTGCGCAACGGGCTCAGTCTTTTCAGCTTTTTTTAATGGAAATCCTGTTTCTTCAAGAATAGTTCACCCAAAAATGAAAATACTCTCATTATTTACTCCCCTACCTTATTCATGTTATCCCAGATGTGTATGACTTACTTTCTTCTGCTGAACACAAAGAAGAATTTTTAGAAGAATATCTCAGTTCTGTAGGTCCTCACATGCAAGTGAATGGGTGCCAAAAATGTTAAACTCCAAAAGCACATAAAGGAAGCATTAAAGTAATCCAGACAACTCCAGTGGTTAAAAACAGATAAATATTTAAGTCCAATAAATCTCCACTTTCACATTCACTTCACATTCTTCTTCTTTTGTTTTTGGTCATTTGCATTCTTCGTGCATATTGCCACCTACTGGACAGGGAGGAGAATTTATAGTAAAAAAGGACTTAAATATTGATCTGTTTCTCACCCACACCTATCATATCACTTCTGAAAACATTTAGCTACTGGAGTCTTATGGATTATGCTGCCTTTATGTTCTTTTTAGAGCTTTAAAATTTTGGTCACCATTCACTTGCATTGTGAGGACCTAAAATCTCGGTTTGTGTTCTGCAGAAGAAAGTATGTCATACATATCTTGAATGGCATGAGGGTGAGTAAATGATGAGAGAATTTTCATTTTTAAGTGAACTATCTCTTTAATATTTGATCTAAATCCTTTGCTTGTGCAGTTTTTGGTCAGTGTAAGTAAGGAGAACTCGAGCACAGCAGAAGTGCTGGAGTCGATATCTTGCAGTGTGAGGATCAAACCAGAGAACCTAAGACTGGCCGAGGTATGATGATTCAGTTGTGAGCCCTTCATTTGCTCATGTTTGATCCATGTTTCATGGGACTTTGTCTGTGAAATGCACAGCAAACAGGTTTTTAGTGTATAATAACGATAAAGAAGTCACAAATGTTAGTCAGCATCTATAGAAGTTGAAGTTGTTCTTGAAGCTTGTTATTGAGTATTTCCCTCAATCTTTTCTCTCAGGTGGGAAAGGGCAGATTCCAAAGGATCTTCTCACCATCTCACTCCTTAGACACTGTCACATCCAGTGACCTGCTCTTCTGTTTTGAGGTGTTGTCAAAAGATCTTGCCAAAGAGAGGGTGGTGCTACTGAAGGTCCAACAGGTATACAGTTTCAAATACAATTCTCAAATCAGAAAATGTTTCTCTTAGACTTCTTGTTGAGAGTGTTTTCATTGTTTGTTTCTTGCTTTGGTATGATACATTGAGTCGTTCTTTTGATCTTCAGAGACCTCAGGTTCCTAGCATGCCAATCACAAAGTGTGCTGGCTGCATGAAGCCTCCTGCCTCAGAAGAAGAGAAGCTCAAGCGCTGTACACGCTGCTACCGTGTGGGCTACTGCAATCAGTGAGCTGTCTCTGTTTTCCTTCTTTTTATCAAAGCATGTGTTGTGCATACTCATGCATAGGTTTTAGTTGGAGTCTTTGCCTTGGCTAAGTTGGTAGAAATTTTTTTCCTTTAATTACAGGGCCTGCCAGAGGAATCACTGGCCCACTCACAAGACTTTGTGCCGGACCAACGTAGAGAATATTGGACTGCCATTTTTAATCAGTGTGCCTGAGTCTAGGCTGACTTACACCCGCCTCACACAGCTTCTGGAAGAATACTCTAGGTATAATAAATGTATAGCTTTGAGATTCAGAACTATTTACCCATATGGAGTATTTATGGTTATTTAAAATAAATACATTTTAGCTCAGGTTAAAATGTATTTGAATGTGCTGTATTAGACTGTTAGGGCGATGTAATGTCAACAAACCCTAAAATGACTGTAAAATGATAAGCTTCACATTTCTGCCTTTCAACCCTCCAAAAATTGGTGAGTAAATTGGCCATCGTAAGTGCCTCACCTGATTTTTTATTTTGTTTTGGAATGCCCAATTCCCAATGCACTCTAGGTCCTCGTGGTGGCATATTGACTCAATCATTGTCAATCCGGGTGGCGGAGGACGAATCTCAGTTGCCTCTGCGTCTGAGACCGTCAATCCGCACATCTTATCATGTGGCTTGTTGAGCACGTTACCGCGGAGACATAGCACGTGTGAAGGCTTCACACTATTCTCCGCGGCATCCACGCACAACTCGCCACGTGCCCCACGGAGAGCGAGAACCACATTATAGTGACCACAAGGTGGTTACCCCATGTGACTGTACCCTCCCTAGCAACCGGGCCAATTTGGTTGCTTAGAAGACCTGGCTGGAGTCAAGATTTTTTTGCTTTTTTAAAGAAAAGGAGGAAAAACTCAAATTATGTTTTGTGGTCATTAACATTATGCCACAAATGAGGTTGAGCTCAACTTGTATTGAACCTGGAATATTTATTTAATTGTAAATTGTCCTGCATGGTGACAAATGTTTTTTTAAAAGTTCAAATAATCCATGTAGTCTGTCTCTTTATTAGTTTGGCAGTCAGTGGGATATATTGAATATAAAGGAAAATAATGTAAAAAGACCAACATCATTGTGTAACTCTCCCTTTCTGTTTGGAGGTACTCTGTGGATGTATTCCAGCCACCTTTCCAGTCTGGTCGGACGTCCCCAGAGGCCAGCCTGACCCGTGTTGACCTGTCCTCCATGGCGAGCAGTGTCTCTGAGTGTCAGGAGCGGAAGGAGAAGCTGTCATTTGTGGGAGAAACGGAGAACTTAGTGGAGCAGGGTGACTCTCTCACAACTCCTCAAACAGAGACTTTGTCCGCTCTCTCCAGAACAGATGGGGACACTCTCTCCACACAAACCAGTGACTCTGGCTTCTGTGAACTTGCCGCCAGCTCCCAAGATTCTTTGGTGGAGAAAGAAACATCATGTGAAAAGACTGTTAAACCAGAAGGTAACTTTTTTTCTAAAGGTCTTAGCTGAAGTCTTGTAAAATATATAGGTATATTAGGGCTATAATAAACACATAATAATTTTAATAAAAGCAGTAATACATGATAGGCTGTGTGTGGTGGTGGGGGCTTGGTTGAGTGCCGGCTTGTGAATGGAGAGTGAGATCAGGAGATGAGAACGGTAAGGATCATCACCTGTCAATGATTGTCTCTATCAGCTGTTTGTCAGTGCAGTAAGAGTGGAGATGGTTTTAAGAGCGAGCCAGACGCCGGTGAGGAGAGAGAGAGCTCCCATGCACACACACCCAGAGAGAGCGTGTGTTGACAGTCCGCTGAACTCGAGTTTGAGTGTAAAATAAATTACTTTTTGAGTTGAATTTCGCCGCTTCTTCCTTCATTTAAATTGTAGGTCAAGGAGGGGGAAAGACCTCCAGAATTATGCAGTATTTGGCAAAGGCCTATAACTTTGTCACCATTAGTTTTACCAACATGGGAAAGAGACCATTATACCAGTTGCACAGATCTTTTTAAGTTATTGATTACTCTGAATCATCTAAATTTTCATTTGTCCTTTCGATCAATACTTGAATGTCACATAGAGTCTCACGCCGGCCATTATTACAAGGATCTTACGTCACAAGATAGCCAGCTCAGTTCATAGTGAGAGGTTGTAGGGTAATCTAAATATCATCTGATTTGGCGTACACACAACTTGCTATGACGGACGATAAGCAGTGACTGAAGTCTTAAGTCTCCTATCATTAAGCTTCAGTAATGGTCTTATCCTGGTCTCATACTTGCATTAACAAACAGTATCTTAACACAATCTACCAGTCACAAATGATTTTGGAAGAATTCAGAATAAATCAAATAATAACAATTTATTTGCCAGGTAGGATTTAAAACATAAGTTACAAAATCAATCAAAGCCAATTTCACACATGATCAGAATAAACAAACATTTCTAAAAATAAAAGACAGTCAAAGTAACATACCTGGCAATAGAAAGTGACACGCAGCGATAAGCGTGGGATATCTGACTACAGATTCCTGGTAGAGAAAACTACACACTGCAGTTGTGTGGGAAATCTGAATACAGACTCCTCGAGCTCTTGGCCAACCTTCCTTAAATATCCAGACAGAAAACATTGTGTACCAAATGGTTTTATCCTTTGAACAATGAGAACTTGGGGGTGAATGGGTTCTTGGCTTCCTGGGGTTAAACCTTATTAACATTCAGGAGATCATTTAAATTGTAGGTCAGTGAGGGGGTTAGACTTTGTCACCATTCGTTTTACCAACATGGGAAAGAAACCATTATACCAGTCGCACAGAGACCTCTTAAATGATATCAAACACATACAGTTGTGTTCTTTGTTTTCATGGTATTTGTTATATTTTTACATTTAAATCTTGTGTCTTTGTATTGGTCCTGAGCTGTTGAAGGGGAGAAGTAGGAGAGAGAGAAGAGGGGGCAGCAAGGTGATTTGCAATTTATCACACTGTGGTGATATTCAGGTGAAGATTTCAGCTTTGTAAAACAATGCAAAGGCGATTTGCAATTGATCACACGTGGTGATATTCAGGTGTAGATTTGAGCTTTTGTGAGAGAGTTCTATGACGTTGATTCTTGCAGAGTTGTTTGACTTTTACCGGAAATGGTGCCTTTTGGGTGTAGACATCCTGGTGCCAGCCTTATACCCGGGAAAGGAAGAAAGGGCTCGATGTCCAGGTGAACTCTCCGCTGCCATCCGCCAGGGGATGAAGGAGCCGTTGCCATCCGCCAGGGGACAGAGGACCCGCTGCCGTTCGGCGGGATGCGGAGGACCTGCTACCATCCACCGGGGGTGGTGGAGCGGCTGAGGACTGGGTGGGCGGCATGTCCGTGAGAGCCAGAGAAGAGCGTTTTCTTTTCTCTCCTCTCTCTGTCTCTCCCGCTCGCTCTTTCTCTCTCCTCCTCCCTCCCCTCGTCTCTTCCAGATTCACAGGAGGCAAGGAGGACCATGGGGTGGCGGAATGGCCGGAAGGGCAGCGTCTCCCCTCCAGAGATTGAAGGGGGGTGGTGGTGTAAGCCAGTCCGGATGGCGCCCTGGCCTGAATCGTACGGTGAAGGAGTGTGACGAGGAGGAGGGCGTGGCTGGGCCGTGAGGATGCACGCCCGGCGCTGAGTTGCCTAATCAGCGGGAGGGAGATGAGGGAAGAGCCGGGGACGCCAGAGAGAGAGAGAAACACGCGGCCGCTGTGTGTGTGTATTTATGTTGCTGAGTTTTCAGTCTAATTGAAGTCTTGTTGAATGTGGATCCGGCTCCAGCTTCCTCCTTTCCCAGACGAACAGAGATCCTTCACACTGGTGCCGAAACCCGGGAGTTGTAGGAGGAATAATGCCACCATGGAGGCCTCACCTCTGGAGGAAATGTTTAAGACCCTCGCCAGCATCCACCAGTCACAGCATCAGGCCCTCCTTGAGCTGTGCACAGAGCAGGAGCAGTTCATTGCGCTCCTCCAGGCCCAAGCGGAGGTCTGGCATGTGCTCCGGAGCTTGCTACCCCAGGAGGGGGCCGCCGCTGCAACCCCGGCCCCCGCAACCACTCCGGCCCATGTTCCCCTGGTCAAGATGTGCCCCCAGGATGATCCAGAGGCTTTTCTGGAATTCTTTGAGTGGACGGCGGGGGCATGCAGTTGGCCAAGCAGCCAGTGGGCGGTCTGCTTGTCACCGCTGTTGTCCGGGGAGACCCAACTCGCAGAGCAGCAGTTGCCAGCAGAGAAGCTTCTGGTGTATACCGATCTCAAGAAAGCCATCCTGCAATGTGTCGGCCGGACACCAGAACAACGGCATCAACGCTTCCGCTCGTTGACCCTGGACGAGCACGGCCGGCCGTTCGCTTTCGCCCAACAGCTCCGGGACTCCTGCCAGTGGTGGTTGCTGGCTGAGCAACGTGACGTTGGGGCAGTTTATTGCTCGGCTTCCAAGAGGGATGGTGGAGTGGGTCCAGTGCCACTGCTCCAAACGGCCATCCAGCTGGCAGAGGACCATATGGTGGTGTATTCAGGAGCCGGCGAGCCCCGTGATCCTTTTTTTTCTTCTCTCTCCTGTCACCCCTCATTCTCTCTCCTCCCCTTCTCATCCTATTCCTCCTCCCCGGAAATGGGGAGTACCCCCTTCCCCCAAACCGGCTCCCCGACATCGGGGATTGCACAACCTGCCGGTTTCCCCTGTCCCTATCTGCTCTCACTCCCAAGTCGGGATATTGGTTCAGTTCCTCGACGCTCCACAGGCCGCCCCAGATTGAGCAGGAACATACCGCATACCTGTGAGTATTAAGGGGGTACATACCAGTCCTTGTGGATTCGGGTTGCAACCAAACCTCCATCCATCAATGCCTGGTTCAGGACAAGTCTTTGGGTGCTAGTCACAGGGCAAAGGTGAGATGTGTTCATGGTGATGTCCACAGTTATCCTGTAGTGACCCTAACTATTCAGTTCCGGAGACAATCATTGCCAGGTGATGATCCTTACAGTTCTCATCTCCTGATCTCGCTCTCATTTACAAGCAGGCGCACAACCACGCCCCCACCACCACACTCTGCATTACAGTAATTTTATTGCAGATAAAGGGGTGTAAGGCAGCTCTAACCTGTGGTAAAATCATTGTAATGCACGGCCTCTTGTGGATTATTGCCTTTCATAACATGGCAGCAACAGCAATAGAGTTAAATATATCAATGTTCAGTAAATAGCTACATTTATTAACCGTAGTAATCGGAATAAAACATTCTTCTGCCAAGTAATATAATTCATTAGACTAACTGTAGAGTGTTTATGTTTGCCTACAACTTGACTACTTGGCAACTTCAAACAATGCTCATCCAGTCAGAATCTCTTTTTTTATAATGATCAGTTATTGTGTTTTCATTGGTAGCTGTCGTGACTGGGTTTCAGCAGCCATCTGAATCTGGAAGTGGAAGTGCCTCTCAGTTCTACATCTCGGTTTTGGATTCAAACCAAAAGGAGGACAAAAAACTTGAGGACAAAGGTCAGTCAGCTCTCTGTCCCTTTGGGGGTCTCTTTTGAGTTTCATAGAAGAACCTTTGATATAATTCATGTGGTTGAGCAACATCACACATGAGTGGTGCCTTCTACAGGTGATGCAGTGCTGGAGCTGCCTGATGACAGCACACTGGAGCTAGTGTGGAAGAACAACGAGCGACTGAAAGAATATGTCCTGGTGCGCACTAAAGAGCTTGAGTTTGACGAGGACTCGGGCTCTGCTACAGAGACTGCCAGGGCAGGACATTTCACCTTAGAGCAGTGCCTGAACCTCTTCACAAAACCTGAGGTGCTAGCCCCTGAGGAAGCATGGTATGGACACACACTGTGTTTTTGTTTATACTGTAAATTTTATATGGTGTAGTTTTTCGGTCCATTGTGTTGTCTCTGTGTGGTTCAGGTACTGTCCTAAGTGTCAGCAACACAGAGAAGCCTCTAAACAGCTGCTGCTGTGGCGTCTACCCAACGTGCTCATTATCCAGCTCAAACGCTTCTCGTTCAGGAGCTTTATCTGGAGGGACAAGATTAACGATATGGTCGATTTCCCTGTCAGGTACATTGAAATACACACCTACACACATGCATGCTGTTAATCACCCTTGTTTGTCTTTATAGTTTAGTGTAGTTTAATGATAGTTTGAATAGTGACATTTGTCATGTTGCTGAATAGTTTCTATTATGGTTGTTAACGATTATTCATCGATTATTTAGCATTAATAATTTAATTGATCAAGACTAATGATTAAACAAACAAATTAAATGGGGAAGATCTATAATGCCGATTCAATGAGAGAAACAAAACAGACATTAAGACCATGGCAGACCTTTCTTTAGACACTTAGCATCTCAAGTCACTCTGTGAAGAATATATCAAGTTTTTGGGCTCGGTTTAATCGGGAGCATCTGCCCTGTTTGTTTCATGAAGTTAAAAGCAAAAAAACAGACAAAATAAGGATGCCACACCAGTGTGTTTCACCTACATTTTTCTGTCCACATCAGAAACTTGAACCTGAGTAAGTTCTGCATTGGTCATAAGGAAGACATCCAGCAGCCCCCCATCTATGACCTCTACGCTGTGATTAACCACTATGGCGGAATGATTGGAGGACATTACACAGCCTATGCTCGTCTTCCCAGTGACAAGAACAGCCAGCGCAGTGACGTTGGTACGTGTGAGCTCTTCCAGCTCAACAGCAATTAATCAAACACCTCACCCGCTCTCTTATCTCACTCTGTGTTTTGCCGTCTCAGGTTGGCGTTTGTTTGATGACAGCACAGTGACGACAGTGGAAGAGAGCCAGGTGGTGACACGTTACGCTTATGTGCTATTCTACCGGCGCAGGAACTCTCCAGTAGAGAGGCTGTCACGCTTGGGACCCATTGGTGCCGAATGCTCTTCTGCAACTGGTGGCGCTGCCAGTCAGGTGAGCTTAGCACCTTCTAGTGTCACCTCAGCTCAATGGAAAAGAGTTTAGTCTTTGTGGAGGTGCTATGTACTCGATCATTAAAGTTGCAAAGGATTTGAAAGTTGCAAAGGAATAGTTCACCCAAAAATAATCATTCTTTCATCATTTACTCGCCTTATGGCGTCTCAAACTTGTGTGAATTTCTTTCTTCTGCGGAACACAAATATTTTTGGTGGAGACATGATGTGTGTATATCCACACAATGAAAGTCCAACCAGGGCTTGACATTAACTTTTTGGCTTACCGACCACTTTTCGCACTATTACAGTTTGACACTTTTTGATAGAGATTAGGGCTGCACCTAACGATTATTTTTTTTATCGATTAATCTAGCGATTCTTTTTCCGATTAGTTGATTAACGACTAATTTGCAGATTATTCTAAATTATTTTTATAATTATTACTTGATTAATATAACAATTAATTAACCCAAAATAAATATAAAAAACTTGTCTCATTAATATTTCAATATTTTATTAAATCATCTTCTCTTAAACACAAACAAATGTACAAGAAACAAAGTGTGCACTGCAGGGCATTATTCTACAACAAAAATAGCCTTGTTTTAACTGGTAATCTCCATTTAAATCTCTCCAAAATAAAAGAACTTGTTCAATTCAAGTAAAAGGAAAGTACAATCTACATTTAGCAATCCAACAACAAAATAAATGAAACAAATGTAAAATTCAAGTCACTTTCAGGAGGAAAGAGAATTTTGGTTTTCCAAAAAGAGAACACCCTTTTTTTTTCACCGGGGGGGTAGATAATAGGGTTCAAAACAGCAACTATGAATGCAAACTTTACTACAGTGAAAGAAACACTCTATTAGCATAACAGAAATATATGGACATTTTTATTTATGTATGACATTCTTTTGAATGTCCATGTACTAAAATGAAATATTTGATGCCATGAGTGTACCTTCATTAACTATTACTATTATTTTGAATGGCCATGGAAAATGAAGCAATGTGATAATTTTACCTGGTCGCAAAACGTAGTCTGTTAATTTACCTGATGAACTTTCACCTTTTGCTGACCCTTTATGCTTCAAAGAGCTAATGTGTGCTTATAAATCACTTGCAGCTTTATTAGCAACTGACACATAAGTGCCAGCTTTACATGTCATACATTCTGCTTTCCACGGACCTCGACCTGGACGAAAGCATGGGAATTTTGTGCAAATCTTCTGTAAATTTGCACTTTCGTTAGGGCATTGTTTCCACTCAGCTGTCATTTGCTGCTACTGTCAAGCAACTGTTTGATGCCGAACACAACAGCACTTTGCGCATTCGCGAAGAGATTGACAGGCAGGAATTTAGCCAATAGTTGCTGCAAGTGTCTTATAATCGACCAATTAGTGTGCGAGAAGGCAGGACTTACAAAGAGGGATTAAAGCAATGCAAATATGCACGCAGACACAATGAAGTATTAGACCAGATGCACATCACAATGCAACTAAAGCCGAATCCCGGACATTTTCGCAAATTTAGAAATCCTGGCCAGACGCTTTTTTAAGGTCCAAAAAAAGAGGACATGTCCGAGAAAAAGAGGACGTATGGTCACCCTACGTTAGCAGCGGTGCAGAAATTACTTTTAACATGGGGGCGATGAGGAAACATTTAGAAAATCAATTTTAAGTGACTACTACTAACAGAAACTCATGTTGTAATACTAATATGTCATGCTTGGGTGGGGACAAAAAGTAAACAGGACTTACGGTGCTGCCTTGCTGTCGTCTTGACAAAGCGCTCCGGGATGCTTTCGCTTCAATTGTTCGTACATGGCAGTTGTACTGCTGTGATAAGCCATTTC
This sequence comes from Myxocyprinus asiaticus, assembly GCF_019703515.2. Lineage (NCBI taxonomy): Eukaryota > Metazoa > Chordata > Actinopteri > Cypriniformes > Catostomidae > Myxocyprinus > Myxocyprinus asiaticus. Next base: position 19,274,486 of record NC_059371.1, on the reverse strand, counting down.
CAATTTGCATAGCTTACACAGCACCACATTGTTCGGTCTCTGGCTAAAATACTCCCACGCTTTAGATGACCATGGGCAAGTTTTTTTGTAGCTGCAGCTTGTTCTTCGGGGGAATCCATACTTAAACCGGGCACTGCCATTTTAATTACTCCATTGCGACGCGCCGACGCATGTTATGCAAATCGACGTATTCCTGTAATCGATGACGTCGATTAATCGTCCCAGCCCTATGGAAATATGATATGGATCGGCCACTGTTTTCACACTATTACAGTTTTACACTAGCCAAAATCTCCCACCCTACAAACAGTGATAAAAGTAGCTGTAGACTGTAACTGCATGCATTTGTTTGGACATTTTATTTGAACAAGAATTAAATGAGTTCTGCAGGACACATGCCTGATGATTAAAGTCATCTCAAATCTGAAGGCAACATGACCAGTTAGAACTGGAGTAGGATAGAACAGGAGGAAAATTTTTCAATAATTTGTCCATGGAAGTCCAGATTTTAACCCCTTTTAAAACCTTAATCCTTCTAAGTTGTACTTGACATCATGAAAGTTTACCATTGTTCTTTAATTGTTAATTAATTTACAGTGGCATTTGTAATAATATGGCCAGAAGCACAGGTCAGACCAGGGATGGCTTCACTTTAAGGCTAATGTAAAAAGTATTTCTACAAAATAAACTGTAGTATTTGTTAATTTGTTAATTGGAAAACTAATAGCCTAAACACTTTTGGAAACCTTTAACTACAACTTTGACAATTAGTAATTCCATGGAGTACAAAAGTAAATGTTAGGTAGATTAAACTCAATCACCATTCATTTTCATCACTGCACCTTTTTCCATAAATGGAAAAATACATCCAGTGTGGTATCAAGTGAAGCCCAATTGAATCACGCAAGTTTCTCTCTGCGCTGTTCCAGAGCTACCGATCTCTTTTATTTTCCCTGTCTCTCACTGTGAACACAGAAACAAGCAATCACCAGCAATTAATCCCTGGTGAGAACCCTTACCACTTACTCAATTTCCAGACGAACGCTCAACCATGCTCTCGCCTTCCCATACCCCCACCGCCCCGACTCAAGCCAGGAAACCGTCTGGACTGTTGAATAAATAGTTCTCTAATTCTCCTGTGATAGACGCCCCAGTGTGGAGTTTTGCTCTCAGGTCAAGAACATATTGAATTTCATTTTTGCTCTCTGAAGGTTCCTCCTCCCAGTTTTCCTTCATGACGTCTAACGCCACGGGGCTTACGCACATATAACAATTAAAATGGGGAAAACCCCGTGGAGGCTTGCGGGACCTCTCGCACTGCACATAACGGATTCAAGCCACTTATCCCAGTTCTGATCATCTTTGTGCACAAACTTCCGAATCATATTCTTTAAGGTCTTATTAAATCGTTCGACCAAGCCGTCTGTTTGTGGATGGTACATGCTTGTCTGAATCATTTTAATACCCAATAATTTGGATAGCTTGCATAGTGTATGTGACATAAAAGCAGTGTCCTGATCAACGAGGATTTCTTTCGGAATCCCCACTCGGGAGATAATTCTGAACAGTGCCTCCAACACTACGTGCGGAGATGTTGCGCAGAGGCACTGCTTCTGGATATCGTGTTCTTAATCCACTAGGACTAATGCAAAGCGATGCCCGCGTGCTGTCGGTTCTAATGGCCCAATGAGGTCCATGCCAATTCGTTCAATGGGGACCTCGATCAACAGAAGGGCGCGCAATGGCACTTTTGGAGCGACCGGCGGATTCACCAACTGACAATCACGGCATGCTGCACACCACTGCCAAATATCTCGTGAATGCCCGGGCTAACATTTCCCGACAGCGCTCTGGTACCAACAACTGGGTTGTATTTTTGTTTGTCACAGTATCCTGCATCACTCTATACAACCACTCTTTTATAATTGAAAAATATGGATATGCGAGGGCGATGCCCAGCTGAATACGTTGACAGTCAATCACTATCACTTGGTCAAATGTGTGCTTCAGGGTTTCGTCTCGTGACTGCTTTAAAGGGAAATCCTCTATCAGGAAGACACCTCCCCTTCCCCCTGTGTCAGCCTGACGCGGAGCAGACCCCTTGACATTAACCGGTATATGGTACAGTTGAAGACAGAAGTTTACATACACTTAGGTTGAAGTCATTAAAACTCATTTTTAACCACTCCACAAATTTCATATTAGCAAACTATAGTTTTGGCAAGTCGTTTAGGGCATCTACTTTGTGCATGACACAAGTAATTTTTCCAACAATTGTTTACAGACAGATTGTTTCACTTTTAATTGACTATCACAATTCCAGCGGGTCAGAAGTTCACATGCACTAAGATAACTGTGGCTTTAAGCAGCTTGGAAACTTCCAGAAAATTATGTCAAGACTTTAGACAATTAGCCAATTAGCTTCTGATAGGAGGTGTACTGAATTGGAGGTGTACCTGTGGATGTATTTTAAGGCCTACCTTCAAACTCCGTGCTTCTTTGCTTGACATTATGGGAAAATCAAAAGAAATCAGCCAAGACCTCAGAAAAAAAAATTTGTGGACCTCCACAAGTCTGGTTCATACTTAGGAGCGATTTCCAAATGCCTGAAGGTACTACGTTCTTCTGTACAAACAATAATACACAAGTATAAACACCATGGGACCACGCAGCCATCATACCACTCGGGAAGATGCATTCTGTCTCCTAGGGATGAACGTAATTTGGTGCGATACGTTTTCGCGGGTTCCCTCACCTGGGATAAAAAGAGGGGAGAGACAGGGTTTGGTGGTACAGGGATCCCCCAAGACCGGGGGGCTGTTGGGGGAATGTTGCCCTGTTTCTTGGGGAATGGAACAGGGCGGAAGGGAGGAGGGGTGGGGAGAGAGAGTTGGGGAAGAGACAACAGAGGGAAAGGGTGTGGGGCATGCCAGCCCCCAGATACGCTGCCAGATGGTCTTCCATCAGCTGGACTGCTTCGTCCAGCGACGCTGGCCGGTGGCACTGGACCCACTTGGCCGTCCTCTTCGACAGCCGGGAGACTAACTGCTCCAGCACCACCATGTTAATCACATTGTCGGCGCCACTGTTCTCCCTAGCCAGGACCCATCACCGGCAGGTATCACGGAGCTGCTGAGCAAAGGCGAACGGGTGGCCGACCTTACTCAGCGTCAAGGAACAGAAGCACTGGCAGTGTGCTTCTTGGCTGCAGCCAACCCATTGCAGGATGGACTTCTTCAATAACTCGTAGTCCAGGTGGTCGGCAACTGGAAGTTGTTGTGCCGCAATCTGGGCTTCCCTGGTCAGCAGCGGCAGAAGATGTAGCGCCCATTGCTCCATGTGCTCAAAGAGCTCGAGGTAGGCCTCCGGATCATCTTGAGGGCCTATCTTTGAGAGCAGCTTGTGAGGGCTCGCTGCTGCCATAGAAAGGGCGGTGGCCGCTCACTCCCTGGGGTTCAAGGCTCCGTAGCACCCACCAGTCATCCTCCTGGGCCCGCAGGAGTGCCTCGAAACGCTGCTGCTGCTCCGTGTGTAGGTCCATGAGGGCCTGGTGTTGGGCCTGGTGGATGCTGGCCAGGGACCTGAAGACAGCGACGACTCCATGGCAGCATATCCTCTTCCTTGTTTTCCCAGCTTTTGGCACCAGTGTAACAAGTTCAAAGGAATGAGGAAGCGGAAGACGGTGATTCCAACTCAGGAATGTCACTTTTATTGACAAAATAATGCGTTTGCTTCAATGCGTAATGATATAGCTTCATAAACGTAAATTTTCACAATGGTATCGGCCAACACACACAAACAGCTTGTCAGCTGTTCCCCCATCTCTCACTGTGAACACAGAAGCAAGCAATTACCAGCAATTCATCTCAGGTGAGAACCCTTACCGCTTACTCTCTTTCCAGACGAACGCTCGACCATGCCCTCGCCTCCACACCAGCCAATGCTGATTTCTACCAGCATTTAGCGGGTGTTAAAGAGCACCTGTTATGGTTTTTCAAATATTACCTTTCATGTAGTGTGTTATATAGATGTTTGTGAATGTAAAAAAAAGTCTGCAAAGTTTCAAAAATCAAAGTGCACGAAATATGGAGTTATTGACACCCAAAAGAAAGAACCAATTCTGAACACCTGAAACGAGTTGTTAGTAATTCCAGACTTACTTCCTGTACTAACCTACGTAATTTGTTAACAAAAAACACGCCCCTGGTCTGTTTACATGTACAGCCAGTGCACACTGTTAGCCTGTTAGCTGTTAGCCTCTGCTTAACTGCTAAACTTATCACTGAGAAACGTCCTGTTCTCGTCGTGATGGTGGTTCGGGTTTATCTTCCGATGCATCATTGTTGGACTCGTGCTCAAATTGGTAAGGTAAAACAGACATTTTGTCAGACGGAGCTGAAACTCTGATATGGTAGTGGACGTTTCTTTTCCGACACGCGCTGTAAACGGTAGACTAATCACAACAGACTGGGACATCTGACCAATCAGAGCAGAGTAGGCTCTCTGAAAGGAGTTCAGAATGAATCCTTTAGAACGGATCATTGAACGAGTCATTTTTGACACTGGGGAAAAAAAGGTAATGCTGCAATTTAAATTATGAGCAAATTAAAGTGTTTTTTGACCTTGGATGCATGTAAATCTATTGTATGAGACCTTTAAAACAAAATTAGGCATGTTTAAAAACCATAATAGGTGCACTTTAATGTCAAGCCCTGGGTCCAACACTTTCAAGGTCCAAAAATGACCTAAAGGCAGCACAAAGGTAATCCATACAACTCGAGTGGTTTAATCCATGTCTTCTGAAGCAATACAATCAGCTTTGGGTAAGAACAGACCAAAATGTTACTTCTTTTTCACTATAAATCTACAGTCTCCTTGGCACAATCATGATTTGAAGCTCGATTACTCTTCCTTGCACTTGACACATGCGTGAAGTGTAAGACATGGAATAAACATCTTCAATTGTATGGATTACGTTTATGCTGCCTTCATGTCCTTTTTGGAATGTGTAAGTTTTGGACCATGTTGACTTGCATTGTATGGACAAAAACACCTCACAACTTCATCAAAATATCTTTTGTTACGTAGAAGAAAGTAAGTCAAATGGGTTTTTGATGGCATAAAGGTGAGTAAATGATGAGGGAATCTTCACTTTTGGATGAGCTATTCCATTAATACATTATATTTTACTCTAATTACCAGTTTCATGAGAGGCAGAGATTAGATTGTCTCAGATATTCAACAATATCTAGTAAGATCTTGAGTAATGATAATTGATGAATTGCAGCATCTCACAGAGCATTCAAGAGTCTATCTGTGTTTGTGCTAGCATCTCTTTAGTACTTTTTGATTTAAATTAATGAGTTTCTCAGAAGGTAAAAATTTGGTTTCAGCAAGATCTTGTGGAAATATCCATCACTACTGTCTCGATGCTCACTTGAACATAAACATGTGAAGTGTTTAGGGATTAAAGCAGTATTTTAATATTGTATTTATAGATGGATACTGTATCTTAAGCGAGCAGTAAAGCCCACAGTAATTCCATTATGTATGTCACATGGGACAACTTGTGAAACATGCTCACTCTTCATGTTTTCTTTGTCACAGTAAAACAGTCTTAAGTATCATGAGTATTAGGACATTGCTGCTGCTCATGGGAAATATAAGTGAAATTTAAGAGGGTTCAGCACCACAAAAGGACCTATGCAGTGTGTCCTTCCTGGTCCTCTGAACTTTTTGTAAAACTGCCAAAGGAAGATCGTTTTCCTGGTAAATGTTTAAATGATACATATTTGAAGCTACATGATAACAACATCTGTCGCTAATGCCCATCTAAACACTGGTGGTGTCTAGGAGTCAGATTTTGTGTTATGTGTGAACATTTTGCAATTATATTGTGGAAATGATCCATTTGTTCACTTGATATTGCATGCTAATCTATGGCCCATCCACCAGAGTGTGATTGGAGCGTGAAATTTGAGCAGTGAGCTCTACGATACTGGCTGTATTGTTATGAGGATTTGGTGTTCTGCGGTGTAATGGTGCTTTTTGAAGCAAGGCCCTTTCCCAGAAGCTGACACAGGTTTCCGCCAATCGCAGGCGTCTCTGATATGGCAGGAACTGGAGGAGGATGAGGAAGGGCAGAGAGAAGCCTCTTTTCTGAGCCTGTTCCGCCCAAGTCTGCGAGGAAGAAAAGCCAAGACGAGGCTGGAGGAAGAAGCTGCTGGCAGGGGAGGGCTGGCGCACCGCAGACAAGATGGCATCTCAAATTACTCTGACAATGACCGTCTAAGATATTTCATCCTGGGCACTACAACAGCATTCGTAGCGTTGCTCTTCAACCTCATCTATCCTTTGTTGTGCAGGTCCAAATGGGGTTAAGTTACTCCTCGCAATCATTAGACTGCAGCTACAGATCCCCAGTGATGAGTAAATGCACCCTCAGCAGAAACTTATTTGCACTTTGCATTTTAATGTTAAAACCAGATGAATCATTTACAGTACATATTGATTGTGCTTCTGTATAGCTCGAGAGCCACACAGCCTGGTAGATTGTCATTATGCAGACCTAAACTCTCTACTGTCTTGTTTTATTTTAAAATCAACTCCTCAACATTGTGTAGTGGTAAGTTTTAAGAGCATGCTTCAAATAAAAAAAATACTCAGGAAAATTTTTTGTTTTATTTTATGTAGGTTAATAGTAACAGTAAGCAACATATACATTTATTTTAGTTAGGTTTTAGTTGGTAGTTGATAAATGTCTAGACCAATTAAGCCTTGTTCAGACTGCCACTAAAAATCTGATTTTTTGCATATCCAGATTGTATCCAGATGAGTTTTTGATAGTTTGGACAGCAAAAAACCCCATGAAATCAGATTTTTCCGAATCTGATTCAAACCACATCGGGAGGTGGTTTCAAATGCGATTGAAATCTGATTTTTTTCAGATGTGTCTCAGTCCAGACACTCTGGTTGCTCAAATCAGATTTCAAATGGTCTTTTGTGTCACTCTTAACGCGACACACAACAATGAAATCAAAAATCGGTGACTGCAGCACGGAACATCACAATATTTACCAGTCTCCTCCGTCGCTGAGTTTTTCTTGTGCGACGGAGGAGTTCTGCACCGTGACTGGACAGGGCGCTTATTTGGAGAGTGAGACGATGCACCTCCATTTTTCCCGCATCTGTTTTGAAAGCATCGTAACGTGGGTACACCTACGTTGTTACCAAAGCAACCCATGCAGATAGGTTGGTTATGTCTGAACACGCAAATCTGATTTGATCACTTGCAATTAATTTTGCGGACAGTCTGCCTGAAAAAATTGATTTGCCTGCAGTCTGAACATAGCCTTAGAGGGACTTTAACTGTCTTATATTTTTAGCCAGACATTTAGATTTCTTAATTATGTAGCTGGATGAGCATTCAATAAATCAAAACTGAGATTAAAAACCCAAATCTTAAAATCTGCTAGTCATAGTCTTTCTGATCGATTTCACCTCACCACGCCTACATCTTGTCACCAACTGTCAATGTCGCACTTATTACTGGAAGTCGTTGTGCTCTCATTGAAAATTAATGGGATCCTGTCACTTTGTCCCTCTGTGTTGCTTGCGGTGTGAACGGGGCTTTAGATGTATAATGTCAGCTCAATTTAAAGTCAACATGAAATCAAAATTGACCCATTTACTAAACATTGTAATCTTGGTCTTATTGTGCACAATCCATCACATTTCATAGGAATCATATGGAGCACCCACTTTTCACAGTCAAACCAATTCCTGGCCTACATTCTTTTTTTTAATTATTATTCTTGTTGAATATTCGCTTTCATTCAGAAATGCGTCACATTACAGGAGTAAAATGGGCTGCAAATGCCATTTCATGTTGATTTTAAAAATGGAGTGGTACAGTCAAACTTTGTTTTTTAAGGTAAACCTTGCTACTTCAGATCCGCTTTGAAATCATCCCAGCTTTTATTTTTTATTTTTTTTTTTTTTTGCATCTTGAATTTTTGTCCTGTTTAAAATATATTTAACCACTAAATGGCTTTCTTTTATGTCTTAAGAAAATAATTTGCCAGTTGTCCATGATTTTTTGAAGCAGTTTGAATTGTTACTGTTTTCCCAGTCAGTGCAGTACTGTAATTCTCTACCCAGTAATATGTGACATTTTCCTATAGTTTGCACGATTAATCCAATGCTTAATTGCACATGTTGCACATTGTAAGATGAATGGTGGTTCTTGTGACTGGAGTGCTGCTGGGTTTGTGGGGATGTGGCATTTCCAATCTCAGGGATGCTGAAGGTCTATAATGGTTCACAAGGCCATCCACACTACAAAGCCTGAAGACATTTGGCTTCTGTGAATGCCTCAGTTGATCTTAAACCACTCAACTTCTGACTCCTTCATGGGATAAAGTGACCGAATCTAAACTGATGTTGTACCTCATTTAGATCACTTCACTTCAAAAGTCTATTGTTGCTTATTATTTTCAAGAGTATCATGATGGGTGTTTCTGTTCAGAGAATGTTACTGGTTCCATTTAGAAGGTGAATCTTTGGTCTTCTTTTTCCAGTCTTTGGAGCAAGGGTACTTGCACAATATAAAGACTCTCTTATTGATGTATGTAATCACGTCTGCTTGTTTATAAGTTAATATTTAAGAAGTACTTTAACATTTTTGGATTGGTGATTTTATTTAATAAATATAATGATTTATAAACAACAAAATGTTAATGTTATGTATGATGCTGCAAAAAAGGTCTCAGCAATATATTTTAAATGCTGTTCAATTGTAAAGGTGCCTGTACTGCTTTCCTAATAAATAAAAAATAGTTGAATTCTTGAACTGTTTTTATCTGATGCCTTTATGTGAATCTCTTGAGTTGGCATTCATGTACTCCACTCATAGAGGATGCAGAAAGAGTTTCTACATTTATAATGGTGGTTTATTTTACAGGCTTCTAGCCCGACACTGTTTGGGACAGAGCTGGACCCATACGGACCCCCTCAGTTGAGCACGGAAGTGACCTCTGACATGTTTGCACACTCTGGAGAATGCTCTGCCCCGTCCTACAGCAGCATGGAGGAGGTGGATTAAAGCTTGACCTTAAAGCCCATGACAATGATTACCAATGGCAGTCAGGGAGACTTGCTTTCCTTGGATCTAGCATGGCAAAGGTGCTCAAGTTGCACTTTCTATTTTATTTGCAATGTGGACAAGAATAAGGCTGAGTATACATTTACAACACTAAGACTGTTTGGAATTTGCAGATTAGGTGGACTGTATGCTCAGACTACATACAATAAATTGATGCTCAAGGTGAAGATAAATCATATATATATATATATATATATATATATATATATATATATATATATGTATATATGTGTATATATATATATATATATATATATACACACTGGGAGGTGCAAATTAAAAACACCATAAGAGGAGTTCTTGTTCATGCACAAACCTGTAAGGGTTTTTTTTGTTTTTTGTTTTTTTTAAATGTATGTGTAATCATTTTAACCTTTAAAAATTATGCCATTCACAAATTCACATGGTAGGTTTGTAATATAATGTTTATCTTGCTTGTATTTACACATGAAAACCCATCAGTGAGTGTGATCAACATGGTGTGGATGCACAGAAAAGTTTGTTTGAATGTTGTTAGTTTTTGTTTTCTCATAATCTCATGGAAGTGTCACCATCATGTGTTACTCTGTGAGAGTCTGGAAGTGATATGCATTATTTTTGTAAGTGGTGTTGTAAACAATGTGGTGTGCGGACAAGGCAGATTGTTTGGAGTGATCTTTCACACTCAGGCTATTAATTGACATCCTGTTTTTTCTCCTCAGACAATCCAGATTTGGTAATAGATTTTCTTTTGTTTTACTCTATGGTAAATCCTGTGGAAATGCATACGTGAAGTGCAATGGCTTGATTGAGATGCATGTTGCTCCTGCAATAGTCCTAGAACTGCATTACATATACCATCTCTACTTTGGTTTTTCAAGTTTTGAGTGTATTGTCTTTTTTCCCAATTTCTTCTGTTTTTGTATTGGACTGCATTGTAAGTGGAAACTGGGGGTTTGATTGTACGAATGCTGCTGTGAATAAAACAAATGGTTAATATAAATAAAAGGTTTTTGCATAACCTTTAATATTACTATATTTAATATGTATGTTTTTATTTCAGTCACATTCCACCAGATTAATGGATCAATCTCATGGAAACTGTAATTTTCACCCCCAAATCATGAGTGTATTGTGTATGTATGTGTGTATGTGTGTATATATATATATATATATATATATATATATATATATATATATATATATATATACAGGTGCATCTCAATAAATTAGAATGTCGTGGAAAAGTTCATTTATTTCAGTAATTCAACTCAAATTGTGAAACTCGTGTATTAAATAAATTCAATGCACACAGACTGAAGTAGTTTAAGTCTTTGGTTCTTTTAATTGTGATGATTTTGGCTCACATTTAACAAAAACCCACCAATTCACTATCTCAAAAAATTAGAATATGGTGACATGCCAATCAGCTAATCAACTCAAAACACCTGCAAAGGTTTCCTGAGCCTTCAAAATGGTCTCTCAGTTTGGTTCACTAGGCTACACAATCATGGGGAAGACTGCTGATCTGACAGTTGTCCAGAAGACAATCATTGACACCCTTCACAAGGAGGGTAAGCCACAAACATTCATTGCCAAAGAAGCTGGCTGTTCACAGAGTGCTGTATCCAAGCATGTTAACAGAAAGTTGAGTGGAACGAAAAAGTGTGGAAGAAAAAGATGCACAACCAATCGAGAGAACCGCAGCCTTATGATTGTCAAGCAAAATCGATTCAAGAATTTGGGTGAACTTCACAAGGAATGGACTGAGGCTGGGGTCAAGGCATCAAGTACCACCACACACAGACTTGTCAAGGAATTTGGCTACAGTTGTCGTATTCCTCTTGTTAAGCCACTCCTGAACCACAGACAATGTCAGAGGCGTCTTACCTGGCTAAGGAGAAGAAGAACTGGACTGTTGCCCAGTGGTCCAAAGTCCTCTTTTCAGATGAGAGCAAGTTTTGTATTTCATTTGGAAACCAAGGTCCTAGAGTCTGGAGGAAGGGTGGAGAAGCTCATAGCCCAAGTTGCTTGAAGTCCAGTGTTAAGTTTCCACAGTCTGTGATGATTTGGGGTGCAATGTCATCTGCTGGTGTTGGTCCATTGTGTTTTTTGAAAACCAAAGTCACTGCACCCATTTACCAAGAAATTTTGGAGCACTTCATGCTTCCTTCTGCTGAGCAGCTTTTTAAAGATGCTGATTTCATTTTCCAGCAGGATTTGGCACCTGCCCACACTGCCAAAAGCACCAAAAGTTGGTTAAATGACACCAATGGTGTTGGTGTGCTTGACTGGCCAGCAAACTCACCAGACCTGAACCCCATAGAGAATCTATGGGGTATTGTCAAGAGGAAAATGAGAAACAAGAGACCAAAAAATGCAGATGAGCTGAAGGCCACTGTCAAAGAAACCTGGGCTTCCATACCACCTCAGCAGTGCCACAAACTGATCACCTCCATGCCACGCCGAATTGAGGCAGTAATTAAAGCAAAAGGAGCCCCTACCAAGTATTGAGTACATATACAGTAAATGAACATACTTTCCAGAAGGCCAACAATTCACTAAAAATGTTTTTTTTATTGGTCTTATGATGTATTCTAATTTTTTGAGATAGTGAATTGGTGGGTTTTTGTTAAATGTGAGCCAAAATCATCACAATTAAAAGAACCAAAGACTTAAACTACTTCAGTCTGTGTGCACTGAATTTATTTAATACACGAGTTTCACAATTTGAGTTGAATTACTGAAATAAATGAACTTTTCCACGACATTCTAATTTATTGAGATGCACCTGTATATATATATATATACACACACATACTAGTACTGTCCAAATGTCTTAGGCACTTGTGGAAAATTTTGCATAGTGAGGATGTCTTCAAAAATAATGACATAATTATTTTTCAATTAACATCATTCAAAGTCCTGTAAACAGAAAAAAAAAAAGCTAAATCAATATTCGGTGTGACTACCTTTGCCTTCTAAACAGCACCGATTCTCCTAGGTACACCTGGACACAGTTTGTCTTGGTTGTTGGCAGATAGGATGTTCCAAACATTTTGGAGAATTCGCCACAGTTCTTCTATATATTTAGTCTGTCTCAGTTGCTTCTGTCTCTTCATGTAATCCCAGACTGACTCAATAATGTTGAGATCCAGGCTCTGTGGGGGCCATACCATCTGTTGTAGGGCTCCTTGTTCTTCTATTCAATCCTATTTGCAAAGGGAATATTGAAATCTAAAATTCATATTTCCTATTGATACACTAAAAGCAGAATATATAAAATAACCATATTAAGGCAAATGTTTTTGTGAAAAATATAATGTGCCTAAGTGCCTATATATCAAAGATCAAATGAAGGCTAGTTTTTAAAACTATAATGCATTACATGATTTCTGTATTTACATTGCAAAGAACAATTGTTAGTATACATCATGGTAATGTTTGTACTATTGAATTACATTTATACTGATTACATTAATGAGGAGTTTCCACATAAAATAGGCCTCATTTTCTTTAGGCAAAATGTTATTTTTTCCTTCTTAATTTTGGGATGAAATATGACGAACATTTTTCCGTAAAATTCACTAACATAATCTGAATTATATAAAGTCCCCTCAAATTGATTCATACAGCAATTATCATACTATAAGCTAAACCAAAGTCTTTCTAGCAAGTCAGTCCACTGTCGGCCATTTTAGGAACGCTCCCCGGAGGCCCCGGAGTCATGACAGTGCAGCTCCTATCTACTTGAATGGGGGAACACCGAAATCTCAAAAACAGTTGCTCAAGATTACGATCACAGAACATTTCCTAACCAGCAGTAAAATCTGAAAACACTGGTATCGTGAATTGCGTGCTGCTTTACCTCAGATTATGAAAAAAAAAAAAAAAAAGCAATTTTCCCAGCTTTTATAGCTAATGCACATGTGCGTTCTTGAGATATTAACAGGCAATGTCTGTATCTAAAAGGTGATTGGCTCTTTTACCTGTAAGCAAGGGCGTTGGGTGGGCCTCAGTAAAAATGAATGGGCCAAGTTTTTGCTCAATATTTTTTTTTTTTATTAAATTTTCCTCAACAACAGAGAAGTTCAGCATTCAAACAGTTCTTTCACACTTTCAGAAATCAGAATTTATGCATTTTTTAAACTATTTTATAAATATATATTTGAAGTTAAAGAATAATCGCTAATATTCTGGGTGGGGATAGGTCTAATTTGGGTGGGGGTACCCTTGGCTATGCCACTGCCTCTAAGGCGGGACTTCCTTTATACAACCGTTGACCGTTAGAACTTCTTGGTTGGGCGTTCCCAGTTTCTCCCATTCATTATAACAGAAGTGGTCCGTCTCTGCTAAATAGTCTCTTGAGGTAAACTTTCCCATCTTTGAAAGACATACTTTATACCAGTGGTCCTCAACCAGGGGGTCTGGGTCAGTTACACCAGCTGTTCTTACGTAAGTTAGGACGTAAAGTTCACACTAAGGGCTTTAGTAACTACTAGTTAGAGTTTATGCTGGTAACTGGTGAGTCTACCGGCATGGACCTGGGGGAAGATGGTGCCGGAGATGCACGTGTTGTAAGTTTCTCCATATAGGCTTTGGCCATTACTCCTTCAAAATGCTTAGTTAAACTGATTATCTGGTTTGTTCAAGTTGATGGTGTTGTATGTGAGGATACTAATCTGATCTCATCTCATACAGCAGATTTTTTTTGGTAAATTATATGAAAGTGACTAATGTTATTGACCCTTTGCCTATTCTAAATTCTATTACTTCAAAAAGAACTGTTAGCAGTGATTTCAATCTTATATGTTCTGAAAAAATTTAATTGGAAGAAATTAAAGAGGGCATTAATAAGTTAAAAAACAATAAATCTCCTGGGAGTGATGGATTGACTTCCGAGTTATATAAAACTTTTTGTGACCCTTTATCTAAATTTTTATTGGCAGTATATGAAGAATCATTTGTCAATGGATGCCTTCCACCATCAATGAGAGAGGGTGTTATTACTCTAGTACAAAAGATACTCTTTTGATCGATAACTGGCGCCCAATCACATTATTAAATAACGACTATAAAATTTTGGCATCTGTCCTGGCAAAACGACTTAAATATGGCCTTGATGATTTGATTGATGTGTGCCAATCAGGGTTTATGAAGGGTCGTCACATATCCAACAATGTAAGGTTAGTTCTTGATTTGATTGATTATCGTGATTTGGTTTTGGATCCTGCTCTTATTATGTTCTTAGACTTCCAAAAAGCCTTCGATACTGTTAGTCATAATTTCATCTTTAATAATTATTTTATCAATGCAGTGAAAACTCTGTATGTAAAAGGAAACAGTTGTATTAAACATATCTGGAACAACTCCTATCTTTCTTATTCACAGAGGTATAAGACAGGGCTGCCCCATTTCCCCCTTTCTTTTTCAGCTGGTTACTCAGATTTTAAATGTAATAATCAATCAGAATAATGTGATTAAGGGTATTAGAATTCAAGATAAAGAAATACAAATTTCTCAATTTGCAGATGACACCACAATTTTCTTAAAAATCCATCGGAAGTTCCTAAAACATTGGAGATTATTAAAGATTTTTCTCAGATTTCTGGCCTTTCTCTCAACATTTCAAAATGTGAAATATTATCTTTAAAAAATATAAATAAAACAACAATTTGTGGAATTCAGCTTAAAGATGTAATTCATTATTTGGGTGTAAAAGTATCTTTAAATTCAGATTCGGTTCTTACAGAAATGAATTTAATTCCCATTAAAGATGTGATTAAAAAGAAGTTTAATTCTTGGCTGGCAAGAGATTTGTCTCTCGCTGGTCGAGTTTTATTATCAAAGGCAGAGGGTCTAGCAAGAGTCTCTTACCTCTTTTCTGTAATGGATTGTCCTAAGTCATCATGTTTTTTATTAGATCAATTATTATATAATTTCATATGGAAAAATAAACCACACAAAATCAAAAAGGAGGTTCTAAGAAATAATATTAGTGATGGAGGTCTTGGAGTTGTTGAATTTACCCTATTCAACCATGTTTTAACTGGTTAAAAAGATTCATTAAAAAGACAAACTCTATATGGAACATATTTCCTAATTTTGTTTTTAATAAAATTGGAGGTATTGAATTTTTATTACAGTGCCCCTTCTCAATTGGTAAACTACCCATTAAATTAGCAAAATTTCACCAACAGGCCTTACTGTCATGGTTACTGGTTTACAAACATAATTTTTCACCTCACCGTTGTTTTATTTGGAATAATCAAAATATTATTTACAGAAATAAATCATTGTTTTTTGAGAGATGGTATTTAAATAATATCTATATTGTTAATCAGTTGATAGATGACAATGGTCAGTTTTATATCTTTTCAGAATTCTCCAGAAAATTTGATTTTGGGGCGTCATTAAAAGAGTATAATATTGTAGTCAACGCTATTCCTAGTGGAATAAAAATTATTTTGAAAGGAGAGCGAACCTATAAGCCTATTTCTCTGAATAACACTTCTATTTCAATAGAAGGAATTCTTATTACTGATGACAAATTCAATAACCACTTTGTTCGCAATCATATCAACAGAAAATCTATTCCAGCATCTTCTTTTCAATGGATGACGCTATACAGTGTTAATTGGAATTTGGTCTGGTCTCTTCCCCACAAATATCTATTAAGAAACAAGATAAAAGAAGTCACGTTTAAAATATTACATAGCTGCTACCCTTGTAATGGCACACTCCATAAGTATATTCAAAATATTGAGAAAAAATGTACTTTCTGTGGCATAGAAGAGACGATTGTTCATCTTTTTAGTGAATGTCTTTGTGTTAAATCTTTTTGGAACGAGCTATGTACCTATCTCTCAGAAAAAACAACTGTCAAAATATGTATAAACACTTTTAATATTATTTTTCTTTATAACAACTCAAATTCTCATATCCAGTATATTGTTAATCTTTTTATTATACTTGGTAAATTTTTTTATACACAAATGCAAATTTTTGGGTAAGAATCCGTTATTGTCAATTTTTCTGGTAGACTATAACTCCTATGTTTTGTCTTTGATGGGCATAAAAAACAAAAAATCTTTGAAAAGTCAGAAAATGCTTTCAATGTTTAACCTTTTTAATTTATTTTATTATTATTATTATTATTATTATTATTATATTATATGTCTTCCTTTTTATTTATTTATTTTATTTTTTTACTGTTCTTGTTCTGTACTTGTTGACACAATCTCATGTAAGACGTTTTGCATGAATAAATAAAAAATAAAAACTACTAGTTAGTTTGTAACTAAGTCAGTGCGTAATTTGGTTGCACCACCTGTTCTTAAGACAAGACTTAGACTAGTAGGTCGTAAGCTCTCCGTAACGTAATGTGTAGTCACATAATATGACGTTTACCTGTATTGATCCAATAAACATTCTTCATATTTGTACACAGAAGTGTTAAAAAGCCGTGAATTCAGTTTGATCTTGTTATGGTTGATGGTCAAACCTTGTTTGCTCACGTAACTGTCAGCTGTAATAAATTATATCTCCATTACAATATGATACGTCATAAAAGTAGATTTCATTAATGATATATTTGGCTCATGAAAATAACAATATTCAATAACTGTATCTAAAATGAATAAGGGACAATAAATAAATATTAATACAACAGGCTGGAAAAATAGACATTTATTCATTTTAATATCTTACATCGTTGCTTGTATGTTGAAACTTGACACCGTACACAGGACAGTGCACCGTTAGATCGGTTTCATGCTATACAAGTAAGTCTTTTTATGTAATTTTTCCTCTCTCGTAAGTGTAAACGAGTGTAAATGTCAACATCATACTGTATGTCGAAATGATTGATGCCTGTCAACCAAAACATGAGCTCATTGATGTCATAAAATATTAATCTGCTTTTTTATTCCATCAGTTACTCCTGGTCGGAGTCTTCCGTAAATATTTAGTTTATACGGTTACATTCTACCTAAATTTAATGGTGCAACGCTCAAATATTTAGTAATGCGTAAATTGTGACTTAGTGCCCATTTACACCACAACTAAGCCAAGTTGTAACTTACGTATAGCTGGTGCAACCGGCCCCAGGACCCACTAGGGGGCCTCAGCACACTTCCAGGGGGCCTCAAGATCTCTTAAAATTATTTAAAATATGATACATTTATTATAATTTTTTTTAAATAATTATTATAAATCAACTTACTGAAAATGCTAAAAATGTAACAACTCCCTTCAGCAGCTTGCTTTTTATGAACAATATACAGTTCTCAGGGATGAATACTCACCTTTCAGCTAAAGTCACCTTTTCTGAAGCAAATTTGCCCACACGTTTGGTGAAATGTTCTTCATTTTCCTTAATAAAATAACTTAAAATGTTTGCATTAAGCTGAAACACTTAAAAACGTTTTAAATACAACAAACAAATCAACAGAAATCGTACATCTGGAACACCTGCTGTGACTTTCTCACCTTTTTCAACAGTAATGAGTTTGCATCCCTGAGTTCTAGACATTTCTGCAATCACAAGTTTTAAGGAAATATCTTATCATATAAATATCTAATAGCCTACATGGGGGGGCCTTGGAGTCAAAAAGGTTGAGAACCACTGCTTTAGACAACGGGAGGAGAAGAGAAGCGCCGGTAGAGGGCGATATCTCAACATACTTGCACGAATCGCTACAGTGCACCACTCTTTCTCGCGGTATTTTTATACTGACAAGGAAGTCATGATGCTGTCGTTCTTAAAACCGGTTTTGAGAACTCAGCGATTTTAAAGCACTCTTGACAGAAGAGTCAAACTTCCTTTCGCACCGAATTACTCGACGAATGACTAAGCCAACAAACGGATGCGTAAGTGTTTTTAAAGGCCTTCAAATAGAGAGAGACTCATATGTCACCAACTTATGGGCTGCTGTCCCATTGATTGAGATGCAAGTCATCCGCGTAACTCAGATGGAGTCTTCATCAGTCACTCATCTCCAAAGATCTCTCATTTTGTCGAATTAGGCGTGTCTTTACTTAGGCTTTATTTTAATACCAGTCAGATCAATTTTTGCGCTATGTCTAACTCCTGCAGGACATCAGAAGTAAGTATTGATGAACACCAAATCAATGGATGCTGTAACGTAAACTCTGATTGGACAATTCAAGATAAAGACCCGACTGAATCGATCCCGAGAAGAACTGCCAAAAAAATAATCCTTCACTTTGATCTCAACAACACAATCCTTGTATCTGATGCAGTCACAAGACAAGGAACAGTTGCTGCTCTTGAATACTTCCTCTCCACTGTCACTTGGGGACGCATGACAAAAGGTAAGAAAGATATCTACCTTAAAGACTTGTAAATCCAAGACGACATACATTAAAAATTACTTATGTTAAAGTTGCATGACGTCATTTAAAGTTGCGTTAATTAATTTGAATGCAGGTCGTCTTGGATTTACAATGAGGTGTATCATGGATTCAGCATCATTCAAACGCAAATGTTTTCAGTTAACAATGCCAATGTAGAAATTCACTATTCACAGTAATTTATAATTTAATCATGAGTGAAAGTGTCCCATAACAGGGCAGTTAATGAGATAAGCGAATATTATTCAGCTGGTCATGTGATCATAACATGGCTGCCCCCATGAGGGGACCCTCTCCATGTAGAAAAGAACAACTAAATAAGGTTACTAATATTAATGGAGTCTTCATCTCATGTGAGTGTATATGGTTTTTTACATATGTTTAAAATGACAATTCATTTCTTAAGGTGTACAACTTTTTTTTTTTTAATTAGGAAAATTGAACCAAGGGACTCCCAATTTTAAAAAGCTAGATTTTCTTAGTAACTGATGAACATAGGTTGATGTACGACAAGTAGAAAAAATATAAAATATTTAATATTTTTAAAAGTGCACTCAGTGAGTGCCATTATACCTTATTCAGAGTAGCGCCATATTAAATTTTTGACATGAATGAAAACGAGGCTGTGTTGTAAATGTCTGAGATCACATCTAATTTTCATAGCTTGTGTTTTCTGGAGATTTCTGTCTGCCACATGAAAATATGTCTTTTCAGTGTTTTGTCAGCTGAATGTTCAACGCTAATGTAAACAACAGTACCACCCATTGAAGAGACGTTAAGTCTATCCCTTACAGCCTTGTTTTCATTCCCCATAGGTATTTTTTTAAAAATGTTTAATTGATGTACACTCATGTGAAATAAACACTCTAGTCATATCAGTTTTGGAGAAAAAGCTGCTTTATTTTACATGGTGCTGTGCACACATTCATATTGAGCTCATGATCAGCTGAATATTACTAATTTTATCTCAATAATTTCCTGTAATTGAAGGCTTTCACTTGTGAAATAAATTATTCATGGCTGGCTGCGGATAGAGCATTTCTCGCATTGGTAACTGGGAACTTTTGCTCTTGTGTGATGCCGCTACATGTCAGTGTAACATGCACAAAAACATAAAGAAAATCCTTTATGTTTTATATATGTGTACATTGACTCCCAGTTGAAACCTATGGCCTTTTACTCATTTACAGTATACTTCTTACGGTTTACAGGTAAATGGGAGTGGCTCTTTGATTCACCATCTCTACTCCAGCCTTGTGAGGGTGCTGTAACATACTACTCTCAGTTTGGCCGAGTGGCAAGCTTCACCACCGTAGGTCCAGGTCGACTGTTCCGGAACGTCCTGAAGGAACACCTGGAGCTGCTCCAATGGCCGTCTGACTTGCCTGAAGATAAGGAGCTATCTGTTAAAGGAGAAGATGGGAAGCTGTACCATTGGATCTTACCGTCCTTCTTCCAGATGCTGCAAGACTTGAGCTCACAGGGTGTGGAGTTCTCCATCATCTTCCGTACCTTTGGCACAGATCTTCCCCGTGTTCTGACTGCTGTCCAACATGCTGTTCAGCATGGGTCACATCCACTCTTTCCCGACCTCCCATCTCTGAAGGTATTTGCTGTTTTTTTTATTTTTTTATTATTATTATTATTATTATTATTATTATCTTAGATAAACTGAACCTTATTAGGAATGTCTCCTCTCACAGTTGAGGGTGAATCTAACTGCCGGACGGATCAGGTGCAGCAGTAAAGGTGCAGTTCTGACTTGTGGTGAGGAGCGCATATCCACACGGGATGGAGTACGGTGTCTGTATCAGTACATGAGCTCTGTTGAGGGTCTGGGTGGCTTCCAAGACCATTTTGACTGGTGAGTAAGCAGTTTTGGATCTACATTTCTTTACATTTGCCAGTGCATTAAAGGTATACATTTTATAAACTTTGATGTTGGCTTGACAAAGAGTTGACTGAAAGTTTAAACTAGTTTTATAATTTTGAAGTTTGTTGGATATACAGGCATTACAGTTGGACAAACAGCTAGCAAGAGTCAGACAGACAGTCACATAGCAAGTCAGATAAACCTTTAGAGAGTGAGAGTGAGAGTGAGAGTGAGAGAGAGAGAGAGAGAGAGAGAGAGAGACCCATAGCAGATTAAAGCCCTTTTGTGGGTTTGTTTACATTTGACTTTTGTGACAGTTGGAGTTTGAATTAACAAGCATTCCAATGGCCTGTTTGAACATGCCATCAATATAAGTCTGTAGGATTTTTCTGATTTAAAAAACAAAACCTAAACAAAGTTTGTAGAATAACAGTATGTTGGCTTCATCAAACCAACATAATTAGCAGGGGATGATCACAGATGATCTGATTTAAATGTATATGACCTGCCAAATTTATTATATAAATAAATTTGTATTGTTTATCAGTGTCAAGCCTTTGTTTTTTCCAATAGGTGGGCAAGGAACAATTACTCCATTTTGGGAGGTAAACCACTCTGGATTGACCCTTTTGATTCCAGTGTTCAGCATATCTTCATTGACGACAACATCCGGCAAAACGATGAGGACACTATCGTCCATCCTAAGGTATGTAATGCACATTGTGTCTTCTCCAGTATGACCATCCCATGTGTCATACATGTTCCTTTGTAATCTCTCAATGTTTATGCAGGTGTTTTTGGACCCCGAGGGCTTACAGACCCGAACAGCCTCCACATCAGAGCTGTATGATCTGTGTCTGATACAGAATGACCTGCTGAAGGCCATTTCTGACCCAGGCTATTTCACCCAACGCATACAGATGTGCATGGAGAACTATGAGGGGAACATCCAACAGGGATAGCTAGATTCATTTATGCTCAAACAGGGAAGCACATATACATGAGAGTAGAGAAAGATTGATTTCTTTAAAGAAAGATCTTAGGAATTCATCATCATTCATAAATGCAATCTGACAGGATTTGGTTGTACTCTATGTAGAAAACAACATCATGCTTAGATCATGATCACTTTTATCTAATGAAGGATGGTAAAATCTATATGTCTATAGATATATATATTTTACTTTAATTAATTAATTGCATTCATAGTTTTGGGTTATCCCTGAAGTGATGTAAATCACCTGGACAGCCCCATTTTGTCTTGACCATAGCGTTTCAGTTCTACAGGTGTGTGAAAAGACAGATTGAATGTTAAAGGGGAATAGAGAGAGGCTTCTCTGACCCTGTTTGTAACGGGGTGTGTCCTGAGATCATAAAAAAGCATATTCCATAGTTTATTTAGATGACTTATTTTAAGCATGAACAGTGGCAGCCGCTCCATTTGGGCACATGACCAAACGCAGGAAGATTGTTCACGTGGAGATGTCCTACCATCACCAGTATTCTCAGGGTTTATTTACATTCAGTTTTGTGAACATTAGGAGTATTTTTTAGGGTAATTTTTATTTTTATGCATTTTAACAAAATGAGTTGAATGTTGAGAATATTGGATATTGAGACATATACATTTTTATTTGTGAAGGAGAGTTAATTGTTGTTGTGCTTCCATTGTATTTAAAAAAAAAATAATAATATTTTGATCTGTTCTAACATTCAGTTTGAAGATGTGTAGCTTCGACTAACAAAAGTTTTTAACATTTTCAATTGGTGGTTTGAGTTGCTCAAGCACTTTTACATGTTACATTCTCTTTTTTGTTGATAAAATGCACTGCCATTTTGCAATTGTTCATTATCATTATATCAAATAGGAATTGCAGGACAAAAAATGCAGTTTTACGCTAAAGTATCTGCATGGTAGCCTAAGAGACTCAACAGCAACTTCTAATGATGTTAATTTATTCCAACAACAATTTTTGCTTTTAGAATGTGGAATATAATAGAATTGAAAAACATTATTGTTAGAGTTTTGTTACCATCACTAAAAATGTGACTAGAGTAATCTTTGCACTGCAAAGATGGCACAGAAGCTACATCTGAAGTGGCATTTAGTTTAATGCTGCTCAGAGCAGGCATAAATGCATTTACACAGCACTTACAAATGCATAAATCATGTTATGAGATTAATATTTCAAAAATAAAATTATGAATATAGAAATATTAAATGAATGAAAATATAAAGTTACACTTTTAAATATGAAACTAAATTAAGAAAAATGTGTTCTATCATGACAACAAAAAGTTTAAGGTTGCTCTGATGCTGCATGTTCTTTACACAGAACCAAAGCAGCATCAGAACTGCATTTGATACAAGGGGCTGAGGTGCAGAGCAGGCTTATAGTCTGGCTTTTGTGTCTTTACACATAGTTTTGAGCAGGCTCAGAGCAGGCTTAACTCGTATATGTAAAGACACCTTAGTTCACTTTCAAGATGCTACTGAGTTTTCTTACTGCTTTTATGTGTTTAAAATTATGATATAATGTATTATTTATTATATTTGGAAATCAATTTTGTGTGTATGGTTTATTTTGGGTAGTGGTTTTCTTTCAGGGTAACACTACAGGAATAAACTATTTAAATTTTAATGACTGGTCATCTTTCAATTGTGTTCTAAAGATGAGCATTTGACTGATGCATCTGTATTTATTACAGCCATGATTTCAACACATTATTATCTAAAGCTAACACAAATACACAACAAGAAAATTCACTTTGGCAAACAAAAATATTCCTCACCTCATCTAATGTTATATTTTGTTTTTATACATTTTTTTAATATGATGACAAAGCAAGCAAGATATATACAGACCTTTATTTTGTGCATATACACGGGTTTTTAAGACCTAAATTTGACACACACAGTTGCCATGGTAATGACTGTAAACACTATTTGTCTCAAGGTTAGAGAACTTGTTAAGATCTACACGTTGAAGTAAATATTTGTATTATTATTAGAAACGGAGCCATAGGAAGAAATTCTGGGCCCCCTGACTGTATATTGCTCTGGGCCCCTTACCTATTAAAAAAAATGCAGTTTTGAATTTGTTGAGGGGCCCCTAGAATCATTACCACTTTTCACCCCACTAGCCACGGCCCTGATTAGAAATATAGTATTGTTCCACATATATTTGATTTAACTGTAATTATGGGTGAGGGTAAGAGTTGTAATTGTTTGAGTCATTTAGTTTATTTGCTAGCTAGCAAATTAGCTAGCATGCCAAGTGTGCTTACAAGTTTTCTTTTGTAATTGACGAAACATTTATAAGTCATTAGACAAGCCAGCTGAAGAATGTCAGACTTTGATGAAGATGAAGTGTTGAAAGCGGAGTCTGAGGAAGAGGAGAGAGAAAAGGAGGATGATCATGGAAAGAATGAGAGCTCAGAACAAGAAGATTTATTTTTAAAGAACTACGCAATTGTTGCGATACTGCTATGATTTTGTTTTTATTATTATGTTTTCTTGCCAAAGCCAACATACTGTTATTCTACAGATTTGTGCAGGGTTTTTCCAAAATTCCTTAAACCAGGACCAATATTATGAACTGTAACTCCTACAGCTTTCAAGCTACATCCACCATACTTGGCACATACAAAATCAGACTGTTCTGACTCGTGTTGCTAATGCTATTTCTTTTCTAACTGATTGGAATTACAGGTTTCACGGAGCAGATGATCCAAAATCCTAAAATTCCCATAGACTTACATTGATGGAATGTTCCTATAGTGAATCTATCTGTCTATATATCTTTCTGAAGATTACATTTGTAGACCTACCTACCTACCATCCATTCATCCATCCATCCAGACATCCATCCCTGTCTCTATATGTCTGTCTATCATCTATATCTTTTAAGACAAGGCTTTGTCAAACCAACATCATTGTCTTGACAAAATTTACCGATCTAGTTATGAGCTAATTATGACTTTTTCTTAAATAGACTAAATTAATAACAGACAACACCATGATTTGTTAATAGTTTCTCACCATATTATCAGATTGAGCCCTGCCCACTAACCCAGGACACAATAGCCAAAGGCTTACAGTATATTTATTGTGTCACACAGGAAATGGCCTGGCCCATCCCTATGTCAGACTTGACCTTAAAAACAAGTAAGCTTCTTGAAAAATGTCTATGAATGACATGGGAGTATACAGTATATTACATGATCAGTATGATCAGGGCAAAGTCTTTCCTCTTATTTGTAACTTAGGTCAGAGTTGAGCATGCTATAACCCATTACATCTGTATCCATGATCCCCGTCTCAACCAGGGGTCTGACGGGCTAGGCCTTGGTCGGCTCCTTCATCAATCTGCGCTACTTGGACATATCCTGTAATTATTTTTCAGACCTCTCTCCAGTGGCTGCCCTCACCCAGCTGCTTTGGGTGAAAGGAGATGGTAACCTGCTTGAAAGGATTGACGGCCAGCTGTTTGGCAAGCAACCATAGATGTGATGTGAAGGGCCTTGGAGGTCCAGCACTGGAAAGCCTCAATCTCATTTGTTAGTGACACCTTAGGGCCACTTAGTAGGTTATATTACTTTACAGCTTAGTTTGATTAGCTCTATTTATTCTCTAGAACCAACCACACTAGTTTATAACCGGAAGACAATTTCTGTACAAAATTAAGCTTCATAGTTGGCACTAAGCAGCAAAATGTCATATGTTCATTTTTAGGTAATGGTATTCAGACAATGCAGGGTTTGGAATATCATAAGCTGACCAGTCTGGTGACTCTTGAGCTTAGAGGAAATGTAATGGAAACTACAAAGTTGGGGAGCTACCTCCCCAACCTGCGCCACTTGTACCTGGTATGATGGCTGTTAGTGATGATTATATTTACATATACACTTATAAGTTGGCAAGTTGGTGAATATTTCCCAAGATCTATCATCTTTCAACTAACTGTTTAGGCTCAGAACAACATACAGCGATTGGAGGGTCTGGAGAAGCTTGAGCGTCTAAACACACTTCACCTCAGAGATAACCAGTTAGAAACGCTGGATGGAATCAGCCCCAGCATGAAATGTCTCCAATATCTTAATGTAAGGTAACAGAAATTCATACCTATGGCCAGATAAGAAATTCAGAATCAATTCAGTTGTGTGATAGTGAAACAAAGTTTGGCATGTTCAAAGCTCTGGTTACTTTCAGTCTGGCTTAAATTGAGGAAATGAAGATGTAACTGTAATAGAGAAAGAAAATTGTGAGTCGCTTAAATTGTCAGTCATGTTAATTTGCCCCACTATCTGATAAACCACTCTTTCTAATTCTCACAATTTAAGGGGGAACTTTATATCTTCTAAGAGGGCTTTGCAAATTCTAATGAGTGTGGGGCAAACACTGAGGACCCTTATGCTCTCAGACAACCCATTAGCAAAGAATGAGGATTACAGATTGTATGTGATCTCGCATCTTCCCCAGCTGGAGCGTCTGGACAAGGATCCCATCATTGGAGGAGAGAAGTCTGAGGCTCTGGAGAAACTCAAGGTGTGGAGATGATCTTTATTAAATACATTGTCTTAGATGATGTCTACAACATCCAAAAAGTAAAAGAGTGAGTGAGTCTGTTGAAGGGATAGTTCAGATCAATATCTGAGTCCTTTTTTTCTATAAATTCTCCTCCCTGCCCAGTAAGTGGCAATATGTACGAAGAATGTGAATCGTAGAAATAAAAAAAGAAGAAGAAGAAAGGGAAAGTGAAAGTGGAGATTTGTAGTAAAAAAGGACTAAATGTTGTTCTGTTTCTCACCCACACCTATCATATCACTTCTGAAGACATGATTTAAATGATGCGAGAATTTGTATTTTTTTAGTGAATTATCCCTTTAAGCTCCTAATGGAAACAAATACATTTGTGGTACACTTCAAGCATGGATCATTCAACATGTCTTCATTTTTTAAGAATTACATAATGAGGATCAAGAAGATAACTGAATACACTGCTCCCTCCGAAATGTAATTGTAAATGTAATTTTATATTCAATAAAGTGAATAATCATAAAAAAGCTTGTCTAGTTTTATTTCATCCACTATTGCCACTGATTGGTGTTCCTTAAAGTTAAGCAAAACATTTTCAGTAACTCATTGCTGAAAAGAAGGTAAAGCTTTATTTTTTATGGCACCTTTTAAAACAGAGCATACTGTATAAATGTCACATAAGCTGAATAAAATAAATAGCATAAATCAAATAATAGAATTAAAAGAATAAGAAAATGAATACAACACATACACTAGTAATAAATGCCAGAGAAGGAGAGATCATTCAAATGTACTGTAATAAAATCCTGAAAAATCATTAGTCACAAGAGATGATAACAAGGAACATACTGCTGTAATCTAATGCCCTTTAATACGAGCACAAGGAAACACATCTTATTGTAAGGTGTGCACAACCAGATTTATACCTTAAAAAATATCTGAGGAATAGAACTTAAGCTTCAACAGCCTTTCTAAATACATATGTATATTCTATATATATATTCACACACACATTTTCTGCAATGTCACACATACTTTGTTTTTTTTTTTTTTACCAAGAATGAGACAGCAAAAAAATCAACCTCTTCTTTATTTGTTCATACACGCCCACATTAAAGGGGCAGAGCGCATTTTCAAAGTTTCCACACATTGCTATTCCATCATGACTCAACGAATCAATGATTTAATCAGATACTTTTTTAATGTTTTTACAATAATTGCAACATGTACTCATTGTAACAGTGTGCCAATGAAGGCTTTACTTGCATATAAAAAATAAACACTCTAATCAGTATGTGTGCGCACACTTTTGTTTGTCTGTGGTATCTGCTCTGATCTGTCCCGTTGTGAAAAGCGTCTCGTCTAATGGTACGCCTCACCGGATGATTTGACAGCTGACGTAAAGCGTCACATATAACTACTGCAGACCACGTTACCGCAATCCTCGCCTTTCTCGACTCAGTTCGTTGCTACGTTTGTCTCTAATCGCAGATTAACGTAGAATCGGAAGTTTCTTCTTTTAAATTACATTTCTCGCACACCGGTGAAACATGAGCTATCACAAACCCGACGAGAAAACTCTTCAGGCCCTGAAAGATATCGCTAATAAGCTCAGGATCCTCTCCATCAAGGAAACATGCGCCTCAAATTCCGGGTAAAAATTTTATTCAGTCATTGGAATTGATTCTCAGCAACTTTCTAGACGATTAACGTCTTTATTCGTCAGAGGTGCACTTTAATGCGTACAAATCTTCACTTTAGCTACCCCTGCACATGCATAACACGGGAACTTGGCAAGGGGGCCGGGCTACAACTGGTTTGAAATAATCCTCTTGTCTAATTTTGTTATGAATGGTTTAGTGGCATTGCGCAGCGTAGCAGTTACATCATTTGCGTAACAAATAAATCGTGTTATATTTAAGTGTAGACTAACGTGGCCTCCGAGCGACAACTGGCTTAGCTCTCACCGCCCCAATAATTAGCACGGCATATGGGGCTGCAGGAGGGATGATTAGTAAGTGTGCCAGTGGGTATACATTTTAAATTAACCAGCACATATTCGTGCGCACTCAACTGAGATCAGTCCAAAGCACCAGGCGCTGAGGTGCAGCTAATTAATAATTATGTGAGCTCGCTAGCGCACGTTCTTCTTTAGCGGGTTGTCACGTGAAGTCTTGTATCGCGTGGTATTCGTTGCGTTGTGGGTTAAAGTGCTGTTAGCCCCATGAAGTAATGTTCTGATGAAAAGCCCAGTTTATTCAAGTATTTGGATACGAGCAGGGTTCAACTGAAGTTTGCACAAAGGAAAAATATTGCTCAATCCAACTTATTTCCACAGATAGTCATTTCTCACCATGCACTGAAATCGATGGAGGGATTTTGTAAACTTGTAAAAGATGAAAAGGCTGTTTTATTCATTAAATTGGTTACACTGCACACGCACAGACCCTTGTTCACAATGGAATGCAACAGTATTTCAATCATTGTAAATATTGTTGAAACTTTCACCTGATATATATATATATATATATATATATATATATATATATATATATATATATATATATATATATATATACAATTATGATACTTCCTTTTCTGTTTCCTATCTTTTCTGTGAACGTAGGATGCACACAAAATGTTTTATAATCACTGGTACGCTTGTTGCCTCATTCAGACATCTACAAGGAAGTATTGATTTAAACTTGGTCAGACCTTTGGCTGTCATTTTTGAAGTCCTCATGCTGAAGCTGATTGGTGGGGGCTTGTTTCTTAATGCCTTTTTCCAATTTTGTATTTCAGCCTAATTGAATCTCACTGTAGGACAAATATGGTAATTCGTCAGTAGTGTTCTGTGTAGTGAAAAACTGGGAATGCATCAAGGGACTGCATGTATTTTGACTAGCAGTTAAAGGGATAGTTCACCCAAAAAAGGAAATTCTCTCATCATTTACTCACCCTCATGCCATCCCAGATGTGTATGAAATTCTTTTGCAGAACCCAAAGAAAGTTTATTTTTTTATTATTATTATTATTATTTTTTTAAGAAGAGTATTTCAGCTCTGTACATCCATACCATTCAAGTGAATGGTGGTCAGAACTTTGAAACTCCAAAAAGTACATAAAGGTAGTTTAAAAGTAGTCCATAGGACTCCAGTGGTTAAATCTATATCTTCAGAAGCGATATGATAGGTGTTGGTGAGAAACATCAATATTTAAATCCTTTTTTACTATAAATGTCCACTTTCACTTCCACATTCTTTGTTTTTGGCGATTCACATCCTAATGCATATCGCCACCTACTAGGCAGGTAGGAGAATTCATAGTTAAAAAAAAAAAAAAGGACTTAAAAATTGATGTTTTCACCACTGAAGTCGGATGGGTTACTTTTATACTACCTTTTTGGCACATCAAACTTCTGGCCACCATTCACTTGCATGGTATGGACCAACATAGCTAAAATATTCTTCTAAAAATATTTGTTTGTGTTCAGCAGAAGAAAGTCATACACATCTGAGATGGCATGAGGGTGAGTTGATGAGAATTTTAATTTTTGGGTGAGCTATTCTTTTAAGATATCAGTTTGTCAACTGACATATTTGTGGCCACTGAATTGCATGACTAATTTCTCCACTCTTAACCATAAAAAAATCTGGAAACAAGTAAACTGTTGTACAAGGCTCTGAATTCAAGAACTTAGCTATTTTGTACTTTTTGATGGTAACCTCTCCTTAGGCTTAAAGCAGTTTCATTTCCCTTAAGATTTATTATACTCTAGTTCCCTTTAATACTAGTGGCTATAGATTGCTTAATTAAATACAGCTCTTATGTGTGTGCATACTGTAATTGTTTGGTTTGGCAGTGGGCTAATGCAAGTCATTGATTCTGAGAAGGTAAATTACTACTACTCAAAACCAGTAATGACAGTAGAAACTTTTGCCCTTAAGTACCATTTGCAATCAATGTTTAACATTTTGAAGTGAACAGACATTTGAAAGATAACCCGCATGTCTGATTGGTCTTTAACATGCAGCATATTTGAGTTGACTGTTAGTGGTTGATAGATAGAATGATGACACTGGTGTGCGTTCCCACTTGCAGACATCCCACCTCATGCTGCAGCGCTGCCGAGCTCATGTCAGTGTTGTTCTTCCACACCATGCGGTACAAAGCTGATGATCCCCGCAACCGCTACAACGACCGCTTCATCTTGTCCAAGGTGGGCTGCTGTTCTGTGTTGGATAAAGAATCACCTTCACTTTTTAGCTATACTTGTAGATTAAAGAACGAGAATGAAAATTGTCATAAAATGTACTCATCCTAATGTCGTGCCGCACCCCTATGACTTTCTTTTGTGAAATGCACAATAACATTGAACACAAAAGATAATGTTAGGAATTTTGCCTCAGTCACCATTCGCTTTCATTGTATGGGAAAAAAGATGCAGCAAAAGTGAACAGTGGCTGAGGCTGTCAGTCTCTAACATTCTGCCTAACATCCTTTTGTGTTCCATAGGGGAAAAAAGTGAGTCCTACAGGTGTGTAATAACATGAGGGTGCATAAATGATGACAATAGGTTCATTTTTGTGTGAACCAACCCAATCATATCTGATGTCCCTCCAATGTGCTTTGAGATTAAATGTATTCCCCACTTTTATCTCACTGCTTTCAGGGCCATGCTGCGCCTATTCTTTATGCAGCCTGGGCAGAGGCTGGATTCATCAAAGAATCTGAGCTGCTAAACCTGCGTAAGATCGATTCTGACCTGGAGGGTCACCCCACCCCTGTGAGTAACACCCCTCTATCATGACACATATGATAACTCTCCCACATATTGCTTCATTGTGCAAATAACCTCATTATTTTGGATTGATGAAGCCAACATACTATTAAGGCGGTCGCACACCGGACGAGAAGCGCCACGCCGTGGCTAGGACACGGCACAGGGATCAAACACAGGGTACTTTAATGCAGTTCAGGTGGCAGACGGTACACACAAAAGTTAACATGGTTTTTCCCTTTTCCAAGAATTAAAAACGCTAGAGTAAATAATCTGTACTTTGATAATGATTTGGGTCAAATTTATTGGAAAATATGCAAATTGCTCTCCATGGTGCGGCAGAAAGTTGAGCAGCCTCCGGAGTCGTAGCTGGGCACTGCCGACAAACGCTGAGCGGCGGTGTGCTTACCTTCATTGAAAATAGTTTTTTCGAATTTTAGAACCCGCTATGTTGTCCACCAGATGCGACCCCCCCCCCCCCCCCGCCCCCCTTTATTCTACAAACTGTTTTTTTTTTTTTTTTTTTTTTTTTTTTTAAATGACTAACCGGAGATCAACATTTCTGAATGTAACTCTTCTTAGAGCTTTCAAGCTGCATCTACCAAATTAGGCACAGACTGATCTGAAATAGTGTGCTATGTTGTTTTCTTACCGATCAGACTTGCCGTTTTTGCACAGCGGACAGTCAAATTGAACTTGATATTGACATAATGTTCAAATCGGCCAGTGGAATGCTCGATATTTTAAACTCCAACTGACAAAAATTCACATGTTAACAAGCCCACAAAAGGCCTTTAATCTGCTTTGTTGTCCTCTCTCTCTCTCTCTCTCTCTCTCTCTCTCTCTCTCTCTCTCTCTCTCTCTCTCTCTCTCTCTCTCTCTCTCTCGCTAGCTAGCTAGCTGTCTGTCTGTCTGTCTACCTACCTATCCGCCTTTGTATGTGACGGTCTATCCGACTATCTATGTCAATGTTTCTCAACCTTTTTGACCCCAAGGCCCCCATTGTAGGCTATTCGATATTTATATTATATCTATTATAAGATCTTTCCTCTAATACTTCTACTGTAATGATGGCAAAGCTTGAGTTTTTTTTCATTCATCATACATTTTGTGATTCCAGAAATTTCTAGAACTGTATATTGTTCATAAAAAGCAAGCTATTGAAGGGAGTTGTTACTTTTTTTTTAGCATTTTCTGTAAGTTGAATTATAATAATTATAAAAATTATAATAATCTACCTTAATTTAAATAATTTTAAGAGATCTTGAGGCCCCCTTGTAAGTGTGCTGAGGCCTCCTAGTGGGTCTCGACCCCCTGGTTGAGAACCAGTGATCTATGTGACAGTCTGTCTAACTAGCTGCTAGCTAGCTAGCTGTTTGTATTACTGCATTGTCTGGATAACCATCAAACTTTTAAAACCAGCCAACTTGCAACTTTCTGATAAGGCTTTGTCAAGCCCACATCAAAGTTTGTCTTGATAAATGTTTTTAACCTAGTTAACCTTATTTATTTTTAACAAATTATAACATTACTTTCAGAAACTAGCATTTGTGGATGTGGCAACAGGCTCGCTTGGCCAGGGTTTGGGAGCTGCATGCGGCATGGCCTACACAGGAAAATACTTTGACAAGTCAAGGTACTCCAGCTCTCCCAGAGCATGCAGTCTCAACATTATTTAATTCCCTCCTTTTAATGAACAGATAGCTTGTTTCCACCTAACTTTGAAAGCTTAATTCTGCAGTGCATTTTGATAAAACGCCCATAATCGCCCCAAAGGTCAAGTGTAACATCTTGTAAACAACCCTATGTACATGTGCAGACCCTAGGTATCATTTAATAATTGTATAATACCGGAAGAGTCCAGTGTCTACTGCTCATTTGATGGCACTGTAACTGGATCTGTCTGTTTTGTCTCATTAGCTATCGTGTATACTGCATGCTGGGAGATGGTGAGTGTTCAGAGGGGTCGGTGTGGGAAGCCATGGCTTTTGCTTCCTATTACAAGCTTGACAATCTGGTGGCCATCATTGATGTCAACCGCTTGGGCCAGAGTGAGCCAGCCCCATTGCAGCATAACATGAACACCTACAAGGAGCGCTGTGAGGCCTTCGGGTTGGTCTCACTTATACTGCTGATTTTTCTCTCTGGCTATGTTCAGAATAGCATACTACTGTACTACTTTTACTATTTCTACAGTTTACTGTATGTATGGAATATGCTAATAGATATACCTAGTACATTTCATGAAATAAGCTGTTTTCAACAGAGCATGATTGAGTGGAATACCGAATTCCACCGAGCAACCTTCCATTTCCAATGTGATTTTAAATACTCTTTCTTAATTCTGTTTGGCAGTTCAAGAGTAAAGACATTAATGTGCAAAGTTGGATAAAAAATACAAAATTAATGCTTTTATCTCCAAGATAACTGATGGCACTCGCTAAATTAAACATGCACCGCATGTATGACCAGCAATTAGTTCATATGACGACAGCGTAGCATACTACCATTAAATTATTGTTTTGTGCATAATGCGTGGTTCAAATACTATTTAAAAAAAATAGACTTTGTACTGTGCAGTGTGTAGTAAGCAGTGTGTGCTAGTAGTTTATTAGAATGTAGCCTTTCTCTTTGTAGTCCATGTTCGATCTTAATTACATCAGTATGTTGCTCATTTGTTTCATCAGCTTCAACACCTATGTGGTAAATGGCCATGATGTGGAGGAGCTATGCAAGGCTCTCTGGCATGCTGAGCAATTTAAAGGCAAACCCACTGCAATCGTAGCCAAAACCTTTAAGGGCAAAGGTCTCAAATGTAAGTTATTATGGGATCTTCTACAGTGACACTATCAGCACACTTGATGATGATGATCAATATTAATGCTGTCTGTTGTTATAGTTGTCCTCATTCTTGTTGTTTGTGCCCAGGCATTGAGGATCAGGATAACTGGCACGGGAAGCCTATACCTAAAGACCGTGTAGACGAACTGATTAATGACCTCATGAGCCAGATCCAGTCTCCCAACAAGACACTTCACCCTCAATTGCCCAATGAGGATGCAGCACCAGTTGATTACACACCCATCCACCTTCTTACAGCTCCAGAATACAAGATTGGAGATAAGGTGGAGAACTGACACATTGTGACATGTCTTGTATCTACCATCAGTCTTTATACAGCTGTGCAAAGGCAAAACTCAGTTACTACAAAATCCTTTTTAAGCCATTCATCTCAGTGTTCCTTCAGTTAATATGTTTTGCCTTTTGAAGGGAAGTATAGTTCTTGGAGCCATTGATTGTTACAAAGTTCACTTTGTTGAGCTAATACAGTGCTTTGAAAAAGTATTTGCACCCTTCCCAATTTCTTCTATTTTTGTGTATTTTTCTTACTAAATTGTTTAAGATCTTCAAATTAGATATAACAAAACAAAGGCAACCTGAGTCAACACAAAATACAGTTAAAAAAATAAATAAATAATTTTTTTTAATTGAAAAAAGAAGTTATACAACACATACACTACCGGTCAAAAGTTTTGAAACACTTGACCAAAATGTTTCTCATGATCTTAAAAATCTTTTGATCTGAAGGCGTATGATTAAATGTTTGAAATTAGTTTTGTAGACAAAAATATAATTGTGCCACCGTATTAATTTATTTCATTATAAATCTAAAATGTAATTTAAAAAAAAAAGTTTTTGAAATTGATGACTTGGACCGAATAATAAAGCAAAGCAACCAATAAGTGCCCAGCATAGATGGGATCTCCTTCAATACAAAGTATCTCAAGTTGATACCTCAAGAAGTTGGTTGAGAAAATGTCAAGAAGTACATTTCTGAATATTCTAGGCAAAGGGTGAGTACTTTGAAGATGCTAAAATATAACACAGTTTTGATTTATTTTGGATTTTGTTTAGTCACAACATAATTCCCATAGTTCCATTTATGTTATTCCATAGTTTTGATGACTTTACTATTATTCTAAAATGTGAAAAAAATTATAATAAAGAATAAGTGTTTCAAAACTTTTGACCGGTAGTGTATATCAACCATGTGAAAAACTAACTGCCCCCTTAAACTTTATAGCTGGTTGTGCCACCTTTAGCATCATCAACTGCAACCAAACGCTTCCGATAACTGGAGATCAGTCTTTCACAACACTGTGATGGAATTTTGGCCCACTCTTTATAGAATTGATTTAGTTCAGCCACATTGGAGTGTTTTCGAGTATGAACTGCCCGTTTAAGGTACTGCCACAGCATCTCAGTCGGGTTCAAGTCAGGACTTTGACTAGGCCATTCAAACTATAATTTTGCTACATTTGAGCCATTCAGAGGTGGACTTACTCCTATGCTTTGGATCATTGTCTTACTGCATAATCCAGTTGCGCTTGAGCTTCAACTCTCAGACTGATGACCGGACGTTCTTCTTTTAGGATTTTCTGGTAGAGAGCAGAATTCATGTTTCCCTCAATTATTGCAAGTCGCCAAAAGTTCCACCTTCGACTCATCAGTCCACAGAACATTCTCCCAAAACGTTTGAGGATCATTAAGACGATCAAAATTCAGACGAGCCTTAATGCACTTCTGGGTTAGCTGTGGTTTTCGCCTAGCCATTCTTCCATGGATGGCATTTTTGCCCAGTGTCTTTCTGATAGTGGAGTCATGAACATTTATGCGAGAGAGGTCTGCAATTCCTTGGATGATGTCCTTAGCTTTTTTGTGACTTCCTGGATGAGTTGTCGCTGTGCTCTTGGAGGAATTTTGGAAGGTCAGCCACTTCTAGGAAGGTTCACTACTGTGCCAAGTTTTCTCCATTTGGAGGTAATGGCTCTCACTGTGGTCCTTTGGAGTCTCAGAGCCTGATGTATTTCAATCACCTTTTTCCTCATCATTTCTGGAATTTCTTTTGACCTTGGCATAGTGTGCTACTGGGTGAGACCTTTTAGCCAACTTCATGCTGCTGAAAAAGTTCTATGTAGGTGTTGATTTGATTGAACATGCTGGGAGTAATCAGGCCTGGGTGTATCTAGTCCAACTGAACCCCATTATGAATGCAGTTTCATAGATTTGGGGATTTGGTGACTAAGGGCAAATACTTTTTCACACAGGCCCAGTTGGTATTGGATAACCTTTTTGCTTCAATAAATAACATTAGCATTTAAAAAGTGTATTTTGTGTTTACTCAGATTGCCTTTGTTTTATGTTAGATTTTGTTTGAATTTTTGAAACAATTTAGTATGAGATATATACAAAAAACGGAAGAAATTAGGAATCACAGCACTGTACTTCCCATCTTCAAAAGTTACTTTAAAGAACTCTAATGCCCTATAAGACTATATTCTGCTTTTTCTTCTCTCTCAGATCTCCACCAGAAAAGCTTATGGTGTAGCCCTGAAGAAGATGGGGGATGCCAGTTCTCGTGTTGTGGCCCTGGATGGTGACACCAAGAACTCGACATTCTCTGAGATCTTCAAAAAAGCCCATCCTGATCGCTACATTGAGTGCTTCATTGCAGAACAGAACATGGTGTGTAACTGGGTGCTCGATTTTACACTTGAAGTTAACCAGTGTGAAAATTATGCATCAGGTGTGCACTTATTATAAAGTAGAACACAGTAAGAGAGGTTGAATGGGTCTTCAAACTTTGTGGAGTACTCTGTGACCCAACTGCTTTCATACTGATCGTGCATCGTAGGTACCTGACCTCACCTGGTTAAACTAATCTCCTCTGACTCTGTGTAATCCATTACTATCCCTCCTCATTACTTAACTCTCAGTGTGGGAAGTCACGTCCTATTGAGTAAACACTTGACAATGCTAATTCCCTTCCCACGTTCTCATCAACATCCAGCTAGGAAATTAAAAATTAAAAGTCATCCAGAAGTAGGATATGTTTTGAGTTGTTACACCAAGTAGCCAGGTTGTTGTATTTAGAGGTGATATATAATAATATTTTTGTCTTCTATGTTGCTGTTCAGGTGAGTGTGGCCATTGGTTGTGCCACTCGTGATCGCACCGTTCCATTCGCCAGCACTTTTGCTGCCTTCCTTGCCCGTGCCTATGACCACATCCGCATGGCAGCAATCTCTCAGTCCAACATCAACCTGGCTGGATCCCACTGCGGTGTTTCCATTGGTAAGAAACCTTTTTTCTGCTGCTGTTTATTTTGTGTAAATATTTCAGATCAAAACATTTAATTTTTGTCCAGGTGAGGATGGCCCCTCCCAGATGGCACTGGAGGATCTTGCAATGTTCCGTGCTATCCCAACATGCACTGTGTTTTACCCCAGTGATGGAGTATCTATGGAGAGAGCAGTGGAGCTTGCAGCCAATACAAAGGTGAGGTTCATGGGTGCCACTTTTACGTTATAGAAGCACAACTCAAAATTAAAATTGGCACCAGTTGAGAGAATGAGTGAACCTATTATTCTTTGACTTAGTACTCATGTTGTGACCTGTTTTCAGGGTATCTGTTTCATCCGCACCAGCCGGCCTGACACTGCAGTCATTTATGACGCTGGAGAGAAATTTGAAGTTGGCAAAGCCAAGGTGAGAAAAAAAAATCAGTTGTATTAAATTATTGTCGTTTGCTTTTCTAAAGTTAGTTTTATAAAAGTGTAATGCGATGTGTTTGGCAATGCATTGTGCACATGGGACCTACTGTTGGGCCCTTATGGACTTTCTGGTTTTCAATGTTTATTTTTCTTCTTGGTAACTGTTCTTTTTCTGTCTTGTAGGTGGTGCGCCAGTCCAACAATGATCGGGTGACTGTCATTGGAGCCGGAGTAACATTGCATGAAGCACTTGCAGCACATGATCAACTGGCTAAAGAAGGTTTGTACGCTCCCTACTGGCCGTAACAGGACATTACACTGCAATCATTAACTACCTCAGTTGATTTTAAATAGCAAGTCATAGCTTTCTGTGTTAAAGGACCTAAATATTTGAAAATTGTTATGTAAGTTATTGTTTAATCTGTGTGTCAGGTGTGAACATTCGTATAATTGACCCATTCACCATTAAGCCCCTGGATGCCACCACTATCGTGGCTAGTGCTCGTGCCACAGGAGGAAGGGTGATCACTGTTGAGGATCACTACAAAGAGGGTAAGCTGCTTCTGAGTTTTGTAATCTCATGACAGTGAAATTGGTGTGTTCTAACAGGGTCGCAAACTGCACGAAGAATCAATGTTAAAATGTAACTAACCAGGTAATAAATGCAAAGTTAGGATGGCAAAAATAAATGGCCTTACCCATTTTTAAAAGGGATGAGAAAAGGCCTCCCACAGACCTGAACAAATCTATGCGAGGTATAAGAAAATGTCTCAGACATTTAAATATGGTTCACTTGCAACAGGGACCAGGTTTGTGCATTTTTATGTGGACTTGATTTTCAATAAATTGTTGAATAATAAATCCAAAATGATACCAATATAACACAAAGTAATGTAATACTAATTATCCCCCACCCAAAAAAAAAAAGACATGTTTCATTGCTTTATTATAAGGACATTTTTGTTTACTTTAAACAGTTTTGGTACTGTGTTGGGTTACCACATGATGTCATAATGCAAAGCCTTTTGAGAACCACTGTCAAATGACAAGATACAAGGAAAAGACTATAGATAATTTTCTCTTTCCTTTTTTTTTTTTCTCCACTTGCTCAGAGGTATTTTATGGTGGTTTCTCTGCACTCTCTTTGTAGGTGGTCTGGGCGAGGCTGTTCTAGCTGCAGTGGGTGAGGAGCCAGGTATCGTGGTGCAGCATCTGGCCGTGAGCCGTGTGCCCCAAAGTGGCAAACCACAAGAGCTTCTGGACATGTTTGGCATCAGTGCCAAATCCATCATTGCTGCCGTCAAGCGCACTTTTGCCAACTAAAATCTTCCCATCCTTAAACCACCGCGAACTACACCCTCCCTGTGTCTTCACTCCTAAACCAGCACCAAGAGACCAAGCTTACAACACATCAGTATCATTCCAGAGGCTCAGCATTTTCAATCACTAGACGAATGGATAGGGAATCTAGGGATATAATTTATTAGTGTGAAAATGTTCTCTAACCTGTACACTTTAGTTGAGAGTGCATCACGCCATTGCTCACAAGAGCTTTGTTGCGTTATATTCAGTTCTGCCTTCTTGATAGCTTTAAGTGCTGCATTAACTGTGGACTTTAAAGAATGCATTACAATTGACACTTTCAAACACCTTAAAACCGTTTCACACTGATGTAATTTCATGTCTCTATAGCTATTAACTGTGTACTTCCTTTAATTACTTTAAAGCCAATAGCATGAAAAAGAAAAAGCATTACGGTGCTTTCAGGGAGTAGAAGAGTGTATATCTATCATCTTTTTCCATTTTGAGTGCTGTTGTGCAAGCTACCGAATAGTATTGCTTTGGTACATAAACGGTTTGGTGACTTGATGAAATGTGTCTCGTGTTACACATGAGACTCCCTTATTGTCGTTAATGACAAACTCTAGAGTTTTCACTGCATTTGACGTGTTAATAAATGTCTAATTTTAAAACCATAAAAGTATGTGTGAATGAAATATTGAACAAAGAAGCAAATGTGCGACTGGTGTACAGAAAGTTTTTTCATTGTGCACAAATAATATTACTATTATTGACAGCAGGACATGACACCTTTGACTTTTAATACCAACACATTCTGTAATATGAAATATACATACAATTCCCATGCATCCGTACGTTTGTAAAGGCTTAATTTCGTTATTTCTTGTGCTGATGGTGACGTCAAAGAGGCTGGTGGTGGTTAGGGAATGAACTGTCGATTTCTTTTCGTGGTATTTTTGAGTCCGTTAAGATTTTACTCGACACCCTTCATGAAGTCCAAGAACTCTGCAGGTATTAAAATAACACACTTTTAGATATAGATGTGGGTACTTTTAAGTAAATATTTAGTTGGTAAACATGTTTTTAAAGTTAGTCGAGCAATACTGTATTGTAAATTTACCGTCGTAATCGATCTTGCCGTCGTTGTTTTTGTCTCCGTCCTTCATGAGTTCCTCAATGTCGTCCTCAGTGATGGCCTCACCTGTTGACTCCAGCATGTTCTTCAACTCGTCTAAATCGATGTAGCCATCACCATTCCTTACAGACATATTGTGACATCATGAATTTTAAGCGGTAATTTGAGGAAGCAGGAGCTTCTATGTGGGTGGATGATGCCCGTTGCCACAACCATTTCAGCGAATCATTTGAGGCGAATGTCACATAAAATGAAAGAATGATATTTAAATAATTATATAATTATTACAGTTCATGACCAAGTCGCATGACATAATACATAATCTGTTCCAGTTTGTGTCCTGTGCCGCTCAGAAAATAAACTGTAAACTGAAGAGAACATAATCTTTGACAAAAATATGTTTATATACATTCATAGTTGTCGCAACAATCGTCGTTTTAGGCGTGTTTGTTAACTTTAATGAAAAAATGCTTGACTGACAAAGGTTTCTGGAAAATAACTTTTGTTTTTGTTTTCAAAAGGTGTTTCATATGAACAAGGCATCTAAAACTATGAGATTTATAATGTGCCCCGCACATTTCACATCCTTCCTACACCCTGAATATAGTCCTTTGAAAAAGGTACATACTTATCAAACATGCGGAAGACTTCAGCCAGCTCCTCTTCTGATTTTCCTTTGCTCTCCTCTTTCATACAGCGCACCATCATCACCAAGAACTCGTCAAAGTCAACCGTCCCGCTGCCTACAAACAAACAGAGGTTGCCCACCAATGAAAACCAAATTCATACTTATTTCAGAAATTAATTGGCTCAATTCATTTTCAGATATTGTTTGGCACTGACAAGTTGTTTTAAATGTTTCGCATTTCGAGTTTCTAATGGCTGACATACCATCTTCATCTACTTCATCTACCATTTCCTGCAACTCTTCTTGGGTGGGGTTCTGGCCCAACATCCTCATCACCTTCCCCAACTCCTTAGTGCTGATGCATCCATCCTCAGCGTCCTGTACGAAGATGTCAAACGCAGCACGGAACTCTACCAGATGCAATCAGACAGATATCAGCATGTCAACAGCTGTATAAAGAGAGTTTATGAAGAGAGCTGGAGAGATGAAGTTGTGTTGAATCACTAATAATTTCAAACTAACAGACCAGAAAGAGAGAAACTCACCATTTTTCTGTTCTTCTGTTAAGTTCTCAACCTGTTAGGTGGAAGAGAAAGGTGAAAACCTTGCAACATTTGACTGTAAACTACAGAGAAACCACAATATGTTGTGAGGAAAATACAGTATGTCAGTTCATAGAGACTGACCAAGGTCTGTTCTCTACAGGTAAAAGACACATGTCTTATTTTAACACTTGGCCTTCAGACACCAGATACCCACTGCCCCATTTTTAAATGCTTTAACCTTAGTCCTTATGACCCCTCACAAATTTACCAGCTATTGTTAGATATTCTAATCTTAACTAAATTTTTATGAACCAGCTACTACAGCATGCTAATAATTTGTCACAATAGTTTTCATGGTATCTATTTTGTCCATTTTGATGGTGTGTACTGTGCCCAGGAACCATATGCCCATAAAAGGGCATCAAACTGTCCCATCTTCCATTTATTGATTTAACCTTGAGTGCTAACTACACACACTCAGGCAACTTTAGTCCATACAGACTCTATGCTAATTACTATGGCAGTACAATGATTTATTTCTCTGGAAGTTGATTACTTGTTATACATATATTTGGATTAAATAATAATAATTTAAAAAAAAAAAACATGCAGAAATCTGTAATTTAAAAAGAAAACCATGTGAGACTTGTAGTTAATTTGGTGTCACTCTTATCACAGGGACAGTCCCCTCATGATCAACCTGAGATTAAGTACCTTGCTCAAGGGCACAATGATGATAGTTCATGGATCAACCCTTGTCAGATTTGCCAGGTTAACCTTGCAGTTACCAGCTCAGATTGGTAACCACTATGTTACACAAACCGTTGGACCCACCACAATGTAATACTTCCAATTATTGCATTCCAAACTTACCGCTGCTTTATATACATCATCCATGGTTGTCCTAGGTTAGGGGTTTCCTTGTCAAAATTCCCTTAAACTCCTTAGAGGTAATCCAGCACTGAAGCCTAGTCACCCAGTACTCCTCTCACCACGGCAGACACAGGACGAAGAGTTGCAGGGCCACCTGCTCTGGCCTTTATGGCTGGAATGGATGGCTCAGAAAATACAAAGCCTTTTGTCACTCCCCTTTTCTATCTAAGAGAGACCAGGATGGGTGAAAAAGGAAAGGGAGTAGGGCAGAAGGGGTTTACGGATGGTATGGGCTATAAATAGGGGAGGAATTTCAGAGACAACAGGCAGGAGAACTGGAGTTATGACAATAAGTCCTTGGCACTGGCCTCCCTGGCAGCCTGAGCAACACCCCCATATCAAGTTCTAAACTTATCCACTGGTCACCTGCATTTGCCAATCATTGTTAAGCAGCATCATGGCTCCATTCTTGTGGTAGATACAATTTTATTATAGATAAAATGAAAGCTAAAATGAAATGTTTTTTGGCTTATGCAACCATTTAAAATGGAATTCTGAACGGATGATCAGCATGGTCATCCAATCCTTCCAATCACAAGACCTTTATATATAAGGATATATAAATGGCTGCTGACAATTCTTCTGGCATAATTCCATCACCTCAAGTCCACCTTGATTTCTATAATTAAATTTGAGAAAGGGAAAGTCGATTCTCGTGCCTGAGCCACTCCATTGCAGACTGCAAGCCAAACCTGATTACTTTTATCCCTTTCAAAAAGCTAATTTGAAGATATGAACTTGTGAAACACGAACTATTACGCAACAGTTAGTTCTGGTCCTTGAATCTGACTGGCCAAATGGCATTCCAAGAGTGCTAATATTCAGAAAGAGCACTGGGACACTTCACTGTTTGTATTGCTCCACTTGTCTGAATTTGCGCTGTTCCAAATAGTGATTTTGATTCATCCTAGTGACTCGAGTCTTATGTGTTATCTGTTAAATTCGTGTTAAGTCTTGTACAGTTGGCTGTGTGTGCTTTATAATCTAGAGTAGTTTAGAATACTTAGAGGTTTCTTAATTTTTTGGGTGCTTTGACTCTATGAATCAATCTGTCTGTTTAATGTCAGCATCAGTCAATATCGGTCATGTTAGGCCAGAAGCAGCATGAACGCATTATGGCTTCTGAGCTGACATCACAATGATGCTTAGCTATTCTGGATCTCTCTGGCCTAAATAAGGAACTGGCAACTAGCAATGAACCTTCCCTTAAAAGAGTATCAAAGTGGATTATGTGGCACACACACAAAACTTGCACAATAATATTGATTGTGGGTTTATTTTGTCATCACATTATCCAAATTTCGGGAAAGCTCCCTCTCTTGCATTCACATAAAAAGTCTAGGTGAAGACAAAATGTTAGCTTTGTGTATCTCTGCCCATGTTTTTGCCAGTGCTCTCCACAGCCACCTCATTCTGAGAACATGTAACAGCTGAGACTGAGTTTAGAGGGCGTGTGTGGGACAGAATAGTCAGAATGAGGGGGTTTGACACTGGGCAGGTCAGCATGGCAGACTACACCAGTGACTCACTACGGGCAAACATTTGGAGGTGGAGAAGGAGTATGGCAAAGTGGTTTTGCGCATAAAATTACAGATATTGTTTCATTCATACCCACTTTTTTGTGTTTAGTGTAATACGGGTTCATTCATTTGAAGAGGCAGAGATTTAGGGGTCTCGGTTATGTACAGGAGAATCTTTTCATTGCGCAATCACAGCTAATTTTAGAAAAGGAGATTTTTGAAAAGTCCAGCCTACAATATTTGTCAAATTTTTTGCCAAGAAACATTACATTTTGCAAGCAACTCACTTCAGTTACTTTTATACACAATGTATTTTTCCATTACATATTCTATAATAATAAAACAAAGCAGGTTTCAGTAATGAAACATCAAACAAGATTAGAACTGTTAATAAAGCTGAAGATATGAAGGTATAAAAAAAGGTATGAAGTTGGCTCAAGGTGGGTGTGTAAAAAAACATGCTTCTTATGTAAACATATACAGTTGTTGCCCATTTTGAAGCCTGTATTGCCTAAACAAATTTGAACAGTCACAAGGCAGTATCTCACTCTGCAGTGAAACTCTGTGGTTAAATGTAAATGCAAACAATCTCTCCCTATACAATGTGACCTCGAGAGCTCTTCTTTTTATATGTGTATGTGAGACCCTGGCCAACCTTAAACCTCAGGCTATTTATAACACTCTTCCTTGCTCCCCCATAGCATCTTTGATTTTTCACTCATGAGTGAAGTAAAGATATCTTGTGTACTGAAATGTGATACAGTGGCCCCAGAAATATTTGGACACTCAAGCTACACTTAAAAAATGTAAGAATGACAATTCAGGAGATAACAAAATATCAAACCAAATTGCATTT
Organism: Myxocyprinus asiaticus; assembly: GCF_019703515.2. Classification (NCBI taxonomy): domain Eukaryota; kingdom Metazoa; phylum Chordata; class Actinopteri; order Cypriniformes; family Catostomidae; genus Myxocyprinus; species Myxocyprinus asiaticus. The sequence continues at coordinate 19,230,304 of NC_059371.1, read as the reverse complement.
ACTGCAAAGAAAGATAGCACAAAGGCATTTTATTTAACTTTTCAAGCAAAATTTTCTGACTTTTTTCAGTGTCCAAATACATTTTGGTTGTATCTGGTTGTCAAACATAGTAATATTATCTACATGTGATGAACTACACATGTGGTTACTCAGCTAGGACACCTGTGTAAATTTGAGGGTAAAATTTGGATATCTTCATACATCCACTAAAAATCACCGTTGGACCAGTTGGTTAAAAGTAATTGCAAAAAATGGCTGAGAAAAATGAACTTTATTTTTTAATATTATATATATATATATACACTGGCAGCCAAAAGTTTGGAATAATGTACAGATTTTGCTGTTTCGGAAGGAAACTGGTACTTTAACTCACCAAAGTGGCATTCAACTGATATGTACAAAATACAGTCAGAACATTACTGATGTAAAAAACAGCACCATCACTATATGAAAAAAGTCATTTTTGATCAAATCTAGACAGGCCCCATTTCCAGCAGCCATCACTCCAATCATGCTAAATTGCTAATTTGGTACTAGAAAATCACTTGCCATTATATAAAACACAGTTGAAAGCTATTTGGTTTATTTTATGAAGCTTAACCTTGTCTTTGTGTTTGTTTTTGAGAGCCACAGTATGCAATAGACTGGCATGTCTTAAGGTCAATATTTGGTCAAAAATGGCAAAAAAGAAACAGCTTTCTCTAGAAACTCGTCAGTCAATCATTATTTTGAGGAATGAAGGCTATACAATGCTTGAAATTGCCAAAAAATCTGAAGATTTCATACAAAGGTGTACACCACAGTCTTCAAAGACAAAGGACAACTGGCTCTAACAAGGACAGAATGAGATGTGGAAGGCCAGATGTACAACTAAACAAGAGGATAAGTACATCAGAGTCTCTAGTTTGAGAAATAGACGCCTCACATGTCCTCAGCTGACAGCTTCATTGAATTCTACCCGTTCAACACCAGTTTCATGTACAACAGTAAAGAGAAGACTCAGGGGTGCAGGCTTTATGGGAAGAATTGCAAAGAAAAAGCCACTTTTGAAACAGAAAATCAAAAAGAAAAGGTTAGAGTGGGCAAAGAAATACAGAGATTGGACAACAGATAATTAGAAAAGAGTGTTATGGATCTTAACCCCATTGAGCTTTTCTGGGATCAGCTAGACTGTAAGGTGCCTGGACAAACTGACAGCTAGAATGCCAAGGATCTGCAAAGCTGTCATTGCTGCACGTGGAGGATTTTTTGATGAGAACTCTTTGAAATAGTAAAAAATGTTCTGAACATTTTTTTCAAATTGTAATAGTAATTTTTCACATTATTAATGTCCTGAATATACATTGTGATCAGTTCAATGCCACTTTGGTGAATAAAAGTACCAGTTTCTTTCCATAAGAGCAAAATCTGTACATTATTCCAAACTTTTGGCCGCCAGTGTATATATATTCCAACTTTGATTATTTGTTATTTATGCAGTTTTAGTTTTTTTAAGCATAGCTTAAGGGATCAGATACTTTTTGGGACCCCTTATTATGAATTTGCTATAATGTACATCACCCATAAAACTAGTGTGTAGCTATATGCTTGGGAAAGGTTCTTCATTTGTCAATGCCTGTTTGCCTCCATCTGTTTTATGAGTTAGAGAACCATGTCTTTTTCATTTTCTTACATTAGTATTAATGGCAGTGTGCCTGTCAGGAATATGTTGCGGACGAGACATGGAGTTGTGTACGGATCAGGCTGCTCGCTTGCTCTCCACTTGTTTGGATAACTCTCTCATTTGTCCATCTCAAGTATTACAAGGTGTGAACACCATGTCATTGTGGCAGGCATGACATGACTGACACTGGCCACCACTTCTCTCTCTGTTTGTATCTCTCTCTCACTTTCCCAGACATTTAGTGTTTGTTAGCACATTGAATGACTTTATAAGGTGGAGTATTTTTTGTGAACATGGGATGAACTTGCAATCTGGTAATGAAACTCCTTTTGCATGTCTAACCCCAGTTCTATGTTCTGCCTGTTTCTCCTCCTACCTCTCTGCTGACTATGAGGGAATTTAAGAGGGCAGCTAGAGGTGAGCCTGCAGGTACATGGTGAACGTGAGTGTGTAAGAACAGATCGGATCAGAACCATGCAGGCTCTTTTGGTACTTTGTGTGTGCTTAGGAACTTTAGCTGGAGCTGAAGCACTGAATGAACTGGGGACTTCCACAGAGAGAAATTAAGTGACAGACTCGGCTTCACTTGTCACATCGTCACCTGAAATTGATGTTTCATCCTCACAGGATCCACTGGTGGATTCTCGTCCGGAATCAAGTGAGTAGAGCAGCTATAATAACTGAAGAGAAGTAGCACTCGATTGTCTCAAGGCAGGTCAGGCAAGACCATTGTTAATAGTTAATAGTACATTTTTCAGTAGGTCAGCTATTTTCACGATAGTATATAGGGATAGGCTTTTCCAGCAACGAGCAACATTTTTCAATGAGTAGCGCCATGAGCAGAAACCACAGGTATACTGTAGTTCATCACATTAACTATGGACGTGTTTTAAATTATACAACTTAAAAAGTGTCCAAATATTTTTGTCTTAATTTCATTTTGAACAGTATCTATATTTTATAAAGTTGTGAAAAAACATTTTCAAAAAACATCAAAAAATTCTGTTGCTTACAGTGTTTTTTTTTTTTTTTTTTTTTTTTTAAATGCCTCTTGGTTTGACATTTTGTGTTATCCAATTATATTCATACATATTTAAATGTGCCAAAACTTTTTGGGGCCACTGCATGTGTCAGACAAAATTCACACACACATACACTATACAAGCAGCTCCTTCTGTCAACAGTTCATTGGTTGGTTTACACATACTGTAGTTCTGTGTTCAGCAGCTGTTCAATGATTTTGGTATTACTGTGTTAAATCATTGCTGGATTTGCAGGGGGAGAGATTAAAAAACAGGCACAAATAACAAGGCACTTGAGGGACACCACCACAGATACTAAACAGGTGAGAGGTGTATCCATTAATTTTTTGTACCCATTTATTTACATTTATGTATACATTATAACACCCACAAGGCTGTATTTCTGGAGTCAATATTCCAGTAATCTAGTTTCTTACATAATATGGGATTGAACATGGTCAAATACATTTTAAAAGTAAAAACTGAATTCTTGACCATACTTACATCCCATAGTAATGCCGTTTGCTGCACAAGCTGCTGCTGTTGTTACAGTGGAACCAGTATGTGTACTTTGGCAGTCCAAGATAGCACAACCATATTATTAATGCAAAGTCTGTTTTTATTTCCTCTCTTGATGTTCAGCCTCTCATTTTCCACCTCCTTCATTCCTATCTGTGCTATTTGGCCACTATATTTAGTTTATAAAGTTTCTGGTCCTTCCTGTGTTACTGATGGGCTCGATGTTCCTGGCGTTCTCTCTTTACCTGCATTCAATTATGAGGCAAACCAAAGCTGTGTGGGGGAGCTAAATTCAATGTTAGAGAGATGGGGTGTAACATCAGGCAAACTGAACACGATCTTGAGGGAACTCAAAGAGGAGAAAAAACATCTCATGGACCAAGATGAAGAGCAGAAAGGGAAGAAAAAGGAGGAGGAGGATGAAGAAGATGATGAGGAGGAAGATAAGAAGAGGAAGAGGAAAAGAAAGAGGAGGAGGGTGATGCAACTAACAGCAAATTGACCAGAGATGGTTTCATGGACTCTTTACCAGATGGCTGTCAACTGGGCGGAGCTTGAATATCCTGCAAGAAGACTGGATTGTCCTACCTGCCTGTCATCACAAACCTGGGAGTCACCATACTTGAACTGCCTGGTAAGTTTTAAAGGAAGACTGGAACCAACATAAATACGTCGCTGAGACACTCTAAAAAACAGTATTACTGTAATTAAACATCTGCAAATAAACTACAATTGTGTGTTTGATCATCTCTAAGAACCTTACATCCATTCAAAGGACAAGTATCAAGTGACTTTATTTATGATTGTGGCTATGTTGGATTGCTTGTTATCCATATGACAGCTTGTAATAAGCATAACGTTTTAACCAAATGGGCTGTCTTGTAGGGAATAACATAACAAGAATTCCTTCCCGTGGTTTCTCCGGACTGCCAAATCTTGAAGAGGTTGATCTAAGTATGAATATTCTGGAAGACTCCTCTTTCAGTACAAGCCTCTTTATGGTACTGTCAATTCTTGTGTATCCCTTTAATTATGCCAATTATATACTTTTATAATCTTTAAAGAGCATGTAAATGTCTCCATCCAAAAATGGATCTTATGTTAGGATTTTTTAAGAACATTCACAATTTAAAAAAGCTTTAAATTATAACTGACAACTATAAGTGTAGCCCAGATAAGTCCGGATTACCCTCAAAATAAACCCTGAGTCTTCCTGGGTCCTTGAGAAGTGACCACATATCCCTCCCAAAGCAAACACAGCTTCTAGAAAATAGGAACCACACACTGACCAATGGAAGATTTATGAAAATGCCACCTCTTTAGACTGTCTATGCAGGTGAAATTGCATGAGAAGCAAATGCTCTGTGGTGGAGGAATGAGCTCATATTTTACAGTATCCAATTCTGATATTCCATAAATGATAGAGAGGTATAATCTAGCTAAGGCCATGTCCACATTAATTTGTTTATGTTTGAAACGTATGTTTTCAGTTTCCTAATATCATCGTTCCCTATCTGTCACTCACTCGACATTGTGTCGATGTAGTGACACTAGGGGTCACTCTTGGGAGCCCCAAACACCTCTGCTTTTTTGAAAAAAGGCCAATGAGAATTGGCGAGTGGAATTTGCATGCCACTCCCCCGGACATACGGGTATAAAAGGAGCTGGTATGCAACCACTCATTCAGATTTTCTCTTCGGAGCCGAGCGGTTCTATTTATTGAGCTGAATTCATCCGCCAAGTTCATTCACCTCTCTCTGCTGGATTTTACGGCGCATTTCAGCGGCTTCTCCCCCTCTGCATCTGTGGTTTGCAGAGAACGCCCCTGGGCGCTTCGGCAGAAACAACTAAAAGAGTATATAAAAAAAAAAAAAAGAGTTTATATTCTTTCTAAAAGAGCGGCACACACGGAACATCTTTTTAAAGATGTCTTTCCGTCTGTGTGTTATTCCTGGTTGCGGTCGATATCTCTCCGCTTCTGATGGCCACAATCGCTGTATTTCGTGTCTGGGCGCTGCCCACGTGGAGACATCATTCGTGGATGGGTCTTGTCCTCACTGCGAGAAAATGACCCCAGCGGCTCTCCGCCTCAGTCCTTCTACCTACGGGTATGAGGCCGTGCCGGTTAGCACTGGGGGTGATTTGGGGACCTCAATGGGACCACCTCCACCGGGTATCCCTCCCATGGACCTTCCATTCCCCAGCATGCTCGCTTGCTCCGGTCGGGCGCTCGGACGAGATCGCCGGCTCGTCACAGGGCGAGTTCGACATCTCGTTCGGAGCCCGGGAAGAAGACGACTTATCGAGTGCAGCATCGGAGAGCGGGCTTGTCCAGTCGGACGCAGAGGCTTCAACTGGGCTTCCTCCTTCGGGAGTGGTCGCCCAGTCCTTGGCCGACGGAAATAATGGACATGCTTTCCCGGGCGGCCACGAGCGTCGGGCTAGAATGGAACCCTCCGCTCTCCCCTGAGCCCTCGCGGCTCGAGATTGGTTCCTGGGCTCGGGGCGCTGCCCACGGCCATGCCCGCCCCCGTTCCTTTCTTCCCGGAAGTGCATGAGGAGCTGACAAGATCATGGGAGGCAACTTTTACTGCCCGTTCCCGGTCTTTCAGCTCCCCCACTCTCGCTACCCTCGATGGCTATGAGCCACTCACATCCCGGGTGACCTCAACACCACAGCGGACATGCTGTCACGTCAGGTTACCCTCAGGTGAGAGTGGAGACTCCACCCTCAGGTGGTCCAGCTGAGTCGATTCGGTCGAGCACAGGTAGACCTGTTTGCTTCCCGGGAATCCTCCCACTGCCCGCTCTGGTACGCCCTGACCGAGGCACCCCTCGGTATAGATGCACTGGCACACAGCTGGCCCCGTGGACTACGCAAATACGCATTTCCCCCAGTGAGCCTACTTACACAGACCCTGTGCAAGGTCAGGGAGGACGAGGAGCAGGTCATCCTAGTAGCACCCTAATGGCCCACCCAGACGTGGTTCTCGGATCTCACACTCCTCGTGACAGCCCTCCCCCCTGGCGAATTCCCCTGAGGAAGGACCTTCTTTCTCAGGGACAGGGCACCTTCTGGCACCTGCGACCAGACCTCTGGAATCTCCATGTCTGGCTCCTGGACGGGATGTGGAAGACCTAATTGGCCTACCACCCGCGGTGGTAGACACGATCACTCAGGATAGGACTCCCTCTACGAGGCGCCTGTATGCCTTGAAGTGGCGTCTGTTCGCTAAGTGGTGTTCTTCCCGACGCGAAGACCCCCAGAGATGCGCAGTCGGATCAGTGCTTTCCTTCCTGCAGGAGAGGCTGGAGGGGCGGCTGTCCCCCTCCACCCTGAAGGTGTATGTAGCCGCTATTTCAGCGCATCACGATGCAGTAGATGGTAAGTATTTGGGGAAGCACGACTTGATCATCAGGTTCCTGAGAGGAGCTAGGAGGTTGAATCCCACCTCATGGGACCTCTCCATAGTCCTTTGGGGTCTACAGGGAGCTCCCTTTGAGCCCTTGGAGTCAGCTGAGCTTAAGGCACTCTCTTTGAAGACTGCCCTCCTGACTGTGCTCACTTCCATCAAAAGGGTAGGGGACCTGCAAGTGTTCTCTGTCGGCAAATTGTGCCTGGAGTTTGGTCCGGGTTACTCTCACATGATCCTGAGACCCCGACCGGGCTATGTGCCCAAGGTTCCCACGACTCCTTTTAGGGATCAGGTGGTGAACCAGCAAGCGCTGCCCCAGGAGGAGGCAGACCCAGCCTTGGCATTGCTGTGTCCAGTGCGAGCTTTACGCATCTATTTGGATCGCATGCAGAGCCTTAGAAGCTCCGAGCAGCTCTTTGTTTGCTTTGGTGGACAGCGGAAAGGAAGCGCTGTCTCCAAACAGAGGATTGCCCACTGGGTCATCGACGCCATCACGATGGCATATCAGGCTCAGGACGTGCCACCCCCTGCAGGGTTACGAGCCCACTCCACCAGGAGTGTGGCGGCCTCCTGGGCCCTGGCCAGTGGCGCCTCTTTGGCAGACATCTGCAGAGCAGCAGGCTGGGCAACACCCAACACCGTTGCGAGGTTCTACAGTCTCCGGGTTGAGCTGGTCTCGTCCTGTGTATTGGCAGGCACGAGCAGGTAAGTTCCGGGACAACTGGCCAGGTGTACCGCTTGCGCATAGCGCCTTTCCCTTCCCTTGAGGTGAAGATGTGTGCTCTTGACTCCCAGTCGTGTTCACAGACCGTGATCCCTGGATGACTTTCCTCCTTAGCCCTCTGGCAGCTGACTTTTGGGTAGGACCTACCATGGGACCTCTCCACATGACATACTTCCGACAAACTCGGTAAGACCATGTGACATATTCCACTCAAACCCCCCCCTTTTGGGTGGGGTGTGGTCTCCACGGTGTCTTCCCCTTGGGAGGGACACCCCCCGATGCAGACACTTATGGCTCCCAGTCAGTTAACAAATTCCACTCTTTTTGGGGAGAAAAGAGAGGGAAAAGAGGCCTCGGCTGGGCTAGCCTGTCCCTATAGTTGGACAGTCGACTTGTTCCTGATGGACCATTCGACGCTCGTAAGAGCGTAGGAGGAGGTTACGTGACGGCCTGGTGCGCTGGCTACGAGGCACACATCAGTCTGCCCATCACACACCGCCAGTTCACCCAACACAGTTCAGCTAGTTGTGGCGTTTTGTATAGGGACCCCTAGTGTCACTACATCGACACAACGTCGAGTGAGTGACAGATAGGGAACATCCTGGTTACTTTCGTAACCTCCGTTCCCTGATGGAGGGAACGAGACGTTGTGTCCCTCTTACCACAATGCTGAACTACCTGCTGAAATGGCCGGGACCTGGTCTCGGCTCCTCAGCACAAAACCTGAGTGAGTGATTGCACACCAGCTCCTTTTATACCCGTATGTCCGGGGGAGTGGCATGCAAATTCCACTCGCCAATTCTCATTGGCCTTTTTTCAAAAAAGCAGAGGTGTTTGGGGCTCCCAAGAGTGACCCCTAGTGTCACTACATCGACACAACATCTCGTTCCCTCCATCAGGGAACGGAGGTTACGAAAGTAACCAGGATGTTTTCCAAAGTACGTGGTTATGAAGAGTGTTTTTGAAAGTGGACCTGGCCCAAAATGAGAAAGACAGAACGTGTCATTGAATCATGGCAAGGTTTGAAAGTCATATCTTTACCTTAAAATAATGTAACCAACAGACTTATATGAGGCTATTCATTTGACGGTAAGCACAGCTGAAACATTGCCGTGTTAAACTGGCATACCATTCAATCATTGTGTGCTCTGGCTTATGAATCATTGTGCCCAAAGCAGACAGGACTTAACCACAGAGTTCTAAGTAGCACCTCTGCTGTTTTTTCCCCCTCCTCTTTTACCAGAATCTGACAAAGCTGAGAAGACTGAACCTTGACAGTAATGAGCTTACAACAATTCCACGCTTGCCATCTTCTTTGGAGAAGCTAAATATAAACAAAAACAAAATAAACCAACTTGCTTCACACATCTTCAAAGGTTTGCACTGCTTTAATACCAACTGCACAGACATGATAAACATCCAAGTTTATTTATTCTTTGTTTTGCGATGTAGTACAGAATGAGTCAATATTAAAATGAGAATGGGTATTCTTTAACTAAAGGAACTAATAACAATCTTTTCTGTAGGGCTGACCAACCTACAAGACTTTAAGCTGACAGGAAACCTCCTCTATGAGGGCAGTGTCACACCCTCGACCTTCAAACATCTGAAGACACTCAAGTACTTACGGATGGATAAAAACCGATTCAGTTCAATCCCAGCTGGATTGCCCCCATCTTTAGAGGTCAATTCTGTATCCTGACCAAATGTTGCAGTCAATTACTTGCTTGTAGGTGCATTTTAATGCATCTTTGTGTGTTTGCAGGACTTGAGGATGCAGAAAAATCAAATAGTGGAGATCCAGGACAGGCATCTGGATAAGTGTGTCCATCTGAGGGTGCTAGATCTTAGTCACAGCCTTCTGAAAGAGAACAGCATCTACCCAGAGGCTTGGGTCAACCTACCGTGAGTCTAAAATGCAAATACTATTTCACACATTAATACACAATAGATATTTTCATAATAGGTTATTGTAATGCACATAATAATAAATATATTTTTATGAATTGTATTGAATATACTTTTGAAAAGCCTATTTATATTTTATTTAATTATATTTATAATATATTTTCACATTTTCATAAGAACACATTTATATATATATATATATATATATATATATATATATATATATATATACAGTGTTGGGGAGTAACGGAATGCATGTAAGGGGATTATGTATTTAAAATGCAAAATATAAGTAAATGTAAGCGCAGCATAGTTCTAGCGGGAAGACTAGCAGCTGTACATCATCGCACCATTAGCTAGGTAACTCCTAGCCAATCGCATGTAAGCCAACACATTATAAGTCTGCTCACAATCTATCACATTGCTGTTTCAGTGTGCTAACACGGCAACCTCCACCACCCCACCACCACCAGTTGAGTCCCGTCCTGCACAGGGGTAGGTTCCTCGCCCCTGCCTCCTATCTCCGGCAGGATATGACGGTTCCGAGTACAACTTCTTCGGACCACCAGATGGGGCTTACGCCAAAGAGAGACATTACATTTCTGTTTTATATTCATAAAATAAATGTCATCTTAAATTTCACTCAAGTCTGCGAGTTTTCCTGATAGAACTGTATTCCACTACAGTTACAATTTAAAACATTGGTAATCAGAATACAGATACATTCAAAATGTATTTTGATTACTGAAGAGATTACTTTGCATTTATTGTCATTTGTTTCATTTAATATTTAGTCCTTTCAGATGGAAAACATTTATACATATATATGATGCGATCCAAAGTGCATTTGAACAGCAGTGAAACACTTTCTTATGATGTGTTACATTCATATGAGCAGACAGAGAAGTAAGTCTGAAGTAAGTTTGGAGCAGAAGAAATAGAAATAAACCTTGTGTAAATTGTCAGCTTTATGCTAAGATAAAATGCTATTTCTAGCCATTTTACATGCACATGTTACCAGGCACGATCATATTTTTTTATCAAGAAAATTCACATTGGATCATAATTTTTTTTTTTTCTAGTAAGACCTTTGATATTAGGGCAAAAATTGTATTCTTGATGATAATTTTTGTATTGTTTTCCTGTAAAAATATCTAAAAATCCTTAAAACAAGATCAATTTGATTTATCTTGTTTTAGAAACAACACTGCATAAGATATTTAAACAGAGTTTTTATAGTCAAAACAAGTGAAAAAAATCGTATATATATATATATATATATATATATATATATATATATATATATATATACAGTATATTAATATTTTGTATATATTAAAAATATACATATTATAGAATAGATTTTATATATAAAATAAAACAAAATCTCTTTTTAGAAAATATATACACACACAGTACTACAAAATACCACATTATTTCTCGAATATCGAATTTTAGATCTCTAGACGGAGGAATATCCAACTACTAAACTGTAGTGCATTTCTCTTATTAGCCACTAGGGGGTGCACATAAGACATGCTTAGAATCCAGCTCATTACAGTTCTCTTATTAAATACATTGTGGTTGAGCAGAATTCCAAGAACTTGTGTGTTCAGATTAAGATGGGGGAGGGTGATCATTTATTCTGGCCCTGCTGTCAGCCTGCATCTGCCTCACAGTTTCGATCCAACACGAGAAGATGTGCTTCTCCAAGGTCTCACATACTGTAACACATCCTCAAGAGCGTGTTACAGAGGAGGCAGAAGTGACAGAGAGCTCACTCATCAGTCATCACTCACTCTGCCCTGTACCCTGTCACACACCCTGAGTAATGGGTTCGAGGTTAGAAAGACAAGCTTGAAAACACAATTACTATGTCCCAGGTGTTAGAGAGCGAGAGCTTAACTTAATGAGTGATAACGGATTTTTTTGGGTTGTGCATGAAGAATGAATGGGATCTATTTTGTAATTAAGCATAAATTCACTCTCTTGGATAACAGTTTGCACTTGTATTGTGGTGAAGAGCAGATGTATTGGCTGATCAGCCAACTGGAGCAGTTTTAAGGGCTGGTTATGGGGTTGGCTGTGTTATAGTGAATGTGTGGGGTATGATTCCTACAGGGATTAAAGTGATGCTCAAACATTACTGTAGAGAGGCATTTAGTGGATTTCTGTGAGTTATCAAAGTACAGACATGAGGTTAGCGAACATACAATCATTTACTAAAAGAACACAAAAAGATAAAAATAACAAAGGTTTGTAAAAGTCAGATGACGTCAGTACTCAGTGGGTATACTTTATTTATTGCATTCTTTGCTCCTGGCCTTCCATTACAATTTTGATGCTAAATTACATTTTCTCTCTGTTTTTTTATTCCACACGCTCCATTCCCACTCCCACTTTCACACTGACTCTCATTCTCAGCAAATCATGCAAATGCTTATTCAGCATCTACAACATCTTTTACTCATTTGCTGTCTTGGTGAATCATGAATTTTGTTGAGACAGTGCCATTCAAAGTCAGTTTGAAGGAGCTTCATATTCTCTCTCTCTGTCTAGAAAGCAATTTAGGAGACACATCTGAGGCAAAGTCTATACTTAAATGGAATACAATTAAGAATTCCATTAAATCAAGTGTGTGACTTTTTCTGTGTAAAATACTTTCTCATATCCTAGGTTAAAATACAGAGACAACTCAGTAGCTAGGTTAAAGGGATGGTTCTTTCATCATTTTATCACCAATTCTCTCATTATTTACTCACCCTCATGATATCCCAGGTGTTTATGACTTTCTTTCTTCATCAGAACACAATTGAAGAAAATATTAGCTCAGAAGGTCCTTAAAATGCAAGTGAAAGGAGATTTCTCTTTTGAAGCTCCAGAAATCACAGACAGACAGCATAAATGTCATCGATACGACTCTAGCGGTTAAATAATGTTTTCTAAAGTCATACAATCACTTTTGGTGTGAAAAAAGATTAATATTTAAGTACTTATTAACTATAATACAACACTTCAGGAAAGGGTGGAGTCCAAGCGGTCTCTCGTGTGACGTATACACGTTGCCATGGATACAGATGTAATTTCACATTCTACACTCGGTTGAGACATCCAGGATGAGCACACAAACGCACCATTTTGAGTAAAGAAACAGATAAATACAGATCTAAACCAAAACCCAATCAAGATACTGTACAGCGTTCCTCCTCCTCATTTGTAAACAGCGCTGCTCTTCCGGTTGTGACACACATACGTCAGTTCTTGCGTATTTCAAATGCCATTGCGATTACGTCACACGCGTGTACTGCTGCTCACCGGAAGCATGATTTAGAGTTTAAAAAAGTACTTAAATATGTATATTTTTCGCACCAAAAGAAGACATTAGAAGACATTAATTTAACAGATGGTGTCGTATGGATGACATTTATACTGACTGTCTGTGATTTTTGGAGCTTCAAAAGAGAAATCTCCATTCACTTGCATTTTAAGGACCTACTGAGCTAAGATATTTTTCTATTTTTCTTCAAATGTGTTCTAGTGAAGAAAGAAAGTCATACACATCTGGAATATCATGAGGGTGAGTAAATGATGAGAGAATTTTCATTTTTGGGTAAACTATCCCTTTAATAGTATACAGTAATAGGACTTAAATGTTGATCTGTTTCTCACATGTATATGTACCCATGTATATGTACCCACACCTATCATATCTCTTCTGAAGATATAGATTTAACCACTGGAATCTTATGGATTACTTTTATGCTGCCTTTGTGCTTTTGGAGCTTCAAAACTTTGGTACCCATTCACTTTCATTGTGAGGACCTACAGAGTTTAAATTGTGTTCAGCAGAAGAAAGAAAGCTATACACATCTGGGATAGCATGAGAGTAAGAAAATTATGAGAGAATTACATTTTTTTGGGGTGAACTATACCTTTAAGTAAGCTATTTGTAGGTTAAAACAGTGTCTCTGTGTTGCTTAAAATTTGCTCTGTTTGTTTTGAGCAACCCGTCCAGCCCGACACCACAACTTGACTCAACCAATGGCATGAGTTGTGGGCGGAACTTACTGTTTGATCGATCAACAGCAAATGGGGTTGTATTAAAAAAGCTGTTTGAAAACGATGTTTATTTTTGCTATTCCAATTCAGTGTTTTCAGAAGTGCAGAAATGATACAATTCAGCTTTAAATAAGCTATGAAAAAGCAACCTGTGAGTTTCCTTCTAGGTTACCATGAAAGGGTACATTATTGTTGGAACTGTTGTCATGGCTGTTTTGGTCATGATACACTGTTTGCATTTAACAGAGTGTTATTAGAGTTTGATCAGCCATACGCTCAACATTACAAGCTCTTTATTTGAAAACTAATGTCACATTGTCACCAAAGTGTACTCATAATTGTTAGTGTAAATGTGTGCATGTGTGTGTGCATTCATATGTGTGATCCTGTGATCTATGCAAACATTCCAGCACCATGCTTTTATCTCAGAATAAATCTGTGAACCTCCCAGAGTTAAGGCAGGACATTTACTGTCTGCTTTAATCTTCTCACCCTTTATGAGTGCCTGTCAACCCATATAACATCTAAATCGGCATCCTGGACCCATTCTAAATACCACTTTAAATCCCAGCTCCATCAACACCTCCCCAAGACTTCATGCATTCCTCAAACTTTCATTCGTTGATGCATCTAGCACGCAGCTAAACAGTTGTCTACCACCTCCTGAAGTGAAAGTGCCAACAATCACATAGAGATGTATACTACCAGTCAAAAATTTGGATACACCTACCCATTCTATTACCCATTACTATTTTTCACATTTTAGAATCAAGCCATGAACACATTGAAACAACACAAATGGAAGTATGGGAATAATGTAGTGACTATATTTGCTGTGTATATATACATATGTATGTAATATATATACGTGTGTATATATACGTATACGTATATATATATTATATATATATATATATGTATATGTGTATATACAGTTGTGCTCAAAAGTTTGCATACCTTGGCAGAAATTGTGAAATTGTGGCATTGATTTTGAAAATATGACTGATCATGCAAAAAGGATAGTCTTTTATTTAAGGATAGTGATCATATGAAGCCATTTATTATCACATAGTTGTTTGGCTCCTTTTTAAATCATAAAGAAAACAGAAATCACCCAAATGGTCCTGATCAATAGTTTACATACCCTTGAATGTTTGGCCTTGTTACAGACACACAAGGTGACACACACAGATTTAAATGGCAATTAAAGGTAAATTTCCCACACCTGTGGCTTTTTAAATTGCAATTAGTGCCTGTGTATAAATAGTCAATGAGTTTGTTAGCTCTCACTTGGATGCATTGAGCAGGCTAGATACTGAGCCATGGGGAGCAGAAAAGAACTGTCAAAAGACCTGCGTAACAATACAATGGAATTTTATAAAGATGGAAAAGGATATAAAATTATATCCAAAGCCTTGAAAATGTCAGTCAGTACTGTTCAATCACTTATTAAGAAGTGGAAAATTCGGGGATCTCTTGATACTAAGCCAAGGTCAGGTAGACCAAGAAAGATTTCAGCCACAACTGCCAGAAGAATTGTTCGGGATACAAAGAAAAACCCACAGGTAACCTCAGGAGAAATACAGGCTGCTCTGGAAAAAGACGGTGTGGTTGTTTCAAGGAGCACAATACAACGATACTTGAACAAAAATGAGCTGCATGGTCGAGTTGCCAGAAAGAAGCCTTTACTGCGCCAATGACACAAAATGCCCGGTTACAATATGCCCGTCAGCACCTTGACACGCCTCACAGCTTCTGGCACACTGTAATTTGGAGTGACGAGATCAAAATAGAGCTTTATGGTCACAACCATAAGCGCTATGTTTGGAGATGGGTCAACAAGGCCTATAGTGAAAAGAACACCATTCCCACTGTGAAGCATGGTGGTGGCTCACTGATGTTTTGGGGGTGTGTGAGCTCTAAAGGCACAGGGAATCTTGTGAAAATTGATGGCAAGATGAATGCAGCATGTTATCAGAAAATACTGGCAGACAATTTGCATTCTTCTGCATGAAAGCTGTGCATGGGACGCTCTTGGACTTTCCAGCATGACGATGACCCTAAGCACAAGGCCAAGTTGACCCTCCAGTGGTTACAGCAGAAAAAGGTGAAGGTTCTGGAGTGGCCATCACAGTCTCCTGACCTTAATATCATCGAGCCACTCTGGGGAGATCTCAAACGTGCGGTTCATGCAAGACGACCAAAGACTCTGCATGACCTGGAGGCATTTTGCCAAGATGAATGGGTAGCTATACCACCTGCAAGAATTTGGGGCCTCATAGACAACTATTACAAAAGACTGCACGCTATCATTGATGCTAAAGGGGGCAATACACAGTATTAAGAACTAAGGGTATGCAGACTTTTGAACAGGGGTCATTTCATTTTTTTGTTTGTTGCCATGTTTTGTTTTATGATTGTGCCATTCTGTTATAACCTACAGTTGAATATGAATCCCATAAGAAATAAAAGAAATGTGTTTTGCCTTCTCACTCATGTTTTCTTTAAAAATGGTACATATATTACCAATTCTCCAAGGGTATGCAAACTTTTGAGCACAACTGTATATATATACACTACATTGCCAAAAGTATTCACTCACCCATCCAAATAATTTAATTCAGGTGTTCCAATCACTTCCATGGCCACAGGTGTATAAAATGAAGCACCTAGGCATGCAGACTGCTTCTATAAACATTTGTGAAAGAATGGGCCGCTCTCAGGAGCTCAGTGAATTCCAGCGTGGTACTGTGATAGGATGCCACCTGTGCAACAAGTCCAGTCATGAAATTTCCTCGCTACTAAATATTCCACAGTCAACTGTCAGTGTTATTATAACAAAGTGGAAGTGATTGGGAATGACAGCAACTCAGCCACGAAGTGGTAGGCCATGTAAAATGACAGAGCGGGGTCAGCGGATGCTGAGGCGCATAGTGCACAGAGGTCGCCAACTTTCTGCAGAGTCAATCGCTACAGACCTCCAAAGTTCATGTGGCCTTCAGATTAGCTCAAGAACAGTGCGTAGAGAGCTTCATGGAATGGGTTTCCATGGCCGAGCAACTGCATCCAAGCCATACATCACCAAGTGCAATGCAAAGCGTAGGATGCAGTGGTGTAAAGCACGCCGCCACTGGACTCTAGAGCAGTGGAGAAGTGTTCTCTGGAGTGACGAATCACGCTTCTCTATCTGGCAATCTGATGGACGAGTCTGGGTTTGACGGTTGCCAGGAGAACGGTACTTGTCTGACTGCATTGTGCCAACTGTGAAGTTTGGTGGAGGAGGGATTATGGTGTGGGGTTGTTTTTCAGGAGCTGGGCTTGGCCCCTTAGTTCCAGTGAAAGGAACTCTGAATGCTTCAGCATACCAAGAGATTTTGGACAATTCCATGCTCCCAGCTTTGTGGGAACAGTTTGGGGATGGCCTCTTCCTGTTCCAACATGACTGCACACCAGTGCACAAAGCAAGGTCCATAAAGACATGGATGAGCGAGTTTGGTGTGGAAGAACTTGACTGGCCTGCACAGAGTCCTGACCTCAACCCGATAGAGCACCTTTGGGATGAATTAGAGCGAAGACTGTGAGCCAGGCCTTCTCGTTCAACAACAGTGTCTGACCTCACAAATGCGCTTCTGGAAGAATGGTCAAAAATTCCTAAACCTTGTGGAAAGCCTTCCCAGAAGAGTTGAAGCTGTTATAGCTGCAAAGGGTGGGTCGACGTCATATTAAACCCTATGGATTAAGAATGGGATGTTACTTAAGTTCATATGCGTCTAAAGGCAGTTGAGCGAATATTTTTGGCAATATACTGTATTTTCTGTTCCCACATCTATCTGTCAGTGGATCACCAGCTTTCTGACAAGACAGGCAGCAGCTAGTGAGAATGGGGAAATTCACCTCCAACATGTACAATCAGCACTGGTGCTCTGCACGGATGTGTACTCTCCCCACTACTCTTCCCCCTCTTCACAACCTGGAGCTGAACACGCTCAAAATAGTGGAGATGATAGTGGACTTTAGGAGGAACACCCCAGCATTAACCCCCCTCACCATTCTTAACAGTACTGTGGCAGCAGTGGAGTCATTCAGGTTCCTGAGCACTACTCATCTCACAGGACCTGAAGTGGGAGACCCACATAGACTCAATTTGAAAAAGGCCCAGCAGAGGTTGTACTTCCTTTGCCAGTTGAGGAAGTTCAACCTGCCACAGGCGCTGCTGATACAGTTCTACTCAGCAGTCATTGAGTCTGTCCTCTGCACTTCTATAACTGTCTGGTTTGGTTCAACTACTAAGTCAGACATCAAAGGACTTCAAAGGATAGTTCGGACTGGTGAGAGAATTATTGGCTCTCCCCTACTCACCCTGCTAGAACTGTACACATCCAGAGTAACAAAAAGGGCTGGTAAAATTACTCTTGATCCCATTCACTCAGCACACTTCCTTTTCGAACTGATGCCCTCTGGCTGTCGCTACAGAGCACTGAGCACCAGAACAGCCAGGCACAGGAACTGTTTTTTTTCCTCAGGCCATCCACATCATGAACAGTTAAAACTGCCCCCAGATACTTTCCTTTTTATCAACACAACCATGTGCAATATTCAGTCAATTCATTCCTACTTATATCTATATTTCATTTATATTTTTTTAACATATCCTACCTCTTCTTCAATACATCACCTGCACATAACTGTATATCTGTATATAAAATATTAACAACATTATTGCGCTATATTTTTCTTTTTATTTATCTGTTATATCTTATTTTTTATGTTTATGTCACTATATGTATATATGTTTAAATGTATATGTTTGTATGTATGTATATATGGTTGCATTCTCTTGCACTAGAAGCTTCTGTCACCAAGACAAATTCCTTGTGTGTGTAAGCAAAATTGGCAATAAAGCTCATTCTGATTCTGATAATCATCCATTTCATTTTTTGAAACAATTATTTGTTAAAAAAAAAAAAAAGATTATGTAGGCACAACTTATATTTGTTAAATAAATAAAATATATTATATAAAATTCTTTGCCCCCATCCTTTTGAACTTGCAATTAAATTGGAATGCCTTGTTTTTGTATATAATAGTCTTTTCACCTGCTTGCGCTCTGTCCTCCCCTTATAAATATCCTGGTACCTGCCCCAAAAAATAACATTTTTAGATTTCACTGAACAACCTTCACAATTTATTTATCTTAAAGGTGAAGCTCTGTTGTGTATCTCTGTTGCATGGCGAAGAAAAACTGCGTATCCACAACATTCCTGAATCCCATGACGCTTTGCAGGCAATGAGTCCGGAACTTCTGGTTAAGCGTAAACAATCGTTTTGATATGTACTAACGCAGAAACTTGAGAACAATAAACTGTATCGTACAAAAAGAACCACATGCAATACAAATAAATACATTTATTTGGACATACATTATAAATATTATACACAATAAAGTTCAGTGTTCTCTGTAAAACAACTATAAAACAATTTTCATTATGAAAAGCACTGTACAAATAAATGTAACTGAGACCTAATTAATGTTCAGACTATTTTCCAAATCAGCTTTTTCCACTTGAGAAAAGACATGGACATCCTGTTAAGACACTCAAAAGAAAGTCAGTTGCAGACAGGAAAAATGCAGGGCAGAGGAAAATCATATTACAATGAATTTCAAATGACAAAATATCTTATTACTGTACATGTCTCATTTAATAATTATGGTCTTCCAGTGTAGAATTCATTAATTCAGCATCACAGCATGAAACAGTTGAAAACATTGTCACTATTCACAGTTCAGAAATAACAGCGTTCATTGTTATACTGAGTAATAATGTCACTTCAAAACACGTGACACATTTGCAAAGGCTGACACTGAATGGAAATGAACAAACTAAAAACAAGTTTCTAATGAACTTTCAGCATATGTACACACACCTGTTAGCATAATGATGCTATCGTTTATATGTAATTCATTGCGCTCCGTTTCTTGACGTCTATCGTAGCCGGGCCATAATGGTGGATAATATAAAAACTCTCCGCTGATGACTTCTTGACAAAATGTTTTATTCCAAATCTTTTTCAAACAGATGTTCCAATGTCAACCCTTCTGTAAGCAGCCAATTGAAGCAGCAACATCTGGGACTGGAGCGCTGTGCTTTGTGAATGGTTTCTGATCATTGCTGTTTTAGATAAAATTTTAGTTTCACTTACTTATTAGGACAACCATTACCTGCACACATTGTCAGGGAAATTTTAAAGACATCAAACAACATTTAAAAAGCAAGAATCTGGGGGCATGGGTAGCTCAGCGAGTATTGCCACTGACTACCACCCCTGGAGTGACTCCAGCCAGGTCTCCTAAGCAACCAAATTGGCCTGGTTGCTAGGGAGGGTAGAGTCACATGGGATAACCTCCTCGTGGTCACTCTCGGTGGGGCGTGTGGTGAGTTGTGCATGGATGCCGCAGAGAATAGTGTGGGCCTCCACACGCACTATGTCTCCATGGTAACGCGCTCAGCAAGCCATGTGATAAGATGCGCGGATTGACGGTCTCAGACGCAGAGGCAACTGAGATTCGTCCTCTGCCAACCAGATTGAGGTGAGTCACTACGCCACCATGAGGACTTAGAGTGCATAGGGAATTGGGCATTCCAAATTGGGGAGAAAAAAAAAAGGGAAAAAAAGCAAGAATCTAACCACATGACATGCTAGCAAGCAATGACTGGCTACACACAAAACACTAACCAATCGAACTTCCGCTAGCCAACCGGAAATTCCACCCACCTCGCAAAATTCAGTAGACTCGCTGAGAATATTGTGGATAGGACTAACACATTTCTTTAAAAGTGACCCATCTTTGACCAGTGACTTCCTGTCTGCGCCTCACAGCTAAATGTCATTCTGGGCTGCTTGGGGTTGAGGAACCGTAGTGCTCTGTGTGGTCAACCAAGTGCACTGTCAAAGCCCTGTGTGTTTATATAGGTGCACAAATGCATGTCTGTTTATGTTTGTGTGTGAGAAATAACACTGTGGGCCCCAAGTCATCTGCAGGGTTGTTTGGTTCTCGTAAGACTGGGGTGAAGAACAGGGTGTGCGGTTACAAGGCTCCACTATAGGCCAATGACCTGAGACTCTGAGGTATGATGGATGGCAAGGACAGTGATGATACGCTAGCTGGACTGAATTTACGGGAATGAGCTGAGAGGCTGAGAAGCTGAGAGGCGGGGGTGAAACAGAGGACATGCTTGTGTTTTTATTGAGTTCTCACACAAGTTTGTGCTCTGCATGTTGCAGTTATGCTTCACGAAGTGGACTGTACAATCCCATTTCATAATGAGTTACATAAGTGTCCTTGCCAGAGGAGATGACCAAGAGCCAACAGTTGTAGGGATGTGGATTTGTGGAAACACACACACACATAGACTCCGTTTACACCTGGTATTAAGATGCGTTTTGGGTGATCCGATTATATGTGGTCAGTGCTAAATATAGGTCTATTCGGGGTCTAAAATGTTTTGTGATCGAATCACAAAAACTACTTATGAATGTGGTCAAAAATGCATGTAACCACATCACATTTGAGCTGTAAACGCTAATCCGTTCTGAATGCGTCCCGAATAGAACTTTCTACAAACGGATTTTACCTTTTCTTTCAGTTTACACACCCTCTCATATTATCATTGACTGCGAGCACACATTTGTCCAAACATTCAAATGTTTAAAATATGAATATATGTAGTATGGCTGGCTCTTAAGTATTGAGTTGGCCTATTTTTTGACAGTGCTCTCTGGTGCACATGCATAATAAAACACTGATATGGATTTATTCAACATATTTAATAGCCCAACTGTTGATGAAGATCTCTCATAAAGAGAGGGAAAAAAATTCCCTCTGTTCATTAGCATAAACATTTATCTCCAGAGAGGATGTGCAAGATTGTCCAAAACACTACAAATGCAACTAACTGTTACTAGTACTATGAATCTTTTGTAATAATTTACACTAAGTTTGTATACGTTAACATTAGTTTACACAATTGTTAACAAGAGCCAACAAAGAACAATACTTCCACAGAATTATTTATTCTTGGTTAATATTTAATTATTTTAGTTAATATTTAATATTAAATATTAAAGAGACAGATCACCCAAAAGTATAAAAGTAACCATTTATAGTAAAAAAGGACTGAAATATTTGTTTCTCATCCACAACTATCATATAGTTTCTAAAGATATGAATTTAAAGACTGGAGTCTTATTGATTACTTTTATGCTGCCTTAATATGCTTTTTGGACCTTCAGAGTCTAGATATTCTTCTAAAAATCTTTGTACACACCTGGGATGGTATGACAGTGAGTAAATGATGAGAATTTTCATTTTTGCCTGAACAATCCCTTTAATGCATTATGAACTAACATGAATTGAACAATACTTTTACAGCATTCCTTATACTTGATTAATATTAATTCTTACATATACGATACATTATAATATTAAACCTTATATACAGTATTTTAACAGTACTGAAAGGATTATATTCTGGGTTCAATACAAATTAAGCTCAATCGACAGCATTTGTGGCATAATATTGATTACCAAAAAAATTTATTTTGACTTGCCCTTCCTATTACAATGGAAGTGAATGGGGGCCAATTTTTGAATGTTAAAATACTCACTGTTTCAAATGTTTAGCTAAAAGATATTAAGGATATGTGTGTAAACATGATTTTAGTGTTATAAAATCCCTTACTAACCTTTTCTGTGTAAAGTTATAACCAATTTTACAACACTGACACCATAACGATGTAATGCCAACAAACCCTAAAATGACTGTAAAATGACAACTTAAACAACTTTACAGCTCAAATATTAAACAAGTTTTAACAGAAGAATTAATTCAAGTGCTTTTATAAAATAATAAGCTTCACATTTCTGTGTTGAAACCCTCCAAAAACTGGCCACATTTACTTCCATTGTAAGTGCCTCACTGTAACCTTGATTTTTGCTTTTTAAAGAAGAGGGACGAGTCTAAATGAATTTTTGTTGTAACCAACATTATGCCACAAATGCTGTCGATTGAGCTAAGCTTGTATTGAACCCAGAATATTCCTTTAATGCATTATAACCTAACATGAACTAACAATGACTAATAGTAGGCCTATGTTTATATATCAGTGCTAACAATAAGTAATCATTGTTAGTTCATGATACCTATTACAATAACTAATGTTAATGTATAGAACCATATTGTAAAGTGTTACCAAATGTTTTGACATGATTTTTTTTTAATATTCGACTTAATTTTTTACATTTACATTGAGCTTATTTCAGTATTTTTATTTTCTTTACTAAAGAACTTTAAACTAGAACAGAAAGTATTAGCTCAGGGTTTTCCACTTAAACAATGTCAGCGGTTCATTGCCAAATATCTTGATTGATATTCAGTCTGCAACATATAAAAAGTCTCATCTCTCATCTCATGGTAAGTAACAGAGCATTTTCAGTGAACAAAAACCACATGGAGGTCATTGTAGCTTTGATTGAATAACACTCCTTGCTATATGAGACCCTTTCCACGAGTGTGTTGGTGGACTAGGCAGCCGTCACTGCTACAGAGGATATGTGCTTCTGATTCCTGCTGAGCCCAACATTGTAAACTTACACCAGCTGCCTCCTCCTGACCCCTCTCCAAAAACATAAACCCCCTCATACACTTACTAGCTCTTTTAGGTCATTCTCTCTCTTATACACACACACTCAACCAAAATCTTCCACCCTCATCCCCCTGGAAACACATACACTCATTCTTTCTGTTCTGCTGCTTTGTTCCCCCTCAGAACACACACAAATACACTTACCCAAACTCTACACTCCTTGTTGTCTAGCTGCCTTGATTCGTAGGTTAATGGCCTGAATGGGGCCCTTCTCCATGCAAAAATTGCAGAATACTTTCCTGTCTAACACAATCTCTTATAGCACTTGAGAGAAACCTACTATAACATGATGCAACCAATGTACAGTACACTGTACTAACCATAAACAGCTTCACATGGTTTGCACAAATACAAGTAATATGCCCAGACAAGTTAATTTGTAAAAGACAATACAGAAACTCTGACAATTCCATGGTTGTTTTCTTACTTGGTTTATGCTGGTCCGTGCTGGTTTGATGTTAGTCTACCAGGTTGGACCTGCATAGCCATAAGTAGTGCACCAGTTGGTGAACCAGCAAAGAACCACCTAGTAGTCTTGCTGGTTATGCTAGTCAGTTAGCCTTTCTGGAATACCAGCATCCAAAATTAAACACATCCTATTGTTTAGTAAATTTAATTCAAGGAGACTTGCTTTCACACGTCCTTTCAAAATCTTGATCTAACAGGCACATTAGGTTCAGTGATATAAAGTTACTGCTACATACAATACAGTGCAATAAACGATCCACAGTGTAGTATAGTTGACATCTCACCTCTCTCTCTCCCTTTCTGCTTTCTCAGGAAGTTGGAAGCTCTTGACATGTCCCATAACCAGATGTCTGTGGTGCCGTCTCACCTGCCCAGGGCTTGTGCCAACTCTCCCTGCAACACAGCCACATTCATGCCACACCTCCTTACACCCTGAGTCACCTTCACCCAGGCTTAGAGTCTCTACACCTCTCCCACAATCTGTTAGAGGAGCATGGGGTGCTGGGGAAGTAATTTTGTGGTGTTTAACAAACACTGGTGGAGCTACTCTTGGACAACAACCAATTCGATAAAGTGCCCCGGAACATGCGCCACTTCAAGAACCTCCAGCTATTGCATCTAAATCACAATCAAATAAGGTTTGTATACTTCAGTTCTGTTCTAAAACCTAGTGAGCTGTCTCGATGCCTACATGGGCAGCTAGCTTGTAAGAGAGCATAAGTCATAAAAGCTCATAAGTGACTGATTTGGAATGCTCTACATAGGTAGCAACTCACTTAATGGCCACTTACTGCACTTGCATCACACAAATAGCATTCCGCACACAAAGCATACAAGATTTTTTTTTTACACTTCTAGCTCGGTTCTGTGCTTTGTTGCATTCCAAAATGTGTCAAACCACAATTCATAGCACCACGCAAGTGTTATGATAGACATCAGTGTGAACTTCTGTCATGGTGGAGCAACAGTTGAAAGAGAATATTGATGAGCAAGTCAAGATATTTAAAGCATCTTACCTTAATAATAACACATCCAGTTTAATGGCACAGATGTCTGAAAGAAACTCTATCTCCATTGAGTACTGAGGTTTGTTACCGGCACAGTAACACAAGAACGCACACAAACATGTTCGACTGGGCTTCACATTGACAATGCATTGGCCAAGCGCTCACATCTCCGTATGCACACTTGCATAAAGTATTTAATATGGCACTCTGTATAATTCAAGCAAGAAAATGTACCGTCCATATGAGAGCAACAAGTTTGACCCGACGAACTTTTGATTCCTCTTTAATTAGAATTTTCAAGCAGGAACAAACATTTCTTTATATAATAACAACAATATATGAAACGCCAGTCGAAAACTGTAATGCTCTGCGTCTTGCTTGTTACACAACTACCAAGCCCTCTCACGGCTTAGTGACACATCATATTATGTAACAGCAAAAACATAATAAAAGTATACATAATAATAGTACACACATTCTTTTTAATTGTAACAAATAAAATGCACTAAAATAATAAGTTAACAGTACTTTACATTCTCATATTTACATATTATATTATGGCTCTTACATTCTGGCCCCTAATTGTATAGGCAGGAGACTATATCATTTACCAATTAAATTAGATTGAGCCATAAACACTGAGAATAATTATCTTGTTTTCCTTTGCTTCCTGTTGAATGCAGACTTAAGCAGTCTCATCCAGAAGACAAAGCTTAGTAATAGGTCTTTCCAAAGTACTGGTTTTAGTTTGCACCACAACACATCGTACTATTCCATTTGAGTCTGGCATAGTCTTTGTGACTTTTCCCATCATCTACGAGATTCTTGGTGCACAGCGATCTACTATTAGGACCACATCTCCAATCTGCAAGTTTCTGTAGGTTTTAGACCACTTTTGACACTCTTGTAATTGAGGCAAGTACTCAGCAGTCCATCTGGTCCAGAATAAATCTGCAATGTACTGCACTTGCTTCCACTAGCGGCATGCATAAAGGTCCTGTTTTCTGAATGTGCCTAGTGGTAAGATTGGTTATGTTTTTAGCAACAATATATGATTGGGCGTTAATGCCTCAAGGTCATTGGGATCATCTGATGTCTTTGTGATCGGTCTGTCATTAACAATGGCTTCAACTTCACATAAGATGGTCTGAAGACCTTCGTCATCCAAATTTAGCTGCTTCAGCACAGATGTGAGTACTTTCTTTACAGTATGAATTTGTCTTTCCCATACACCTCCGTGATGGGTTGCTGCAGGTGGTTTAAAGATCCATTGAATGCCTTTTGGGCTCATGGCATCTTGTATCTTGGTTTGATTTAAGGTATTTATTGCTTTGTGCAATTCTTTGTCAGCCCTGATAAAGTTGGTACCTTGTTCTGAACACATAACAGCAACTTCTCCTACAAATGAAGCAGCGTAAGGCGTTTATGCAAGAGTCAGTATCTAAAGAATGAGCGACTATCTTTTTACTAGACTGTGCCTTCTTTTGACTCCTAAGGGTCTGAAAAAGGCCACGCCGACATTAGTAAAAAGAGGCTTGTCTTGTAACAAGCAATCCTCAGGCAAGTCTGCCATTTTCTGCAATTCAGATTTGGCATGCATATGTCTGCACTTTGAGCACTTTGCTATGACTTTTCTAATTGCAGAGTTAGATTTTGGAATCCAGTACTTTTGTCTCAGTTTTACAAGCATGTGGTGCCTACCACTATGTCCAAGTCCTTGTTGTATGTGTTGTAGGATAAGAGTAGTACAAAATAGCTGAATGTTTGGCCTCTTCTGGCATAGCAGATTTATTCAACCTACCCCCTACTCTCAACACTCCATCTTGCAGCACAGGGTCCAGCTTGTAGATAGAACTAATTATTTTGACTGGAGCTTTATACTTCTGCAAAGTTGCAGTCTCTTCTGAATACTTTTCTCTTTGTGTGAAGCAAATGAGTTCAATCTCAGCTTTCTCTAATTCATCCTCAGTAAGAGGATTACTCCACCTTGTTTCTTTTTTCTTTTTTCTTTTCTCCCCTTTTCTCCCCAATTTGGAATGCCCAAATGAAATGAATCTTAGTTTCCTCCGTGTCTGAGATCGTCAATCTGCACATCTTATCACGTGGCTTGTTGAGCGCGTTACCGCAGAAACATAGCGCATGTGGAGGCTTCACGCTATTCTCCACGGCATCCATGCACAACTCACCACGTGCCCCACCGAGAGCCAGAACCACGTTATAGCGACCACGAGGAGGTTACCACATGTGACTCTACCCTCCCTTGCATCTGGGCCAATTTGGTTGCTTTAGAGACCTGGCTGGAGTCACTCAGCATGCCCTGGATTCAAACTCACGACTCCAGGGGTGGTAGTCAGCATCTTTACTCGCTGAGCTACCCAGGCCCCCACTCCACCTTGTTTCTTTGTATTTTTGCATTCTTTGGTTAGGGAGAACGCTGCATTTATCAGAGCTGCATTCACTCTGATTGATTGCATCCTTTAACTCCTTTCTCTTATTCCGCCTGCATAACAGCATTTCCTTTAACCGCAGAAACCAGACTACTGCTCTCTTCAGTCGATGCCAGTTGGAGTAGTAGTTGATAAGCTTGTTTACAGTATCAATACTCTCGTCCACTGCTGTAGCATTAACTAAAGTAGGTTTCTTAACCTCAACATCATCATTGGCAATCTAAACAATGTCATCGGGTCTTTTTTTCAGCCATTCATTTCCCCCTTTCAACAAGTAACTTTGTTGTATCAACTTTGTTCATTGTATTCAACTCTCACATCTGATGAATGCATCTGCTCTTAAAACCCTTGAAGCATTATCTGCTGGATTCATCATTGTGTTGACATACCTCCATTGATTTGAACTAATTGCTTCATGAATGATAACTAGATGATTGGCTACAAAAGTTTTAAACCGAGTGGTCTTGTTCTCAATGTACTTCAACACTGTCATGCTATAAGTCTAAAACACTGATTCTTCAAGATTTAACTGCAACTTTTGTTTCAACATTTTTGTCAACCTTGACTGCAACAACAGCAGCTATCAACTCCACTCTTGGTATTGTGATCTGTCTTAATGGTGCCACTCCAAAATCTACTGGTTTGATGCATTTGGCTACTGCACACTTTGAGAGTTGCTACAAGTCTGTGAGCCAGTTGTGCCACTTTTGTTCTTGTTCATCTTGGATGTTTTCATCCCAACCCTTTTTATCTTTGCATAAGTCTCTCGGTAGTTGTTTGGCTGGCAAGACAACAGGTGCCAGGAATCCAAGAAGATTGTATACTGAGCTGACCACAGAGAGAATTCCTCGTCGGGATGACTATTTTGCTTGGATGTGCACTTTAAACGTGAACATGTCAGTTTCAGTGCGCCAATGGATACCTAGAGCTCTTTCCATAGGTAAAACATTGTGACTCAATGCAACGTCTTTGACTTCTTTAGCTCTGTCTTCTTTGGGGATAGAGGATAAAACTAGCCTGCTGTTACTAATCCACTTGGTCAAGTGGAAACCACCATTAGAGCATAGGTTTCTGAGCTTTTTTGCCAGGACACTAGCATGGTTCTCTGAGGACACAGAATTCAAATAATCATCAACATAAAAGTTCTGTAACATTGTGTCCACTACTTTGTGTGCTACTTTATGTCTAGCATCTTCTGCAGTTCTCATGAGTGCATAGGATGCACAACTTGGGGATGATGTTGCTCCAAACAGATGAACAACCATTCCTCTGTGGGCTGTGTCAAGTCACCTTCTGGCCACCATAAGAAACATAGCAGATCTGCATTTTTGTCTGGAACTTTTACTTGATAGAACATAGACTCTATATCTGCCAATAAAGCCATTGGTTCTTGTCTGAACCTACAGTAATCAGAACTCCAATCAGAGAGTTAGTGAGATCAGGTCTCTGTAGTAGCTGCTCATTCAGTGAAGTTCTTTGATAAGCTGCATTGCAATCAAAGACTACACGAATCTTATGTTTCTTAGGATGGTATATCCCATGATGGGGAATAAACCACACTCTGCCATCATCTCTGTCCAGTTGTTCTTTTGGAACTTGGACTGCATAATCTTTTGTTATGATATCCTTCATGAAGGCTTTTAGTGTTGTCACGGTACCAAAATTTCAATAGTCGGTACCGATACCAGTGAAAATTCACGTTTCTTGATACCAATTTCTATACCACAGCAAAAATATGCTAATATTATAATGTGATACTGAACACACCTGTCTAGTTATTTTTAATTATTTAACAATTATTTTAATAATTATAGTTTAATAATTATTATTTTCCAGAACTTTCCAGAACATTAAGTTTAATTTAATTTCATCATCAAAATGGTGTCTAATCAATAAATTCTTAAAATATTTAACAAGTGAAAATAGAACTTTTCAACATGTCATTGCATTTTTTTTGCCAAACTTTTATTCAACAGCTGTCTTGCTTGTGATATTTTTATAAATTATTATTATTATTATTATTACAGTGAATATTATATTTTACTATACATGATACATTTTTACATTTTTATTCAATTTCTTCAATTTCAAGCATCTAGATTTGATTTTGAATCGTGCTTTTATTATGATGTGTGTTTTTTGCTGAATGCTTCACTTTTCTGGATAAACAGTCATGACAGGCACAGTGTGATCATTGAGGACTTTTAAGTCACGTCTGAAGTCTCATCTATTTACACTGGCCTTTGAGTCTGACAAATGAAATGTAGGACACAGTTTTTGAGCGTTTGTATTTTAGACTACTGGTGTTTGTGTATGTGGTAATTTTGAAATGTTATGTTTTAAATTTTATTACTGTGAAGTCAACTCTCTTGTTTGATTCTTACTGGCACAATTGCAAGAATGGACTCACCCTCTTCGGCCCAGTACAGCCACATGATTCATGTTCAACTGAGAGCAGAGCAGTGGATACAGTCCTTTCTTCAGTGTTGCCTTCTCCTTTTGGTTTAGCAGAGAAATGATCATCCTTCTTATCAACAAGAAGTAGGCTAGGGTGTCTTTGTGAACACAGTTGGCATACCATTCTTTTTCTACCATCTTTACTGAGGTGACCCAGTGTCAAACAACCAAAGCATAAGCCTTTTGACTTTAAAAACTCAATTCTTTCTTTGGGCTGATGCTCCACACAGTTACTACAGGATTCAAGTGTGTGATTCTTCTGACAAAACAAACATGATTACATTTGAGGTTCTTTTTTGCATTAGAGTCTGGTGTTTCTTTTCCAACAGGATTAATGGATTAGAGGTCTGCAACCCGACGCAAGCCTGATGGGACCCGAGAACCCGACGGGTTTCGGGCTGGATTCGGGTCAGTTTTTCAAGTAGGACTTCAGGTCGGGTTTGAGTTTGTAATTAATGAAAAAATAAACAGGCTTACAGAGCTTGTTTCGTGCATGCGCTCTCACTCACAGACACGCAAACGGACGAGTTAGGGGCCATTCACACCAAATGTGTTTTTGCACACATCTGTTCTGTTTTCCCATTGTTTAAACACATGCTGGACAAATGTCTTTGACATTTGCACCGCGTCTCACTTTTTCTTCAGTGTCTCACGCAGGACCGGCATATTTTATATACCATGTCAAGTTAAAAATAACTTCAAATTGTCAAAAACGCATGTCGAGACACCTGCACTCTGTTTCAACCTCTGTGCTGTGTCTAGATTGTTTTCAGCGCAGTTGTCACAAAGACAATAGAGGGGACTGTTGCATTGTTTCATTTTATTTCAGATCGTTCTGCACCAAGTGAAATTTCAGCACATAAATGATAAGGCAATGCTTTTTCCCCTTCTGCTCTAGTGTACTAAGGTGCTGCCATGCCTTGTTAAATCTGTGTATGTTTACTGTTTCAGTACTGTTACGAATGTTACCTATATGTTTACATAAAATATAGCCTATTGCAACAGTACTCGCTAGGAAAAAAAAGAGATAGTAAGCAATTTCGGGTCGGGTTCGGGCTTAAAAATCTGACAGTATCATTCGGGCTGAGTAGGGTCGGGCCACACGGTCTCGTGTACGGGTCGGGTTCGAGTTTCATTTTAAGGCCCGTGCAGACCTCTATAATGGATGTGGCAAAGCTGTTACCTTTTGATGCACTTTTCTTAAGAACTTGGATATTGGAAGCCTTAGCCCCTTTTCCTTCATTGCTAACAGGAAAGCTTTGAATTTCTCCAAACAACGGATCAGTGACTACCTTATCTTCTCTCTCAATTAAGTCCACCAGGTCAGCAAACCTGGTTCTCCTTCCACGGTGTTCTTGAATATCAAAGGCTTTGCCTCTCCACTTCTCCTTCATCTTGAATGGAAGTTTTGAAATGACAACTCTGATATTAGTGGGATTGTCCATTTCGTCCATGTAATCAAGATCTTCCATTGCATTTCGACACCCAATTAGAAAGAGTGCAAATGCGTTCAATGCCTTTCCATCTTCAGACTTAATCTAAGACCAATTCAGCACTTTGTCTATATAGGCACTAGCTATTTTCAGCTCGTCACCATATTCTTTCTGCAGAAGCTCCAATGATTTCTTGTAACCTTTTTTGGGCTCCATATGTACACAACTACAGACAAGATCTTTAGCTTCTCCACTGGTGTACTGTTCCAAATAGTATAATTTATCTCTATCATATCGCTTTAGTGTTGATAGCATTTTCAAAAGCCCTGATAAAGGTTCAGCATTCCATTGGGTTACCAGTGAACACTGGAATGTCTCTTTGTTGCAAATGAGACAAATTCTGCTGTTTGACAAGCATCTCTGTTATCTCATTTTGTCATTGCATTACCTGATACAAATTCCCTTAAAGTTCTCCAGAACTGCTATATTTGACAGGTTCTTTACTAGGTCTTGTACTATGGACACTCTGGGAGGGTAGTGGCGATGTGTCTTTTTTGCTAAGTTGGGCCACAATGGAAGTGTCTTTCTGCTCCTTCTTACAGAGTACATCTGCAACTTTTGACTGACACTCACTCTTGTTTTCATGTGAGAGCTCATAACCTTTAAAAACCTGGAGCTTGGCAGAGGAAGCTGCAATTGCAATCTCCAGCTGTTCCTGTTCTGCTTTCAACCTTGCCACCTTTTGCTCAATGGGCTGTTTCTTTTTCAAAGCTGCAACACGGGCTAATAACGCTGCATCTTCTGCTTCTTGTTTAAGGTGAGCTGAAGTGCTTAAACTGTGACTGGAGCATACGTCCAGCAACTGACCCATAATTATTTTTGTGCCTTTGTGATGAAACAACAGAAATGCTGTCTTCTGGTCTGATATTATCAGCTTTGGCCTTAAGAATCCATGCTTGTCTGTTCTAAAAATTCCTCAATATATGCAGATTTGTGCTGAAACCAGTTATCATGATCTGCCTTTTGTTCTTCCTCAGACAGAATAGCTCCTAATTCAACACTGAGGCAATTGAATTCCTTATTTAACTTTGAAAAGTCTTTCAGAGTTTTTTCTTCAATATTAT
The DNA here is from genome assembly GCF_019703515.2 of Myxocyprinus asiaticus. Taxonomy (NCBI): domain Eukaryota; kingdom Metazoa; phylum Chordata; class Actinopteri; order Cypriniformes; family Catostomidae; genus Myxocyprinus; species Myxocyprinus asiaticus. Next base: position 19,198,352 of record NC_059371.1, on the reverse strand, counting down.
TCAGATTGTTCTCATCATCTTTAAGACTGTCAATCTCGTTCATAAGCTTGGTAATTTGCCCAAGTTTTGTTCTGGATTTTATCAGATTGTGAAGCTTTTCTGTCCATGCCTTTTCAGTTACTTGAATTGTCCATTTTCGTCTAATCTGCTCAGAAGATTTATTCATTTGTTATGCAGTCTCTGCCTCCTTGTGGCCAAAATCGGTACTGCAATCTGCCGAGTCATTGTCATTCATTTTGCATAATCAATGCACAAATTACCAAATGCAACAATCATTAAACATCTTACCAGTAGAAGAGTTCCAGGGCAATCGCATCAACGAGAAAGTCATTTCTTGGAGATGGACATTCTTTTCGTGCATTCTCCATAGCACACAAAGAGCTGATCAGACAGTATGAACTGGCGGGTGTGCTCAACGTATACGTGTAGTGCCCGCACAGGGCATAACAAATGCAAGGGTTGTTCCTCATCCAAAATAAATGGAGGAGGGAAGAAAGCTTGAAGGTGAACCACCTGTACTCTGAAGGCCGTGGTTAGAACCTTAGGCACATAGACTTTTCTGCATAACACCTTGTTGGTAGAAGGCTGGAGCTGTCCATTGTGCTAGAGCAGCCAGACAGTGGTGATGTCCCTGAACTCAGCACGGCCACGACACGGTGTAGTACCTCAGGCTCCGCCCCGCCGCGAGGCCCCACCCACCGGTACGTCCAACGAGATTGTCCCTTCGGCCGAGATGAAGAAGGGGTTTTACAGCCCCTACTTCATTGTACCGGAAAAAGGCGGTGGGTTGTGGCCAATCTTGGACCTGCGAGTACTGAACCGGGCTTTACACAGACTCCCATTCAAGATGCTGATGCAAAGACGCATTCTAGCAAGCGTCCGGCATCAAGATTGGTTCGCGGCTGTAGACCTGAAGGACACGTACTTCCACGTCTCGATTCTACCTCGACACAGACCCTTCCTGCGGTTTGCATTCGAGGGTCGGGCGTATCAGTACAAGGTCCTTCCTTTCGGTCTGTCCTTGTCCCCTCGAGTCTTCACGAAGGTCGCAAAGGCAGCCCTTGCCCCGCTAAGGGAAGTGGGCATTCGCATCCTCAACTATCTTGACGATTGGCTAATCCTAGCTCACTCTCGGGATATGTTGTGTGCACACAGGGACCTGGTGCTCTCGCATCTCAGCCGACTAGGGCTTCAGGTCAACTGGGAAAAGAGCAAGCTCCTCCTGGTTCAGAGCATCTCTTTTCTCGGTTTGGAGTTGGACTCAGTCTCGTTGACGGCGCGCCTCACAAATGAGCGAGCACAGTCGGTGCTGACCTGTTTGAAGGCGTTCAGAAAGAAACAGTGGTTCCACTGAAACTCTTTCAGAGGCTCCTGGGGCATATGGCATCAGGCGTGGCTGACTCGGAATCCGGGATCGGGATTTATTGAGGAGGATCCGCTTAAGCGAATGTCTCTAATACCAGCTCAACATATTTCTCCCATGTGTAATCTCCAGTTGCCGTCAACTCTCTCCACTGGTGTGCAATGAGTCCGATTTGATACATGGATTTTAGGGTAGAATCAGAAAACTCTGTGTATCTGTCAAGGATTCTAAACAGATATTCTAATGTTATTTAGAATGATTCTAAACAGGAATATTCCTAGATGGGTAAGTTCGCTCGGGTCAGCTGAATGAAAGAAGCCACTAGATCCATTTTGGTCGGTCAGTTGTTCTGTTACAATGAGGGAGGCCACAAGAGCAAGATCTAAACGCAGCTTTGTTTAATAATAATAAAACAAAATACAAAGCAGGATAACGCTGAAACAAGACAAGACAGGAAACCAGGAAGCAAAACAAAAGGTAAACAAACAGAACTAGAACTGGAGCATGAACTGGATAGAAACATTAACAACTGACAAAGGGCAACAGACATCAGGGCAATATATACACAAGGGATAATTAGGTAAATGAAACACAGGTGAAAACAATAGGGAACAGCTGGTAGCGATCAGGGCAGGGAATCATGGGAAATGTAGTCCAGGGAACAGATGACAGAGGCAAAACACAGGGCAGACAACAGTGAATCGTAACAACTAGTAACAAAATGAATTTTTGCCACATCCACTCTTGGTAAAGCTGCCTGCCACAAAACAATCAAATCCTATCTTGATTTTGGTCCTTTTTTCCTTTTCTTTTTCTTTTTTTTTTTTCTTTTTTATCTAACATCAGATTCCTGGAGTTTTGACAATTAATAAAAAACTTTTTGTGAGGCATTGTTGGGCTCTACCTCAATGTCTGATGGTACATTTTCAAATGTCAAAAAGAAAAAAAAAAAGAAAAAAATGTTATAAATTATGTATTTATGTAAAAAAAATAAATGAAAAGGAAAACATAAAATATAAAAGTGTGGCATGCTCTCAACACAATAAATCATATGGCTTTGTCTTTTCAGCTCTGTCCCAGTGAAGTATGTGTGTAAGATTAAAAGGACTGAGCCATCTCACCTGGCGGCTGTCCATTTAGAGTACAACTACATAGATGTGAAGAAAATCCCCCATACTGTTTTCTCCTGCATCCGGGACCCCAGCAAAATCATACTGGAGCCCCAGACCTAAACATAGGGACAGCAGACTCCTGCATAATCATCTGTAACCCTGCCACTTCACAGCCTCCCTTCTACTCCTCCTTTCATCCACTCTCATCCTGTCATTCATTCTTACCTTTAAATACTGTAAACACTTTATCCATTAGATCTATTAATAGCATGCAGTCTTGCTCTTGAAATGTACATTTACATCATGCTCTGTATCCTTTAGCATAAAAAACATGATCTTGTCTCTGTTTAGGATGTAACAGGCATCTACTGGACAACTCTAGTCTTTAGGCCATATCTTTGAGCAGCACCACCAAGGTTGCTCATTTTGGATGCAGTTTTTTAAATGACAGATTATCAAGGTTTATGCTGATGGATTGCAACTTGTCATGAACTGTTGTTTATGATCAGTGTGACTGTTTTTGTTATACAGATGTAATTTCTGGCTTCATGTAAATGTTTTTTTGCTATTTTCACAACTTGGCTCAGAAATATACCGTAACGTTGTAAGAAAGTTAATTCTTTTCATGTATAATTTGGTGCATCTGCACATTGTACATTTGGTAGATGATTTAATTATCTGATGTTGTCAAACTCTGCTCTGTCACAATAAACCATTTAATTTAAAATACCTTATTTAACACATTTGCCTTGTTTTTATTTAATAATTTAATTGAATACAATTGCAAGAAAGTGAATGAATGCTTTAGAAGCAGATATGCTCCCTACGTATGCTAAATTTCCACATTTACTACAGCAGTAACACTTTACAATAAGGTTCAATATATTAATATTAGTTCACGCATTTGGTATCATGCAGACTGTATCAATTACATTTTTTTACAGCATTGATTGTTGATTAATATAAATTTGTAAATATACTATTGTTCATTGTTAGTTCATAATGCATTAACTAATGTTAAAATATGCAACATTTAATGTAAAAATGTATTCGTATGTAGAAATGAATGTAAACCAAAATAAATAAATGTTGTAAAAGGATTGTTCATTGTCAGTTCATGTTTAGTATTGCTTAACGTCAGTGGCGGCCCATGCATTTTAAGTCTAGGCCTTCAGTGCGATTCATGCCATTAAGAAAACACAGTTTCACAATGAATAAGACACCGTATGCCTATCATACATTACGTGGCAGTCAACTAAAAACACCAATTGACATTTTAAAAACATGTCCACACATGAAAGCCAGAACCAAGGAGGTCTAATATGAAGAAAAAGCTCTCTAATTATATTTGCGATTTAAATGTTGCTTGCAATAAATTTTGTTTCATAATGTTACATGGATACTTTTCAAAACTTGATCCGACACTGAATGCTCAAGCAGCCTAATTTACACTTAGAAAACTCCTGATGTTGATATAACAATGCAAAAAGCACTTACCAATTTACTTGAAGTGAAAATCAGTCCTCCTTTCCTGTTTAATTAATCAATCACATGGTCATGCAGAACATCTCGTGTTTTTAAATCCATTAGGATCTCTTTCTCAATGGTGATGATGCAGTGATGACAGCTGACTCGTCAGCAAGATCTCGTGCTCTTCACTTTCAAATTACGTACATCACTTAAAGCATGATTGCGTCACTCAAGGCCAGCTAGAAGGCCTGGGGCACGTTCAATCTCGATAGTGTGCACCGTTTTGATACAGTTTCCGGGTTGAACGCCATCACTATAACAAGAAACAGGTGTTAGAGATAATGAAAACCCAGGTGACAAGCCTCACCGCTCTCTCTCTCCAGCAGACAGACACACGACCACGCCCCCATCCCCACAACAGCACACGCACAGCTACCAGTTTTTATGTGCAGTCTTTGAGAGTTTTGTGACAGCATTACACTACAGAGTGTAGATGATATTTTGAATGGCAAGGTAATTAGTTTAGAACTTTTGAGCTGTGATGTCTGCTGAGCTCAGGCGTGAATGAAGCATACAGGTCTGAAAAGGGCCTCTCTGTGCATGATCAGTAGCACCACCTCTAGGTAAAGAATGGCTTACTTCAATAATATAAGAACCACAAGTCAGATTTTTCATAACCAAGAAATCTATCATTGTGTCTCAGGATAAGTTTTTTCTATCTCACATTTCTAAATGATTTACATTAAGCTGTGGATGCTCCCAATGGCCTGAACATTCAGAGATACTCGCATAACACATTTGGTTTGAATTAAATTAAAATGATGGCATGTGGACGCACTCAAAGTCCTCTTTTAAGGAAGTCAGCCCACTCAGTGGTCATCTTGCTAATGCTCTCGGGCAATAATTTGCAGTCATGAAATTACAGCCTCTATACTTGACTGCCTGGGAGAAGATCAAAATCTAACTATAACAGTTTGATAAATTTGCATTTCAATAGGTATAGGTGAAAAAAAAAAAATAAATAACATGGACATGATCTTTATTTTTCAACATCAAGATTTTAGGATAATATATAAGAGAAAGTGGAAATTCACCATTGCAAAACACAAAGCATGTGTTCTTGCAGCCCCTATGTTCTCAGAGCAGCAGGAGCAAAAGGAAAACAAATACTGTTAAAGATGTTGGGGCCAAGCACAGAGACACAAGTTAAACATATAAGTGTTCCTCTCCAACCAGCTGCTGTAGAACAAAAATAAATGCATCTGAAATTTGTGAAGTCACATAAGTGATGAGACGAGAGAAAGAGGATCTAAGAGCAGGCTTTTAATTGAAACTCAGAAAATAAACACAAGAAACAAGGAACAGAACAAACCACTACAGCCATGAATAGATAAGAACTGACAAAGAACACAGGGATTAAATACACAATGAACTAATGAGAAAACAAGGAACACCTGGAACTAATAAACACAACTACAAATCCCCTAAGCCAGTGTTTCCCAAACTGGGGTTCGTGAGGTGACAATGGTGATACGCAAATAACATTCTGAGATTTACCGTTCCTTCAATTTCATCACAATCTAAAATAACATTCAAACCCAGTTCATGTATTTCTCACTGACAAAAATAATTTTGTGTGCCCTCTAGTGTAGAAACACCAAAATGGTTGTGTCATAAAGGTCAGAAAAATATGCAATGAAATAACCTTATCTTTTGCGGTTAAAAAATGCATCTACTCATGCATCGTGCGTCACACAAGTATCTTTTTTCGCCAGCCCAGCACACTGCTTGGTGACGTAGCTTAGTGATAGCAAGTAAAATACTTCACTGTTTTACCAGACTCGCACATGTCAGTCGTCCATGATTTTAGTTTTCGCAGTTTAAAACATAATTTGTATTTAAGGTTAGATGCATAGGGATTTTTGATTCTGATGGTATAAGTTCAAAAGCTTTGACGACAGGTATCAGACTTGCTTGCATGCTAGAGACCTGGGGTACGCAAAAGGATGTTGAATGTTTGAAGGGGTACGCCAGCGTAAAAAGTTTGGGAACCACTGCCCTAAGCAAACAAAAGACAAGTGAACAATAAACATACATAGCGACCCCTAGTGGTCGCCAGAGTAATCCTCACAGAGCCCCCCTTCTTCTTGCCCTAGGTTGGGGGTTGGTCATCTTGTAGAACAGACCTAGGCAACTTCCGGCCCGCGGGAAAATAAACTGAAAATATTCCGCATAATGTTATACATATTTTGTGCAGTCTGGCAACCATGCATGGGAATGTGCTCTTTCTAGTTCTCTCTTTCCCCTTTGAACAAATTTAGCAATCTCTAGTGCAATATTCTGCTCAAGGAAAAGTGTTATACGGCCACTCTGTGTCCATTCTGGAGGCTGCTCGTGATGTTTGGTGCTACTAAGTTTGCAGGAAACCTTCTCAGAGATTAAATTAAATATAAAAGTATCTCGGCATCACTGACACGCGGAGGGGTAATCATTGACACGAGCAAAAGCAAGCGAGATACGAATATGTATATATTTTTTTATTTGTGCAATTTAGAAATATTGAAGTCCCCTCACACCTGTATGTTAATCTAACTCTTGCAGTAATCATTTATCATAGTCATGCAGCCTGTTTTATTCAGTTGTGTGCTGAATGAAAAGTCAAACCATTTACGAGACAAGCATCATGACCCTTTTAGCATGTAAATGGGTAATGTTTTGAGAATAAAATAAGTAAACTTGCCCGCTTTGCGACAAACATTAAACGTTCTATAATTTTATTTATTTATTTATTAAAACAGCCCCCTGTTGTAGAGAGTGTTAAATTGAATAACACATTAACAGGTATGTAGAGATGGTAAAATAAATAATTTATAATAAGCTCAGCATTTATTAAATTTTTTAATGCCTGATAGAAAATTATCTACCTTTGTAGAGCAATACAGTACTTGAGGCAATTGCAGAATCCTTTTTGGACTCAAGATGGCGGTGAGTATGGCTGCTGCGTTGCGAGCTCCGACACAACATTGTAGTGTTTTGTTTGTTTTGTTTACAATTCTTATGTTTTTTTCTTGGATGTTGTCTGCCTTATTGTCAACGACAGACAAACACTTTTGGACATTGGTTCTGCAATTACACACCGTAAACTGGACTTCAAATTCCTCAATGCCGACCCGCTGTTTACACACCAGTGGCGCCCTTTGTCTGGGCAGCCCGGCCACGAAAACGCAAAAGGAAAAAGGGAAACAGAGCCGGCGTTCTCATCAGAGTAAGACGTCGTGCAAATCGACCCCCGCTACCCAGTATTCTACTGGCAAATGTTCAGTCTCTGGACAACAAGCTCTGCGAGCTGAGAGCGCGGATCTCTTTCCAACGAGAGATGAGGGACTGCTGCATTATCTGCCTTACGGAAACTTGGATGTCTGCTGAGATTCCAGATTCAGACATTGAACCCGCGGGGTTCTCCGTGCACCGAGTGGACAGACCGAAAGACCTCTCAGGTAAAAGCAGAGGTGGTGGTGTATGTTTTATGAACAACAAATCCTGGTGTGATCAGAGGAACGTACATTCTATCAAGTTTTTCTGCTCTCCTGATCTGGAATTTCTCATGCTCCTGTGTCGACCATTCTGGCTACTGAGGGAATTCACACTGCTGTGTACATCCCGCCACAAGCCGACACAGACCGGGCACTCAAGGAACTGTATGAGATTATAAGCAAGCAGGAAACCGCGCACCCTGAGGCCGCGTTCATTGTGACCGGGTAATTTAATAAAGCCAGTTTCAAATCAGTCGCACCAAAATACCACCAACACATTTGTTTTAACACACGAGGGGACCGGGTTTTGGACCATTGCTACTCTCCCTTCTGGGACGGTTACAAATCCCTCCCTCGCCCATTATTTGGCAAATCGGACCACTCTTCCATTCTGCTTCTGCCCACTTACAGGCAGAAACTAAAGCAGGAAGCACCCACACACAGAACAATCCAGTACTGGTTGGACCAATCAGACTCTACGCTACAAGACTGTTTTGATCACACGGACTGGGAGATGTTCCGGTCCGCCTCTGATGACAACATCGAGCTTTACGCTGATAGCGTAACGTGTTTCATCAGAAAGTGTGTAGAGGACGTCTTTCTGACCAGAACAATACGGATCTACCCGAACCAGAAACCTTGGATTAATAGCGATGTTCACGCGGCACTTGATGTGCGGACCTTCGCTTTTAATTCCGGGAACGCGGAGGAGCATAAACAAGCCAGTTAGAACAGCAAAACATCAGTACAGGAACAAGACTGAAGGACAGTTCAACACCACCAACTCTAGAAGCATGTGGCAGGGAATTAATATCATCACAGACTTTAAAGGGAATAAAAACTCCGCCGTGAACACCGCTGCCTCTCTCCCGGATGAGCTAAATACTTTTTATGCTCCTTTCGAGGGAAATAGCACCACCCTTACGGAGAGAGCTCTCACGGCTGAAGCTACAGAGGTTAGTTCACTCTCCGTCTCTGTAGCGGATGTTACCCGATCCTTCCGACGGGTGAATATCCGCAAATCCGTGGGTCCAGACGGCATTCCGGGCCGCGTCATCAGAGCGTGCGCAAACCAAATGACTGGTGTTTTTATGGACATTTTCAACCTTTCCCTCTCTTTGTCTGTAGTCCCCACATGCTTTAAAACGTCCGCCATTGTGCCTGTTCCAAAGCAATCCAAAATCACTTGCTTAAATGACTGGCGTCCTGTTGCTCTGACCCCCATAATCAGCAAATGCTTTGAGAGACTAATCAGAGATTACATCTGCTCTGTGCTGCCTCCATCACTAGACCCATTGCAGTTTGCTTACCACAACAACCGCTCCACTGATGATGCCATTGCATCTACAATACACACTGCTCTCTCCCACCTGAAAAAAATGAACACTTATGTGAGAATGCTGTTTGTAGACTACAGCTCAGCATTCAACACCATAGTGCCCTCCAAGCTTGATGAGAAACTCCGGGCTCTGGGCTTAAACAGCTCGCTGTGCAGCTGGATCCTGGACTTCCTGTCAAGCAGACGCCAGGTGGTTAGAATGGGCAGCAACATCTCCTCATCACTGACCCTCAACACTGGAGCCCTGCAGGGCTGTTTTCTCAGCCCACTCCTGTATTCCCTGTACACACATGACTGTGTGGCAACACACAGCTCCAATGCCATTATTAAGTTTGCTGATGATACGACGGTGGTAGGTCTGATCACTGACAATGATGAAACAGCCTACAGAGAGGAGGTGCGCACTCTGACACACAGGTGTCAGGAGCACAACCTCTCCCTCAACGTCAGTAAGACAAAGGAGCTTGTGGTGGACTTCAGGAGAAGAGATAGAGAACACAGTCCCATCACCATCAATGGCGCACCAGTGGAGAGAGTCAGCAGATTCAAGTTCCTGGGTGTCCACATCACTGAGGAACTCACATGGTCCATCCACACTGAAGTCGTTGTGAAGAAGGCTCATCAGCACCTCTTCTTCCTGAGACGGCTGAGGAAGTTTGGAATGAACCGCCACATCCTCACACGGTTCTACACCTGCACTGTAGAGAGCATCCTGACTGGCTGCATCTCCGCCCGCAAAGCACTGCAAAGGGTGGTGCGAACTGCCAGACACATCATCGGAGGTGAGCTTCCCTCCCTCCAGGACATATATACCAGGCGGTGTGTGAAAAAAGCTCGGAGGATCATCAGAGACTCCAGCCACCCGGGCCATGGGCTGTTCTCACTGCTACCATCAGGCAGGCGGTATCGCAGCACCAGGACCCGCACCAGCCAACTTCGTGATAGCTTCTTCCCCTAAGCAATCAGACTTTTGAACTCTTGATCTCCCACGATCAAAATACATCAGCACTGCACTTTATTACTCTTATATCTCATAAATTATATTATTATTATTATATTATATTCTCTCTTAACAACACACTGGCAACTTACTATCAACCGACAGCCTGAATGTCAATACAGTACAATACAACATACTGTACATTTTATATATACTATATATATATATTGTATAATGTGTATTCTATATTGTGTGTATTGTATATTGTACATTGAATGTTATTATTTGTATATTGTGTTATGTGTAATTATGTGTATACTAGATTTTTTATTGTGTTGTAAATCTTATGTTTATTGTAAATTGGTATATGTCTCATCACTGTCACGACTACTATGTTGCTCGGAACTGCACCCAAGAATTTCACACACTATTGCACTTGTGTATATGGTTGTGTGACAATAAAAGTGATTTGATTTGATTTGAATAGTCCCATTAGTCACATATACACTTCAGAAAATTGAGTACACAACTATTTCTGAGCTTAAAAGATACAAAAATCAAATCAATGCGGAACATTGTATCTCAGAAGGAATACAATGTGGCCCCCTATGCACTACTTAAAGCCCGATGTGGCCCCTTTACCAAAATAGTTGCCCACCCCTGTTATAGAACATGCTAAACTTAAATCTAATTATGTTACAATTTAAAAGCAAATGCACATTGTTCTTAAGGAGGGAAACAAACACCTTAACACAACTAACTTTTACTCATGTTGTAATGAAAACATTTGCGTTAAATTATAAAAGAGTTTAAAATTCTTCACAGTGGCGTGAAGCATTTTCACTAGTGAATCCCACTATGCATTTGCGAGAAAAAAAAATTCCAAAAGAAAAAAAAACACAAAAAATACAAATACAAATAAAATATTGATTCAACAAAAATGGAGAACACATAAATATAATACAAATAACAGTGAAATATTTTACAGTGTGTTGGTCGAGTGGTCTTTTGATCTCAAGTTGTATGATATATTTGATCAATGTTATTGTTGCTTTGGATGTGAGTGATTTCGGATTCAAACCTCCTTCATGTATACACATTTTTAACAACTAGGCAAAATCGTTACTGCATATCAGTAATTAAAAGTATATACAGTATATTGTCATTAATATTTTTTATTGATTCCAAACTCAAATCAACACAAACAGTCCATGAAAACACGGAATCAACTTTCAACAACTATATGATTTATTTTTCTCCATATGTGGCAACACTTCTAAACTCACCAGGGCGTGATCCAAGACTAAGATGTTTCCAACTGAGCAATCTACAACAGATGAAATGAGGGACTTAGATAAAAAATAATAACAAATAAATAAATAAATAAATAATCTATTCTAGAATAAATCTTATGGACTGATGAAAAAAATGTATAGTGCCTACCAGATGGGTTCAAAATTCTGCAAATATCTGCAAGACCAAGATTTTTACACATCCTGTGAAGCGTCAATGTTGCTCGAGGGGGTTTACACACTTTTGCTTCACTATTATCAAGAACTGAGTCCATCAAAAGATTAAAGTCTCCTCCCAATATTATATCATGAGGGGTGCCAGCGGCTTGCAACATCCCTTTGAGATCAATAAAAAAGCCCTGATCATCAACGTTAGGTGCATAAATATTAGCCAAAACCAACCTTTGCCCCTGAACTTCTGCTAAAACAATAACGATTCTCCTTAATTTATCTTTAATCTGTTTGAGAAATTTGAATTGTAGATGTTTACTTATCAATGTAATGACTCCTCTGCTCTTACTTGAGCCAGCACTAAAGAAAACATGCCCACCCCCATATCTTCCCAAATTTTTCAGCTTCCTGCGAGGAAATATGTGTTTCTTGAAGAAACACTATATCAAATTTCTTACACTTAAGAAAATAAATAACCTTCCTTCTTTTTATGGGATGCCCCAACCCATTCACATTCCACATGGAGAAAGATAACTCACTCATATTAACATTTGACATTTTGATAAAAGTAGAAAAAATAAATTGTGTGTCAAAAACAAGATTATACAGACCACATTCCAACATTAGTGCAACAATCATACCCCCAAACCAAACAAACAGAAAAAAGAGAAACGTGCGCATTATCCCCGCGCACGACAGCGCCAACCGGCATCAATCCCTCTAAACTCAACAGGTCCATGTACGCCTACGAGAGCCCCTGTGACAACTTTGCCATCGGATTGCTCAAGTCAGGTGCTTCTGCACAAATTTTGTGAGGCAAAATTACATAACAGAAAATACTTTGTAAAACAAACCCCAGCCAATAGGCAGAATAAACACAAAGCACATGTAGATTCATTCACAGAACTGTCTCGAAGGTGTGTTCTTCCACAAAACAAATTCCAGCTGATATAAAGCCGTTCAGTTTCCTCAGACAGACAAACAAGTGTTCAGTGAGCCGGCTGTTTATGAGTGCAGCAGATGACATAAACATTCCAATGTCCCGCAAAAATACTCCACAAAACAAACTCCAGCCAACAGGAGGCATAAGCACAAAGAACTAACAGATTCATCCACAACTGTCCCAAAGCAGTGTTATTCCACAAAACAAACTCCAGCTGCTAGGCAGAACCAGCACAAAAAGAAACAAAACAGGCGTTCCGGTTCCTCGGATGGTCAAGAGTGTATTAAGCGAGTCAACATAAAACCCCCATTGTTTCTATGAAGGACAGTGTTTGCTTGGGACATGTAAATACTTTGCGGCCATCCTTTGTGTCTATTCTCAGTTTGGTACAAAAGCGACCTTCTGTTGATTGTAAGAGTTTCTTACATTCCTTGAATCGATCATGTTTCTCTCTTGTCGAATTCGCAAAGTCCGGGAACAAGAAAATATTATGATTCTTCCAAGAAAGCTTTCCTTTGCTCCTCGCCTCGCGCAACACAAGATCTTTATCGGATGATCTCAGAAATTTGGCCAGAATTGATCGGGCCCTGTCCCCCTCAGCAGATCTGCGAGCCGGGACTCTGTAAACTCGCTCGATTTCCAGCTTGTGGCCTGTTATGTCGAGCAGACTCGGGAAGAGCTCATCTAAGAATTTCACCATATCTCTGCCTTCTTCATGTTCAGGAATTCCAACAATCCGTACATTATTTCGTCGACTCCTATTTTCAAGATCTTCCAGCTTTTCCAAAATGCTTTCCACGTCTATCTTGGTGCTAGCAGATTAGCGAATAATTCCCTTTCTGATGACTCCAGATAATCGATCCATTTCTCAACATCTGCCACTCTTGTAACCAACTCAGAGAATTTTGTTTCCATCACCATAATCGATCGACGTATTACAGCGAGATCCTCCAAGTCAGCAACAACCTTTGTCAGCATCACAGACATATTGGACAGTTGACTCTGGATTTCTCCCGTCGCACCGTCCAAACCGAGTCTTGAGCACGTAAGTGTCTTTTAATGTCTCCAGAGCCCGAGGATTTGACTTCTTTGCCATGTTTACCTCAAAGAACAAATATGTAGCTGGGTGTATCGAATCTCACCAGATTATAACATGAAAATAATTAAAAAACTAGCAAAGTGCACAGAGCTCGTCGTTTACACGTCTGCTCCTCGCATGACGTCACGTGACCTTCAGTTGATGCCATTCTTTGAAACAGAGATCAGACCACAGCGCGGTATGGCTACTAGCCCGCAACTGACTAGAGCGAAGCATAATTAACTTGAAATATTTTTTAACAAGTACACTTGCTAAATAGAGATGGAATGTGTCAAATGGATCAAGCAAAAACTGCAACAGAGAATACAATAAATGGGATGGATTGACAAACAAGCATTTTCTTTTCTTTTTGGAATCGAAGGTGCCGGAACGTCGTTCTGGACCGTACTGACCCAATTTAACCCCTGGTTTTGTATAACATATCTGACAGTGATTTTAGCTTGGGGGAGCATATTTGAATAAAACAAAAATGCCATTTATTTTCATCAAAACATCTTCCCCAACAATGTCTGAAATCAACCTGAAAACAATAGGTTACACCAACAAAACAAAATTTTAAGGGTTGGTCCAGTATTGCACCTTAAGGTAACAATGGCAGGTTACCACTTTTTACAGTGAAGTACGTTCCTTTGTGGTAAACAGAGCGGAATTTCTGAATTCTTGTGTGAACGCGCCAATGTGATGACATCACGCGACAGTGACGGGAGGCATTGAGTGTTTACAGGAAGCGATTTTTTTAAATTGAGTGGATTACTTCGATGCTGCCTAAATATGCTTTTTGGACTATCAAAAATTGGTGTCCATTCACTTGCATTGGATGAAGCTAAAAACTTGGGATACTTTCCTAAAAATCTTAAATCCTGTTCTGATGAAGAAAGAAAGCCATATACAGCTTGGGTGGCCTGAGGGTGAGTAAATTATCAGCAAATTTTCATTTTTGGGTGAACTAATCCTTTAAGAAGACATTAATTTAACAGCTGGAGTCGTATTGATGACGTTTATGATGAGTGTTTTGGAACTTCAAAAGAGAAATCGCCATTCACTTGCATTTTAAGGACCTACTGAGCTAAGAAATGATTCAGTTTTTCTTCAAATGTATTCTGGTGAAGAAAGAAAGTCATAAACACCTGGGATATCATGAGGGTGAGTAAATAATGAGAGAATTGTCATTTTTGGGTGAACTATCCCTTTAAGCCTCTTCAGATATACAAAAAGCAATCTCTGAGAAACAAATATTTTCTATGTAGTAGTTTTATCAATGGTTCTGACATCCATTGTCAGCTGCACTTACTAACCTGATGGCATAAGCTTTGACTGGCAGAGAATCTTTGGATTTAGGAATAAGATCCAAAAGGAGATCCTTCTTATCCTTCATATCCTCTTTGGCCCACAAACAAGTACTGTTCTTTCTTCAGCCTCAAGTTTTTTTAAAAATGTTTCTTTTTTTTTAAAGCTGGCTCTGCCATGGAAAGCAAGACTGGCCTTTACATAAGCTCACAGACATGCAAGAGCAGCTAATCTTATTTTCTCTCAGATTCTCTTTCTAGTCCTTTAGTCAGACTTGTCAGTTGCCTTTATTTAAAAGTGTCCCTGTGAAAATTGCAAGAATTTTAACATTTTCAAGTTTAAAGCCTTTGTCCTGGCAATTAACAAGTTAAAACTCAGTTGGTAAAGTTAGTCGACCAAATAGGCTATGGACTGTCTCATAAAGCTGGTTAACCAAGATTGTTTAGCTGGTTAAGTGAGTGTAGAAGACTTGTAATTTTCAATATAACAAATTAATATTATCATAGTCAATGCTAAAAGAATTTACCTTTTCGAAAGAGCAAGAATTTATTTGTCCATCTGTGCTGTCCTCTTTCTACCCTTTTCCAGCAACAGCAGCATCCTGTGTTTGTTATTAAAGGGAGGCAGAAGGGGCAGTGGCCCTTAAAACACCCTTACTGGATGGTTAGCCCAATCCAAATTTACAGAGAGTGCAAAGAAAATGGAATGAGTGAGACAGAGAGGAGAAAGGATTCAATTCACAGACACACTTAGCATATAGAGGCACTTGATAATGAACAGACACCAACCAGTGTAGTTTAGTCATGTCTTATGAAGCTCATCCATATACAGATTTATTACTACAGTAGGATCACATTAAAAAGATGAAGAGGACAGTAGAAGGATGACAGTAGACGGTAAATGTGTGTAGCAAATTTTAAGATGAGATAATGAACTTTCAAGCTACATTACAGAGAGTTCTTCGGCCTTTTTTAGGACAAGGATCCCTTAGTGGATAAAAAGACATACTGTTTAAAATTGAGTGTTACATTGTCAACCAGGTCAATAATTACATGAATATAGTGAATGTATTCACACACTTTGTTATGACACTTGCATTGCACAGGCATTAAAATAATCTTTAGTGATTTGTTTAACATGTTATCTTTTCACACACACACAAAAAATACATTGACTGATACTCTTCATCAATAAAGAATCTCTGAGCCAAAGATTGCACTGACCAATTATGTTTTTCTTTTATTAATCTGCAAAATATGGTGAAAATGCCATTTTAAATAGGCATTCTTGCTGCTGCTTAACGGAAGCAATGATTTAGAGTTAAAAAGTACTTAAATATTCATCTTTTCGCACCAAAAGTGACCGTTTGGCTTTAGAAGACATTATTTTAGCCGCTGGAGTCATATGGATGACATTTATGCTGACTTTCCGTACTGAAATATTACACAATAAAATAAGCAAAATTTTACCATTTATTTTTCACATTTTAAAATCAGCTATACCTGTCCTCACTCAACTAAAACAACACTGACAATAGCAAACTCTTAAAGGAACATCTTCCATAGCCTTCTAGCCAGGACTGTTTAACTAACTGTGCAAGATGTACTGACATCGAAACTCTTGTCTTTAGGATGAAAAGTCTTATTTAGCACCAGGAAACTGCTTACCCTTTTCCATTTCAGAATATCTACCAGTTTTCTCTTCAAATGCCTTCAGCTGCAGTCAGTGGGTTGGTGCTGGCAGCAGCACAGACTTAATTCTGAAATGAATGATAGAGCAGGTTGCCAATGGTCAATAGAAAACAGACCTGAAATTCAGCATCTTCATAAATTAAGCTGTGCTTTCTATTGCTCAGCATTACACAGAAAAAGCGAGCATGTTCACAAATCATGATGATGAACATATATTAGTATAAAACTAAAATGGTAAAAACCCTTTAAGTTCAGCCTCTATCATGTAATTTAAAGTATCTGTTCCTAATGCATCTTCTTCCATTCAAATTTTTTTTGCATTTTACAGCTACAGTTCATCGAGTTCAGCAAGACACAGGCTGAGGCTATTTTCTTTCCCAATATAGATATGTCTTTACAGTTAACAACTAATGATTAAACTTGGATGCAATTATGAGATTAAACCGTTGCCTTTAGGTTTTACATTCCTCAGTTTTACACCTGTCTACCTGATAATCATATGCACCCACAAAACATCCTCATACCATGATCCACTGCCATTGATTTGTAAGAGAAAATTTAGTGATGAGTGATTATAAAACATACAAAACGTACACACATTTACCATTATAGTTTCCTACAAAATACCATAGTTAGGCAACAGTTATTTATCGAACAAAACTGTGGTACTAACCTGTCTTAAAAAAAAATAAAATAAACAGAGTGACTATTTGCACTATATTACACAGCGCCCATGTGCCCAACATGTGTATTCCTTGGGATATCTCTTCTGTTCATTAACATATTATTAACTTCCGCATGTTTGGTATTGCTGAAGGTCTTTTTTAAATAATTCTGGTAACCCATAAGTAATAAGTCAAGTGTTATCACATAAGTATGAAGGAATTACTAATGATCTGGACCATTATTCTAAAGTGAGGAACATAGTAATGCATTATTAATTAATGAGATCTTATTGTTTCCTTCCTTGGGAGTTAAAGGGTATCTGGACCATTACTCTAAAGTGAAAACACATTATAAACCATTAATAGTAAGTGAGGTGTTACTTGGCAGTAATGAATACTCAAGTGTTTGTTCCAAAATTTTATTCATTTAATCAAACAGATAGTTAACAAACATTCACAATACGTACAGTTTTTATCAAATTAATTTGACATGTTTCCTCCTTTGCCTATGTTCGGTCTGAACAGAACAGAATGTATGTTGAAGTTTACCGCGTGCAGGCGGATCGACGGGAGGGAGGAGCAAAATCGCACTCGCTCTTCTTTCAGTTTCAGAGCGAGCATTGAATATGGCGAAGCTGGATGGACATGACACTCATTCCCCCCCCCCCCCCCCATTGGATCCATTAAGTTACTCAGAAAAAAAAGCACTTTGCATAAAATTAAACACTTCTTGTAAGATGTGTATCTTACAATAAACAGTATATTTGAGTAAAAAAAATAATTTTAAAAATGTTTTGTAAAAAACAAAAAAAACAAAAAAAAATGTTTTGTATATTCAAGTGTGTATTCATTAATTAATAATGCATTACCATGACCCTCACTTTAAAATAATTAGTCATTCCTTCATGTTTATGTGATAACACTTGACTCATTACTTATGGGTTACCAAAATAATTTAAGACCTCCAGCAATATCAAACCTGCCGCAGTTAATAATTTGTAATGAACAGAATAGTTATCCCAAGGAATACACATGTTGGGCACATACATCTGTAAACTGACTATGAAACTCTACCAGACAAAGTAGCCATGATTTTGATAGCTGTTATGTTATCATTCACATTTTAAACACATGTTAATGTTTTGATTAATAATTAATAAGTAGTTATTTTAAATTAGCCATAGTTAGTTGATAGTTCTCAATTAGGAAAATCAAATTCAGTAATTAATGATTACCTAACAGTGAACTACCTCAGTCATCAGTTCGCTATTACTTACTGATTGGTTAATCATGTTTCCATAGGCTACTAGTTAATAGCAGTAACTAAAGTGTAATGTAGTACTACTCATTAATCCTGCATTAATTCCTGCATTGTTACCTATGCGATTGACCATTATTATAAAGTGTTACCAATTTTTTTAAAGTGAAGATTAGGAGTAGGGGTTGGTCAACCCAGTCGCAACGGCAAGAGACTGGGTTGGGTTGGTGTAGTAGGATGCCTCTGGTACTCTAAATAAACACAATAAACATGCTGCAGTTATGCCCCTATACTGTAAGTATTTAATTAGGGGTGTAAATAGCATCTAACATTTGTGCAACTTAAGTGCAAAGAAGGTGCTTTTGCATTTGGGGGAGCAAACAGCATCTTATCCCAATTTGCAAAGTACAAATAGCCTATGCCAAATATAAAATAAGTAAAAATATTTTTCTTTTTTCTTCATTAAAGTCATTGATATCCAGGTTTTTAGAAGATAAGAAACCGCTTAATTTGTTTAATCTCGAAGGCATGTAAAATAATAATAATAATAATAATAATAATAATAAAAGCTTAACAAATTAAATCACGGATCTTTGAACGGACATTATGTAGGCCTACACATTACTTGCGTGCATCATTGTAAGCGGTTGGCTGGAGTTCTGGGCACTGCTCAACCCACCCCAAACCCGCGCGCCTCAGTTCAACCATTTCTTCAGTGAGTAACTCCAGTCCAGCACTCCGCTTCACTGACAGATACAGCTTCATGACCCGAGGAAGACAGCGGCTCGCCAACGAGAATATATGTTTTAGAGCGCGAATTTCAGAGCCCTGATAACAGTCACTGAAGAATAGATTACTATCGGACGCACGAGCGCACAGTGTGGAAGTTTTGCAACTCATTACTGGTAAGGCATTTGATTTTGCTTGCTTTTTCTTATTATTCTGACAAAAACATATTTGTTGTGTAGGTCATTGTTATCAGATAGTGTAGTTCTCTGTCAAAGGAATTTATTTATTTTTGTATTTAAGTTTGACTTTGGCGATATAGCCACCCTACCCCTTTTGATCACTTGAATACTGAACTTTCCTTTTACTCATAAAGGCTCTGTTTAAGTTTTAATGAGCTATATAGGCGTCACAGACATAGAAAATTTACTTTCCCAATATATATTTGGACCCAAATAGTACATTCACATTCAGTCACACCTAAAAATGTATGAATGTCATTGCAGAGACAAAATATCAAACCAATTGTTATTT
This sequence comes from Myxocyprinus asiaticus, assembly GCF_019703515.2. Lineage (NCBI taxonomy): Eukaryota > Metazoa > Chordata > Actinopteri > Cypriniformes > Catostomidae > Myxocyprinus > Myxocyprinus asiaticus. The sequence goes on along the minus strand of NC_059371.1, from coordinate 19,178,929 downwards.
ATTGTAAAGAAAGATTCACAAGTAGCCTACACTTTTCAAATAAATAATTGTATAATAAATTTGTTCGAAATTATATATATATATATATATACAAATACACAATAGTATTTGGATTTTAACTTCGTTGCATTAAATGTAGGCCTATCACATTAACTATGCAGGTTACACTAATTTTGAACAGTATATATATATATATATAAATATATATATATATAATATATATATATATACTGTTCAAAATTAGTACAATTAGTGTAACCTGCATAGTTAATGTGATAGGCCTACATTTAATGCAACGAAGTTAAAATCCAAATACTATTGTGTCCACTGAATGTCAATGCAAACTAGTTGCACTCTCTGTAGTCAGACTCAGATGCACATAAACTCACTAAAAACTAATCGGTTCACCTGTAATCTGCTCTGTACTGTTACAATTTATCTTGATTTTTTTAATTCTCTCAAATCTCACATGTTCCAAAGCACAAGTATTTAATGCTCTTCTCTTTTATCATTTTATTTCAATTCCCCTTGCTGTCTTTCTCTTTGTGTCTATCTCTGAAAATTGTCTCTATATAAAATTGTGGAAGTTGCCTGTACCTTTTTTTTTTTTCTTTTTTTTTCTTTAATAACACTGTTTCACCCTCAATATAACTCCTTTAACAACCAGCTCCACAACACTACACCACAGATTTCTTGACTTAGAGGCTTAGTTCTGTGTACTGTTAATAAAGTCTGTCTTCACTCTGTGTTGTGCCAGTCACCACATTCATGTAGAGCAGTAACAGACATTGCCAGCCAGAAGTTTTTTTTAGAGACAGAAGTTAACAAATTATAGTCAAGTCAGCAGTTAATTCCAGCCAAGTGCATGGAACCCAGAACCACCCAATGGTCTGTCAAGAGAGAGAAAGAGAGAGAGAGAGAGAGAGAGAGAGAGTTGCAACAGATAAAATAGCTCAATTTACATGACTAATTTTACTGGTCAAATGTATTACATTGGAAATCTACATTTTTGTTGAAGAAGACAGATTTTTGCTGGTTGTTCAACACTGAAAGCGAATATTAGACCCTAGGAAAAGTGTTAAAGCTGTGGTTTAAACCTCAATTGAGAGACATTTTTTATCGATGGCCTTGCCAACTAATGTCGTGAACCACAGATTCACTAAAGTCATGTGAGTTCACTGGCTTCCACGGTTAAACTGCAGTAAACCAAACAACTTCCTGCTCCCCGCTTGGGTTAGAACTCCATACAGACCGCTCCTAATGGTCATATTATGAAAGATGAAAAGGGCTTTTGTTGAAGAAAAAAGTACAATTTTGGAAGATTTGTATTTATTTCAGATTTTGGCAAGTCACTTAAGAACAAGATTTTTATTCACATATGACAACCTAAAGGTCACGGCATACTTCATATGAAATCGAAGAACGAACGGTGCGACGACATTTAGAACAAAATCTGGCCAAAATGAAGGTGTTTTTGACTTTGTTTTGGTGGTTCGAAACTTTGTTCAGTCAGTTAAGATCAGTCAACATGAAAACACCAGTGTGCAGAGTTATTGGCAACCTGATGCAGACTTACCTATATCTGTACAGTCATTCACAGAGTTCGTAGAGACATTTTCCAAGAACATGTCATGCAATTGTTTTTTGTTTAATTAGTCTACAAAAAGAATCAAATCTACTCAAATAATCTTAAATGCCTATTCAATCTGTTGTTTTATATGCTGCACTCATGTGCAATCTGTTGCCAAAAGCCATTCACACATCTGCCCAAATTAAGATATACCTCTCTTATCATCATTCTTTTGTCTGAATTTTGACCATTAACACTCTTTTATACACTTATATATGCAGTAGTATCAGTTTCATCATAAATTACAATAACAGACTGCAACTGGTGCATATTATGGTAGCATATTAGTGCATTAATGTCATGAATGCAAAATGGAAACATGACAAATTACACATAATCTACTGCATATACACTACCGGTCAAAAGTTTTGAAACACTTAACTGAAATGTTTCTCATGATCTTAAAAATCTTTTGATCTGAAGGTGTATGATTAAATGTTTGAAATTAGTTTTGTAGACAAAAATATAATTGTGCCACCATATTAATTTATTTCATTATAAAACTAAAATTTAATTACAAAAATTTTTTTTTTTTGAAATGGATGACTTGGACCAAATAATAAAGAAAAGCAGCCAATAAGTGCCCAACATAGATGGGAACTCCTTCAATACTGTTTAAAAAGCATCCCAGGGTGATACCTCAAGAAGTTGCTTGAGAAAATGTCAAGAGTACATGTCTGCAAATTTTAGGCAAAGGGTGACTACTTTGAAGATGCTAAAATAAAACACAGTTTTGATTTATTTTAGATTTTGTTTAGTCACAACATAATTCCCATATTTCCATTTATGTTATTCCATAGTTTTAATGACTTTACTATTATTCTAAAATGTGAAAAAAAATTTATAATAAAGAATGAGTGTTTCAAAACTTTTGACCGGTAGTGTATATTAATTTGAATCATCACTGAGTGATTAAAACAGCTTTTTTTTTTTACTGATCTCATGTGAATTATACTCATAGAATGAGGCATGATGTCAAAGATAACACATTTTAATGCCACATTAGTTAAGGTTTTACATGTAGTTTTGACCATCCTCATATTTAAATGGAACCCTAGACGTCTCCCCCAGCGGCGAGGCCAGTGTCTTAATGTTCACAAACAGTATGTCGTTGCTCAGCTGTTTCGAACTTCTTTTGGTTCTGAGCGAAGAGCAAAGGGTGGAAGGGGAATACTTTGGAATATATAAATGTGGCATGGGGGGCATGGTCATGTGTTGGTCTGCGGGAGAGTGGTAAGGCTCGTCACCTGGCTCATAATTATTTCTAACACCTGTCTCTCATTATAGTGATAGCGAAAGAAGGCTTAAAAGGCACGCCGAAGCATCAGAGGGGGTGTTCACCAAGCACGACAGCCCGTACTCGGAGAGAGAGAGAAATAGTGTGTTAGAAATAATTATGAGCCAGGTGACGAGCCTTACCGCTCTCCCTCTCCCGCAAACCGACACATGACCACGCCCCATATGCCACAATAAAAAATAAATACAACAAATTACATCAAAAGGTAAATAAAAAGTAATAAACAACACATAATACAGACTACTCAGAGTATGGAATAAATAAATCAACCTAGGTTAAAATCAGTTCAAATACAGCTACCAGAACACAGTTTACATGCAGCTGTTGCACATTCTGTCTAAAGCATTTTCAGATGTATGTAAAAATATTTATAATTAAATCAATTAAAGAGTAGAGAGTAGGGCTGTCGATTTAGTATGTTAATTTAGTGTGATTAATTATATAAAAAATAACACAATTAATTATGTACCCAGACTGTAATAAGGAATATTCCTAGTACCATTGAAGCAGTTCAAGCTTGAAGTAGCACCTTCCTGCAGGAAGCAATAAGAGAAACACCAGCTATACAGGCAATGCTCAGCTGTACAGACAACAAACCAGCCACACTCAGGCTTGCTTGACACAAGATAAGAATGACTTGTTGCATTCAAACACTGCTTGATGGAGTGCACTTCTGAATGCAGGGATCTCAACACCATTTTGTTATGTTTCAAATTATGTTTAACTTGACACAGTGACCTTACAATGCTTTTTATGATGTGATGCAACCAAAGTGAGACCCTTCATAACCGTCCATCAGTGTACATGTGTACACTGATGCATCTTTAGAAAAGCCCTTAAAATAAATCTATCTAGGACAGATTGACAAATTCAATTGCAAAACGGATTGCTGTGGTGGACTCAGGGCCGCAGCAATGAATTCTGGGCCCCCTGATTGTATATTGCTCTGGGCCCATTACCTATTTAAAAAATATAGTTTTGAATTTGTTGTGGGCCCCCCTGGATATTTTGGCCCCTAGAATCATTACCACCTTTCACCCCACTGGCTACGGCCCTGGGAGGACTATAGGCCAATGATGTTCAATTATGTTAAGCCTATAGGGTTATGTTTAATAATATGGAAATAAACAATATATGCCTTCTAAAGCTACTTTTTGTATTGTCTTAACATTGCTTTACTATGTAACACTAATGTATGCATTTTAATTATTCAATTATTATATTTATAATATATATTATATCTATAATTATTTAAAAATAAAAATTATTTAATCATTATATATTGAATTAATATCAATATATATTGTATTATTATTATATATATGTTATTTGAGGGCCTTTCTCAGCAAATATTTATGTATGCGATTAATTTGATTAATTAATCTGCCTATCATGTAATCCATTTGATTAAAAATTGTTATAGAGTTACAGCCCTAGTACAGATATATGATATAACTGTCCAATTTCAGCATAATTTGCAATTGGTTCCAGTCATTAAGAGCAGTAAATGGGAATTAAAGTCATTTTTGTACAAGCCAACTCATATGAAATCTTACAATTTAGCCATCTGTTTAACTTGTACAAATTCTCATGAGTTTACCAAGAGACTATGTTGTTTCTCGCCTAATTTGCATCTTGAAAAGGGTATTTAACAAATTCATTACAGCTTCATCTTGTCTTTTAAAGTGCTATGTTAGCAGATGTCAATCAAAGCTCTTATCACTTGTTAGAAAATCAAATATACTCCGGAGAGGCCAGAAGTCAGAACTTTTCATAAAGCACTTTTTCATATTTCTTTTGATGGTTCTTGTGATTTTCTACCACAAATGTTTTATCTCCTGTCTCAGTTGTATTGTAACTCAAAGTAGCAGACACGGCATGACTTTTACTGTTAGCTTTCCAGTCTTAATGCTACAGTATGAATAAGATACAAAGACTTTCAAAACAGACATAAGCATATGCCTCAAAATGTGGAGGGAAATTCCACCTTTGACCAATGTGTTATTGCTGCATTTAATTATCATTAAAGTAATCATGGCAAACATGCTTAAGTGTTTTGAGAGAGTTCTCTGTTGGTGCTCGTCTGTGTAGGCATTACTCTTTTTTTTTTTTTTCTCATTTCTGGGAAGGTTTCTACTGTGTGCTCTATTATTGAAATCTGACATTTAGTTAAATACTGTATCTTTGTAGAAGTATCTTTGTCAGAAACACCAGACTAGGTGGAGATTGAAAGAGTAATTAACTGTTTTAATAAAGAGAACAGACATGTTCATGATGCTTAAGATCTAAATATAATACAGAATTTTTCATGATCTTATCAGCTTCAAAGACACTACAACAGTTATTTTAAATAATTTATTCAGTGTTGTAATGTGTTAGCAATAACGTGTGGAGTCATTCCAATGTACTATGCAACACTTAGTTTTACAGTGTTGTGCCACAGGACAGGGGTCGGCAACCTTTTAGACATGAAGTGACTTTTAAAAAAAAAAGTTTGTTAATTACTGTGCTGTTGTGTGCCAGCCTCTCTCTCTTACTTTCTCTTATGCTCTCTCTCTCTCTCTCTCTCTCTCTCTCTCTCACTCTCTCTCTCTCTCTCTCTCTCTCTCTCTTTCTTACTCTCTCAGGAACACTTAACTTTAAGACTAACACGGCTGGTAACAGTTTGAGTGATATAAATAGTTGTCTGCATTCCTCATAGAGGAGTTTGTGCTGCTTAATTACCAGAAAAAAACAGCTGTTATGTCAAAGCCAGGCCATTCCTGAAGTCACTATACAGGAGATAAATATCAGAGTGCACAAGGACATTTCATGATCGTCAGATTGTCCGCTGATGGATTTGACTCAAGCCGAGGGATAGGATCGCCTTAGTCTCAGTTAATTTTTGTCTGACTTTTGTTTGTTTCTCCTCTCTTTGTGTGGATGTCAATGGGATCAGCTGTACTGTGTCTTTTACTCATTGAGACACCTTGTTTTGTGGAGCAGCTGCTAATTAAAGAGTTGCTGCTTGGATGTGCTGAGCCCAACAGTGTTCCATCCCGTAAAAACATACATATACTGTACTTATGCATATTCTGATGCTTGTGTTCATAAATACCACATGCAGTTTGCAGACGCTTGTATGGAGAGAAGGTTGCAGGGACCCGACCCACTCTCCTCACATTCTTTTGGCCAGTTCAAATTAAGTCTTTTTTGGGGAGCACAGTATAATTTAGCCGCTATTTTTACGACTGGGCACAGACTGTATACTGCTTCTTTCCCCTGTTTGCTTTCATTCCAGGTCAGCAGCTTAAAAAAATGTCCATTGCTTCCCCTTGTGTTTGACTTTAAAAGTGAAAGATGGTAAGGATATGTGAGAGGAACACACATAGTTGTTGGCATGTCAATTTGAAGAATGTGATTCCACTGGACGATACTTTAGGCTCTAATGCCTATTGCCTACCTTAGGAAATGCTACCGCACAACTGATATTTAATTGTTTGGATCCACCATGCATGAGCAGTTCTGGGAACTGTCAGCTAGCGTGACACATTTTTAATATCATTTTTTGTTTTTTTGTGAGTCCACTGAAAGATCTACTCTATCTATTGCTCTAGCCCCAGATGAAATGGTGTGTTTGATGGGAGATATATAGGACTCAAAAGAGACACATTTACATGAACAACATTTGTGTGGGATTCCTGTGAGCTTAATGGGAGACTTTACTGTGAGCTGGTGATGAACACCATTTACAGGCTAGAGCACAGTCCATGAGATGCCTCTATGCACTTAAATGGTGCATGTTTGCAAATTTGTGCTCTTCACCTGGTAAAGACCTGGTGAATTGCCCCATAACTGAGTTTTTGGCATTCCTTCAAGAGTGGCTGGACGCTGGTATTACCCCATCAACGCTCAAGGTTAATGTAGCAACTATCTCAGCATATCATGCCTTGGAGGCTGACTCGTCCATAGGCAAACAAAATCTAGTCATAAAGTTCCTTAGGGGAGCGAGGCATATGAACCCCCTCACCCTGCTATGGTGCCGACTTGGGGCTTAAATTTGGTGCACTCACAAATTCCCCATTCCCCTTTCCTTAAAGACCGCACTCCTATTGGCTTTGGCCTCATTTAAATGGGCGGGTGACATGCAGGTGCTGTCGACTGACAGCTCATGCCTGGAGTTTGGTCCAGGTCTGTCAAAAGCCACCATTAAACCTAGCAAAGGCTGTGTGCCTAAGGTTTTATCAACACCTTTCAGGGCTCAGGTGGTTTGTTTGCAAGCCTTCTTTCCCCCACCATTTTATTCAGATGAAGAGCAATCTATGCATATGTTATGCATGGTGAGGGCATTGCATACAAATGTTGAGGGCACCCGTCAGTTTAGGCTGTCGGATCAGCTCTTTATTTGTTATGGAGGACGTACAAAAGGAATGTACAAAGGCTCTCCCACTGGATTGTTGATGTGATCGTCCTCACTTATGAACCACAGGGCACGAATTGCCCTATTGATGTCAAAGTGCATTCAACCAGAGGCATGGCCTCTTCATGGGTGTGGACAAATGGTGTGTCCTTACAAGATATATGTTTGGCTGCAGGATGGTCCTCACAAAACACATTCATGAGATTTTATAACCTGGACGTGGCATCCATCTCCTCACAAGTCCTCTCTGTTTAGAGTGCTTCTTACATTCAAGCGGGTGAGCCTAAGCCCTTATTATGGGTGGGCTACTGACTATAATCAACACAGCCATCTATTATATGCTGTTGAACTGCCCCTTTTAAAGCCATAAGTACTCCCATAAGAAATAAAACCTACTTTTCCAACCATGTTGTGAGAGGGTTAATAAACCATACTGTGTATATCTATATGGTCATATAGATCCCAGACTACATTCATTTCCATCTGGCATCTGCCATGTGGGACTATTCATATACACTTTAATATGACTTATACGTCATCGGCCTGTGGCCTGTGACTTGTTATGAATATCTCTTGTTTAGTGTTTGGTTTAGTGTGAGAGTGAACTGAATAGAAAGGGAACGTCTCCGGCTATAGATGTAACCTCGGTTCCCTGATATGAAGGGAATGAGACATTGTGAAAGCTGGCCGCACTACTACTTCAGAGTTTCATAATACGAGTGACTCACTTTTGTCCCTCAGTCAGCCCGCTTATAAAGGCCAGCTGCACGCCTGAAGGGGCAGGGCTCAGACACCATTGCCAATCAGAGGACTGCCGTGATTGTATAAGGGTTTCAACAAGGTTATCTAAGAAGGACTCCCCATAGTGCTTACAGCAATGTCTCGTTCCTATCATCTCAGGGAACCGAGGTTACATGTGTAACCGGAGACGTTTTTCTGTCATTCGGGATGCAGTGTGTATATCAGGTCATAAAGAGCAATACAGTGTCTATACCTGTGTCTGAATTCATTCATTCATTCTCACATATGCCATTTACTATTTATTAAATGAAGGAACGAGAGAGTGGTTTCATAAACAGCATTTGCATGAATGCATAAATAGAGTGTGTACACTGAATACAGCCTCTGCATGTTGTCTTATAAATCATGTCTCATGAATTCTGCACCATTTTCAAATGCTGACTCATGTTGTGGTGTTGTTGAAGACACATATTTGAATGCAACAGTAAAGAGTAATGGGACAGTAATGGAGAAGACATAGAATTTCTGCATTGCATGCTTCTCTCTTAGGAAACATCACTGAAGTTCCTCCAAAAGGAAATGTCAAGAGGCATCTCAAGCTGACATCCTGTAACCATCTGGCTTCTCTTGCACATCCACACATGCACAGTATAGTAACACATGGATTACAATGCAGTAACAATGTGGCAACTCATTGTAGAGTCACATGAAAACCTCTTGTGTAGACATTCAACTAAGAAGGAAATTAATTTTACTGGGTCTTTTGTTGTCCAGCTGGATGTTATAAACACATTTATAAATTTAAATTTAATTTAATCAACCTTTCGATTTATTCGATTTATTCAAAATACATATTGTTCCAAAGCAGCTTTACAGAGAACAATGCCTTACAAACCCCACAGTGAGCAAGCCAATGGTGACAGTGGTGAGAATAAATAAAAATTGCATGTTTTAGAGTTGTTTTAGTTTTTGCCATGAGAAATAGTTTACAGTATCATGTGATGCTGTGCATGATTCAACGTCAGAGTTCGTGGTTCAGCTTGGATTTAGTTTGGATTTAGTTTTCTTGGGTATAGGACAAGTGTTGGCTAATTTTAGGCCTTGGTTAGATCAGGTTCAACTTTAGGGCCAAGGTTAAGCCGGGAGCTGACAGGTGGAGGGTTGGTGGAATGTATGTGGCTGAGCTGGGTTTGGGGTTTCATTACAGAACCATGTTAAAGGTATCAGTAAGGTTCCCCTGTGGGTTTGGCAGACTCCAGATCCTTAACCACATCTCATAGCCTTAGTGATGACATCACCAGATTCAGCTGGAGCCCATTCAGAAATGACATCAGTAGTGGCTCCCCACCCATCTAGACAGATACACACACACAAACACTGGGAGTGTCAGAAATATCCCCCTCCTACCTCCTTCCTGTCTAATGAATAGGTTGTTTTAAGAAGGCCAATTTAAGTTTTTTTTCACCACCACACCCCATCTTACCAGACCTGTCCTACAGACACAGACTCACCAGTTGTCTCTTTAGTTTCATTCTTTCTTAAATTGCAGGGATTTTACAGGAAACATCACTAGATGATACTAAAAGTATATTATTTAGCCCAGTAGTAGTAGGTAGGTAGGTAGGTAGACAGGCAGGCAGGCAAACAGGCTAGATAGTGCTGAAGAATGCACACACACACACACACACACACACACACACACATATATATATATATATATATATATATATGTGTGTGTGTGTGTGTGTGTGTGTGTGTGTGTGTGTGTGTGTGTGTATATATATATATATATATATATATATATATATATATATATATATATATATATACGTGTTGCAATATCCTCGTAGAAAAACAAATGTCAACCTTACCACTGTTCCATTGATGTAATCACAGCAAACTGTTGTTGGCTGAACATAAAAGAATAGTTCACCCAAAAATTTAAATTCTCTCTTTCATCTACTGAACTCAAATGAAGGTTTTTAGAAGAATTTCTCAACTCTTTTGGCCCATAAAATGCAAGTGAATGGGTACAAAAGTTTTGAAGCTTCAAAAATCACATAAATCAACATAAAAGTTAACCCCGTCTTTCCAGCCAACCCTGCTGTTGAACACAACATCACCGTTTAGCTGGGTTCAACTATAATAACGGCTTCTAAAATGGTCAGAAATCTAGGGGTAACCATCGATAACCAACTCAATTTCACAGACCACATCTCGACAGCATGATCATGTAGATTTACACTCTACAGTATCAGGAAAATAAGACCCTTCCCCTCTGAACATGCCACACAACTTCTTGTTCAGTCACTTGTCATAACTAGACTGGACTACTGTAATGCTCTCATTGCAGGCCTCCCTGCATGCGCAATTAGACCCCTGCAAATGATCCAGAATGCAACAACACGTCTGGTCTTTAATGTACCAAAGAGAGCGCATGTTACACCACTCCTTGTCTCTCTTCACTGGCTGCCAGTTGATGCACGTATCAAATTCAAGGCTCTGATACTGGCATACAGAACAGTCACTGGGTCTGCTTCAGCATATCTAAAATAATTTCTGCAGTGCTACGTTCCCACCAGAAGCCTGCTGTCGCTAATGAGCCTTGTTGTACCAACACAAAGAGACATCAAAACACTTTCCCAGACTTTTGGTTTCACTGTACCATGTTGGTGGAATGACCTTCCAAACTCCATCCGTGAAGCAGACTCACTCTCTGTCTTAAAAAAATGGCTAAATACACATCTTTTCCATGAGCACTTAACTTCATAAAAAATAAATAAATAAATAAATAAATAGATATGTTCTTGTTGCACTCTAATCTGTCTTGGATACTACTATTCTGATGCTAGTGAAACTTTGTTATGCAGCGCTTTTTGTACCACTGTCTCCTTAAGATGAATCGCTTATGATGTATTATTCCTCTTTTGTAAATGTAGTTTTATTAACAAGGTTCGGGAGGAGCAAGTTCATTTAATCCGACCAATCACACAGCCAGAGTAAGAGTATATAAACATCTGCTTACCTCTACGTAGCATTGAGAGTTTCCGGCATTCGGCCCTGCCCATTGCCCACGAACAGACCCATGCAACTTCGCTGCAAAGCATTCGCCTTCATCAGAACAGGTCTTCTGTCTAAATCATCCCGTTTTCCGACAGAAGCTACTGCAGTAGCTCATTCATTTTACAGCATTGACGGCTACGTGCACAAACGACCGCTTCTCTAATTACAACATCTTTTCAAATCAACGCAGATATTTTAGCGCGAGCACACTGCAGCAGCAGCACCCGCTTTGACCATGCTACAACTTTATACAGCTTCTGACCTAACAGACACGAGCCGAATGTGGCTCCGCAAGAGGCGGACCACGAGCAGTGTCACAACTCATTCATCATCATTCCGCAAACATGTCTCACCTCCTTACTGCATTAGAGTTCACCTCGCCTTGCAGCCTGATAACCATGAAACAAGTGATTAGACAAACTTCTACTCATCTTTAGACTATAACACTACTTTCCTCCCGCCCTGGATAAACGCTTCATGCAGATAAACAATTCATTATTCTTCTCTACTTTTGCCCGAATCATTGGATTACAAACCCTTAACAAGTTTGGCCATAGAACCTAATTGCTGCATGCATTCAACAATCTGTCAATCTTATGCTCCACCCAAGTCTAAAAAAAGCACTGTCAAAGCACGTGCTGTCCAAGCGCCACAACTGTGCTGTCTTTGGGCCATGCGACAAACTCCTACTACACTGCAAACAGCGCAATGCGCCGTTCGTGGGCCACAACCACGGCACATCTTTCAAGCCACACGTCTAAGCATCCACGGCCCCTCCGCCTCCTTCTCTTCCTCTCCAAGCTACCACAACAAATCTCCACTTATGACAGATATCTCAACAATCCCATCTCCCTACATGCAGCAAGCCCACCATCCATCCTCTGACATTTCCACCGTTCACACGGCCGTTTCCCTCATCCTCCATCGACAACCATTCCAAATGCCTCTGTTTTTCCAAAACAATCCATTCCTCATGCTAACATCCTTCCACCTACTTTTTACTATCCATGGACCATTGGAGCGGATTCCCGCGTGAGGCTGCCTCCGTCGGCAAACGCCACCCCAGACTCATTCCCCTCCTCACTTTACCCCCCTCCTTCCTACCATCCTATTCTCCCCTACCCTGGAACCGTTCCTTGCGCGAGGCTGCCTCAGCAAGCAAATCCATTCCAGAATCACTTTTCAGTCAGCATATAATTTCCATCAAACCTTCAACCTGTCATTTCCCAATTTTTCTCTCCTCTCCATTTCCTCCTTCGTCTCACATCTCAACAAATCCAAAAGTCTCCATTCAGGAACCATCAAGGGGTACCTAAGTAGCATCCATTTCTTTTATAAACTAATTTTTGGCAAAAAACTCCTCAATAAACCATCCCCAGATCTTACTACTTATCAAGGATATCAACAAATCCCAACCCACCAGAACTGATACTAGGCTACCCCTCACCATCGACCTGCTCATCTGATGTCAAAATACCCTCCACCAAGGCTACATATCTCCAAACATCTCAAAAACATTAGACGCAATGTATGTCCTTGCCTTCTTCGGCTTCCTCCGATGTTCAGAACTCACTACCACATCAAAAAAATTCGACCCAAGAATCTATCCCCTGCAGGGTAACCCCATAACAGCTGCCAGCACATGGCAAACGAAAACAAGGAAGCACAAAGGGAATATGGGAACACACAGACACAGAACAGACACACCAAACAGATCAGCCAGAGAACCTGACAGTACAACCCCCCCACCCCCAGGAGCACCACCTGGTGCTCTCAGGTGGACTGATCGCCAACGGTGGAAATTGTCAATGAGGAACTGATGAAGAATGTCCCTGACTGGGACCCAACACTTCTTCTCCGGTCCATATCCCTTCCAGTCAACCAGATACTGGAAACCACCGCCCCTCCTCCTGACATCCAGCAGCCTCCGGACCATGTAGGTGGGAACCCCATCAGCGATCTGGGGAGGAGGCGGGGGAGTGGGAGGAGAGGAATTAAGGGAAGAAAGAATGAAAGGTTTAATGCAGGCAACATGAAATTCAGGGTGAACCCTGTTGAGAGTAGGGGGTAATTTGAGTTTGACAGAGACTGGACTTAGGACCTTGGTGATGGGATAGGGACAGACAAAGCGAGGGGCAAGTTTGCGAGCCGGAAAATTAAGGAGAATTTCCCGAGTAGAAAGCCAGACCTTCTGGCCTACCACGTAGATAGGAGGAACTGAATGGCAGGCATTGGCCTGGGCCTTAGTGCATTCCCCCACCTGGACATGGGCCTCCCCCACCCACCTCCAGGTCTGATGGCAGCATCTGATGAATGACTGGACAGAGGGAACTGAGGCATCCAGCTCCTGGGAGGGAAAGAGAGGTGGTTGATAACTCAAACAACACTGGAAGGGGGACAGCCCGATGGACGACACTGGGAAAGAGTTGAAAGTATACTCAGCCCAGGTGAGCTGCTGACACCAGGAGGCAGGATTTTTAGAGGCCAAGCACTGGAGCATCCTATCATGGTCCTGGTTGGCCCGCTCAGTCTGACCATTGGTCTGAGGGTGCAACCGAAGCCCCCAACTGCCGGCAAAACTCCTTCCAGAAGTGGGAGACAAACTGAGGACCCCTGTCGGAGACCACGTCAACCGGAAGGTCATGAATCTGGAAGATGTGATCCACAACAGCGACAGCCGTCTCTCAGGCTGAGGGCAATTTGGGAAGGGGATAAATTGGGCTGCCTTGAAAAACCGGTCCACAACCGTGTGGAAGACCAAACACAAAATCAAGGGAAATATGGGACCAGGGGCAGGAGGGGATGGGTAGAAGTTGAAGAAGGCTAGCAGGGGGGTGATTGGAGGACTTACTAACAGCACACACTGAACAGACCCCACGAACTGGCAGACATCCTCCACCAAACCCGGCCACCAGAATCTCTGGTGAACCAGTGCCACAGTCCTTCTGACTCCCAGGTGAACGGCAGCCCGGACTGACCTGGGCACAAACAACAGACCCTGTGGGAACACTGTGATAGAACCACCCCTACCCCAAACTCTGACCTCCACCACAAATGGCAAAGCTGGATCAAGAATAGTAAGAACCGGAGCCGATGAAAGCAGGGATTTAAATTTATCAAAAGCTGCTTGAGCCTGCGGTGACCAATTAAATTGAACCTTGGTGGAAGTGAGACCCATCAGAGGAGCAGCAACCTGACTATAATTCTTAATGAAGTGCCAATAAAAGTTGGCAAACCCCAGGAATCTCTGCAGAGCCTTGCGAGAGTCCTGGGTTGGCCAACCAGAATGGCCCTTATCTTGGATTGATCCACAAAGATTCCCCCTGCAGAAATGACAAGCCCTAGGAACGGAACTGATTGTGCATGAAACTGACACTTCTCTGCCTTGATGAAAAGCTGGTTCTCTAGCAGCCTCTGCAGGACCTGGTGGATGTGTTGGATGTGTACCTGGAGAGACTGGGAAAAGATCAGTATATCATCCAGATACACAAACACAAACCGATTCACCATATCATGCAGCACGTCATTAACCAGAGCCTGGAGCCCAAAAGCCAATGTCAGGTACTCAAAGTGCCCCATGGGTGTGTTGAATGCTGTCGTCCACTCATCCCCCTCTCTAATATGCACCAAGTGGTAGGCGTTGCGGAGGTCTAACTTTGTAAAGGCAGTCACCCCCTGCAACAACTCGAAGGCTGAAGTCATCAGAGGTAATGGATACCTATTCTTAACAGTGATGTCGTTCAGCCCCTGAAAATCGATGCAGGGATGCAGTGAACCATCCTTCTTCTCCACAAAGAAGAACCCCGTACCTGCCAGAGACAAAAAGGGACAGATGAGGCCGGCTGCTAGAGGCTCATTAATGTACTTTTCCATGGCCTCACACTCAGGGGCTGACAAGAAGTACAATCACCCTCAAGATGGAGAAGCACCAGGCAGGAGGTCAATGGCACAGTCATAGGGGTGATGTGGAGGGAGAGATGCAGCCCTGGATATACTGAACACCCTCCTGAGATCATGGTACTAAACAGGAACACCAGTCAGATCTATCAGCTCATCCTGAAAAACAGAAGAAGAAACAGAGACAGGAGACAGAGTCGACCCTAAACACTCCTTATGACAAAAGCCACTCCCAGAAAGGATAGAGCCGTTTTCTCAATTAATGTGGGGATTGTGTTCTACCAACCAGGGGTGACCCAGCACAAGAGGTGCATATGGGGACCTGATTAAGTAAAACACAATCTCCTCCTCTTGATTACCCGAGATCAACAGACTCACTGTGGCTGTGGATTTAGACACCCTCTCCAAAGGCTGTTTTTTTTTGTGTGTGTGTGTGTGTGTGTGTGTGTGTGTGTGTGCTGAAATACTGCCCATACATTTTCCAAATTGTTTAGTGAATTCGCCCCATTGTCTCTTGTTGTATTATGAGTTATGTTTTATAGCACTTTCCTAATTCTCTCTCACTCTTTCTCGTTCTCCTCACCCTGTAGGTCTATGTATCTCAGTGATGTTTTCCTGCCACTCTTTCCTGCTGCTGCTGCTGCTCAGTGTCTGTAGCCTGAATGCTCCTTCACTGGCTCTGCCCTTCGAGCAGAGAGGATTCTGGGACTTTGGCATGGATAGTGATGGGGGAGATCTGACAACGGTAATGATGAGAGATGAGGAGGGTTCAGCTATGGAGGAGCTGCCACCAGATGTGCCCTTATGCCCCTTTGGTTGCCAGTGTCAGCTCAAAGTGGTGCAATGCTCAGACCTAGGTAAGTATCAATGTGTGTGTGTGTGTCTGTCTGTTGAGGAATGAGTCACTTAGAGAACGAATAATGAAAGCGACATATGAATAAAAAAAGAAGTGAATGGAGAGGTGTATACTGAGTTCAATGGCATGTAGAATGGTAAAGAGTGTGTTTGAGAAAGAGAGAGAGAAAAATAATTTCATAAAGATTTACTCAAAATGGGCAGAGAAAACAAGGCATTTGATGGAAAACTATGTAAAACGTCTGTGTAATTTCCTATTGGACTCTGTAAATGGTTATGTGTTGTTTTAGTGACACACACACAGGGTTTTTTAAAGCAAAAAATGTGTGAGCTATAGTAGTGCATTTGATAGAGAATGTGAGATTGAGAGAAAGATATGAAGTGGACACGATTTGGTTCATAAAACCTGGAGATAGCTATCTGTTAGAATTCACTTTCATCTGTAACTAAATGTATTACTGCTGTTAACCAATCTTTGATTTTATTTTATTTCTTTTCTCTATTCACTTGGAATGTCAGTACTTGGACTGTCCATCTTTTTTTTTCTTCCCTCAAATTCAACTCCCATTTACTACAGAAAATTAAATCTTATTATCAATATTATATTACATATAAATGTAAAGTAAATCATTTGTGATTATGTGGTTTCAAAACTGCACACACAGTTTTTTGTGGCAAAGTCATCATTGACATGTCTTCAATACATTTAATAATGGACATAAAACAAAATGCCAATTAAAAAATATTTTTATACTACACTTTACACTTTCAGTCCTCCTGCGCTGCCCAGTTAGTTCCCTGAAAATCAAATTTTAATGACAAATGCTCCTTTGTATGACGTTTTGTGCTTGTTACATTTAGAACGAGTAGTATTTTCTGATTTTTTTGCCATTGACACACAAGTGCCAGCTTTACAGGTCACATACAGAGGTTGCACTACAAATATCTGAAAGACCCAGACTACTATTTCCATCATAGTCTATTTTATTTAAAATTTATGTGAAAAACAGACATTAGCATGTCCACACAAAAGTCCGTTTTGGCCTTAAAATTTAGAAGTTATGACAGGAGCCTTCACTTTAGAGTGATTGCTTCTAGGTCCTTTGTTTTATTTTCCAGGAAAATAGGAAATAACAGCTGCTCAATAGACCTTTTTCACACGCTGTGATGATGCGTTTCCGTCTTATTTATCAGCATAAATCTTGCAAATTTTTTTTATGTTATACATTTTTTAAATATTGAGTGTAAATGTTTAACCTTATGCTTATTGTTATGTTACCCTGGAATTATTTTAAAAAAATGAATTACCACAGTTGCATGGGGGTTTCTATGTCAGCTCCTGAGAGAGTGACAGTAAATTTGTCATGTTCTCATGTTAACCCACCGCCCTCTATTTTTTTCCTCTTCTGGAAAGTCATTCAAATGAAATTGTGCATTTTTTATTTTGGCCTTGGAGCAAATGGGTAAGTAACAATAATATTTGCTGTGATCTCCCATTCACGCCCATTCACCGCTGTCGAAGTTTACCCTGTAAACGCTTACTTCCACGTTCCAAAACCTGGAGTGTGAAAAAGGTCTATCAAAAGGAAATGTTACTGTTAACTGAACTTATTTGTTGATGTAAGCCAGTCACCCTCAGCTCGTGATAGCAATTCTCACACATTCAAGCCAAGGCTGCTTAAAGAGCTCACTCGGTTCTCCAACCTGAATAAACAAACTGTGAATAGACAAACATGAACAAGAACTGTATAAACACAAAACAAACAAACCACCACGCATGTTTGCACTCAGGTCTGAGCATTGCACCACTTTGAGCTGACACTGGCAACCAAAGGGGCATAAGGGCACATCTGGTGGCAGCTCCTCCATATAGTCATACTTATGGTCAAACGTACACTCTCGCTCTCATTCTTTTCAGCTAAGTTCACCCAAATTATGATCCTCATTGAAACTTTACAACCATTGATCTGACTGAAGTCAACAAGAGCTCAGCAAATTGGAGTTTATGATTTTTAATAGATGTTTTCATTTTTAGTTTGTGCGTGTCTGACTGTGTTCGCGTATGCACACTAGTTTGTGTGTGTGTATACTTATGGCATGTGTTTTTGTCATAGAGGATATGTTTTGCAAGTGTTTTTTTATTTTTGTAAATGTCATTGCATTTTTGTTTATGGTTGTGGATTTGATATAAAACTGAAAAATACAGCTTTTGCTTCAGGCGGTTCATTCTATTTTCTTACAATACATTGATCAGTCTGTTGTGCTGTTCTTTCCTCAGCAATCTGGAAGCTTTTCTGTTATGTAGGCTGTAATTGAATTGATTTTGAATGCTGATTCATAACAGATGTTTATAGTCATGTATATATTTAGGTGGTTATGTGCTTCCTTCATTGTAAAATATGCTCATGTTTGGGGGTGTATAAAGCTGTGGTTAGGGGACTGAGATGTGCTGGGCAGCTGGTGAAGCTCATGTTTGCTCTGGAGGTTTGACTTTGGCTTGTCATTGATTTTTTGGCTTAATTCCATGAGCACTTGTTGGTTTCAGTTGTAGGTGGGCAAATGGCTTGGAAGAGAAACAATTACATATGGAAAACAGGAAAAACATCTTTAACTTTAAAAAACAATGGAAGGTGTAGCTCACAGTATCTTGAAGATATCCTTTACTGTACAAACCAAGAGGTCAAAGTTTGGCCGGTTAGCACAGTCTAGTTAGCGTATAGATGTTGTAACTACACCATCTGGACCAAAAAGCATCTTTCCCAACTGACAACCATTCAAAAATAGACATGTATTCTGTCAAATATTATTATTATTTAGCAAGAAACATATAATCACAAATATTTAATTATATTCTATTAGATGTTTTACCGGTGCTGACATTGTAGAGCTTTTTGATACAAACACGCAAGCACCCAGAACTTCATAAATGACTAAAGCCTCAATTTATAGATATATATAGATTAGAATTTTAAAATAATAATTTAAAGTAATATTTTAGGTTATTGCAGCACAAGTACCACTGAAAATAATTTCGACTCATTCCTCAGTTTGAGAAACAAACGGAAAACATGTATGCGGTAATGCAGTTATACAATGGAAGTTTGTCAGGCATGTTTCAGTGCGGCAAATAAACATTTAAAACATGCAACTATCACACTAAATCTAATCAGCATCATAACACATCACAATGCTTAGGCCACATTTATACTAATCTGTTTTCATTTGAAAACTCTGCTTTCAGTTTCCTAAGTCATCATCGTTTTCCAGAGTATGCTGAACTAAAGAGCGCTTTCGAAATCGTAGTTTCCAGTCAAGAAAACAGCCCTATTTCTTATTTCTAATCTCAAACAAATTTCATAAAGCAATTCTAATGTACATTTTTGCATTAAAAGGTTTATAAAACAGTTTTTACCCAAATTTGTTCTTTTCGTGTTTCATGAATGAGGCACAGAAACTTCACACAATCAGGACACCAGAAAGGGAGGTAACGGTAAGGGTACTGATGTAAGATAATGCATAAGCAAAAGTTTATTCACCTAGAAAAGTAGTTCCATCTCAAAAGGACAATTTAGACAATTTTACAGCCCAAACATCAAACATTTTTTACTGAAAAATTCAGTTTCAAAGATGCTTTAACAAAAATACGAGCTTCACATTTCTGCTTTTAAACCCTTCGGAGTGCTTGTCTGCTGGGCTTCAACTGTAAGTGAATTACTGTAAATGCATTTTCCATTCTTTTTTGTACTTTTTTTTCTTTTTTTCTTTTTTTTTTTTCTTAAAAACTAAGGAAGCAGAGTTTTCTGTGGTTATTAGCAGAAAGCCACAGTTGTATTTAACCCGTAATATTCCTTTAAAGCATTAAATATCTCTTGCAGGGATATTCTCTTAACCCCTGCTGGGAAGCAAGGTGGCACATCTGGCTGTTGTAGTTCTCAAAAACTTTATAAATGGCTGGAGGGGAATAGAGGTCCAGCCCAACCTAGTATAAATGATTGGGCTCTGCAGGAAATCATCATGAATCATTGCCCTGATTTCGAATTTTGGACACTGCACTGCTAAAAAAAATTTTTGGATTTATGCTCTTGATGTGGCTCTGGTATAATTTTCATATCATTTTGTGATGTGGTCCATTTGTTGTCAGTAGAAACCAAATGATTTTAAAGAGCTTGTATAAAGTGGTGGCAAATCACCCACAGGTGCACTCTAGTAAAAAGTTGATACATCTAAATGATACAAATGTGAATGTGACACTGAATTGAAATTGACCGATGTTTTAATGCACAATAAACAAAAAAGCTTTTAGGCACAATATCTAGTTCATATCAAAACTACAGGCTGTCATGGTTAAGCTGTTCCATTCTATTTACTATTTAGTATTTCTGCCATTTTGACACAGAGGAAGCCCTTTCCCCAGAGGTTAAAGGAAATCTAAACCAGATGGCGAGCTAATGGTCTTACAATTTTTTTTTACAGAGCTGTATATTCTATAGTAACTAGTATGTAAACATTTTTTCTTGTTTTTAGGATTGACTGCAGTCCCCAGGGACATTCCCATAGATACCAAACTCCTGGACCTACAGAACAACCGCATCACAGAACTGAATGAGAATGACTTCAAAGGACTTGCAAACCTTTATGTAAGACACAGATACTGATCAAGGAAATGAGAACTAGAGAAGGTGAAGGTGGAACTATTAATAAGTAGGAAAATAAAGGAAGATATATGACAAAACTTATAGTGCTGAAAATATCTGCCCAGTTTTCCTATATTAAGCTTTACAAGTACAGAAACACTGTATATTCCCCAAAGCAGTGACTTATTACTCTAAAAGTTCATAATACTATGATATGAATGATATATATAACTTAAATTAGAAATATCACACTTGCAATCGAGTGACATTAAAACCACCTGCCTAATATTGTGTAGCTCCCCCTCGTGCCGCCAAAACAGCACCAACCCACATTTCAGAATATGATTCTGAGATTATATTCTTCTCACCACAATTGTACAGAGTGGTTACCTGAGTTACTGTATATTTTGTCAGTTCAAACCAGTCTGGCCATTCTCTGTTGACCTCTCTCATCAACAAGGTGTTTCTGTCCGCAGAACTGCCGCTCACTGGATGTTTTTTGTTTTTGGCACCATTCTGAGTAAACTCTAGAGTCTGTTGTGTGTGAAAATCCCAGGAGATCAGCAGTTACAGAAATAATGTAAACCAGCCCATCAGGCACCAACAATCATCCATGCAATTATTTAATGAGCCAACCATGTTGCAGCAGTGCAATGCATAAAATCATGCAGATACGGGTCGGGAGCTTTAGTTAATGTTCACAACCATCAGAATGGGGAAAAATGTGATCTCAGTGATTTGGACCGTGGCATGATTGTTGGTGCCAGATGGGCTGGTTTGAGTATTTCTGTAACTGCTGATCTCCTGGGATTTTCACACACAACAGTCTCTAGAATTTACTCCGAATGGTGCCAAAAACAGTTCTGTGGACAAAAACACCTTGTTGATGAGAGAGGTCAACAGAGAATGGCCAGACTGGTTCGAACTTACAAAGTCTACGGTAACTCAGATAACCACTCTGTTCTACATAATTTTTTTGTGATAATATTGCGTATTGTGTTTACTGGGGTTACGTCGTCATGGCAACGAAGATGTATATATTGTTAATGTCCTGTGGCTATACTTTTAAAACAGTGTGTATTTTAACTCTTATGGACTGGCCCCCTTCACTTCCATTGTAAGTGCCTTACTGTTCTTGTTTTTTTTTTTTTTTTTTATAAACGAGGGACAAGATTTTTTTTTTTTTTTTTTTTGTTTGTTGTGGCAATCACTATTGTGCCACAAATGCTGTTACCTGAGCTTAAAATAGTTAAGACAGTCTGGCTGGAATGCTGCAAACATAGACAAGTGGAGTGATAGAAACAAATAAGCGTAGCTGTGCTGTTATTCTAAATGTTCACTATATTGGAACTCTGTTTGTCCAATTAGATTAGTGGACAGAAACTGTTGTATAACTATATATACATTTCTGGATGGCTTCTTATGCAGTTGATTAATACCTGCCAGTCGCATAGATTTACCTCAGTTGTTCATTTTTCACCATCGATTGCCGCTGTCATGTAGTTCCACATTAGCTAAATATTTAGTTGTGCATTATGCTGATAATACAGTATTTGGTTGTGCATTTGTAATATTTAGATTTTAACATTTTAAGATATCCATTTTACATTTCTTTTTAATTTGGAATGCCCAATTCCCAGTGTGCTTTTTAAGTCCTCATGGTTGCGTAGTGATTATATGAAATATGGTGATTATATGGACCCAGATGTATATGAAAAAGTGACATTTGAAATGCGTTTTTTAAAGCATGTTTGGGCTAACTCTTGAAAAATTGGGTAGTCGTTTGCAGGACGCATTACATTTGGCACTCAATATAAAACAGTCTGACAGGATGTTAAAATAGTTCAAGTCTCTGAAGAAGAATGCTCCTGTAGTTCTGGAAACACATGCCTGTGCCAAACTGAATGTTTTATTTCTCTTCTTAGAACTCATATTATCCCCAATATTTAGCCCTAATATTTATACAGTCTGTCCCTGACCAAACAATATTTGACATGGCCTGCAAAAGAAAAAAGAATGAGATTTTAAGTGAAAACAACATTTGTAAATCGCTTGTTTTCATGAGCATATTTCATGTTCATCCTCAAGTTATTATTAATTATGCCTTTTTGAGTCTCAAATGGTAACCTTTCCCTTTCTCTCCTTAGGCCCTGTCACTAGTCAACAACAAGATCTCCAAAGTCCACCCACGAGTCTTCATGCCACTCCGACACTTAAAAAAGCTCTATTTTTCTCGGAACCTCCTGACAGTGGTACCCAAGAACCTGCCCCCGTCCCTGGTGGAGCTGCGTATTCATGAGAATCGTATTAAGAAGGTTGCAGAGGGAACGTTCTCTGATCTGGGCAGCATGAACTGCATTGGTTTGTATGCACTCTTGCCATTATGTGGTATGGAGGTTACAGCCTGACCAAACCATTTCCTTTTTTAGATGGAGCCTGCTGGTTTTTGTGATGGGATATTCTGTCTGATGTTGAATGCTTCTTACAGAGATGGGCGGAAACCCTATTCAGAACAGTGGCTTTGAGCCTGGTGCTTTTAAAGGCCTGAAACTCAACTACCTGCGCATCTCTGAGGCCAAACTCACTGGAATACCTAAAGGTGATTCATTTTAATAAGTTATTTAAGGGTTAGTTCAGCCAAAAAAAAAAAAAAATGTAATAATTTACTCACCCTCATGTTGTTCCAAACCCATATGAGTTAATTTCTTCAGTGAAACACAGCATTAGGCAGTATGTTCTCCTCAGTCACCATTCATTTTCATTGCATCTTTTTCCATATAATGAAAGTGAATGGTGAATGAAGCTGTTGTTTTCTCTAATGTCTCCTTGTGTGTTAGGCAGAATGTTGGGACTGACAGCCTCAGCCACCATTCACTTTCATTGTATGGACAGACAAAAAATGCTATGAAAGTGAATGGTAACTGAAGATTTTTTGTATTCCGTGGAAGAAAGAAAAAAATGTTAAACAGGTTTGGTAAAATATGAGGGGGTGAGTAATTGATGACAGAATTTTCATCTCTTTACAGAGTTAGAGTGAGTGTCAAATTATAGGCTTATATAATTTTTCAAGTAGTACTGTTGGATAAAAACGTCAGATTTGTCCTTGATTTCATTGTCCTTTATGCAATTTATCACTTGAATGGGTTTTGGGAATATCCTCAGTAATAAATCACAATTTGCATGATTTTTAATGTTAGAATCTAAGAGCTGACATGGTGTAACTTTTAATTAATGATGAATTGCCCTCTCTTCTCACAGACTTCCCTGACAGTCTTCATGAGCTCCACTTGGACAATAATCAGATCCAAGCCATTGAACTGGAGGACCTGAGCCAATATAAGAACCTGTACAGGTGAGTCAGCTCATGACTTTACTGTACTTGACCACACATCACTAACAATTAAGGTGCATGGAAATGACAAGAAAAAAATATAGCCGCAAGCGCGGATCATCAGGGTCCAAGAAGGTTGGGGAGAAAAACAAAGGGGAAAGAAGGGGAGGACACAACCAAATTGGCAAATTTGAAAGAACAGATCAGTCAGGGCAAAGTAATTTCATTACTACATACCTTGGGCATCACTCTGTTTTAAAAAGTGGTGGGGAGAGCACTCTAATAAATATTTCACATAATTAATATGTGATAACTTATCCATATATCTAACACTGTCAGTACTGGGATTTTGTTAGTCAGTGGATAAATACATGGATCAGCAAAGTCTTTTTCAAAATATATATATATATATATATATATTATTTATATTGGCTTAACGATATAAATAATATTTTAATAATAAACGGAATCAAAATACAGTATGAACACACACAGGTGTCGGACAGCTGTCCGTAACTCTCTCTCTGTCACAATGCCGTCTTCAGTTGGCCTTTATACCTCTCGGGCTAATCAGCCCAATTAGGGGCTGGGTGTGCGGAATCACGATCCGGCCCCGCCTTCCGCCCTACCACAATGTACATCATGAGCAGTAACATCTGTTTGCAGTTCACTTTGCGATTTCACTGGAAAGGAGCGCGAGCTGCGGAACAGCAGAGTGCATAGAGCGCGCGTCTGGATGCACAAGAGAATGTCACCGGCCACTCTCACTCAATGCCATTGATAACAGTGGTGACGGGCACTCACCATAACATTAAAAATGAAAAACTCCAGGATTGGATTACCGCTTATTATAACACACACAAATAAAATGGGAACTCCTGCTCAAAGACTGGAGATGTTCCTTCTGCATTAGACACCTACCTGATAAAAGCCATTTCAAAAAGTGGTGGGGACAAAATTGGCAAAGGCAAAATTGGTAGGGACATGTCCCACCCATCCCACTTATAAATGACGTCTGTGCTACATACTCTACTTCAGTGTTTCCCAACTTTTTGGGGGCGTAAGTATCCCCACAGCACCATCAATAAGGCTCCAGTACCCCTTCATTGACATAAAGATGTGTGCATGTATCAGAGACACAGAATTTTAATTTGTCAAATTGTTAGGAAGATACTGTATAAGCCAATTATGTTTTTGGCCATGGTCCATTTCACTTATCAACCTAAATCTTCTGTACAATTTGACGACTCAAAATTCTTTTGATAACTTTTTGTCTTGAGGGTCCCTAGATGATTCTTGCTAAATTTTGAGTGAATCAGATAAACGTTCTAGGAGGAGTTCGAAAATGTATGTTTTTTTTTCTCGAGAAAACTCAAAATGGTGGAAGAATTTTATGGATGGCAATGAAATCGAAGATATAAGTTCTGTTCCATTTGACTTAGGAATCAGAAGAAAAACAAATTTTGTTTCGAGCATTTGCAGTTGCAGAGATATAAGCGAAAACGTAAAAGTGCTTAATATAGCACCACCTAGTGTCAGATGGGGGTGCATCTGGTCACCTGGAACCATCCTTCCAAATTTGGTGTCTCTAGGACTTATGGTTTTGGCTGGCCAGACACTTTAAGGGTAACTTCTGTGCTTGGATCCCTAAAAATGAGTGAAGAAGATTAAACCAGCAACACTGCAATTTTTCACTGACTATTTCTAAGGCAACAGCGCCATCTGGTGAATGAAACGTCAAGGATGAGGAAAATAAATCAAAGATGACAATGCTTATCATAGGTTCAGTTTTTATATTAGAGACCATAGAGAAAAAAGTCTCAGTAATAATCCAAAACATTCAACATACCTTTTTATTAAAAAATAAAAAATAAACACAGATATTTAACCTTTACACTTGTTTTCAGTCTTAGGCAATTGTAGACCTATTTGCAGGATCTTTTATCTCAGAACCCCCCTAAAGATCTGTGATAATGTGATCTTTCCTCACGTTTGCTGAAAACAGTGGCTGTACTAAACTATATTAGATTATTTCATTCTAATGGACTAAAGCACTGAACTGGTAAGCAGAAGGTTGTTGGTTCAATCCCCACAGCCACCACCATTGTGTCCTTGAGCAAAGCACTTAACACCAGGTTGCTCCAGGGGGATTGTCCCTGTAATAAGGGCACTGTAAGTTGCTTTGGATAAAAGCATCTGCCAAACACATGAATGTAATCTCAATATGGCAGCACACAACATTTATTTCCACTCAAAAACCCTGTATGTGAGGGACACTCAACAGTGTAATCCTGAAATCTTTCTTTGTATATCATGTAGTTTGCACTGCTTGGCCACAGTCAACCCAATGCCTGTTCACAGTGTACAGTCAATTTGCTCACTCATTGTTCTGCTTGTCTCTTTTGCCAGACTGGGTCTGGGATACAACCATATCCGGATGATTGAGAATGGCAGTCTATCATATGTCCCAAATCTGAGGGAGCTGCATTTGGAAAACAACCGCCTGACCCGCACCCCAAGAGGCCTGCCAGACATGAAGTACCTGCAGGTGAGGAATAATTTAAAGATATAAAGCTGAGAACCACAAATTTCATTAATAATTTATTTAACCATGCACATCATTTTGGTTCTTTTTCAGGTGGTCTACCTACATTCTAACAACATTAGCCAGGTGGACATAAATGACTTTTGCCCTCGAGGCTTTGGCATGAAGAGGACCTTCTACAGTGGCATCAGTCTCTATGGCAACCCAGTTAACTACTGGGAGGTGCAGCCTGCCACTTTCCGCTGTGTTAGTGACCGGTTGGCCATCCAGTTTGGAAACTATAAAAAATAGAGGAAGGATTATTGAATGAATATTGGAACAAGTAATGCTGGAATTTAAACAAAACAGAAAAAATGGATAAAACACTTTTGTGAGCCAAAATGGTGTCAAGAAACAGCATTTCCAAGAAGTTTACCATGTATCTTTGGATGCATTTGCTTTTGAGATCTACAAGGAAAAATAGAAGGCGCAAGAAAAATATGAATAGGAAATTTAAAAAACAAACATAAACTGTATGAAATTTTGTATCTTAAATATGTGGAGAATGCAGGGAATGACGATATTTGAGGTTTATTTCCAAAAATGAATATTGGCCATTGTTTTGTAAATGTATCACAGAAAAGTCTTATCAATATATTATCAGATTTCTTTGTAAGGGCTCTTTGTTCCGCTTGACACTTTCATAAGTAATATTATTGTTATGTACTGTTATATTGTTATTATTTGATATCAGTTTATTTTAATATCAATGTTGAGATAGAAAGATAGAAAAGTTTTCCTTATTTTGTGTCTTTGCATTGCTTTCCTGCTTAAGGGCTCTTTTTTTTTTTTTTTTTTTTTTTTTTTTGTGGGAGTTTCAGGGCAATTGAGGAACTGAGTGCTGTATGGTGTTATGCAGTTATCTCTCCAAGAATAAGTCAACCAAATGCCTCACGTCCTTACCCACCCAAATTACTTAGTTTGTGCCCTCTTGGGTTTGAGGATGATTCACAAAAGGATTGTAATGTTGTATTGATTTGCACAGTTTCTCTACAAATTCCAAATGTTTTCTTTGTAAGTTTTGCTTTACTAATTTTGTCTTTTTTCCCCAGTGTTTATCTGCTGAATTTGGCAGTGACACTGCATGCATTTACTGTGCCCTACGCAGCCGCATGTTCCATTACAGAATTTTTCAACTCGACTTCAGGAGCGGAAATGGCGTACCATCATGGTTTGAAAGCTGTGACTAAAGAATTTGAGTTAACACGAGTTTGATGAGTTCAGTGGAATAAAAAAATTTCAATGTTCTTTGTTAAACAGGAACATGTCTCCTCTTTTCTCATATTAAATGATTGAATGATCAACAAGCACAATGTCAATGGGTCATTCTACATTGTGTTGCAATCCATGTCTGAGCAATTCACTTTGTACGTAAAATAAAATATAAAATCATCAAAATATTGGTGGAGATATGTTTGATTATTTATAAGATTAGCCAATATAAAAACAAAAATACTGAATGGAATGAAGCTTTGTAATATCAACATATCATTTTTTTTTTTTTTCTAAGCATAAAAAACAAAGCATGCCATTAATTTGTCAAAAACTTGTACTAAACAACACAAGTTTGAAAGGCCTTGGATAGTATTATGACGTATATCCAGAGTCGGGGAGTAATGGAATACATGTAACGGGATTACGTATTTAAAATACAAAATATAAGTAACTGCATTTTATTGTCATTTGTTTCATTTAATATTTAGTCCTTTCAGATGGAAAACATTTATACATATAAATGATGTGATCCAAAGTACATTTGAACAGCGGTGAAACACTTTCTTATGATGTGTTACATTCATACGAGCAGACAGAGAAGTAAGTTTGAAGTAAGTTTGGAGCAGAAGAAATAGAAATAAACCTTGTGTAAATTGTCAGCTTTACGCTAAACTAAAATGCTATTTCTAGTCATTTTACATGCACGTTACCAGGCACAATCATATTTTTTTATCAAGAAAATTCACATTGGATCATAATTTCTTTTTTTCTAGTAAGACCTTTGATATTAGGGCAAAAATCATATTCTTGATAATAATTTTTGTATTGTTTTCCTGTAAAAATATCTAAAAATCCTTAAAACAAGATCAGTTTGATATGTCTTGTTTTAGAAACAACACTGCATAAGATATTTAGGTTTTTCAGAGAATGTATTTTTAACGTGTATTTTGTCTTACTGTACTGAAGTTTTTATAGTCAAAACAAGTGAAAAAAATCTACCAGTGCTGAAGAAGTAATCCAAAGTATTTAGAATACGTTATTGACCTTGAGTAATCTAACTGAATACATTACAAATGACATTTTACAGCATGTATTCTGTAGTGGAATACATTTCAAAAGTAACCCTCCCAACCCTGCATCGTATGTAAGATAACAAAAAACTGAGGAATTCACTGCAGTGGCTATTTTTG
This sequence comes from Myxocyprinus asiaticus, assembly GCF_019703515.2. Classification (NCBI taxonomy): domain Eukaryota; kingdom Metazoa; phylum Chordata; class Actinopteri; order Cypriniformes; family Catostomidae; genus Myxocyprinus; species Myxocyprinus asiaticus. Next base: position 19,150,093 of record NC_059371.1, on the reverse strand, counting down.
CACCATGTTTAAAAATAAATGGGGCATTTCTGTCTCTTTCTATGACAAAAAATCTTGAGACGTTAATACACAATTTAGTGTTGTATGAGGCCAATTGAAATTCCAAGTGTATTTTCACATTAACACACTCAAGTGTCCACTCGTGTCCTGTGTATAATATTTACACACATACAGGTATCTGTTATGTCATTTGTTGAAACAATGGCAAATCAAGTTGTATTTTATGTTACTGGTGATGATGACATTCCTATCAACTCAACAACCTATTAAAACAGTGATTCTTGTAGTAGATGCTGGTCTCCTGCATCACTGCAATATTAGAACAGCTTCTGCGCACTACAAAATAAGAATTTCATCAGAAAAACACATTAATCATCATTTTATGCATTATGTTTTGATTATAACAAATACATATTTTGCTCACAAATTCCATTTCTGAATTGATATCGGATTGTAAATTGTTTGAAAATCATACAAAGAATATAAAGATATATAAAGAATATTAAAGACATATTAAGAATTGCATTGCTTCTCATTGCAGAATTTGTTTTTCATGTCTCCAGATAAAACATGTAAATCTCTTTACAACCAAAGATACATTTACAAAGGACAACTGTCATAAGATCTTAAGACTTGTTTTCAGAGAATGTATAATGAAAGGTTGTATTTTGTTTTACTTTTTTAATTCATTTTGTTTTCTAACAGGAATTTGTGCTGTGCATATATCCATGTGGTGCCCTTTACACATTTGCTATTAATAAACACCTGAGGAAAGTATTACACAAAATACAAAATATTGCAATAATTACCTAACAAGATACAACAGAAAAATGCAACAAAGAACAAAAATAGCTGTAGTTTAGTTGTTTAGGCCTGATCTGCTGAATCATAATGTAAACATTCAGGTAAAGCTGCTCAAAATGCACAGACTAATCACAAACACATGTTACAAACTATAAACTATTGTAAAAATGAGAACAATTGCAGTTTTGGATTAAAAGGATAGTTCACCAAAAAATTAATATTGCTCTCATCATTTACTCAAAGGCATGCCATCCCAGATGTGTATGACTTTCTTTTAGAAGATTTTAAGAAGAATAACTCAGTTTTGTAGGTCCATACAATGCAAGTGAATGGTGGTCAGAACTTTGAAGCTCCAAAAAGTGTATAAAGGCAGCATAAAATTAATCTATAAGACTCCAGTGTTTAAATCTGTGTCTTCAGAAGTGATATGATAGCTGTGGGTGAGAAACAGATAAATGTTTAAGTGCTTTTTTACCACGAATTGTCCTCCTTGCCCAGTAGGTGGCGACATGCATGAAGAATGTGAATCACCAAAAACAGAAGAATGTGAAAGTGAAAGTGGAGATTTACAAGCTGTGTCTCGTTTCAAAGGCTGGTTCAAGGTAGGATGCGTCCTTTGTAGGCAGCAGTATACAAAGTGTCTTCAACTTCAAATTAGCTTCGTTCAAACGAGATGGCCATCGTAGAACAAACGGAAACAGAAAGTATTATGGTTGCTATGACATCACGCATCGCTCTCAACCTTCGCGAGCGCTCTGAGTGTGAAGGGAATCTCTGAGGTAAACTTTAGGAGAGATACAACAATGTAGATGGAAAAGAATGTGGATTTTGTGGCTGTACTTTTATATTTACTTTATAATACTTTATTTTACATTATATATTATTAGAATTTTACAAATTATATATTTCACTCTCATCTACTGAGGTATTTTAACTTGGGAATTAACATTGCTTGCATTTGAATGTCATATTTTCCTGTAAATCAGCATCATTTTTCTGAGAAAGGGTTAGTGTTAGGAAAAAAGAAAGGATACACCTCTTGCATCTTCCGAATTCCCGTGAAAGGTCGCATTCGGAGGCTGCATTCGGAGTGTCCTACTTGCTTTTCTGAAACGAGACAGCCTCCGTGATGTATGTGGCCAAAAATGTGACCTCCGGAGCACACAGCCTTCAAAATGAGACACAGCCATAAATTAGGATTTAAGTATTGATCTGTTTCTCACCCACAATTATCATATCGCTTCTGAAGACATGGATTAAACCACTGGAGTCGTATGGATTACTTTTATGCTGCCTTTATGTGCTTTTTGGAGCTTCAAAGTTCTGGCTAGTGGCCACCGTTCACTTGCATTTTATGGACCTGCAGAGCTGAGATATTCTTCTAAAAATCTTCGTTTGTGTTCTGCAGAAGAAAGAAAGTCATACACATCTGGGATGGCATGGAAGTGAGTAAATGATGAGAGAATTTTTATTTTTGGGTGAACTTTCCCTTTAACTTAGACGCCTTTAAAATAATCCATTAGTTCATGTTGCGATTTGAGTTGCATGGGCTGATTTTCAATTACACGCGCATGTTGAGGAAACTCAAGAATATAAACATAAGCTCCGCCCAGAGAAATCAAATATCTCGGAAACTGAAAATCTCGTTATACCTGCAGCAACGCGACTGCGGGCGTTTTGATACACAGTATTGAACGCGACGTAGAGGAATACTTTTCGACAATCGTGTAATTAATTCTGAATAAAGGCCTAGTTATTGACTGCCGCTGGACTGCCTGAGGCTTGATTTCATACGTCTCTGAGATCGGTGAGTCAAATCAATCATTTGACCTGAAGTACTGAAATAATCACGTAATATTCATGTTGAATTTATTGCGCGGATTCCCCTTCCCCTTAAGCTTGTTTTATTTTTATTTATTTTTTTTTTAAGTATTATTTCCAATGCAGGTATTCTGTAATATTTAATTATAGAATAAATGTAAATTGTTATATGATATTTATAGAAAAATGAGACCGATTAGTTTCGAAAATAAGCAGGACATCTTGCCAGTCCGCTGAACTGTTTGTCTTCTCAAGGTGCAAAATATTTTGCGATGGACAAGATGAGGAAGACAGTGCGCTCTATAACCTGTGTTTCCAGCCATGAACATTCAAGTGCACAGGTACAGTGGCATGGTACTTGAACAATATCCCCCAAGACAAATCACAAACAATATTTCGTTTGTATCTTAATGTTTCTCATGACAGCAATGAGATTAGCTTAATGTAGAGCAATGGAGACCTTTTGCTTAAAGGGACAGTTCACCCCAAAAATGTACATTCTGTCGTCATGTACTCAAAATATGTTGTTCCAAACCTGTTTGTCTTCCTATCATCCGTGGAACATAAAACATATTGTTCCAAACCTGTTTGTCTTCATATCATCCGTGGAACATAAAACATGTTTGGCAAAACGTTAGCATCAGTCAACTTTCACTTTAATATTATAGAAAAAAATGCAATGAATGTTAATGGTTACCGAGGCTGAGATTGTGCAAAAATGTTCCTTTTGTGTTCCACCGAAGCAAGAAAAGGTGTGGCCCAAACCGCACACTTCTGCACTGTTCTACATCATTTTGTAGTGTAAGTAATATGTTAACACTGAAAATGCAACGAAAAGAAGTGTGCTATGAGCACTAATCCATAAGACTCCAGTGGTTTAATCCATGTCTTCAGAAGGAATATGATAGGTGTGTGTGAGAAACAGATAAATATTTAAGACCATTTTTTACTGTAAATCTCCACTTTCACTTCCACATTGTTTTTTTTTTTTTCTTTGTGCATATCACCACCTACTGGTCGAGGCTGGTCAAAGGTGAAGATTGATAGAAAAAAGTACATAAATACTGATCTGTTTCTCACCCACACCTATCAAATCACTTGTGAAGACATGGATTTAACCACTGGAGTTTCACTGATTACTACTATGCTGCCTTTATGTGCTTTTTGGAGCTTCAAAGTTCTGGCCACCATTCACTTGCATTGTATGGACCTACAGAGCTGAGATATTCTTCTAAAATCTTTGCATTCTACAGAATCTGGGATGGCATGAGGGTGAGTAAATGATGAGAGAATTTTCATCATAAATGGTGAATGCTTCCATGTAGTAAAAAAAAAGTTACGTTTTCTATTTGGGATGATTCTACACTTTTAAAATTCATACACTACATGGCTGAGTGCTTAGTGTATATTGTAATTCCACAGTGTATACTGTGTCATTTGGGACACAGCTAAGTCATGCAGGTTTGGAACTATGAAGTATCCCTTTAAGTCTCCTGCTTCTCAGAATTTTCTGCGATGCAAAAGACTCCAGTAATCTAATCTCACATGTGGCTTCTCTAGGATTCAGATCTTAACAGTGTCTTAAACTGTGCTCAGATTTGCCAAGATACCAAAGTCTGGAATAAATCAGAAATTTCAATCTGAACTGTACTGTGTGTCAGCAATTACATGCAGTAGGTGATACATCACATACACTTGTCATTCCATTTTTATTTCTCCTATGGAATTTTTGAAGAAATATCAAAGACAAAGTCAAAACATGATTGAGAAATATAAAAGAGCAACCTCCAAGCAATTTAATTTGCCTCTGGGCCACTGTTATTCAGGGGTGAAAAGTGTGTTGTCGGGTTTTATATGTGATCTACCATTGATCCTGTGCACACTGGCGCTTTTAAAGTTTGCCTTTGTAGTTACATGTGCTGGATCTGTCACTGACTATTGATTGATTTCTGTGTTTCCCTGTTTTTTCCAGTGACTCCCACTCGTGCAGTAGATGTCTTTCCCTCTCTAACTTTATTCCTCTTCGTCACCCCTGCCATCCTTCCCCTCTCCTCTCTCATGCCTATTATGCCCTCTTCACTGCATCTCTCCTCTCTTATCTCTCCCATCTCCATCTCTTTGACTTTCCGTGCCTCCCATCCTCTATCACTCACACTGTCACTCCTGTTCTGTGTCTGATGTCATAATGCTGCGCTGCGGTCGAGCATTGGACCCCCCTTGCACTCTGGGTCTGTTGATGGGCTTCCAGTTTGCGTTTGTCCTCTATTTCTCCCTGGGAGGTTTTCGTAGCCTAGTGTCTGTTTTGGTTCATTCCACTGAGCCGGAGTTTGACTACTCTCGACCGCATGATGTCTACACCAACCTCAGCTCTCTGCTGCTTCACCACCCAGGACCAAGTGAACCAGAACAGCAGCTCAGAGACTGTGCACTACCCTCTCCACTGCTGGGTAAACATTCACATTTAACTATTTAAAGGTGAAGTGTGTAATTTTTTTATGTTTAAATACTTTCTCCTTTCCCAGCTTAAAGGGATAGTTTGCCTAAAAATAAAAATTCTGTCATCATTTACTCACCCTCATGTTGTTTCATTTCCATAAGAATTTCTTTAGTGGAACAAAAGGAGATGTTTGGCAGAATGTTAGCCTCAGTCACCATTTACTTACATTACTTTCATCTTATTTTTCATACATTGAAAGTGAATGGTGACTGAGGCTGACGTTCAAAGTCAGACGGGTTTGGAACAATATGAGGGTAAGTTAATGATGACGGAATCTTCATTTTTGGGTGAACTATCCCTTAAATGTGTAGAGACAACTTTAAGTCAGGCATTTATAGTTTGATTTCCCCTTAAATTGTAAACACTGTGGCTCTGTGGCAGTATCAAAACATTGCTCTGTTTGTTTGCGCATCCCATCCAGCCTAACAGCAACATTGGCTCAACAAATGGATGTGACTTTGAGGTGGGGTGTTAGTTCGCCTTAAGGGAGAAATGTTTGTGAAACCTGTTTGAAAACAACTATTTTTGTAATTTCCACTTGGTGACTCAAATTACACACTGCACCTTTAAGAAATGGATCAGTCATTGGATTAGGTCTTTTACATTGGATAAAAATTGCAATGAGACAATGTACCATTCACACATTAAACAGTTAATTTGATACTGATGTGGAAAAGATTTATGCAACAAGTGAATGTGTTCTTTCCCCATGCTGTCTGCCAGTGGGTCCTGTTTCTGTCCACCTCTCCTCACCCCCCTCCCTGGAGGAGATAAAAGAGAAGAACCCCTTGGTGAACTTAGGGGGTCATTACCGCCCACCAGACTGTGAGCCACAGCACCACACAGCCATCGTGGTCCCCTACCGGAACCGCCAGACCCACCTCCGCGCCCTCCTCTACCATCTGCACCCCTTCCTGCAGCGCCAGCAGGTCCACTACAGCATTTACATTGTGCACCAGGTCTCTTGTTCATGATGATTCAATGACTTGTCACATCCATTGTATGAAAGAATCCTAGCAGTAATTAGTGGTAGTAGCTGGGACAAAGGGCAAACATGCATGCACTAAATGGCCAAAAGTATGTTTGCACACGAAGACCACACACATTTGTGCTCGTTGAACATTTAAAACATTTAAAACCATAGGCATTAATAGGGAGTTGGTTGTCCCTTTTCTTAAATAGCTTCCACTCTTATGGGAAGGCTTTCCATTAGATGTTGGCTGCAGGGATCTGCTTCCATTCAGACACAAGAGCATTAGTGAGGTCAGGCACTGTTGTTGGGGGAATGGGTTTAGCTCACAGTCGCTACTCCAGTTCATTCCATACGTGTTCAGTGGGGTTCAGGCCAGTCAGGTTCTTTCATGCCAGACTCTGTTAATCATTTCTTTGTGAACCTTACTTTGTGCTAGGGGCTTTGTCATTCTGGAACAAAAAAAGTTGCCACAAACTTAGAAGCACACAGTTCTGTAGTATTCTACTTTATGCCACCATTTCATCACACACTGTTGCATAGGCAGAAGACTGCAAGACAGAGGGAATGAATGAGAAAACAGGCACTGAAACAGACAGTCCTCAGCTCTGTCGTCACAGCTACCACCAACATTGCACAACCAGGAGAGAGAGAGAGAGAGAGAGAGAGAGAGAGAGAGAGAGAGAGGGCAGACATCAGCTGCGAAAAGCAGCAGTTCATTTGCTGCCTCAGTTTTTATTTCACCAAAACTGCATCTTGTTTCATCTTTGCAAAATAATAAACACACTCTCTCTTTTCTTGTCAGAAAACATTCTCTCTTTCTGTACAGTGCAGAGTTCCCACGTGTCCTGGAAAACCTGGAATTTTGCAATGCAGTTTTCCAGTCATGGAAAAAAATGCCTAAATGTCCTGGAAAATATTTGTTGGAAAATATGTTCGATTGTGTTGCTGACAATTTTTCTGTTACATGTACAAGTATTGATATAGTGCAATTTTATTTTCATTCTAACACTGCTGTAGTGTAAACTACATAAACATTTGAAGTTTTTTACTTTAGACAACGACAATGGTCGGGCCGCAGATTTTGTTTTTTAAATTGAATTCATACCATGAGCGTGGTTATAAAGCCTTTACGCTGCGGTAGTTAAATAAATTTCAATAATTCAATGACAAGAGAGTCTGCTTATACTGCCGTTACCACATGTAGGGTCCTTTGATTTCCACGATCCAGAAAACAAGGATGGAATCACTGTGTGCTGAAAACACCTCTCATGAGCATCACGCGTGCTCTGGGTGTGTGTATGTGTGTAGTCAATGACAGTGAGCAGAGCGCTGTGAAGCTTGCAGCACATACAGACTAAATATTTGTATTTTAAAGGAATCATAGCTTTTTGGGGTTTAATAATCACACCATGTATTAAACTGCTTATCCAGTGGTGAGAAACTACCATCAAAAGCACATAGAATGGCAAAATAAAAGCTTAATTTGGATGGATGCGTGAAATGGGTAAAATATCATGTTTAATGCAATTAAATAATAATAATGTATTCAAGCAATATCTCACATCTGTGATGTTCTGTTGTGCAGCACTTTTCAGACTGTGCTGTGAGGATTTTGTAGAAAAGCACTTAACTGTTAAAAATAATGTAATATGTTGAAAAATTGAATTAATTAAAATAATTCTATTTTTGTTTGATTAAAGTTTTAACAAATTAATTTCATTAGACACCATTTTGCTAATTAAATTTAATTAAACTATCGAATACGGAATAATAATAATAATAAAAAAAATAAAAAAAAATCAGATAACCACAATTTTAATGGCCTCTCATGTGATTTTGCTTAAATATTACAACTGTGAGGCACATAATATCTCCTGGAAATGTCCTGGAAAATTTTGCCTTGAAAAGAGTGGGAACCCTGACAGTGTATAGTAAGTAGACATGCAGATCTCAAATTCAGCATGGCTTATGAAATATCAGGCATCATTGGAGGTTATGCCGATATGTATAAATGGAGGTTTACATGGAGACAAGAAAGACTACATCCTCACGCTCTTGGTAAAATTTTGTTATCGTCTCTTCAATACAACTCAGCAAAAATTGAATGATCTACTTGCTCTTTTACTATAAATGCTGATGTTAGAAAATGATTCGCCATTAGCATATTATTCTGCTATACATCCTTTGGTTGTGTGACAGTTTATAAGGCCACACCACTTTTTTTCTGGTATTATTATCCTTCTAGTTATTTACATTATGGCTAATGATGCAGAACTTTGTCACACATGCTACCGCTTGCTTACTTTAGTGTTGCAAAATAAGATGGATAACATTCAAATTTGTCTTCACTGGAATTAAGGGGCCTGTATTTTGAAGAAAGTGTTTGCATTCTTTTGGCCATATAGTACTTCAAGCTTTGTCAGGGTTCTATTCCTGCTGAAACAGTGCATTTGTGTACACATGATTTACTCATAGTCTGTGTTATCAGTCAGGGAATTCTACATTTAACCGAGCAAAATTGCTGAATGTTGGGGTGCGTGAGGCACTGAAAGAGGAGGACTGGAGCTGTATTTTCCTGCATGACGTAGACCTGCTCCCCGAGAATGACCACAATACTTACACCTGTCACCCCCAGTACCCTACACATCACTCCGTGGCTATGGACAAGTTCAGATACAGGTACCCTACCCACTATCTCCAGTTTTCATAGCTTTATGGACCAGGGCCTGAATTACAGAAACATCCAGGATTCTAGTTATGAAAATTGAACTTGTCAGATTTTAACTGAAGACATAAACTCGAGGAAGTAACTAAACTTCACTTAAGTAACTTAAGATTTAAGAAACTTAAATAAGTTTGATAATATGACCCCTTGTTCTTTATTTTATCACATTGAAACTGAAAATATTATGTTTTTACATTAATTTTACTCTTCTGTTTGCAGTTGGTATGACAGTATATCGGTATAAGCACTCAAATTTACGGGCTAATTTGTTTTGTTCTTGCAGTGTCTCTAAGTCAGAGAAAATGTAATAAATAAATGTCTTATAAATAAAAGAATTGCATTTTCTACAGTTCCGTAGTGGCGTGAATCAAGTAAATTCAAGGATTAATATAACTCAAAATGAAAAACTTTAACAATTAGCCATATACAAAAATCATACCCCTCAATTTTCAAATATTAGAAAACTTCTAGAAGCAAAAACATACCTCTTCCTCTTCATACGTGGTTCAATAGACTATAAAGTTCATTAATGTCTCTCCTTCATTATCAGTTCTGACACGGTTTATGCAGTAAACACATGGGTCTGGTGCTATGAAGTGACATCCAGGTCTGCACATCTCGGGTCACCGAGTCTGTAGTTCGCGGTCTGCAGTCACAATGTCTACCTAGATATAAACATTCACTGGGAGGGAAAGATTGTAGAGAAAACAACCCAAAGATTCTCTCCAGCAAGGCTGAGGACAGCATCAGGACCTCTTTGTGATGAATCCACTGAAGGCTGAAAAGCATTTAGACATGACCCAGAGAGTTAGTCCTGGGGTAGACAGAGAGATGAGGATGCAAAAAGACAGATACATAGCAGCAGCCTATCTAGCCATCACTCAAAATGTAATGAATAGTACTAAAGAACGTAGTACAGGTTTTGGGAGTTTGTGTGATCTCTGGAGGCCAGGTTGAAAGAACAGTCACAGTATACCCCTCAGATAACACACACACAGTTCCTTTCAGTAATTTGCAAGTTAATGTAATCCTGTGTTAAGGATAGTGTAAATGTGTGGCTTGCTGTCCGGGGCGAAGGGACTCGAGGCTCGAGACTTGACCCGAGCTCGAATACCCCCAAGATTTGGATTAGTATTGATTGAATAGATAGGAGAGGATGGGGGGTGGAGGGATGCTGAAAACACTCGGTGCCATGTAGAGGTATGCAGCTGTTTATATACTCTTACTCTGGCTGTGTGGTCCTGGATAAGAGACCATTGGGTTTAATGGGTTGTACTGCTATATACCTTTGTGCTAATCGGTTAACCAAGCAAACATTAAAAAACATGGGTTGTGGAAATTATATGTGATCTAGGAGCTTAAAGGGATAGTTCACCCAAAAATAAAAATTCTGTCATCATTTATTAAATATCATATAGTTCCAAATGTGGTCAGATTAAATGAACTTGATCCTCCCGAACCTGGTTAATGAAACTTTAATGAACAACCTTCCAACATGCTGCAAAAGTTTATGTTTGGCATGAAATACTAGCCTACTGCTTACAGTATATACTGTATTGTATAATGCACACTTAAAAAAAATGTAATCAGTTGGCATACTTAATGTTATTTTTTTTTAACATTGATTTTACTTTTATGTTTGCAGTCAGTATAAACAGTATAAACACCAGTCTAATTTGTTGTCACGGTCCTGTCAGTCTGGGTTTTTGTCTGACAGGACCGTGGCATCATCGTCCCATGTCTGTCTTGTGTTTTGTTGTCTGTCTTTGTGTGAGCACACAGTTTTGATTGTATTCCCTGCCGTGTGCTCTTCGATCTGTCTTGTTTCATGTCTGGAGTATGGTGTCTGGGTCCTGACTTCCTGTCTGGTTCGGTTTCAGTCTGTGTCGGGATCCAGACATTTATGCTCCATGTCTGTTTGATATTGATGTGGGTGCATCGCGCTTAAGTCATCTTGGCAGAATGCACTCTCGTCAATAATATGCACCCGGGTCGCGAGCTGTCTTTGCATTGTGCTGAGGTTCGGTCACTTTGGTCTGAGATTTCGGGTTTGTGTGTGGAAGAACTCTCGCACAAGTGTCCTGTCTTATTTTTGTTGCCTGTTGCGTGCATTGCGTGGCGTTCGCACAGGTTTTGTTTAGCGTGAGAATGCGTGGCATTGCTTTGTTTGGTGTTGCTACGCATTCTCTCATCTTGTTTGTCGGTTGGCATGAGAGTATATTGCCTTTATTGTCTTGGCGATGTGCGCTCATGCCGTTCGAGTGTTTTGTTGTCTTGTGAGAGCACGTGGCTTTGTTTTGTTTCTGTATCGCCACGTGACTCTGTCTTACGCCTCCTTGTTTGCCCATTGTTAGTTTATTAGTCACACCTGCCCTGTCTTGTTAACCTGTTGATTTCTCTCCCTATTTTAGTCTCCTCGTGTTTGCTGTCCAGTGCCAGTTCATTTTGTTTCTAGTCTTCTTTGCTTGTTTTCCTATCAGTCTTGTCTGTATGTTGGTGGTGTTTAATCGGTCCTGTTTCATCCCTGTTCCTGTTCTCGGTCCAGTTGGTTCTGTTCCCCGTAACCTTTGCCCCAGCCTGGATTAATTACATTCCGTTTCCCCTACAGGATAGTTTGTGTTTGTTTTTTCCCCCTTGTGGGAAATTTGTGTTGGATGTTCTCTGTTGTGTTTCTAAATGTAGTAGTTCATGTATGTATTCCATGTATACAGCAAATATGCATACTATGCAAACATAAGCAGTGTGGGTAAGTTACTCTAAAAAGTAATTATTACTAACTACTAATTACATCTTCTACAGTGTAATTGGATTACTGTACTAATTACTCTGTCTGAAAAGTAATTGCATTACTTATTAATAATTACTTTCTAAAACCCTTATTAACCTCGACCAGATGAAAAATACAAGGATAGACATGAAGTTGTTCTTTAAATTCTTTCAAATAAATAATATAAAATCAAATAAATTATTCGTGAACTGGTCAAAGAATTTAAGGGGGCAGCGTTAAATTAGAAAACACATATTTTAACATTAGACGTTACATTTCGATTTTAAATTCACTGTTGTTAAATAGTTCTATAGTCTATACAGTATTTAACGCAATTACATCAGAAGTAACTTTAATTAAATTACTGAAAAATTAAGAGTAATCCCTTTATTTTTCAATGAAAAAGTAATTTAATTACAGTAATTAATTACTTAGTATTGCAGATACAGTAAAAGTAGAATGGCAGTATGTGATTCCAAACATAACCCAGCACAAAATCATTACAACACCTCTTAAACAATATTCTTGGTTATTTCATAGGGATCCAACTTCCATTAACCCCTACAAAATTACTGTAAAGATGTAATGCAGATGTATATATTAGACTGCAGGGTAGCTGTGACACTTCAGATGATATGATTGATGAAGGCTAGTAGAGACAGATGACCTTAATTCCTCTGTGCCTTATCAAATCACCCACTCCGACTCTGCTGCAGGCTTCCATACTCTCAATACTTTGGAGGAGTGTCTGCTGTAACCCCGGAGCAGTACCTCAAAATGAACGGCTTTCCTAACCAGTACTGGGGCTGGGGAGGGGAAGATGATGACATCGCAGCTCGGTAAGGACGGCAGAATAAAGTCGAACATGCACACTGATTCACACAAACCATTGGCATGGGCAAAAAAGTTACTTAAACAAAAAGAGCCTTGGGTGTACATTAGGGATGTCAGAAGTGCTAGTACTTTGGGACCAATTTGATAGTAAAAAATTTTTTTTAACAATGCCAGATTAAGAGAGAACCACACTACTTTAGTAGCTCTACAGCTGAACATGAACACAAAGTTAATGCCCGAGTAACTGTTGTGTGTTAAATCTAAATTTCATATTAAATACTGTGTAAATGTTATTTTAATTATATATTGAATTAATTGAATTAAAGTCCTCCTATATAATATATTTTATTTAAAAATCATGCAGTGAAGACTTTCCAATAACATGCCAATAATTTGTTTTATTTTACATTTGAGTGCTTTTAAATTTGTATTTATATTTGAATGTTCATTTGAGTAGTTGATACTGCTGTTAGATACCTGAAAAATTTGCACTTTATTTAGATCAGAAATACTTCAGGAATACATGCCATTGTTGTTTTTTATGTTAATATTTTTTCCTTTTTAAATAAAGAAGTACATTACAAGTATTAATAATATAACATTTTTTGCTGTGGTATCAAAACTGGTGTTGAGAATCACGAACTTTCACTGGTATTGGCTTCGACTACTGAAATATTGGTATCATGACATCCTTAGTGTACATACTGTAATCTCAATCACAGTAACTGGCACATCTACATCAGAGGTGCATCTTGTTAAGCATTTGTCGCATGTCTGTCAGCTCTCCTCCATCTTTCTTTTTATATTTGCATTTGTCTCTTGTCATTATTCTCATTTTCACTGCATCCGTCTATTTCTCATGCCCTCCTCCGCATAGCCAAAGGAGGGACCAGTAAGTACTTGCATAAATCACCAGTTTGGTCTCAAGGCTTCAAACGCTGACTTGCAATTTAGATTTTATTATTACTTCAGTGGTGATTGCCTTTTGATTCGATTACAAGTAATTTTATTTCTGTGACAATGAGAAACTTACTGGAGATGATGGAAAGTCTACAAGTTGTTGAAGTCTTGAATCCAGATTGAGTCAGTCTCAGTGGTTTATTTATAGTGTTGAGGATTTGAAAAACACTTTCTGTATGGTTGGTTCTCTCTTCTGTGTCATTGCCCGGCCTCTAATGCTCACTGAGGCCTGCTGAGCATCCTTGACAAGGAAGAACCTCTCAGTGCATGAATTTTTATTCGTATTCTTTGTTTAGTATACATACCCGGATTGCTACATTCAGGGTTTCCACGGTTATGGAAAACCTGCAAATTTCAGGAAATCTTAAAATGTCATGGAAAATGTATAGATATGTCTACAGTGAATATATATTTTGCTTTGTCATGCACAACTCTATAATATTCTATCAGCTAGAATTTGTTCTTTGTGAGTGCTTTATAAAATTATTTTAAAATCTGTTTATATAAATAACAATCCTTGTCCAGTAATCAAACTGAAAAAGTGATGGAAAAATCTTGGAAATTAATTGGTCGAAAGTTGTGGGAACCCTGTACACTATATGCTTGAGTTTTCTTGGCCCGGTTTAAATCCAGTACAAGACTAAAAGGATTTTAAGTTAAGAAGCGTGTTTGAAAAAATCACAATAATCCAGGACAAGGCTTCAAGGCTTCTCTCAAATCTGTGTTGGGAAAAACTGAACTTAAATGTGTTGGAGAACATCCTTGTGGTAATTTGCAAATCTGATTGCCATATTAATAACCATGAGTTTGATATGTTGGCCTAACCCAGAGGTGAGAACCCAAAGTTTTAGGTATTCCAAACCTGGATTAGACTCCACCTTTAGATGAACCTGCTTGACCTGTATTTTCCTTATTTTACCTTATCAAAAAATAAAATAAAATAAAGTTCTGTTATTATTACTTACACATGTTATTCATACCTGTCTGTTTTTTCTGTGGAACACAAAAAGAGAACGATGAATTTTGAAAAATGTGCATGCTTCTTTTTTTCCATACAATACCAATTAATAGTGATCATCATGGCTTCAATAAAGGGTAGAACAACCATACAGCTTGTGCACTATATTCCAAGACTTCTCAAGCCATTTGATAGCTTTGTGTGAGGAACAGGTCCAAAGTTTAAGTCATATGGACTGACTTAATTGTATTACAATCCTAACATCTATGGTCACTTTTCACTGTTGTCGTATGGAAAAGTGTGGACATTCTAGCCTTCCAGCTCCTTTTGTAATTCACAGAAGAACAGGGTTGGTCCCATTTGAAGGTGAGTAACTTTTATCTTCTGTTTTGATCTGAAAATTTGTAGCAGTTGTGGTAAAAGTCTTCTAAAGAATCCTCATCAACAGTGTTTTTAGCTGTGTAAGCACATCCATCTGGTCCACCTTGCGGACTCTGCTGGAAGTGGTTTGCCTGTTGTGTTTGTACTGCTCTCTCTTTTGTCTCTGTCCCCTTGGTAATTCATACCATCGTTCTTCTGGATGCTTATCTTCTATAGTACTATCTTTACTTGCCCTGTGGTTTTGTCTTCAGAGTCCGTCTCTCTGGAATGAAGATAGTGCGTCCCCCAATGTCCATCGGTCATTATAAGATGATCAAACATAAAGAAGATCAGGGTAATGAGCAGAACTTTAGAAGGTGAGGTCACTTGTCCTTTGTTCTTTTTTTACAGCTATACTATTAAACCTCAATGAAAATCCTTATTTAATGTGTGTATATTGATTTCTATAGTCAGTTTATCAAATCTGATCCCCTTCATGCATTCACTGTCATAGGTTTGACTTGCTTAAGCGCACAAGACTGAACTGGCGATCAGATGGACTGAGCTCACTCACGTATGAGCTCTTGTCCAAAGAGCTGGAGCCATTATACACTAATATATCAGTGAACATTGGAGATAATCCTCACCATCCCTCTGTTAAGGCTCTGCAGGCTGGAAAAGTGGGTGTGGTCATCACAAATCCTTCAAAATTAGAACCCGCCCATTTGAAGGCCAATAACGGAAGTTCAAATGTTCTTTCGAATGCTCCTGTAAAACAAAAAGGAGGATGATATCGATAATCAAATTTCCATACCTCAATTGCTGCTCAGAGTGAATTTATATTAGGCATTCTTACAGACAAATTCATTCCACTGAAAGTGTTGAGCAAAGGGTTCAGCCATCTCTGAATGTCTTTCAAACACTGAAATGCTGACATTTGCACAAGTGTGCAATAATTTGCTGTCGGAGCCGTGTCTGAGTGGGCAGAGTTGAAAATGCTCTTGAAAGTGACCTATCAATGTAATGTGCAATACCTGTGCAAGTCCTATGTATATTTAAAGCCAACCTGCTCCCAGCTGCTGCTCTTTACCCCACTGTGTGGGTCTGTTTTTCTGTTTTTTTTCATGCCCTTTAAGTCTATTATCAACATGCCATGACCAGTGTTGGGTAAGTTACTTAAAAATAAAAGTAATCCACTACAATTGACTAATTCTCTAAAATTGTATAAAAAAATATTTTACTCATTACTTCATTGAAAAACTAATCACATTAATAATTAATTTACTTTCTAAAACACTTCCACTTAACTATATTTAAAATGTAAATCTGTCCTCCTTTTTTTTGGGGGGGGGGAATTTCCCCCTTTTTCTCCCAATTTGGAATGCCCAATTCCCAATGTGCTTTTAAGTCCTCGTGGTCGCATAGTGATTCGCCTCAGTCCGGGTGGCGGAGGATGAATCCCAGTTGCCTCTGCCTCTGAGATCGTCAACCCGCACATCTTATCACGTGGCTTGTTGAGGGCGTTGCCACGGAGACATAGCACGTGCGGAGGCTTCATGCCATCCACCGCAGCAACCACGGTCAAATCACCACGTGCCCCACTGAGAGCGAACCACATTATAGCGACCATGCGGAGGTTACCCCATGTGACTCTACCCTCCCTAGCAACCGGGACAATTTGGTTGCTTAGGAGACCTGGCTGGAGTCACTCGAACTAGCGAACTCCAGGGGTGGTATCCAGCGTCTTTACCACTGAGCTACCCCGGCCCGCCAAATTTGTCCTCCTTGTTCATTGTTGCACACAAGTCAAACACTCCTCACCATACATTTCTCCCTTACAATGACTTGTTAGGGGGCGCACACCCTTCAGTTGTCAGAAAAACGTGAATATATGAACATAATTCATTTTTAAGTGTATTTTACATGATAGAATTCAAAAGAAAAATTAACCCTAGTAATGTACTTAAAAGTAATTTAAATTAATCGAAAGTCAGTAACTGTAATCTGATTAGAAGAATTTAAAATGTAATGGGGTTAAACTACTTTTTGACTAAAAAAGTACTTATTTGTAACCGATTACACCCAACACTGGCCATAACTCAGTTAAAAATGATTACTGCTCACTATGGTAATTAATACATGATTAATACTAGAGTTCAGTGCTTATTTCACATTTATTTTTCTCTTCTTTTTAATCTCTAATCAGCACACTGCTTTGTGATCTAGTGCTTGAGCAGACTTGTATCACTGTGGTCTATTTTTGGTCTTATTTAGAAATAAGAAAGTGTAATCTTTGATATAGTGAACACTGGTTTATTTTCTCTTTTAGCTGCAGATTCCTATTAATAATTTTAGGATACAGTGTCAAAGGGTATGGCTATTTTTGGTATTGTGTGATGCCTTTGTTGGGTTCAATTTTGGTTGTAGACAATCATTGGGATACACATATAAGAAGGAAAAAACTATATATATATAAATATATTTGATGGGTAAGGTTGAAAGTGTGACTTCAGTGTAAAGAATTTGTAGATATTTTAAGATTTAATAAGAATCAAACAGGTAATGGGTAAACAGGTCATGGGTAGTGAGCAAGTATAGGAAGTCAAAAATAGTTTGGACGGCAACCCTACCTTGGCTTCATTTTCAGTTTATTAAAATAACTGCATAAATACAATCATTGATTATAAGCTACAGTTAAAAAACTATTTTTTATGTGAAAAGATTTCTTTGGAAATAAACATTTCACAGAAGCAGGTCCACTAACTTTTTTTTTTTAATGTCATTGACATTATTTTCTCCCCCACAACATATTATAAACTGTTAAGGCAAAAAATAAAACAAAAACAGTGGATTTGTCTGGCATGGTAATATAATTTTCTGTTAATGATGGTCTGAACATGATTTAATCTGATTCCTATGGAAATGGTTTTGCCTGTTACAGAGAGAGAGAGCGAAGTGCTCATTGGAAACTCACCAGATCATGATGCATATCTTACACATTGTATAGTATGTACAACATATTTCACACCTAGAGAAACATTTTAATTAAGAGTCTGTTTGAAAAATAGTATTCTACCTATTCTGATTTTGATACACTGTTCAGACAATGTAACAGTGGTTTGTTCAGTGAGCCTCACTTTATCTTTATGCCCTTGTGTTAAAACTATGTGATGAACATATTATTTACCACTATTTTGTTTAAAATAAAATGTAATTTAAGACAGCAATCCAAAATATGCTTGCATGTGGCAGAGAAATCTCTCTCCTAACACATTTGCAAGACTCATACAGTATATATTTAATGAAGTACATAGTTTTATATCAGGTATTTGGTAGTGGTCTTTAGCCAGTGGACCCAACATTTGCTATTTAGTGATTCACTGGGTAAAAAAAACAAAAAAAAAACAAGTGATATGAGTTTGAGGATTGTGTTTATTTTTTATGTTTGGCCACACAATATATTGCTTTGAATGTGTATTATTTGGACCAAGATTGATGACTGTTGATTTGTTATATACTGTATAAACAGAGATTACAAGATGTTTCCAAAGGTCACCCCTAATTGACTCACAGGTGGAAGTTTTTAAAGCTGCCATCTGCCATAGATAAGATGCAAGTACAATTTTTCAGTTATCTTGTGAATAAACACATTGTAGACAGACAACATTGTGACCTGACCATGTAACTTTTTGATTGTAAGTTCATCAACAGAGAGTGGTCTTTGGGCCTTGATTGACTTACAGGATCTCCACATCTCGCCCCCAGTTCCACAAACTTAGTGTATGCTGGTGTTTAAAATGACTAATTTGCTTCCAAGCACCAAAAATATGAACCGATGACTAGTGAATCAAGCTGAAGCTGTGTTTTAGGAGGACTGCAGGTGTGTCAGTGCATTTATTGAGCAAATAAAGACAAAACTATTGAAAATCTCTGATGTCATTATCATTTTAAGGATATTAATGTTATACAGATAACAGCGGATTTTGAAAATGAAATTGTATAATTTTGTGTGATACTTGACCCTGCATTCAGGCAGCATTTAATCTAAGTAGATTCCATTACAAAAGCCATTTAGTGAAACTAATCAGCTTTAAGCTTCATTGAATCAATTCAGTTAATGTGTTCCAGCACACACACATTGTTATTGTTATGCACAAACAAAGAATGGGAAAGCTGAACACAGTTATAAATCAACAGAAATTTCTGTAAAGTAAAACTGTTTTTGAAAAAATTATCAAAGCAATATGTAATGCTAAATCACTGAATAATTTTAATGACTTTTCATTGCTGTGGATCTGATTATTGGTTGACAGGTGCTTGCTGAGATGCTGGTCTGCTGTTCCTGGTTGGTGGTCTTAACTCAGCTTGGCTGTGCTGAGTGGCCGGTCTGGACTGAGCCTGGTGGCTGTTCTGGCTTGCTGGTTTTCAGCCAGGTTTACTGGTTTTAACTGGGCTTGTTGACCAGTTGAGCTTGTTATTCTAGACTCGGCTTGGTTATGCTGAAAATTGGGCTTTTCTGTGACAACCGCTGATTCATTTTGGTCTGGGTTACTCGCAGACATTTTGGATTCCTCAGCAGGTTGGTCCTCATTTATGTTTTCCTGCAAAGATATCAATGAGTCAGGATAAGTCAAATGTAATATTTTAGAACAACATACAGTAGAATCATAAGGAGAAATAGTTGATATCAAATCCCCACCACATTTTGAGAGGTTCTAACTGATGCCTGGCTGCCAGCGGGGGCTTCATTAGCCTGGATTGTAGCTGATTTTGTCCATCCCCAGGTCCTGAGGCGATCCTGGCCCTCCTGTGAGCGGGCAGTGGGGTTTATGTGTACAGGAGGGATGCGTCGTGGTAAATCCCATGTGCCCTGGAATGACGGCCATGCACTTCCATGCTGAAAATGGATAATGTATAAATTAAATTAATTGGATGGATGTATGGATGGATGGATGGACTGATAGATAGATAGATAGATAGATACTGTGGATGACAGACTGACAGATAGATAGATAGATAGATACTGTGGATGACAGATAGATAGATAGACAGATAGATACTGTGGATGACAGACTGACATAGATAGATACTGTGGATGACAGATAGATAGATAGACAGATCGATTGATACTTTGGATAATAGATAGATAGATACTGTGGATGACAGATAGATAGACAGATCGATACTATGGATGACAGACTGACAGATAGATAGATACTGTGGATGACAGATAGATAGACAGACAGATAGATAGATACTGTGGATGACAGACTGACAGACAGATAGATAGATAGATATTGTGGATGACAGACAGACAGACAGACATAGATCGATCGATACTGTGGATGACAGATAGATAGATAGATAGATACTGTGGATGACAGATAGACAGACAGATAGATAGATCGATACTGTGGATGACAGACTGACAGATAGATAGATAGATAGATATTGTGGATGACAGACAGACAGACATAGATCGATCGATACTGTGGATGACAGATAGATAGATAGATAGATAGATACTGTGGATGACAGATAGACAGACAGATAGACAGACAGATAGATAGATCGATACTGTGGATGACAGACTGACAGATAGATAGATAGATAGATATTGTGGATGACAGACAGACAGACAGACATAGATCGATTGATACTGTGGATGACAGATAGATAGATAGATAGATACTGTGGATGACAGATAGACAGACAGATAGACAGACAGATAGATAGATCGATACTGTGGATGACAGACTGACAGATAGATAGATAGATAGATATTGTGGATGACAGACAGACAGACAGACAGACATAGGTCGATCGATACTGTGGATGACAGATAGATAGACAGACAGATAGATAGATCGATTGATACTGTGGATGACAGATAGAGATAGATAGACAGATAGATAGATAGATACTGTGGATGACAGACAGACAGACAGAGATAGATAGATAGATATTGTGGATGATAGACAGACAGACAGAGATAGATCGATACTGTGGATGACAGACAGACAGATAGATAGATAGATAGATAGATAGATAGATAGATAGATAGGTCGATACTGTGGATGACAGACAGACAGACAGATAGATAGATAGATAGATAGATAGATAGATAGATAGGTCGATACTGTGGATGACAGATAGATAGATAGATAGATAGATAGATAGATAGATACTGTGGATGATAGATAGATACTGTGGATGATAGATAGATAGATAGATAGATAGATAGATAGATAGATAGATAGATACTGTGGATGATAGATACTGTGGATGATAGATAGATAGACAGACAGACAGATACTGTGGATGATAGATAGACAGACAGACAGATACTGTGGATGACTGACAGATAGATAGATAGATAGATAGATAGACAGACAGATACTGTGGATGATAGATAGATAGATAGACAGACAGATACTGTGGATGATAGATAGATAGATAGACAGACAGATAGATACTGTGGATGATAGATAGATAGATAGATAGATAGATACTGTGGATGATAGATTGATAGATAGATAGACAGATACTGTGGATGATAGATAGATAGATAGACAGACAGATACTGTGGATGATAGATAGATTGATAGATAGACAGACAGATACTGTGGATGATAGATAGATTGATAGATAGACAGACAGATACTGTGGATGATAGATAGATAGATAGACAGACAGATACTGTGGATGATAGATAGATTGATAGATAGACAGACAGATACTGTGGATGATAGATAGATAGATAGATAGATAGATAGATAGATACTGTGGATGATAGATTGATAGATAGATAGATACTGTGGATGATAGATTGATAGATAGACAGACAGATACTGTGGATGATAGATAGATAGATAGACAGACAGATACTGTGGATGATAGATAGATTGATAGATAGACAGACAGATACTGTGGATGATAGATAGATAGATAGATAGATACTGTGGATGATAGATTGATAGATAGATAGATAGATAGATAGATAGATACTGTGGATGATAGATAGATAGACAGACAGACAGATACTGTGGATGACAGATAGATAGACAGACAGACAGATACTGTGGATGATAGACAGACAGATAGATAGATAGATAGATAGGTAGATAGATAGATACTGTGGATGATAGATAGATAGATACTGTGGATGACAGATAGATAGACAGACAGACAGATACTGTGGATGATAGATAGATAGATAGATACTGTGGATGATAGATAGATAGATAGATAGATAGATAGATAGATACTGTGGATGATAGATAGATAGACAGACAGACAGATACTGTGGATGACAGATAGATAGATAGACAGACAGATAGATAGATAGATAGATAGATACTGTGGATGATAGATAGATAGATAGATAGATACTGTGGATGATAGATAGATAGACAGACAGACAGATACTGTGGATGACAGATAGACAGACAGACAGATACTGTGGATGATAGATAGACAGATAGATAGATACTGTGGATGATAGATAGACAGATAGATAGATAGATAGATAGATAGATAGATACTGTGGATGATAGACAGATAGATAGACAGACAGATACTGTGGATGATAGACAGATAGATAGATAGGTAGATAGATAGGTAGATAGATACTGTGGATGATAGATAGATAGATACTGTGGATGATAGATAGATAGATAGATAGATAGATACTGTGGATGATAGATAGATACTGTGGGTGACAGATAGATAGATAGACAGACAGACAGATACTGTGGATGATAGAAAGATAGATAGATAGATAGATACTGTGGATGATAGATAGATAGATAGATAGATAGATAGATAGATACTGTGGATGATAGATAGATAGATAGATAGATACTGTGGGTGACAGATAGATAGACAGACAGACAGATACTGTGGATGATAGATAGACAGATAGATAGATACTGTGGATGATAGATAGACAGATAGATTGATAGATAGATAGATAGATAGATAGATACTGTGGATGATAGATAGATAGATACTGTGGATGATAGACAGATAGATAGATAGATAGATAGATAGATAGATAGATAGATTGATAGATAGATACTGTGGATGATAGATAGATAGATACTGTGGATGATAGATAGACAGATAGATAGATAGATAGATAGATAGACAGATAGATAGATAGATAGATACTGTGGATGATAGATAGATACTGTGGGTGACAGATAGATAGATAGACAGACAGACAGACAGATACTGTGGATGATAGATAGACAGATAGATTGATAGATAGATAGATATGTAGATAGATAGATAGATACTGTGGATGATAGATAGATAGATAGATAGATAGATACTGTGGATGATAGATAGATACTGTGGATGATAGATAGACAGATAGATAGATAGATAGATAGATAGATAGATAGATAGATACTGTGGATGATAGATAGATACTGTGGGTGACAGATAGATAGATAGACAGACAGACAGATACTGTGGATGATAGATAGACAGATAGATAGATAGATAGATAGACAGACAGACAGATACTGTGGATGATAGATAGACAGATAGATTGATAGATAGATAGATAGGTAGATAGATAGATAGATAGATAGATACTGTGGATGACAGATAGATAGACAGATAGATAGATAGATAGATAGATAGATAGATACTGTGGATGATAGATAGATAGATACTGTGGATGATAGCTAGACAGATAGATAGATAGATAGATAGATACTGTGGATGATAGATAGACAGATAGATACTGTGGATGACAGATAGACAGATAGATAGATAGATAGATAGATAGATAGATAGATACTGTGGATGATAGACAGACAGATACTGTGGATGATAGATAGACAGATAGATAGATAGATAGATAGATAGATAGATACTGTGGATGATAGATAGATAGATAGATAGATACTGTGGGTGACAGATAGATAGATAGACAGACAGACAGATACTGTGGATGATATATAGACAGATAGATAGATAGACAGACAGACAGATACTGTGGATGATAGATAGACAGATAGATAGATAGGTAGATAGATAGATAGATACTGTGGATGACAGATAGACAGATACTGTGGATGATAGATAGACAGATAGATAGATAGATAGATAGATAGATAGATACTGTGGATGATAGATAGATAGATAGATAGATAGATAGATAGATAGATACTGTGGATGATAGATAGATAGATACTGTGGATGATAGATAGACAGATAGATAGATAGATAGATAGATAGATAGATAGATAGATAGATACTGTGGATGATAGATAGATACTGTGGGTGACAGATAGATAGATAGACAGACAGACAGATACTGTGGATGATAGACAGATAGATAGATAGGTAGATAGATAATGTGGATGACAGATAGATAGATACTGTGGATGACAGATAGATAGATAGATAGATAGATAGATGACAGATAGATAGATAGATACTGTGGATAGACAGATAGATAGATAGATAGATAGATAGATAGATAGATACTGTGGATGATAGACAGATAGATAGATTTTCAAAACAAACCTTTGTTCTCACACCAGGTAGAAGGTGGCCACGGTCTGTGGCTATAAATGTAGTGTACCCCTCTGCAGCCGATGGTCTCTTCAGTAATAAGAGAGTAAAAAGACCAAATATAAGTATTTGTGGTATGGACAAGGCTGTTATTCTTTACACCCATTTGTCTACTGCAGCGTCTTAAAGACAATGACTGTGTACATTAAAACAACGTTTTTCTGGTTTCATACAGTTGTACAATTTTCAAACATTCCTGCAAATTATTAGTTTAACATCCAGATCAAAACAATGCATTGGCGAATGAGACTGATCGTGTTACCTCTTTAAAATGTTTTGGTACGGTCCAGTTCTGTAGTTTTTGCGACTTGAAAGCATTTTCATACTGCAGAAACCATCACAGACATATTTAATACGTCATGGTTATTCAATTCATGAACAAAAATAAGACCTTATCATAGAATAATTAAAGTTTATGTAACCTACCTGGTTTGCAGAGAAACTAGTCGACATCTTTCAGTTCGGATTTGTTGGCAGTGGTCTCCCAGCAACCTTTAAAAAAAAAAAAGAAAGAAAGTCAGAGCATTCAATAGTGTCTTCAAGGCAAGTCAGTCCACTCGGAGGCCATATTGGGGACGCCCCGAGCAGCTATTTTCTTTGGATACAAGTAGCATAAAAGGACAGCTCCTATCTACTTGGATGGGGAAATACCGAAATCTCCAGAATGGTTGGTCTTTATTATTATCAAACAACATACTTGAAATCAGCATTTAAATGTGACAACAATGTACTTAAATTGTGCTTCTTTAACTCAGATCACAGTAAAAAAAAACAACAAAAAAAAAACGCTATTATCCAGTCTGGTACAGCCAATGCGCATGCGCGTTCTCAAGGAAACTGGCAGGCGACGTCTGCATTTCTGAAAGGTGATTGGCTCTTTTACCTTTAAGGCGGGACTTCCTTTTCTACATCCGCCATTTTCTCCCGTTCGTTTGAATACCAGTGCTCGGTCTCAGGCTAAACAGTGTCTGGATCAAATCAGGAGTTCACTTTTTGTTTTTTGTTTTCTTTTGCATTTATGCTAAATAGGCACGTGTAAAATTAGCTCTTTTATATAATAGCTGAGTGAATAATAAAAAAAAAAGAAAATATGCCATTTTACTCAAGATTAAGTGGCGTCTTCCTAAACGCGGGGTTCGCTGTTGAGCGATTGAGCTCTACGTTGCATACTCAACGTTCTGCCGAAGAAAAACAATAAATGTTTTCGGCTTCTGAACAGATGGAGCGTGAAATCAGGGCATAATCATTAAGTATATTGTACACTATCTAAACAAACAGTAAAGATAAAGTAAGCGTTTCACTCTGTAACTATAACAAGCTATAAAATGAGCTAGTAAGCTTGTCATGCAAAAGTAGGCGTTTGGGTTATCTTTATGCAGTTTTAATGATACAGCCTTTGCGACATGCAAGCGTCAACATCTGCAGCTGCCAATGAGGTGAGAGGCAGAAGAAGCGCTGAAGATGTGGAGAACTCAAAAACACACTTCAGAGTCTGTCGTTTTATCATCGAGACCGGTAATTTGTTTTCTATTTCTACACGGCAAGAATTGAAAGGACGTCACTACGTACTCACTTGCTTTGTGGCATTATTATGAATGAATTGCCGTATTTAATTGGTCTAGTTTCATGTTTTCCCACATCTGTAGGTGTTAAGTTAGGCATGAGATCTGTGCCAATGGCTACTGCATGTGTGCTGTATCACAAGTTCTTCCAGTCTGCTAGTCTGCAGGTCTACGAGCCTTACCTAGTGGCCATGTCCGCAATCTACCTAGCAGGCAAAGTGGAAGAGCAACATCTCAGGACAAGAGACATCATCAATGTCTGTCACAGGTATAAGAGGGGCTGTTAAGTAGGGGCTTAATTGTACCCTAGCTCTCCGAGACAGTAGCTCATCTCTTTCATCAATCCCTGTGTTTCAGGTATTTTCATCCAGAGAGTGATCCACTGGAGCTAGATGGGAAGTTCTGGGAGTTGAGGGACAGTATAGTACAGTGTGAACTCCTCATCCTCAGACAGCTTAACTTCCAAGTGACATATGAGCATCCACATAAGGTAATACATGCTGCATGATTCTGTCTTGTTCATAATGTAAAACAGCTTTTTATTTCCTCTGTGATATTGCTTTTAAATGGTATTTAGTAGAATGAGCAGTTTCCCCAAAACAAGGCAGGTGATATTTATTTGTATGTCTGTATACTTAAAGGTTAAGTTCACCCATGGATGAAAATTCTCATCATTTACTCACCCTCATGCTATCCCAGATATGTATGACTTTCTTTCTTCTGCAGAACACAAATTAAGATTTTTAGAAGAATATTTCAGCTCTGTTGGTCCATACAATGCAAGTGAATGGTGACCAAAAAAATTTGAAGCTCCAAAAAGCACATAAAAGTAATCCACAAGGCTCCAGTGGTTTAATCCATGTCTTCTGAAGCAATCCAATTGGTTTTGGGTGAGAACAGACCAAAATGGAAGCCCTTTTTCACTCTAAATCTTGCCATTGCAATCTGTTGGTATGGTCATGATTTCAAGCTCGATTACATTGCTTAGTGCTTTACGCATGCACTAGATGGTGCTAGGAAGTGTAATTGAACTCGAAATCATGATCACCGAAGATACTGCTGATGTCAAGATAAGTGAAAAAATCAATTGGATTGCTTCAGAAGACACTAATTTAACCAATGGAGTTTTATGGATTACTTTTATGCTATGTTTATGTGCATTTTGGAGCTTCAAAGTTCTGGCCATCATTCACTTGTAATGTCAGAACCATCAGAGCTGAAACATTCTTATAAAAATCTTTGTTTGTGTTCTGCAGAAGAAAGTCATGCACATTTGGCATGGCATGAGGTTGAGCTTTTCCTTTTATGTCCATTAATGACATTTTGAAACGTAAATTCATTGTCTAAATGATGCATTGGGCAGAGTGAAAGAAAGTTTCAGAACTATCTGTAATATTACCATTATTTGACCTAAAATATGAGATGACCTTCATGCAGTTTTCTGTTATGAATTGCATACTCATGCATTTGACTAGATGAGATGTTTTTTGGTCTGTATAAGAAGTTTTAGTTCAATTAGAGCACAAAACCCTCAAAATCACACCTTTCTTCTTGCTTGGAATATATTCTTATTACTTCCATAATATAGTGAATTTTTCTATACATTTACCTTTTTTTCTATCCAAGATAGTCAAACATGTTTATTTTTTATTTTTTTATTTTTTGTAATGTGTTAAATTAGATCCTCCTTAAATTAAATAATAAATCTGAGGTCAAATTTATGCTTGCAGATCATTTAAAATTTTTCACAAACACTGTTTCATAATTGTACTATGCTATATGAAGTAATACTTCTGTAACTGTTCCTTCACCAAATTTGTTAGTATTTTCCTCCCCTCTTATTAACTAACTAACCAACCCCTCTCCCCCCCAGTACCTGATGCACTACCTGCTCTCTGTGAAGAGTCTTTTGAACCGCCACGCTTGGTCTCGAACCCCCATTGCTGAGACTGCACTAGCCTTGTTAAAAGACTGTTACCATGGCTCTGTGTGTATCCGTCATAAACCTCAACACATTGCCCTCACCTCCCTTTACCTCGCTCTCCAGACATATGGAGTAAAGATCCCCAGAGGAGAAGTAGAGTGGTGGCAGGTAGGCGTTTTATAGTTTATTGCATAGAACTACATAGAATGTCTAGGCAACACCAGTGGCGTAACTTGGATCTTGTGGGCCTCAATGCAAAATAAGTTGATGGGGCCACCCCCACCCACTCATAGCCTACAAGAATTAACTTAAAATATATGACATTATATTGTAATATTTATTTGTTTGCACAGTATTATTACCAAATGTCTCAATAAATTGTATCGTCTCAAGATAGATTTCTCGGAGAGAGAGATATGAGTTCGAGAAAATGCAGCGGTAGCCGTGAAAGCTCAGGGCTGACACTTTTCACACTGAGTAATGATGTCAGACGTACCACACTGGCTCAGTAAGATTTCCCAAGAATCCCAATGATGTTGAACAAAAAATGCAGAGAATTGTTCGATGTATCACTTAAAATTAGTCATTTCTATATAAATATTCAAATTACTGTTAGAGTAAGATGTTATGTTAATAATAAACTATCATTTAGAAGTTTTTAGATTAAAAAAAAAAAAAGTCACCATGGATGAGATGCATAATGTGTAGTACAGCTATACAGTTGTGCTCAAAAGTTTGTATACCCTTGGAGAATTGGTAATATATGTACCATTTTTAAAGAAAACATGAGTGAGCAGGCAAAACACATTTCTTTTATTTCTTATGGGATTCATATTCAACTGTAGGTTATAACAGAATGGCACAATCATAAAACAAAACATGGCAACAAAGAAAAAAATAAAATGACCCCTGTTCAAAAGTCTGCATACTCTTTGTTCTTAATACTGTGTATTGCCCCCTTTAGCATCAATGACAGTGTGCAGTCTTTTGTAATAGTTGTCTATGAGGCCCCAAATTCTTGCAGGTGGTATAGTTGCCCATTCGTCTTGGCAAAATGCCTCCAGATCATGCAAAGTCTTTGGTCGTCTTGCATGAACCGCACGTTTGATATCTCCCCAGAGTGGCTCGATGATATTAAGGTCAGGAGACTGTGATGGCCACTCCAGAACCTTCACCTTTTTCTGCTGTAACCACTGGCGGGTCAACTTGGCCTTGTGCTTAGGGTCATTGTCGTGCTGGAAAGTCCAAGGGCGTCCCATGCGCAGCTTTCATGCAGAAGAATGCAAACTGTCTGACAGTATTTTCTGATAACATGCTGCATTCATCTTGCCATCAATTTTAACAAGATTCCCCATGCCTTTAGAGCTCACACACCCCCAAAACATCAGTGAGCCACTGCCATGTTTCACAGTGGGAATGGTGTTCTTTTCACTATAGGCCTTGTTGACCCCTCTCCAAACATAGCGCTTATGGTTGTGACCATAAAGCTCTATTTTGGTCTGCTCACTCCAAATTACAGTGTGCCAGAAGCTGTGAGTCGTGTCATGGTGCTGTCGGGCATATTGTAAACGGGCTTTTTTGTGGCATTGCCGCAGTTAAGGCTTCTTTCTGGCAGCTCGACCATGCAGCTCATTTTTGTTCAAGTATCGTCGTATTGTGCTCCTTGAAACAACCACACCGTCTTTTTCCAGAGCAGCCTGTATTTCTCCTGAGGTTACCTGTGGGTTTTTCTTTGTATCCCGAACAATTCTTCTAAATTGCCATTTAAACCTGTGTGTGTCACCTTGTGTGTCTGTAACAAGGCCAAACATTCAAGGGTATGTAAACTTTTGATCAGGGCCATTTGGGTGATTTCTGTTTTCTTTATGATTTAAAAAGGAGCCAAACAACTATGTGATAATAAATGGCTTCATATGATCACTATCCTTAAATAAAAGAGAGATTTTCTGCATGATCAGTCATATTTTCAAAATCAATGCCAAAATGTCACAATTTCTGCCAGGGTATGCAAACTTCTGAGCACAACTGTAAATACAAAGCAGTTCCATCTGAGTACTTGTGGTTTTTGCATGCGTTGAATGCTGACAAAGGTATAGACAGATTAAACAGTGTAGACAGTTTCACATTTTAAGGTAAGGCCCGGTTATCACGGCCTCTTAAACCATGGGCTCCAGTGCGGCTGCCCTGCCCACACTGCCGGTAGTTACGCCTCGGGGCAACACTGATATCTTGCTTTGGTCTCAAAGTCTTAGGCTGAATGTTGACAGGTTTCAGTCTCAGTGGTGCCAGGACTGGATCAGGCATCAATGGAACCATGCTTGCAGTAACCTTTAGTTTGCTGGAACTAGTTCCCATGGTGATGGGGGCACCTAATCGTTCCTACTTGATTTGAGAGAAATAGCATTGTATTGCACACAAGTTGTGTTTCCTTGGTGAAACCTCCAAGTAGTATTTGAAAAGAATCCAACCATTTAATAAATGATGAAGGATTTACAAAGCTACCTTGCTTGCTTGCATGCTTGGCTTTGGTTTCCTAGAACTTTGTGAATTATTTTGGTATCACAAGAATTTAATTGAATAGTGTTCCAGTTTGTGATATATTTAGCCTTAAAGGGATAGTTCACCCAAAAATGTTAATTCTCTCATTTACTTACCCTCATGCCATCCCAGATGTGTATGACCTTCTTCTAATTAAGATTTTTAAAAGAATCTCACAATTCAAGTGAAAGGTGGCCAGAACTTTGAAGTTCCAAAAAGCACATAAAGGCAGCATAAATGTAATCCATATGACTCAAGTGATTAAATCCATGTCTTCAGAAGTGATAAGATAGGTGTGACTAAGAAACATCAATATTTAAGTCTTAACTTTTTTTTTTCTTTTTTTTTACCATACATTTTCCTCCCTGTCCAGTAGGTGGCGGTATGTACGAAGAATGTTAATTGGCAAAAACAAAAGAAGAATGTGAAAGTGGAGATAGAGGCTGAGTTTGGATTTGCATACTACTTATACTATTTCTACAATAGACACATATGTTAAGAGTAGTATGGGTAGTATGTCATTCCGAATTCAGCCTAAAATAAGGCCAGTAAAAAAGTACTTAAATTCTGATCTGTTTCTCACCCACACCTATCATATCACTTTTAAAGATATACTGTACATTTTACCACTGGAGTCATATGGATTACTTTTATGCTGCCTTTATTTAGCTTTTTGGACCTTTAAATTTCTGGCCACCATTCACTTGCATTGTTTGGACCTACAGAGCTGAAGTATTCTTCTAAAAATCCTAATTTGTGTTCTGCAAAAACAAAGAAAGTCATACACATCTGGGATGGCATGAGGGTGAGTAAATGATGAGAGAATTTAAATTTTTGGGTGAACTATTCCTTTGTCTAAAGATACAAATAAGTATAAAATTTTCTAGACTTTTGCAGCAGCTTTTTGTGCTTCTAAGGAAAATAAATAGCAAACATTAAGATACAGTTCATGCAATGCACCATGCCCACCATCTTGTTTTGAACATCATCACATTAATTACCCTCTTGTTAGAGTTTCTGTTTCCAAAACACATTTTTGTGTTGGGAAAAAAAGAAATTTGTGGTTGACATTTTAGTCACAGCAAGCTGACTCTGAGGAAATTGAAAGAAGCAGCATTGGTTTTACTAGACAACAAGAACAGCTACATATCTTAGTATAAGACAATAGAGCAAACTCTCTTATTTGCTGCCTTAGAGCTAATATTTAGTTGTAAAATCAAATTCAGCATGCATTGATGTTGTTTTGTTTCTCTGCAGGTTTTTTGTGCAGACATTACCAAGCCTCAGATTGAGACCATCATGAGTGAATTACTGCAGCTCTATGACATGGAGGCCAAGTGTACCTGAGAGAAACACAAATTAAACTGTATTAAAACACTGATGTGGAAACCAACACACCCTAATGTCCATATTCTTTTTGCAGGCATTTTTGTGACTACCTGAAGTCTGATAGTCATAAGTCATATCTCTTGATGTTTAACCTAATGAGCTCTACTTTTTAATTACATCATAGAGCATGAAGATTCAAAAAGGATCTCCAAGAATGTCTGCCTAATAGTGCTGTATATGGTGGACAATGAGGAAGAGAATTTAGTTATATATGGGAATAAGGTTTGGATGTGCAATTTATAGTGTGGCAGTTTGAAAAACAGACTCTAGCCACACCACATCAATCAACTGCAAGCCACCGACCTACTTTCTTCTCCCTACCTTGAGCTAATTTTCCCTCCAAAAGGGGGAAAGAGAAATTACAAAAGAGATGGAATGGTTGGTTGCAAGACGAATGAAACAAAAGAGGTGCCAACCTGTCCCCAGAGCTGAATTGTTACTTTTGGTGAAACAGCTAGATCTGAGCAGTTTCTTTGATGTTTTATAATTTCATTCCTCTTTTCCTTTCCCTACTGATTTTGTCCTAGTAGATTTCTTTATGTAACTCCCTAAAGCGGTATTACTGTACGATTAAAGCATGGTATCACGATTTTACTAGTCTCCAGACTTCTATTTATAAACATTGTGTCTCAGCCTATTACTGTAAACTTTGTTTCTCAATCACCTATGGACATGAACTGACAGAAAAGTTTCATTCTAAAGTATATATTTAAAATCTGTCATTTCCAATAAATGTTTTCTTGTACTAATGCTTATTGGAACAGCACCTGTAAACAGTCTTTATTTGTAATTTTACATCTGTCATGTTCTGTGTCATATTGCTGGATCTAGTTACGTCAGGACATCGCTGTAGTGTGGATCTTAATAAGTTACTATGGCAACTGCTTGTGGAGTGAGCCTTTGAAACATACAAATGTGAGACTCCATTATAGCACACCTGTCAACCTCAGCACATCAAATAATTGTGGACATGAAAATGTGGGAATTTAGTTGTTATTTACTAAATCAGTCATTACTAACATGTTAAACAGATGTTTCCAGCTTAGAATTGAGAATGGGCTGGTGTGCAATATTGCCACATGGACTGCTTTTTTCTTATGTGTAACATTTATCTCTTATACAGATCCAGAAATGACCAAAAGGATTATTAAATTAACATAAATTAATATGTGTACTGTAATGTACCATATTTAATTACCTACAGCATGAATTAATTACAGCATACTACAGTCATGGTACTTTGTTTTCATAAACTGCATTAGCTCTGAATTATTTTACTATCCACACTATCATTTAGAGCAATGCAGATAACTGCCTCTCCTTTGTGGTAAAAAATGATTATTTTACAAGTATTATAAAATATTATTACTATTATTGGGAAAAACCCAAACCTTCCTGCTTCACTGCTCTCTCCCTGTCACACACACTTACGTACACACAAACACCCACATCTCTCAGCAGGCAGGCCTTAATGCTGGGCATCATGAATTATGGAGAGGGTACATGTACAGCCGGATTCTCTTCCATCAATAAAACATCAGCATGGCCCTCACTATGGGATAGAGTGCTGGGAATAGGAAGGATGGGATTGATTAAAACTCTATCCTTACTCACTTTGCCATCTCTCTTGTCTCTGTACTTACAATCTTTGTCCCCCATTCCTAGATTTTGTGTGTACTGTATGAAGAAAAAGCAAGTTGCCTTTTCACATCTTTGACTTTGTGCTTCTCTCCCATGGGGTCTTCTCCTAAATCTTTCATCTCTCTTTCTTTCCTGTGATCTCCCTAACACTGCAGATCACTCCAAACTCCATGTTCTCAATCTCCCATAAGGTTGCTTTACTAACATTCCAGCAGAACTGGATCTACTATTCAATGCAAAATCACTGTAAACAAGATTTTAAATGTACAGGCTCTCAGCTACAACAAAAAGCCAGTCAACCTACAGATCACTGTAAAGGAATACTTGATTGCCAAAACAATAATTTTGCATCCTTTCTGAAATTGAGCTTTGTTTTAAGCACACTGATCATATGCATTCCACCCAGTCCCCACTTGAATGGTTAATCTCTGTCTACTTCTGTACAAGAATTGCCTAAAGCTGAAAGGACTTCAGTGTCTTTTGTGGACCAAAGATGTAATGTTTTTCTCTCCTTGAAATCAGAATTCCGGCCAGCGTTGGGACTGCAGCCAAATCAATCAACTCTCAAAATGTTCAAATCAGTGGGTGTTTAAGCTAAATAAAAGTGTTGAAGTTTATCTTTTTGTAATTACAGAACAATAAGGTGGAGAGAGGGGCTTTAGGGATGGAAGATACCACTTTTTCCCTTTTTGATTCAATACCAAGTACTATCAATGCTAATGTCATTGATATATATACAAACACAGATATGTCTATTAAATGTTCCGAGGATAAAATTGGTAATTTAAAATACTACATTTCAAAGCCAAAAGCTTTTAACATTTTTAGGACTAACAGGCAAATTTAATAGACTTCTGTTTTATTGTTTATTAACAACAAATGTCACAAACTCATAGTGATGTCACATTCAGTAAGTGTGAATTACCTCCAGATGGCATTTTCTCTGAGACATTGTTCCTACCCTATGTTACTATTTGCTAATATACTTATTCACCCCCCCCCCCCCCTTCAGTCTTAAGATTAGCAGTTGCCATTTTCATGGTCAGTAAATAATAAAATTTCTAGTTAAAATTTTTTTTTTTAAATCAAAATTTTTTTTTTTAGAATTGGTATTCTCGATACAACATCATTTGGAAGTATCGATACTTTATGATCGATCCGCCCATCCCTAATGGGAATCTGAAGGGGATTTGCGGAGAAAAAATAGATATGGGGGGAAATTGCAATAGAGATTTAAGTGTTTGCAAATGGAGTATTTATGCATATTCTCAAAATGGCTTACTGATGTTGTACTATATGCATTCCACCATACCTAACTGGTAAACTGAGCCTTTTATGCTCAACCACTCAGCTAAAATAGCTGAAAAAATGGTGACTGATTTTAATCTAATCTTCATCACAGAATAGTAAACCTTTAGAAACTACAACATTTGAGCTGAATCCTGGGAAAGGCCCTATTCATTGGAGATGTGAGCTGGAGATCACAGACATGGAACGGTCTCACTCGGGTAGCTTTTGGAAGGGGTTCCACAGTGAAGCAGTGAGATGTTACACAGGATTGGGTGGATTGTGCTTTGAGTGACAGTTAAACTCCATCTGTTGGCTTAGGCCTGATGCTAGGCTTATAGAGCCAGCATACCTGCAGGGCTAATGCACAGGTTCCCAGAGGGATAGCCATCTCCTAAACCCTCACCTCTGAATTATAGATACAACTCTACATCTGAAACTTTCTCTTTACTTTACTGGACGTGCCTCACAAATATTTCAGTGTGAGCAGCCTCGTGTGTGTGAGAGAGTAGGAAAGAAAGATGGTATTGAAGAGTGTGCAGTTGTATGCATGCAAAATCAGACTGTGTGTATGTTCTTTTTGCATGTTGGCAATGGGTTGTCGGTGTAGACTAATGTGGACCAATGCAATGATTCAAAAATGCTGTTTTTCATGTGTAAGGCTGCACATTCCAAAGCTTGTCGACTATACTAGGTGCAAACTACCAATGGTGGCTTCTGATCCAAGTCTTGGAATTTCCTCTGTGCCCGTGTGTTTACACAAGCTTCTGGTGAAGAGCATTTAGTGCTTGTGTGTGTGTGCATGTGTTTGCATATGAAGGCTTCAGGAGAGGTACACTTGAGCACTGGTCAGCACATAAAAGCTTTTTTCACAGGTCTGAAAGGCCTCCTGCATTAGGGCTATTAGATTTGAGCCTGTTATGCTTGAAGGCAGCCAGCAGATTACACCTGCGTGGGTGTGATGGGGCAACTGAATTTATGAATCGAAAACACTAAAGGAGAGTGAGACTTAGTGAGACAGGGACATCGAGAGGGTTATGGCCCAGATTTGAATCATATGTACAGTAATCATGGATAAACAGATTCTCACCTGCTTGCTGGACCTCTGCTTGGCTCAGTGAGTCAATTTTTAACTCCAGAATTTAAGATTCTTACTGCAAGTTGGTTATTAGATGCACAGCTGGTCTGACCAACTCCAATGCTAATCAGCCTGTTTATGTTTCAGTTGATCGCTTTAAAAAGCCTGGAGTCTGCATCTCGTGTTAAGCCCTCGATGAATAATGTATGTATCATAACATCATGAGCATGATAGTGTTTGCCAATTCCGCACATCTACTACGCATGGCTTTCAGAGTGATCATCAGTTTGCCTTATGTTTTGCACCTTGAGAATCCGATGGCTCTATATGCTCGACTGAAGGCTACATTTCGTTGTCGAAAGCACACTTCACTACCTATCTGTTCTTGTGTTTGAACTCGGCTCATGTGGCATGTTGTGTGCGGGGGGGGGGTTGAATAGGGAGGGGAGAGAGACTCCCCCTCCACCCCCTCCTCCTCCTCCTTTCCGTCCTCTCCATCCGCGCGCATAGCAGCCCGCGCGGATGCTGCGTCCACGGTCCTCAGCGCGCAGTTCAGCGAGGGGGCTCTCATCACACATCGCATAGAATATCCAAATATCGCTTTACCACCTCTTTGATTTACACTTTCAAGAATAAGCGTAAAAACCGTCCCCGAGCAAAATACTTTTGCCTTTTTGTTTTGCGTCGGTCGGGACAGTCATCTCGCAATTTTTCCTCTGCGGAATCTTCATTTAATCAGGCAACAACTGCACTGTATTAGGATTCATAATCTCCATCTGTAGTAAACACACCGCTGAACACCTGGGCGATAGAGGACAACATGGCAACAGCTACTGAGTGAATTCAGTCGCTATCGATGCGCCCATCTGTATTTGACTAAAGCGGATCCAGGATTTTCCCCTTCACCCAACAAACCGCGAGAATGTCCTTGGAGCATGGCCTGGTGAGTATCTCATATTTACACCAATCCGGAATGTGCATGCCATATAACAGATAGCAGTTCGTCTTCATTTAGAGTTATTAACGAACGATCTGTCTTACTGTTAAATTGTCCTTGCATATGAATGCAAATTGACACCTTTCTATCAAACCTGTCATGTTTTTTTTTTTGTTGTTATTAATGATAGCTGTCAAGTACGTAAAAACTACTGCATTGAAGCCCTGCCCGCAAAGAATATTAGTTAGGCTACTGTCAAACCATATATGATGCATATGATTAGTCACAAAGACGTCTTTCGTATTTGCCTCTATATAGGCTAATGTGTTTATGCGTTGTCCCTGTGATTGTGCATGACTGTATGCCTTTCGAAAGTGTTCTCACGTTTTTGTAAATGCCAAATTTGCAAGGTTCTCTCGTTTTGTTTGTAAATTACAACCATAGAATGCTGAGCGAAATTATGTCTATATTTGTTTAACTTGCACGCGCAGACGGATTATGTTTATAGGTGTGTTGGTTTTGGGTAACATCCCTACACTGGGCACTGGTACCCACACTAGTCACCTTGCGGCGGGGCATTGCGCTTGTTTCGGATGCGAGTGGCGCACCATCCTCTCACAAGCAGCATCCTTGCACTATAAACTCAATTAACATCGCGAGACACTCACGAGACGATAAAGAAATGCGTTTTGTTTGTAAGTATTCGTGGTCTCATTCGCGCGGGGTTCGGCATTAGGACCAATCGCCTTCTGAAGGTGAACAGTAAAGGTCATTTTATTTTAGAAAAACATCGCTGTGGTGCACCGCGAGACACACCTGACCAGTATCTGCTGCATCAGCGGCGACGGCGCGCGATACGTGAAGTTCGCTGTGTGAGTGAGTTGCTCAAAGCTGCTTGAATTTTCATTGGGAACCTTGAGGACTTTTTTCGTCCTACTGCAAGGTGTGAGGGTATGCTGGGTGTGGGACGAGGAGAGGAGGGGTAGTTGTAGTCTCGCATAGCTCAGGCAGCCCGGTGACCGCGTACTGAGTCCGTAAATCTTTGCTTGACTCTGATTGGCCATTTACGCATGACCGTCAAATCAGGATCCCGGTTCTGAGGGTTTACATAATTTTAGAGAGATTGAGAATGTTTCACTCTGCTGTTGACCGGCCTATCTGACATTTCAAGTGATTTGAAAACGAATGTACTGTTTATGATCCATTAATATGAACTGCTTATGGTCTTCTTTGTACAAATTAATGGTCACTGCTGTATCTGTATTCTTAGTTTCTGTAATCAATATTCCTGACTTTGCACTTTTCCTAAGATTTAAATTTTTCATTTTATTTATTTGTTTATACATGCAAGGCCTGTATAGGCAGATTAGTGGTTGATTGATGTGTGGTTTGCAATTAGGGTTGCCACTTAGCATCACGGCCCCTAACCACATCCTCCACAGTTTTAGCAATAAATGCGTTGAGTTAATATGCATTATTAATAAAAATTGTATATCCTTTCTTATATGCTAAAATGAGAACTGTCCTGACCCATGACTTATAAAAAAAATACATCATTTATATGTTTAAAATATATTTATTTGAATTTTCTCGATTATTTGTCTTCTTTATCTTATGTATACATTTTGGTTGATTTATACATATATATATATATATATATATATATATATATATATATATATATATATATATATATATATATATATAATCTTTATTTATTTTATTTGTTTATTTTTTCCTTCACCTGTACTTGTCTTTATGATTGTATGCATACATTGTTTGATCTTAGTGAACATTTATATAGAACTCCACAGTTTTACCACCATTTGTGGACTTTTCAGACGGTCCCTTACCACACCCTCCACAGTATTAGCACGTTTTAGCACAATTTGTGGACTTTTCAGACGGTCCCTTACCCACCGTAAGCAAATCTTCCAATTTATCTCTGTTAAATTGGCGATCTGGAACGATTTCACCGTGACGCCATCTGACCAGCTTAAATACGGGACAAATCGCGTCCCCTATTTGCTATGGCTGATTCTTACATTTTTAGACACATTTGGTCCCCCAACCAACCACAACTACTGTCCTGATTATTTCTTTATATGAATGCCATGTGAGCATGGTTTGGTGGTGGCAAAAAGTTGCCTACTTATGAGTAATAGGTCAAGGGTTACGTTGAAATCTCAATTCAATTGACACTTCTCTATGTAGTAAGACACACATACATACAATGTACTGTTTTATTTTTTATTTTATTTTTTTATTATTATTATTATTATTTTTATAATTCTTAAAAAGATAATGCACATCCTTGAAAGTTCAGTATCAAGTTTTATTAACCCTAAAATGCATGGGTGTTTCGCCAAACATCACATCCTCGGGTCTTTAGCGACCCGGTGTATAAATAGTTTTTATTTATCAATGAACATCATGCAAAGTCCAATAAACATAAAAAATCTAAATCAATATTTGGTGTGGCCACCATTGCCTTTAAATCAGCCCCAATTCTCCTAGGTACACCTGGACACAGTTTTTCTTGGTTGTTGGCAGATAAGATGTTCCAAGATTCTTGGAGAATTCGCCACAGTTCTTCTATATATTTAGTCTCAATTGCTTCTGTCTCTTCATGTAATCCCAGACTGACTCGATGTTCAGTGGGGGTCTCTGTGGGGGCAATGCCATCTGTTGCAGGGCTCCCTGTTCTTCTATTATAATCTTTTCTATTTGTAAAAGAAATGTTTGGGAGTCTAAAATGTATTTTTCCTATTGACACACTAAAGATGAAGATATAAATAACCATCTTAAGACAAATGTTTTTGTGAAACTTCTTAAGTGCCTAACACTTTTGCACAGTACTGTATATATCACAGTACTGTACACTATTCAGAAGCGAAAGGTTGAGGAATATTAAAGAGGTGTAAGGCATATCTCCAAAAAATGGATGAGGTACATGGGTAGAATATGGTTCCTGGTTACTAAAGACCTGAGGTATGCATTAAAGGGTTAAAAATTAATTGAGACTAATGGAAGTGGTCACCTCCACCCATCAAGATAAATGTTTTGGTTTCCTTTATTATGAGCAACTTTCTTTGTTAGTACAAGGAGTGACATCTGTGCACAAAAAGTGTGCTTCCACAAAAAGTGCTTAAAAACTTTACACAAAATGTTCTTTGTGCTCAAGTTCTCTGTCCAGATTGCCCTAGTTTGAATGCTGCTGTTGCATTATAAGGAAAGTTGACCTAGAAGATGTCTGGACAAAACTGCTACTGCACTCACACTTTTGTGGATAAAAATATATTCCTGAAGAATGCTGTACTAAAGAAAATAAAGAGTGTGAGAGAAAAATAGAGATTGTGGTCAGTATATGAGGTGACAATCACATCTCACAAATTCTTGAATTCACATCTTTTCAGGAATATTCCACAGATACATTCTTAAATCAATGGCCCCTGATGCTACGTCATATAAATGAACTGGTATGACTGGTGCAATATCATGTATGATTAATATGACATGAATGATAGATTGCAAAAGGAAATACAAGATATTGACCAGCTGGAATCTTCAAATTGGCAATATGGAGCTAAATTCATTAAAAAAAACTAAATATCTGGGCTGAATATTAACAAAGGCGCGGGAAGGGGAGTGCTGAGGGTGCTGAAACACTCCCTATTGAGCAAGACTGGAAAACAGTATCAACAAGATTTTATATATTTCATTGTATTTATGCAGTATATATTATACAACTGTCACTTTCAGTATATCTGTCTTTTATGTTAATAAAAACAGCATCCCATTTCTGAAAGATTTGTCATGCTTGTGGGCAGGGCTCTGCCGAACTGAAGAGAGCCCTTGTGATGGATACTAATGAACTTTTTATTCTCCCTTTTTTTCTTTTATTTACACAAAAGCAAAAGGGGAAAAAAAAAGTTATTGTTAACAATGAAACAGTAATTTGACAATAAATTGAGGTTAAATTGTGTTATTGTATAATTACTGTGTTTAATAATAAATATTGTAGTGTAATATTACAGTTTATATGAATCTTCAATTAATGGTTAATCTTAAATTTTTTGCTTCAGAAGAATGTTGTGCTTTACTCATGTGTAAGATCATCCTTTGAAATTGTAATACTGAAAAAAAACGAAAAAAAAAAAAAACAGTACAGAGCTTTAGTGATCTTGTGTTTGGTCACACTGCGGATGGCACTAAAACCTTTGAGCAAAGGACTGTCTCCCTAACTTGGTGTTTAAAATGAATCTCTTGTGTTGTTGTTGTATCCCTCACTTATTCATCCCTGTATAATCGCTGGAGATGGCTTGACTACGAAGTAGCATGAGCCAGCAAAATCTCACACATGTTAGATTAATGCATTTACACACAGAGATTATTGGCACCTTGGATATTGAAAATCTCATAAAGACATTTATTAGCAACACCCCTAAGCGCAAGGCCACATTTGGGGTCTTCAAGTAACAGGTAGGACATTTCTGAATAGCTTAATATTTTAGAATATGGGCTCATTTTAATAGCTATTTTGTCTGAACAATTAAATTGTTTTTTATG
Organism: Myxocyprinus asiaticus; assembly: GCF_019703515.2. Lineage (NCBI taxonomy): Eukaryota > Metazoa > Chordata > Actinopteri > Cypriniformes > Catostomidae > Myxocyprinus > Myxocyprinus asiaticus. Next base: position 19,108,878 of record NC_059371.1, on the reverse strand, counting down.
GTTATTTCTCATTCACGCTGACACGACAATAGTTTTGAACGTAGTAGAATGCATTGGCTGGCTAATTTAATGACTTAATTGCTGGTGGAAACGTTCCATTGCGTTGTGTGCGTGTGTGTGTGTGTGTGTGTGTGTGTGTGTGTGTGTGTGTGTGTGTGTGTGTGTGTGTGTGGGGTAATAGACATGATTCCAATACCCACACTTGCGGTCTTGGCCACTTGAGTGCGCGTGCACACGACAGGAAGTAAGTGTTCAAGACTGTCCCATGTCTGAAACATACCAAAGCTCAGTGCACTTCACCCACACTAAATCCACACTTGTGTGAATAGCGCTTCGGAGCGGTCTTTCAGGCTAAATGTATCCCAGAGTTCATCACGATCAGGAGCCACACCCCGCCTACCCGAGCGATCGGTGTAGGCTATTTTCGCCATGATGACTTAAAGGGAAGCTTTTCAACTTAAGTTATTTATTATAATCAGATAGTGAAACGTAAGTGAAGCATATATTTATTTTAGCATAAATGAAAATATTCAACATTATATAACTTGTTTGGGATGACTTAATATCAGCATCATAATTACAAAATATTATTTATGTTTATATTTATATACCTCTTTTTATTTTGTTTGTTCTTCCCTAATACTGCTGGTCATTTTGGTCATTTATCAGCCAGTGTGGCATACAGTATACAGTCTAGCAGTCTAAATGTTGTTTTCAAATTAAAAAATTATCAACTACTACCACAGGTTCTTTCTCATCTTTATGTATTTAAAATATACGTTTTAATGCTTTTTATTTGTTGGTGAAACCACATACTGATAAGTTGTGTAAAGCAGTCTTTGGTCGTCTTATATAATGACAAGCCAAAGCACATCATTTAAATGGTTTGTATTAGTAGCTAAATTAGTAGAATTTTTTTTTTTTTTTTTAAGTAAGTTTTATGCAGTGTATTGAGAAACAAAGTAGAAAGAAATTGCTTATATTTCATATTTTACAGCAGTTATGGACGACGCAATTTTACAGTTAAACAGTTTTTAATGTGCAAAGTATTGAAAATCAAAATGAGTAAAAATAATGAACTTTTACAATTATTTTCACACAATAAAAACATAATATATATATATATATATATATATATATATATATATATATATATATATATATATATATATTACATATTTTCTACAGCACAATACACTTCCAACAACCAGTAGTGTATTAATAAATGAAAAGATGGGTAAAATTTTCAGTTATTTATAATTTTAAGTAGCCTATAACAGTCACCGCTACCAAAAACAATCAGACTTCAGCTGAGTGAAAAGACAAAAACAGTTGTCTCAACCAGCACCAACATCTTTAAGTCTACGTGTGTCCCAACGTGCAATCAAAAGTCATACACACACTCGCAGTCTTTACATCTACTTGCACACTAGTGGCCAAACACCGGAAATACGTAAGACAAGTGGATAAGTAGGCAAGACCAAAACCGCAAGTGGGGGTATTGGGACAGGGCCATTCTCTGATGCCCTCCATGCATGATGTGTAATATCGTCTGCCTAAACTGCAGCACCCCTTGCCAAAAATTAGTTCCCGTGCCTTTGAATATAAATATAAACACTGCAAAAATACTTTTCTTAATCAATATTTTTTATATTTTTATATAATTTTTTTTAAAATATTTTTATATTTTTCTAAACATCCTTATAAAAAATTGTGTAAAATCATAAGATTTGATTTCAGAGAACATAGCTTGAATAAAGTTCATTTTTCTTACAATATTGGTATATTGCTCTTTCTTGATTTAAAGGCTCACGCAGTAATTTTTTGATGTTGAAGTATTGCCTACACTGACACCTAGTGGCTTGGGTGCTGCATCATTCAAACAGTAGTTTTCAATTACCAATGCCATTGTAGAAATTCACTATGCACAGTAAACCAGGATTATTTTAATCCATTAATGAAAATGTCCAATAACAGGGCAGTTACTGAGATTAAGTGTGTAGTATTCAGCTGGTCATGTGATACTAACATGGCTGCCCCCATGAGGGCGCCCCCGCCCCATGTAGAATAAAAGAGCTTTTATAAGGTTACTGATATGACTGAACTCTTCATCTCATGTGAGTAGTCATGATTTTATACACTATAAAATTACTATTAATTTCTTTAGAATTACAACTTTTTAAATGAGGGAAAAAAATACAGTGTGCACCTTTAAGCATAAAATTATAATTATGCTTGAATCAAGAAAAACAGTTTGTGATTAGGATACGAAAAATACTTTATTCAAGATTTTCTCTCTTAAAACAAGACTTTAGGCCTATTTATTACAATGTATCATGTTTTAAGAATGTTTAGATATTTTTACTGAAAAACAAGACAAAAATACTGGTTAAGATTTTCTTTTTTATTTTTTTTTTTTTTTTTTTTTTTTTTGCAGTGAATATGTATGTACTCTATGAGCAGACATGAGACAAAGTTACTTCCAAAAGAGAATCATGCGGAGTTGCGACTGTGTCTTGACACATGAAAGGCAACAGCAGAGCTGATACTGGGTTAGATATTCTGTGTATAGATCAGGGCATAGTGAGTGGACATGGCCCATGGGATGGTGGTTCATGGTTATATCTCCATCAGACAAAAATTACTTCAGCCTATTTGCAACACATAAATAGAACATTCATCCCATTCTTAATTATTCTGTCAACATCACATACACCAAGGAAACATATAGAATCAAGACACAAATGTCTTATCTGATTAATCAGCTGATATTTGGCCAACTGGCCAACTGTGCCTGCTCCAATTGGCCTATTCATGGATGTCAATGGATAGTGTACATGTTTTTAGGGCGGTGTATATATATATATATAATATCCCAATTCTCCTAGGTACACCTGGACACAGTTTTTCTTGATTGTTGGCAGTTAGGATGTACGAAGATTCTTGGAGAATTCACCGCAGTTCTTCTATATATTTAGGCTGTCTCAATTGCTTCTGTCTCTTTATGTAATCTCAGACTGACACGATGTTCAGTGGGGGGCACTGTGGGGGCAGTGCCATCTCTTGCAGAGCACCCTGCTCTTCTATTCTATTCTATTCTATTTACAAAAGAAATGTTTGGGAGCCTAAAATGTATTTTTCCTATTGACACACTAAAGCTGAAGATATAAATAATCATCTTATGATAAATGTTTTTGTGAAACATCTTAAGTGCCTAAAACTTTTGCACAGTACTGTATATATATATATATATATACACACACTGGCGGCCAAAAGTTTGGAACAATGTACAGATTTTGCTCTTATGGAAAGAAATTGGTACTTTGATTCATCAAAGTGGCATTCAGCTGATCATAATGTATATTCAGGACATTAATAACGTGAAAAATTACTATTACAATTTGAAAAAAATGTTCAGAACTTCTTAAACTACTTCAAAGAGTTCTCATCAAAACATCCTCCATGGGGGGCCTGGGCAGCTCAGTGGTAAAAGACGCTGGCTACCACTCCTGGAGTTCGCTAGTTCGAATCCCAGGGCGTGCTGAGTGACTCCAGCCAGGTCTCCTAAGCAACCAAATTGGCCTGGTTGCTAGGGAGGGTAGAGTCACATGGGGTAACCTCCTCGTGGTCACTATAATGTGGCTCGTTCTCAGTGGGGCACGTGGTGAGTTGAGTGTGGATGCCGCGGTGGATGGCGTGAAGCCTCCACACACGCTATGTCTCCGTGGCAATGCACTCAACAAGCCACATGATAAGATGTGTGAGTTGACGGTCTCAGAAGCGGAGGTAACTGGGATTCGTCCTCCGCCACCCGGATTGAGGCGAATCACTACATGACCACGAGGACTTAAAAGCACATTGAGAATTGGGCATTCCAAATTGGGAGAAGAAAAAAAAAATCCTCCATGTACAGCAATGACAGCTTTGCAGATCTTTGGCATTCTAGCTGTCAGTTTGTCCAGATACTCAGGTGACATTTCACTCCACACTTCCTGTAGCACTTGCCATAGATGTGGCTGTCTTGTCGGGCACTTCTCACGCACCTTACAGTCTAGCTGATCCCACAAAAGCTCAATGGGGTTAAGATCCAGAACACTCTTTTCCAATTATCTGTTGTCCAATGTCTGTTTTTTTTTTTCACTCTAACCTTTTCTTTTTGTTTTTTTGTTTCAAAAGTGTTTTTTTCTTTGCAATTCTTCCCATAAGGCCTGCACCCCTGAGTCTTCTCTTTACTGAAACTCTGATGTACTTATCCTCTTGTTTAGTTGTACATCTGGCCTTCCACATCTCTTTCTGTCCTTGTTAGAGTCAGTTGTCCTTTGTCTTTGAAGACTGTAGTGTACACCTTTGTATGAAATCTTCAGTTTTTTTTGGCAATTTCAAGCATTATATAGCCTTCATTCCTCAAAACAATGATTGACTGAGTTTCTAGAGAAAGCTGTTTCTTTTTTGCCATTTTTGATCTAATATTGACCTTAAGACATGCCAGTCTATTGCATACTGTGGCAACTCAAAAACAAACACAAAGACAAGGTTAAGCTTCATTTAATGAACAAAATAGCTTTCTGCTGTGTTTGATATAATGGCAAGTGATTTTCTAGTACCAAATTAGCAATTTAGCATGATTGGAGTGATGGCTGCTGGAAATGGGGCCTGTCTAGATTTGATCAAAAATGACTTTTTTCAAATAGTGATGATGCTGTTTTTTACATCAGTAATGTTCTGACTGTATTTTGTGATCAGTTGAATGCCACTTTGGTGAATTAAAGTACGAATTTTCTTACGAAACACCATAATTTGTACATTATTCCAAACATTTGGCTGCCAGTGTATATACTATATATATATATATATATATATATATATATATATATATATATATATATATATATATATAGTGATTTTCCAGTGAATATTGGTAAAATAGTTGATTTAAATTTGTTTATTTGCTATCGTTAAATTCCAAAACATGGCCACCAGCCACCCTGTTCTCTTGATATTGGCATAGGCCATACAAAAACCCATATCTGTCGACCACGGGCAGTTTTAAGGAACTGAAGGCAAGGAGCTTATGTTACTCCCTACAGACTCTTATGCCAGTGCAGTCTATGTTTTCACTTTGAAAGCCTGAAACCCGTGTAACAAATACAGGCCACTGCAGTGAAGGTGGATGGGAGGAGGTAAAATTGGACAAGAAAAGAACAGATGGACAAAGAGAATAAAATTGAGGATAATGGAGTGTGTGTGTGTGTGTGGAGTGGGGGGTGGGGGTGGGGTGGGCTATGAACTTATAGAGAGGAGGTAATGCATACTTAGCATGCGCTGAGTGGTTCTGTGCCAATAGGAGAAGATAAGGGAAGAAATTCAGGTTCCATTGCTGAGTAATGTGTATTTAAAAAGTTCACCATGTCACAAATGAGTCAGACAAGGTAATATCACAGCCCAGCAGGTGTAGCTACAGCTCATATGTGGTTTCAGAGTCCAGAAGTGTCATTTCAGAAAGAGTCAGAAAAAGCTGTATTGGCCAAGGGTGTTCGCACACACAAGGAATTTGGCCTGGTAACAGATACTTCCAGTACTTGCAGAAATACAACAGCTGGACACAGAATTACAGAGGAATAGCTCAGAGAGAGAGAAGAGAGAGAGAGAGAAACTTGCTCGCCGGTCCCCGGACATGCTGTTGCCCGGTCCTTAACAGCTCCTTTGCCCTCTGGCGGACGACAGCTCGCTTGGCGGGGAATCCGCGACAGCGCATCCCTCCTCCCTCCCAGGTTTCGGCACCACTGTAACAGTTAAAGGATGGGCAAGGAGGAGGCGGGAACCAGCTGAACAGTCAACATAAAGTTTATTGAGAAACTCAAACTTAAAACGACTTAAAAAAACATGAACACAGACACACACAATGCAGCCGCGTGCATCTCTATCTCTCTCAATTTCTCTTCCCAGTCCGCCCCTGGTGCAGAGTCAACTATACGCAGTGAGAAAGTTACTTAAAAAAGTAATCCACTACAAATTACCATTTTTTTCTATAAATTGTAATCACATTACTTCTCTGATTACTTCATTTAAAAAGTAATCACATTACTGATTAATTTACTTTTTAGTTACTTTCTAAAACATTTGACCGCTTATAGCATATTTAAACTAATAACTACATTTCCTCTTTGTTCATACTCTCAGCACCACGCATTTCTTCCTGACAATGACTTGTTAAGGGGTGCACGACCTTTAAATGTCAGAAACATAAATAGATGTGTATGTGAACACAATTCATATTTTTAAATGTATGCTAGTGTTGCAGAAATTCCACACTTCAGTTTTAAATACTATATGAAATATAGAAATATCAAATAAAATATAAAACAGTGAATTAAATTTTGAGCACTTGGATTTGTAAAGATAACGTGTAAATATTAATTTGTATTTGTTCAGAAAAGTTTGGATCTGTACAAGTACTGTAGCTATAAAAAAATAGCTAATTGAATATTACACACATGGGTTTCTATAGGTATCATGAATAAGTATGAATTTACATATAGTACAGAAATTTTAAATTGCACTCAGGAGATGTTGCACTGTCAAGAGACCTTACTGAGTATGAAGGAGAATTGGGGGGTGGGGTTACATTATAAAAACATTTATGAAATATTCATCAAGGCTTATTTCTTCCAGTGAGTTGGTGTTTTTATTTATTTTTTAATTATTAGCTTTTGGCATATTGCAGAGGGAGTATGTCTGTGCCTCATTCCATCAGTCTAGCAAAAATCACCTTTTACTCTTCATCAGTATGACAGAACCTTCATTATCACCACTATGTTTGATCCACTTAGTAAAGCCCTGTCAGCAGCAGGCCTGCAGGCTTCTGTGCTGTATTTACACTTGTCACTGAGACTCTCTATGAACACGATGCTCATGGAAACAAAGGTTTATTTTCTGCTCTAAAAAATAAATAAAAATAAATTACTGGCTGACAATTAGATGAAGAATCTTGTAAAGTGTAGTTGTATTTGTCATTCTGCAGAAATAAATCAAGCGACATCTGTCGGCTCACATCAAAGCAGCATAGGGATGGACTGATGTTTTTTCTTTTTTCTGTTCCCTCTATATAATGTCCTTTTGTTCCATTTTTAGAAACAGAACAGAAGGACATAAAAAAACAGTCTGACAGTAAGTTAGTCACAAATCTAATTTGTTAAGATATCTAATGTCTGTTTAGATCCAGTTTGTGTATGAAAGCTTCTTTCCTTTATGGCTATTTTAATCTGTCTCAGTAACAATATAACTGGTGTTCATATACTGTATCTATTTTAACTGGGGAGGTGGGGGTCACAGAGGGAAGGGTTTTCCCATTTAAACCCCATTAAGCCTCAAAAACTCACTGTAAATTAATAAATAATAATAATAAATAAAATTACAAAAACATACAATTTATGTAATAAACATTTAATATAAAAATGTGTATACAATTTTTCGCTAAATATGTTTTGCAACCAAGGGGGTGGGGGGTTGCAGTGTGAAGCATTTACACGTTTCCATTGATCATGGTTTAAATAATGGGGGGTTGAACCTACACCCTTTGTTGTAACTACATTTTGCATTGGCTCACACTCAAAATGATATTGAAATAAATCATATCAATATGTTTGACTGAATTTGGATCTCCTAGCATGACAAAGTTAAACAACACTGTCACTGTCTTGACATCATTGCTTACTATTTTAGATCAAATGTAGCAATCTTCTTAGTAAGTATTTGACCTGTAATTTATTTTCCCTTCACAATACCAAACAGAACGGAAATCCAACAGAAGAGAAATCCAACAGTGGGTGTTAAAAGGATGGTTTACCCAAGAATGAAAATTCTCTCATCATTTATTCACCCTAATGCCATCCCAGATATATATTTCTTTTTTTCATGTTGAAAAAAATACTTTTTTTCTGCTGAACACAAACAAAGATTTTTAGAAGAATATTTAAACTCTGTTAGTTCATTCAATGCAAGTGAATGGTGACCAAAACTTTGAAGTTCCAAAATGCACATAAAGGCAGCATAAAAATAATCCATAAGACTCCAGTGGTTAAACCTACATTTTCAGAAGCAATATGAAAAGTGTGGCTGAGAAACAGATCAATATTTAGGTCATTCTTTTACAATAAATTCTTCTCCCTGCCCAGCAGGTGGCGATATGCATGAAGAATGCAAATTGCCATAAAATAAAAGAAGAAGAATGTGAACTTAAAAGTGGGCTTAAGTACTGATCTGTTTGTTATCTACACAAATCATATCTCTTCTGAATACATGGATTTACCCACAGGAGTCTGGATTACTTTTATTCTGCCTTTATGTGTATTTTAGAGCTTCAAAATTCTGGCCACCAGTCACTTGCATTGTATGGACCTACAGAGCTGAGATATTCTTCTAAAAAATCTTCATTTCAGTTCAGCAGAAGAAAGAAAGTCATATCTGGGATGGCATGAGGGTGAGTAAATGATGAGAGACTTTTCATTTTTGGGTGAACTATCCCTTTAATGGTCAAAATATTTTAATGTTATTCACACAAAAATACGCTCATAGGGTTAAAGGTTTAGTACAACTAAATGAAAATTCTGTCATCATTTACTAACTCTCATGTTGTTCCAAACCCAGATGACTCACTTTCTTCTGTGAAACCCAAAGGGAGATGTTAGGCTGAATGTTAGGGACTGGCAGCTTTAGTCACCATTCACTTTCATTGTATGAAAAAAAAAAAGAGCTGTGTCAACATTCTTTAAAATTCCCCCTATTGTGTTTCATGGAAGAAGAAAAAAGTTGTATGGGTTTGGAACAACATGAGAATGAGTAAATTATTACAGAATTTTCATTTTTGGGTGAACTATCCCTTTAAACAAGTAAGGCAGTTCAGGTAATGGCTGAATATGAGTGGATGGAAGTGTGGTTGAACTTCTTCACTCAGTAGGTGGGGTGTGTGTTTGGACTCTGTCAGTGAACTGCCTCTGTAATCAGGGTGAAGTAAGCAGCACTGACTCATCGACCCTCAGTTGCTTTTTTCTTTTTTTGTGTGTGTGTGTGCAGCAGACCTTTTGATTTTGAATGTTACCAGTAAAAAGTAATTTCCTATATTGTTCCACAGATTAATGATCCGTTTTTAATGTTCGAATATGGGTTAGGGTTTCCTCTAGCTTTAGGGAGTAGTGTGTGTCTGTGCCTGTGTGTGGGTGTGAGCACTTTTCTGTTGGTTACTTAGACACATTATTTAAGGCGCTGAACAGTTTATGTAATGCTGGCCCTCTGTCTCTCCCTTTTAACTTTAGCAGATTGGGTTGGGTAGCTTCTGGGCAGTCTGGGAAAGCTCAGTACACTCATCAGTATTTTACCTAATGGCACTAGAGCACACTTGCTGAAAGGTTTGGGAAAACACAGATCAATATGAATATTCAGCATAATCTCAAGACCATCTGCCTCCTGCACACTGAACATAACTGCACGGTTAAGCAGTCTCTTGCTGAGGGAAATCTGTGGGGCTGCATAGACCCAAAAGTGAATGTGTTTATCTGTTGCCAATAAGTCGCCCCAAAAGACACAGATGTGCACACGATCACATGTACAAAGACAAATTGTTTGGTTTTTACACTTCATGCTTCTTGATTAATTGGATTGCTATCTGATTTGGCATGTACAATCCATTTACACTTGGGTACATAAGTGTGTCCACAAAACAAATATAAATTTGATCTACTATTCCTGCACTATATGCAAATATAACAGAGTTCACTTCTGTGATAACAACAGTCTGATTCCGCAAGTAAAAATCCCATTCATAGACAAATAGATTTTTAACAATGTCTTATAAATCTTTAAAGACAGATCTACCATCAGCTCAGAGGTTGTTAATCAATGGTATATACTTTTGCTGAATCCATCAGTCCACAGCCATCGCCACCCCCGGTCTGTGGATCATCTCAAATTTGAACGGCTGAAGTGCCAGGTACCAACGGGTGATCCGTGCATTGGTATCCTTCATGCGGTGGAGCCACTGGAGTGGGGCGTGATCTGAACAGAGGGTGAAGGCCCGCCCCAGCAGGTAGTAGAGGAGGGTGAGGCCATCCCACTTGATCGCCAAACACTCCTTTTCAATGGTGCTGTACTTAGTTTCCCTCAGCGAGAGTTTACGACTAATGTACAGCACTGGTTGCTCCTCCCTCTTCACCTCCTGCGAGAGCACTGCCCCAGCCCACTGTCAGATGCATCCATCTGCAAAATAAAGGGGAGAGAGAAGTTTGGAGCATGTAAGAGCGGTCCCCCACAAAGTGCAGATTTCACTTTTAGAAAAGCCTGTTGGCACGACTCCATCCACTGGACCAGATTGGGAGCCCCCTTTCTAGTGAGATCAGTCAGTGGGCTGGTGACCCCCGCCTGTTGCAGTGATCTCAGGACGGCTCTCAGATGTTGCATGTGCCACCGCCAATCATTACTATAAATTATGATATCATCTAGATAAGCGGCGGCATATGTCGTATGTAGCCTGAGAATTTTGTCCATGAGACACTGGAATGTGGCGGGGGCCCCAAACAAACCGCACGGTAGGGTCACGAATTGGTGTAAACCGAACAGTGTGGAAAACACGTTTTTTTCTCGGGAGATTAGAGTTAAGGGAATCTGCCAATAATCCTTTATTCCCAATAATCCCAACCGATCGAGCATTTAATCAATCCGGGCATTGGGTACGCATCAAATTTAGATACCGCATTCACTTTTCGTTAGTCCACACAGAATCGGAATGTCCCATCACTCTTAGGTACCAGAACCACGGGGCTGGCCCAATCGCTCTGTGACTCTTCTATTATGCCCATCTCGAGCATTGCCTCTAATTCTTCCTGAACAACCTTTTTTTGTGTTCAGGAAGGCGATAGGGGCTGCTACGAACCACCACCCCCGGGGTAGTCTCGATGTGGTGCTCTATGATGTTTGTGCAACAGGGGAGAGGCGAGAACCCGTCTGTGAATTCCACTTGCAACTTGGCTACCTCTGTGAGCTGCGACGGGGAGAGGTGGTCTCCACATGGAACCGGGGTGAACTGATTAGGTTTGAGCGTCATCTCTGGCCCAAGCTCGGCCCTCTTGGTCACCAAGGCCACAGGGACCACCTCCCTACAAACTTTTAGGAGATTGAGGTGGTAAACTTAAGGTTCCCCGCCCCTATCCATTCACTTAACTCATAATCGAGATCTCCAACTCGCCGTGTGACCTCAAAAGGCCCTTGCTACTTGGCGAGTAATTTAGAGCTTGAGGTGGGCAGTAATACAAGCACTTTATCTCCCAGTGCAAATTTCTGTAGTCAAGTGCCCCTGTCATACAGCCGGCTTTGATGCTCCTGAGCTTGGAGCAAATTCCCCTGTGTTAATTGACCCAAAGTGTGGAGTTTTGATCTAAGATCAAGAACATACTGAATTTCGTTTTTCTGTTTGAAGATCCCTTCTACCAAGCTTCCCATATGACGTCGAGCACGCCGCGCGGCCGACGCCCATACAGCAGCTCGAATGGGGAAAACCCTGTGGAGGCTTGTGGGACCTCTCGCACTACAAATAACAGGGGTTTGAGCCATTTATCCCAATTTCTAGCATCCTCGTGTACGAACTTCTGAATCATATTTTTCAGGGTTTTATTAAATCGTTCCACCAACCCATCCGTTTGTGGGTGGTAAACACTAGTGCGAATCAATTTAATACCTAATAACTCGTACAGTTCACATAGTGTTCCTGACATAAATGTAGTACCCTGATCAGTGAGGATTTCTTTTGGAATCCTCACTCAGGAGATAATTCTGAAGAGTGCCTCCATAACACTGCATGCTGAGATGTTGCGCAGGGACACTGTTTCCGGATATCGCATTGCGTAGTCTACCAGAACTAATGCAAAGCGATGCCCGCGTGCGGTCCATTCTAATGGCCCGACGAGGTCCATACCAATTCTTTCAAAGTGTCCCTCGATTAGTGGTAGAGGGCGCAATGGCGCTTTTGGTGTGGCCGGTGGATTCACCAACTGACATTGATGGCATGCCGCACACCACCTGCGAACATCCCATGAATGCCTGGCCAAAAAAAATGGGCCATTATTCGGTTGAGTGTTTTTTCCTGTTCTAAATGGATTATGATAGGCTGCCTGGAAGGGAGCTTCCCGACGGCCCTTCGGTACTAATAACTGGGTTGTATTCTCTTTTGTTTGAGTGTTCTGCGTCAATTGATACAACCTATCTTTAATAATTGAAAAATATGGGAATGTAAGCGCAATGTTAAGCTGGAGCGGTTGACCATCGATTATTCTCACTTGGTCAAATGCGTGTTTGAGGGACTCATCACGTGACTGCTCTAGAGGGAAATCCCCTTCAGGGAATTCCCTGAGGGTGGAGACCTCCTCCCTTGACGCAGAGCAGATGTAGATGGCCCTGGCACCACCTCTCCAGCCATAGAATCACACATCACATACCGAGACATCATTTCACAGGACCCATCTGCACAAATTTCCCTTAATAAATTCTTAAAATCAGGCCAATTCATCCCCAAAATCAGCAGATGGGTGAGGCGGGAATTAACCGTGGCCTCCATTCTATGTTTTCTCCCCCTGAATAGTATCTCAATGGTAACCACCAGATACCTGTGGATATCCCCGTGCACACACCGCACCTTCACCTGATAATTTGTGCCCAATGCCCCATCATGTACCAAGCGTTGGTGGATGGAGGTTTGGGAACAGCAAGAATCCACCAAAGCTTGATATGGATCCCCCTGGGTACTCACCGGTATCCGATACACCCCAGCTCGATTGGGGGCAGCCTGTGGAGCGTTGGGGCGTATCGGATACCGGTTAGTACCGAGGGGGATCCATATCAAGCTTTGGAGGTGGGCACCAGAGTGCCCACCTCCATTACTGGACACCAGTCCTGGAAGTGCCCTGGCTCCCCGCAGCTCCAACAGACTAGCCCAGGTTTCCCTACCACACCCGTGGGACTGGGCTCGCCAACCTGGGAGGGATAGCGGAGAGAGAGAGTTAGCAGGGGGAAGAGATTTGGGCATGGTACCGCCCTGTCTCCTGGGGACAGATATGGGACAGAAAGAGGAGGGGCAGGGTTTGTGGGAAAGAGTGAGAGAGAATGAGACTCTGCTTCGTTGGTTCCCAGAAACGCCATCATGTAGTCCTCTGCCAACTGGACCGCATCCTCCAGCGATGCCGGATGGTGACACTGGACCCACTCAGACATGCCACGAGGAAGCTGGGAGATAAACTGCTCCAGTGTTACCAGATCTACGATGTCCTGGGCACCACGGGTCCCCTCAGCCAGCAACCATTTACGGCAGGCATCTCGGAGCTGCTGCACGAAGGCGAATGGGCGGCCATGCCTTCCCAGTTTCAGGGAATGGAAGTGTTGGCAAATCTGTTCTGGACTACGACTGACCCATTGCATGATGGCTCTCTTTAGATCGGCGTACACAAGGAGGTTAGCGGCGGGGAGTTGTTGGGCTGCTAGTTGTGCTTCCCCAGAGAGCAATGGCAGTAAGTGGGCTGCCCACTGCTCAGGCGGCCATCTCCACACCTCGGCCATCTTCTCGAACAGATAGAGCTAGGCCTCCGGATCGTCAGCAGGGCCCATTTTAACCAGAGTAACCGGTGAGATGTTCGGTGTGGTCTCCGGGTCGGAGCCACAGCCCGCTCGTGTGTGATCAGGCTCCGAAACTCCTGCCGGTCTTCTGCTTGGGCCTGGAGCAGGAGTTGAAAACACTGCTCATGCTGCAGCCGCAGCTCGACGAGGGCCTGGTGTTGATTACGTTGGATGCTGGCAAGGGTCTGGATCACTTCGGCCAGTGGTGTAGACTCCATAATGACGTAAGTCCTTCCACGAGTCCTGGGTTTCGGCACCAGTGTAACACACGTTAAAGGTTCAGGTATGGAAGGAGGAGACGGGGAGCAGTGGCTCACTTCAGGTAGGCTTTTATGTTCTGCCTGCAGTATATTTGAGTGCAGCCTTCTCAGTGCTTTTCTTATTTCAGTCAGTTCAATGTAAAAAAAACTCTCAGTTAACCAACTTCTCGAAATCTTCAGCTTCACTATAAAACAATAAAATACACAATAAGGCACGCCAGTCGCTGCACTCTCATGTCGTTAGGCTTAGACACTCTCGTGTCGTTGGCTGCTTTTGAGATCTCTTCCTGCTATCACTGTAACAAGAAACAGCTGTTAGGAATCATGTCAACCAGCTTGAAAAACCACACCACTCCCTCTCTCCCGCAAACAGACACACGATCACGCCCCCAACACCACAATAACGCAATCGAGTTAATCCACCTGCACTCTCTAACAAGTTATACATTTTTATATACCTGAATATTATGCAATAAACGTGAAATGTATTGATTCTTATAATCAACAACTTTAAAATAATATTCTGGGTTAAATACAATTTAAAGCTGAAGCATGTAATTTCTGCGCCACTAACGCCACCAAACGGAATTGCAAAAATAAACTTTGTTCTGTTTTGTTTCAAAACAGCTTTTTGAATACACCTCCCGTCTGCTGCTATTCAAACAAAGAGATAGTCCTGCCCCCAACTCACGCCATTGGTTGAGTAATGTTGTTGGTGCGGGTCACTCAGAACAAATACAGGAATTTTCAAAGCACCAGAGAGAAAAAATGCGTACATTTCTCAAGAAAATGTACCTATGAATGGCTTACTTACAGTTGTGTATTCATATTAAGCTGGGATAGGATAAAGTATTTAAAAAAGTTACGTACATCAGTTTTAAACTCAATCATCAACAGCATTTGTGGCCTAACGTTGATTACCACAAAAAATAATTTAGACTCGTCCCTCCTTTTCTTTTAAAAAAGCTAAAATCAAGGTAACAGTGAGACACTTGCAATGGAAGTGAATGGGGCCAATTTTTGGAGGGTTTAAAGGCAGAAATGTGAAGCTTAGAATTTTATAAAAGCACTTACATTAATCCTTCTGTTAAAACGTGTGTATTATTTGAGCTGTAAAGTTGTTTAAATTGTAATTTTTACAGTCATTTTAGGGTTTTAGAGTTTACAGCGCTATATTGTCATGGCAACAAAGTTGTAAAACTGGATACAACTTTACATAGAATGACCAATTTTATCACACTAAAATCTTGTTAACACGTATTGTTTATGCCTTGTGGCTAAACTTTTTAAACAGTCGGTATTTTACCGTTTACGAATAGGCCACAATCTCTTCTTTTTTCACTTCTGTTGTAAGTGCTGCACTTTAACCTACATTTGCTTTTTTAAAAGAAAAGGAGGGACAATTAAAAATAAATTGTCGTGGTAATCAACATTATGCCACAAATGCTGTCGATTGAGATTAACTTGTATGGAACCTGGAATTTTACTTAAAATGTTTTATTTTAACTTTAAGTTTTATATTTTTCCATTGTTTTTTTAATAGATAACATCTTTCGCAATGTTCATTTATTCCCTCATGAGATATGTTAAGTACTCAGTCTATACCTTTGTCTTTTCATCCAATTTTCAAATACTTCATTGCTTCAAATCAAAGTTTGTAATGTTGTAATTCACCTCAGAGCTGGTTGGTCTGGATCATGGCTTAGAACTCTTTTATGAAGGATTTTATGAAATCCCTATGGAAACAATTAATTGGAAAATACTTTCGGAATCAAGACATCTGAAAAAGTGGCCGGGCAGTGTTGCGCTCTTTTATGCCGACCAGTGAAATTTTGGTACACATGATGTCACTCATAAAACCTCAAAACAGGAAGTGGCTAAAATGGCTAAAAATGCAATGACTGCAGCAGAGGTGGGTTTACAATTTCTGAGGCCCCAAGTAACTGATCAACCCGGGGCCCCATTTTGAAGATTTTTGCTTAAAAAATAACATAAAATTGATTTTAAATCATAATTTTAAATTCATCCTATCAGCCGTTGTAGCCAAGTACATTCAAAATGTTTACTAAAACATAAAAATCTAGTTAAAGTTAATTAATGCATGTGTTCCAGTTTTCCACAATACAGTGAAAAAAAAAATGTACCTACATATATTTTTACAAAACACTCTTTTTTTATGAACAGGGTGTGTAAAACCTACTGCACTCTCTAACATTTTGGAATTCAGTTTTTATTTATTATTATTATAAGCCAACAATTATTTATTGTTGTTCAGTTTGTCATTATAATATGATACAGTATTATTATTATTACTTTGAGGATTTGCTGCATACAATAGTCTTATGTATTTTACTTTCACCTGGAGCTTATATTCTGATGCTGCAGTGTATTGTTCACCATGTTGCAAAAGGCTGTATTTTATGTAAGCATCGCTGGCAACATTCGTAACAGTATTGTAACAGTAGACATACAAGGCATGACAGCCCCTCAGCACACTAGAGCAGAAGGAAAAACAACATTGCTGAAAGTGCTGAAACTGTACTTGGTGCAGAACAATCTGGAATAATGTTAAACATTGTAACAGTCACCTCTTTGCAACCTGAACTTGTTCAGAACATTAAATCTTTGTAACATCTGCACTAAAAACAATCTAAATGCAGCACAACGAATGAAACAGAAAGTCTTTTAGTGAAACAGCGTTCAGTAAAACAGTGTTTTTTAGACCTCAAGTTCTTTTTAACTTTTGACACTGTGTCTAAAAACGTGCCGGTCCAGTGAGACACTGAAGAAACAGTGATACGCAGTGTAGCAAGCATGTTCGTCCAGCACGTGTTTACATAGGAAAACAATGGAAAAACAGAGCAGACGTGGGCAAAAAACACGTTCGGTATGAACGGCCCGTAGCTCATCCATTCGCACGTATCTGTGAGTGAGAGCGCGTGGGCGAAACAAGTTCGGAAGGCCTGTATATTTTTTCATAAATTACAAACCCGAACTAAAAGTCCTGCTTGATAAACTGACCTAATCCGGTGGACCTCTAACATGAACAGCTCTGAGAGTGCTGACAACAGCATATTCGCGCGTGACAACAGAGCAACATGTCACATGCCACCCCTCAAGCGGTTTTTGCTGGGCTTTCCTACTGGGGCGTGGGCCCCTGATGTCCGGGGCCCCGCGCAATTACGTGGTTTGCATGGTACTTAAAACCGTGACTGGACTGCAGTGCAAAAGGCATCACTCACATGTCAATTAGGGTTCCCAAACTTCGGTATGCTGACTTGAGTTCTGTTTGGTGTTCGGGTTTGTTGTGTATTTTGGATTATTTAATAATTCTTTCAACTACCAGTTTAACACATTTTACCATTTTTAAATTCATTCCACAGAATTCTACTGTAATTTTCCCTAAAAGCAGTGCAAAATTACCACAAAAAATATCAAAATAAAAATAAATAAGTTCAGCATATTCCATCTGGGCCTGCATTTGACCCATGATTATCTATTGACTGTGTGAAATCTTTCTGTTATGTAAAAGTGCCATGCATCAAAGGAGAAGTGGGGAGGGGGAAAGGAAGCCTGGAGGGTGACAGGTTAGTGATTCAGCATGAGGGAATGATGACACCCTGTATGTCACTCCCAGTCCTATTGGCCTACACACATCATAAACACAACACACGCACTCCACAGCATACCACACACCCCAGACTCATCATTATCTGAGAGATCAACAGAGAGATGCAGATGTATGCTAGGAAATGGAAAGAAAAATAGACATAGGTAGAGTCAAGAGAAGAAAGCAGAGCCAAAATGATAGAGGTAAATTCTGTGATAGTGTCAATGTGATTGTGTTGTGATAGATTGTGAATAAGGACCAAGTGTGTGTGTGTGTGTGTGTGTGTGTGTGTGTGTGTGTGTGTGTGTGTGTGTGTGTGTGTGTGTGTGTTGGGGTATAGTGAGGCCGAAAGAGCTTTGTGGGAGTCAGATGCATCTGTAGGTTTCCATGGCAACTATGGGCCAATGCAGTGGTCTGGATCACTGAGAGATACAGTATTTGCTATATGCATCGCCATCTGTTAGAACACATTCCTTGAGCTGTATATCTCACTGTTTGTCCAGAGATTTTAATGTTGTTATGTTCAAAATAGAATAATTAATATATTGAAGACCTGTGTAATACCTCATTAACATTTATGCATTTGGCAGATGCTTTAATCCAAAGCGACTTACAGCAGATACAACGCATACATTTTATCAGTCCATGCATTTACTGGGAATCAAACCCTTGACCTTGACATTGCTAATACCATGCTCTACCAGTTGAGCTCCAGAAACAAAAGGTTTTTCACCCAAAACTGATAATTATATGATCGTTTACTCTCATGTTGTTCCAAATCCAAACCTGTATGAGTTTGTTCCGTGGAACACAAAAAGAGATGTTAGGCAAAATCTTAGGGACTGACAGCCTCAGTCACCATTCACTGTCATTGCATCTTTTTTCCATACAATAAAAGTGAATGGTGACTGAGGCTGTCAGTCCTTAACATTCTACCTAGCATCTCCTTTTGTGTTACACAAAAGTAAGAAAGTCAGTTTAATTGAATGAGGGTGAGTAAATGATGACAGTTTGATCATTTTTGCTCTTTAAAGAAGGTAAAAGAAGTACAGTATGGCTCAAAACAAGAAATAACCTTTGATTTAAGGTAAACATGCGCTGATATGTTTGAAAGCATTAGCTCGGAGCTGTCTGACTGTATGCTCAGTCTGTCTGCAAAAGAATGCCCACTGTACTCTGAGTTGCAACATGCTGCCCACACTAACACTTTGAAGACTGTAAAGCATTTTTTCTGTTTGTGTGTCTTTGCAGGCTTCCACACCAATCCCAACACACTTCACCCTCTGAACCCTAACGTTCCAAAGCTACAAAATATCCTGCTTGGTTTTGAACCCTTTTTCTCCCTTTTTTCTCTTGCTCTCGTTCTCGTGTCCTGATGGATTGGAAGCGCCCTGATCCCTCGATCTGTTGACCCTCGGGGTGAGGGGGTAGAGTGGACAGGACTGGTTTTCTCAAAATACACAAGTGTCCGGCCGCCATTGTACCAATTCATCTGATGGAGAGTTAGAAGAACGGGAGCTACTACTGGGGAGGGAGAGGAGTGGAGGAGGTAAACCAAAACCAAAAAACGTAAGCCAAGAATCATCGCAAAGACTCCTTCTTTGCCCAGCCATTGAGATTACGTAGCTGAGAGCTCCAAAGACCTGGACGTGGGGAAGATATAGAGAAACAGATAAATCTCCATCAAGCATCGTGGACCGAACACCTTAAGACCCAAAATGTCCACGACAGCAACCATGGGTGAGATGGCGAATAGTGTGGTGGACTTTTACCCCAAGCAGGGAGGAGGTGGTGCAGATGCCAATCATGCTGGAGACTTTGGGGTGACGTTGGATGAGCTCCAGTCCCTGATGGAGCTGAGAGGGCCTGAGGCCTTGCAGAAAATTCAGGAAAGCTATGGAGATGTAGAGGGCCTATGCCAGAGACTCAAGTCTTCCACCAGTGATGGTGAGAAAAATTTTCTAAAATTTCTCTGTTTGTAATTTACTGTAAGTGTTCTCACCTCCTTAATTTTGTTTACCTCTGATTGGCCACACACATGCTGCAAAGGTTTGGGGTGACATCTGCATTTGTAGGAATATTTAACCCAAAATGAAAATTATGTAATCATTTACTCACCCTCTTATTGTTACAAACCCGTAAGACTTAACCTTATCAGTGAAACATAAAAGGAGATGTTGGGCAGAATGTTAGCCTCAGTCACCATTCACTTTCATTGAATTTAATTTTGGGTGTACTGTCCCTTTAAGCTTTAAAGTGAGAAATCGTCCACTGCCATAGACCTTATTCAAAGTATCCCCATCTTTGATTTTTGATGGGAATGAAAACGGAGCTGTGAGGGATAGACTTACAGTCTCTTCAGTGTCATGCATTGTATAAAGCTATCAAAAATCCCCTACATTACATCTCATTTTAACATCACATCTAATCTTGTGTTGTCTGGAGTTTTCATCTACTGAAATTTATTGGGTAGATATTTTTTCAATGCTTTGTCAGTGGAACTATCGAAAAACACTTTAAACAACTGAACAACCCATTAAAGAAAGGCAGATGCTATTTGCACCCTTGTGCAAATAATGGTATATGCTATTTACACCCCAGTGCAAAGACTGGCAGATATTATTTGCACCCCAACCCTGGTGCAAATAATGGTAGATAACTAACTAGACTGCACCCATATTTAAATACTAACATATAGTATTGGCATCACTGAAATGTGTTTATTGTGTTTATTTAGAGTCCCACAGACACACTACATTAACCCCTACCCCTAAACCTAACCTTAATCTTACCTTAGAAAAAATAACCTTGGTTTTACTACAGTAACCATGGTTTCACGCAGGAATGAGTGCGATCGACAGACCCTGCCTCCAGATCAAACCCTTCTCTGCGCTCCCCGACATTCACTGTAACCAAATCACTGTGATGAAATCAACATTTATATAAATTTGTATCTATTATTTTAAGTAGTATTAAAATAAATATTAAGAATAGAAACAGGAAATCGGATGGGAAAAAGAGTTGGACATTTCGCGAATTCGAACCGCGGTCCCTAGGACAACACTTTACATCCACACACCGCCTTACACCCCATGCTACTACAGCGACAACTATTGGTTAGTTTGTTGTATATTTCTGTGGTTCCACCAGACTATTGGGGTGCAAATAGATCCACTGTGTATTTACACCGGGGTGCACAGACACTCTGTTAAAGAAACTGTACGTCTATCCCCCACAGCCTTGTTGTCATTCACATCAAAAATCAAAGATGGTGTGAATAAGATCTATTTTATTGAAAAGACTGATTGCAATATTCATTCAAAAAAATCTATTTTGTGTTCTGCTTAAGAAAGAAAATCATATGGTTTTGGAACGACGTGAGGGTAAGTAAATGATGACAGAATTTTCATTTTTTGGTGAATTATCAGTTTAAATTCAGATGTGAATCCCTTAAAAAAATAAAGGAGTGTCTCAAAAAATATTGACGGTTGACATAGTGATAACGTTATGGCATCTGTAAACAACAAACATGGATGTCAACAACAGTTTCACAGTAACCTGTTTGGTGCTAGACACTTCCATTCAATCTCTTTCTCTTTGCCATTGTCTCTCTCTTTCACTCTTTAGTTCTCTCTCACCTATTCACACTACTTGTCCACCACCTCTTTCTCTGTCTCACTCGGCAAACTTCCCACTCTGGGTGAACGCGTCTTGTTGGGTTGCTAGGCGACGGCACTGTCGGTGGTGTGGTGGGTGTAGAGAGAAGGGTTACTGGGTAAACAGTGTTTGAGAGACTCACTTAGTTGGTGTCTCTAAAGGTCCCTGCAGTGATCACAGTTCTTGGCATACATCCATACATCCTTTTTTCTGAATCGTAATTGAATGTGTCGCTGTAATGTTTAATAAAACATGATGCCTGTAGATGAAAATTTAGATAGCAGAGGAGATGATGCTCATTGATGAGAAACAGATAAACTTCATAAAACTCACACTGGATTGGATTAATTGTAAGTATTTTAGAGGATGTGAAATGAAGTTGTTACTTAAAGTGATAGTTCACCCAAAAATGAAAATTCTCTCACCATTTACTCACCCTCATGCCATCCCAGATGTGTATGACTTTCTTTCTTCTGCAGAACAACAGCAAAGATTTTTAGAAGAATATCTCAGCTCTGTAGGTCCATACAATGCAAGTGAATGATGACCAAATATTTGAAGCTTCAGAAAGCACATAAAAGCAGCAAAAAAGTAATCCATAAGACTCACATTTGCATTCTTTGTGGCTATCGCCACCTACTGGGCAGGGAGGAGAAAGAAAAAAAGGGAGGGATGAAGGAAAAAAAAATAATAAATAAATCATATTTGCACAACAGCGCAGTAGGTAGTGATATGCACAAAGAATGCAAATCACCAAAAAAACAATAGAAGAAGACCTCTGTCCTCTCATGAACGTGAAAAGGAGGGCTGGTTAAAAAAGGAGATGTATAGTAAAAAAGGAATTAAATTTGTATCTGTTTCTCACCCACACCTATCATAATGCTTCTGAAAATATGGATTTAACCACTGGAGTCATATGGATTACTTTTACGCTGCCTTTATGTGCTTTTTGAAGTTTCAAACTAAGTTTTGGTCACCATTCACCTGCATTGTATGGACATACAGAGCTGAGATATTCTACTAAAAATCTTTGTTTGGTTTCTGCAGAAGAAAAAAGTCATACACATCTGGGATAGCATGAAGGTGCATAAATGATGAAAAGTGGTATTAGATTTTATGGGCTTTTTGTTTTGCCTGTTTTGTTACAAAATAAAAATATATGGACCGGTTTATAATCTGCTTTGTCTGAGTTCAGAGCATGTGGAAATTAAGAATTAGTATCTCAGAGGAATTTTTATTGCTCAGAGGTTGCTCATTCATATCTCAGTAGACTTGACGGAGTTTGTAGTAATGTTTCAACTTTCAACTCTTAGATTCTTGCTTACTCCAGAAGGGCACTTCCACAAACTGTTAGGGTTAGGGAAAGGGTTAAGTTAGGGGCTCTCTGTATATCTTTACTGGTGGTTTGAATCTGCCATCCCTTTTTGGGGCTCTGCCTGCAGCTATGTCCTTGCAGATAGTGCGTGGAGTTCAAGTTTGGTGTCATTTGACAGGCAATTTGCTGCAATGGCCAATAGGAATTTGCTTGGTTTGGCAGTGACCTCTGTGTGGGCAGACATTATCATTTTAGCGGCGACTTTCTTTTTAACTTCACACTCACAGAGTATAAAGTGCAGCATTAAAGGGATAGTTTGCCCAAAAATGAAAACTCTCTCATCATTTACTCACTCTCATGATATCCCAGATGTGTATGACTTTCTTTCTTCATCAGAACACAATTGAGAAAAATAGAAAAATATCTCATCTCAGAAGGTCCTTAAAATGCAAGTGGATGGTGATCCGACTTTTGAAGTTCCAAAAAGCACAGACAGTCAGCATAAACGTCATCCATCCGACTCCAGCGGTTCAATTATCATCTTCTAAAGTGAAACGATATTTAAGTACTTTTTAACTCTAAACCATTGCTTCAGGAGTGGGTGGAGTTCATGCAGTCTCTTGTGTGACGTATTCACGTTGGCATTTTATGGACGTAATCTCATGTTCTTCGCTCGGTTGAGACATCCAGGAAAAGCATACGAATGCACCATTGTGAATACAATGCAATGTCATGAAGTACACATACAAATTGTCATGAATCCCGATCCAGTGGCTTTTTCCAACTAACCACCGAGGTCTCGGCTCCTTCATCAAACCCAGCAGCGCACCCGGCCTTAGCTAGAACAAGTCACTGCACCATGGATCTAGCAGCATTTTTCGTTCAATTAAGCCAGGCGGACTTATCAATAAGGGAATACTCCCATTTCTTTTCCACTGTTGCCGCCCACACTGGTTTTGATGATGCCACTCTGAAATCTATATACAGAATCGGATTTACAACATGCCAGTGGAGGGAATTGCCGGAGACCGGAGATTACACTTGGGAGGAATATGTGAGGCTAGTACTCGACACACTCTCCACAGAGGATCCTCCTCTCACAATCCCGGTTCCAGCTTCCATGCCATGTCACAGCCACGCCTCAGCCTGCTCCATGCCATGTCACAGCCACGCCTCAGCCTGCTCCATGCCATGTCACAGCCACGCCTCAGCCTACTCCATGCCATGTCACAGCAATGCCTCAGCCTCCTCCATGCCATGTCACAGCCAAACCTCATTGCTCGAAGGCCTTCACAGCCCTTGTCTCCAAGTTGAATTATCCGCCACTGATATCAGTGCGTAGGGCCACGAAGACTCTTTCCCACAAATTGTCAGTGCCCTTGCCTGCCAAGACCAACGAGCCAAAGCCCACACCTGCCACGGGCAATGAGCCAATGCCCATGCCAACGAGCCGACGGCTACACCTGCCACGGCCAACGAGCTCACGCCTGCCACAGGCAACGAGCCGACGGCCACGCCTGTCATGGCCAACGAGCTGACGCCCACTCCTCCCACGGCCCACGAGCCAATGCCCACGCCTGCCACAGCCAATGAGTCAACGCCCATGCCTGCCATGGCCAACGAGCTGGAAGCTTCGTCCATCCCAAAGCCAGTGTTGCCAGCCTCGTCCGTCCCAGAGCCAGCATTGCTAGCCTCATCCATCTCAGAGCCTGCGTTGCCAGCTTCGTCCGTCCCAGAGCCTGTGTTGCAAGCCTCGTCCATCCCAGAGCCTGCGTTGCCTGCCTCGTCCGTCCCAGAGCCTGAGTTGCCAGCCTCCCAGAGCCTGCACCACCAACTTTGGCCTCCCGGAGGAGGAGGAGGAGATAGGCTTTCGTTTCCAATCTCTGCCCATGTTCACGATCACAGAGGTCGTCTCCGAGTCTCAGCCTATGTTCACGACTACAGTGGTCTTTTCCAAGTCTCTACCCATGTTCACGACCACAGAGGTCATCACTGAGTCTCAGCCTATGTTCACGACCACAGAGGTCGTTTCCAAGTCTCTGCCTATGTTCGCTACCACAGAGGTCATTTCCAAGTCTCTGCCCATGTACACAACCACAGAGGTCGTTTCCAAGTCACTGCCCATGTACATGACCACAGAGGTCATTTCCAAATCTCAGCCCATGTTCATGACCACAGAGGTCGTGTCTGAGTCTCTGCACATTTACACAACCATGGAGGTTGTTTCCAAGTCTCTGTCCATTTTCATGACCACAGAGGTCATCTCCAAGTCTCTGCCTACGCCCATGACCACAGAGGTCGTTCCCGAGTCTCTGTCTAGCCCATGAAGACAGAGGTCATTCCTGAGTCTCTGTCCATGCCCACGACCGCAGAGGTCGTTCCTGAGTCTCTGTCTACACCCACGACCTCAGAGGTCATTCCCGAGTCTCAGTTCATGCCCACGACCACAGAGGTCATACCCGAGTCTATGTCTACGGCCACGACGACAGAGGTCGTTCCTGAGTCTCAGTCCATTCCCACGACCACAGAGGCCGTTCCCGAGTCTCTGTCCACGCCCACAACCACAGAGATTGTTCCCGAGTCTCTGTCCATGCCCACGAACACAGAGGTCATTCCCGAGTCTCTGTTCATGCCCACGACCACAGAGGTCACTCTTGAGACTCTGCTCATGTTCACGACCACTGTGGTCATTTCCCAGTCATCCTGGACTCTTAGCCTCGAGCCTCCCACCCTCCTATGGCTCCGCCTTCCACGGCTCCGTCCCTCAAGCCGCCTACGGCTCCGCCTGCCACGGCTTCGCCCTCGAGCATCCCACAGCTCCGCCTGCCACGGCTTCGCCCCTCGAGCCTCCTACGGCTCCTCCTACCACTGCTCCACCATCAGAGTCTTACCAGGCCTCCTGATCCAGCCCCAACCCTGAGGTGGTCTCCTGGTCGTCCGCCTGATCCGCTCTGGTCTTCTGGGTCTCCTGGCCGTCCGCCTGATCTGTTCTGGTCTTCTGGATCTCCTGGCCGTCTGCATGATCTGCTCTGGTCCCCTTGGTCTCATGGCCGTCCGCCTGATCCGCTCTGGTCTTCTGGGTCTCCTGGTCGTCCACCTGATCTGCTCTGGTCTTCTGGATCTCCTGACCGTTTGCCTGATCGGCTCTGGTCTCCTGGGACTCCTGGCTGTCCACCTGACCTGCTCTGGTATTCCTGGTCTCAAGGCCGTCCGTCTGGTCTGCTCTGGCTCCCTTGGTCTCCTGGCCATCCACCTGACCTGCTCTGGTATCCCTGGTATCATGGCTGTCTGCCTGGTCTGCTCTGGCTCCCTTGGTCTCCTGGCCGTCTGCCTGATCTGCTCTGGTTTCCTTGGTTCCCTGGTTGTCTACCTGAACTGCCCTGGTTTCTTTGGACCCCAGCGTCGCCTTGTCTCCTCACTTCAGGAGCCGCTCGCGGGGGGGGGGGGCTCTGTCATGAACCCCGCCTTTGTTGTTCCTCCCGCTCACCACCAGAGGGCTCCATCACCTGGGGATTGACTTTAACTCTCTGGACTCCATTTCCCATAATCCCCATACCTGTCAATGATTACCTGTTCACCTGTTTCCAATTCATGCAGCTATTTAAGTCTCACTCTCACTCACTGTCATTGCGAAGTCTTGTTTTGCCCAGGCTGACATTTCTGAATGTTCTCTGAGTTTACTGAATTACCTGTGTATGGACTGTTTACCCTGTTTTGACCTGTTGCTGCCTGCCTACTATTACTGCCTTGTTTATCTGGATTTAACCTGTGATTGTCTGCTGCCTGCCCCGACCTCTTGCCTGGTTATTGAATATCCCTCTGGACTGCCTTTGATATTACTGCTGCTGGTGATTTACCTTTGCCTGTCTGTATTACTATGTTTATTTTTATTAAAATCTGCACATGTATCTCAACTCCATTGACTCATCATTACACAAATACAGATCTAAACCAAAACCAACTAAACTTCTGTACAGCATTCCTTCTACTCAGTTGTAAACAGTGCTGCTCTTCCAACTGTGTCGCACGTGCGTCAGTTCTCGCATTAAAATGCCAATGCGATTACGTCACATGCGCATATGCACAGTTAAGAAGTACTTAAATATTGATCTTTTCACACTAAAAGCAATCATTTTGCTTTAGAAAACATTAATGTAACCGCTGGACTAGATAAGGGTTTTTTAATAGTGATGCCGATGCCGATATCCACAGAGCAGGGTGGCAGATAGGCCTATACAATGCAGATATATCACACAATTTAATATAGTAAATATCTAACATAAAATTGCTAAAAAAAAACAAAAACTTTTATTTAGCACTATATTTACTCAATTTCACACAAAAGAAAAAAAATTTTTTTTTTGGTATTTTAAATAGTAGATAGCGGTTTCTTCAGATTTCTGTTTAGTCATACAATTTTAGTAAATTATTTGCACATGAAGAAATTGTTAATATATTAGGAAGAAGGAAATAACAGCACACACAGTAGTCCAGCAACCATGGATGGCATGTCCACGTTAGTGATCGCATTTTCTCAAAAAATATTGAATCAAACCAATTGTAGATACATACAAACTAATTGTGCATAGTGAATAAAACATTTACTTATAGCACACATGACGCACTTTTACCTTGGGCTGCATCCGAAAACGTAGGCAGCTGACTTGCTACCTTGCTGCCTAATCAGTTAATGGCTTAACTTACAGCTGTTTTGAATGAATGGAACCATTAAGGAAACTGGTCTCCGAACAGTTTGAAAAACACCTTATTTTCATTGTACCTCTGTATACAGCCTCTGGAGGCAGCATTTTCCTGGTTTCGGATGCAGCCTTGAAGTTGCACTCACGTGGATCCATCTCCTGACAGTTTAAACGGCCTGGAACACCTGCTTGGATTGTCACAGATCAGACCATCATGATTTGTGAATCAGAGGAACTTTTGATCCTGATCCTGAAGTTTTGATTCTGGCTGATAGAATATGCTGGATTTTCATGAGGTTCGTTAAACAAGATATCTGCTAATTTGCAAACGGTATATAATACAAGTTTTATTGATATTTGCCTTTTATCATTAGAAAACAAAGTTAAAAGTTACAGGGAACTGTTGAGGAGAGACTGTTAGAATACGTGCTTTAGAGGTAAATAAATGAGCATTCCACAGGATGCTGGATCTGCTGAAGTTGTGTGAGATTGGTTTATTACATCTGTTTTAATGAGATATGCGCATATTTGCAGACGGTATATGATATTAGTTTTATTGATATTTGCCTTTTTCTCATTAGACAAGACAGTTAAAGTTACAGGGAACTGTTGAGGAGAGACAGGGAGAATGAAACAGGCGAGCACTTTAACATTATGAGCTCAAACGCGACTGCCGTGGCTCTGATATGCAGACTGTTTAAATGACAGTGTTGCACGCCGGTCTATTATTGTAGTAACATGATGACACGTAACAAGAAAACTAACCGTGCCTGGTCATTTACATGTCTCAGTCGCTTCATGCAAACAGGCAATTTTCGGCGCCCTCAAGAAAAAAAAATCGGCCAAACGGAAAAATGTATCGGCCAATGCCGATAATTAAAAAAGTCAGGATATCGGCCGATTTATCAGCCTCGGCGATATATCGGTCGACCACTAGTCATATGGATGACGTTTATGCTGACTGTCTGTGATTTTTGGAGTTTCAAAAGTCTGATCACCTTCCACTTGCATTTTAAGGACCTTCAGAGCTAAGATATTTTTCTATTTCTCTTCAAATTTGTCCTGCTGAAGAAAGAAAGTCATACACACCTGGGATATCATGAGGGTGAGTAAATTATGAGAAAATTTTGATTTTTGGGTGAACTAACCCTATAAAAAGAGCCTGCTTGGCAATTAGTTTTTTTGCTGATTTCGCACGTGGTCAATGTCTGCCCATGCCTTCTTTGCCCACAGAAATTCACCATGCAAAGGTAAATGTAACAACACCTGTAGTATACATACTACTATATACTGTACTGTAGACATAGCAAAAGTACTGTGGTATGCTATTCCCAACATTCTGTCCACTTTCTGTCCTCCTCTACCTCTCGCTAACCCTCTTTCACCCTCATTCATACATGCACTTGTCATAGAGTGTTGTATAATCATACATTCAGTAATGGTAATAGCATGGTTTAGTGCTGAGTGCTGGTATGGAGTGACTATGTTCAGTGTATAACCCTTAGGTGACCTCACAAGCACAGTCAGTGCGATGTTTTGACTCACGATATACATCTTTGTCCATACATTTCTCCTTTGTCCATATAATTATTTTCTGGTTGGCTTGTCCTGTCCTTCTACATACCTGATGCATGCTCAGCATACACACACACACACACACACACACACACACACATGTTCATAGACTGACATCAATAGTTCCTCACTAAGCTGAGCTGTAACGCTGGGTCTCACTCTGGGTGACTCTTGTGACTTCAGCACTGAGTTGAAACATCAGGAATTTTCTCGCAGGCTCTAAAATAGTCACTGTGTGCAAAAACAGCTTCCACAGTAGACCAATCAAAAATCTATTATAAGGCTAGCGTAACCGCACTGAATCAATGACATCATCTGTAGCTGGGCGAAAAGGTGCCTGAAGACAGGAAGTTGAAGAACAGCACGATTTGTGCTTGATGTCTTTATTGCCATGGAAACTGGACAAATCTATGAAAGAGTGAAAGAGAGAGTAAGGGAAAGATTCTGAAAGACATAGATGGCTGGAGAAGGGGGGGCACTGGGCACATTAAACGCAATGTGTCTCGTGTCTTCATATCGAGCTGTCTTAATCCCTCCATCTTCTCTCGACCTCTCATTCCATATACAGTAGGAGCTCTTTGAAACATGCAATTAATTATTTACATCAGAAATTCAATACAGTATATGTTGCTGAGTCAGATTCATATTGCCTCACTATTTGGTACAGTGTGCCTTAAAAAGGTGCATTCTAATGTGTTCCTCTTCAGTCTTTATCATCAGTTGGTGATATTTGTATCTGTATTTTATACAGCAGTTACAGGTGCTTCTGATCCTCTAATCGGATTAAACAAGTAGTGTTCTAAGAGTGCTAATGTTTAGTAGAACAGCACTGGAATGCTTCACTTTTAGTATCACTCCACTTGTCCATATTTGCTAGTTGACCGTTTTGTGTTGCTTCTTGATGTGCAATCTTGCTTTGTCTTCGTTTGGAACTGTGCGGAAACAAAAATAGACAAAATCTTGTGTCTAAAATCTATTTTTCTTGATATTAAAGGAATAACCCAAAAATGATATTTCTCTCATCATTTACACACACTTATGCCATCTCAAACTCGTATGACAGAATGCAAAAATGCAGCTCCTTTTTCACTATAAATCTTGGCATCTGCAGTGATGACACATTCTTATGCTTGACGCATGCACAGAGCATGTGTACAGTGCTCTGCGCATTCCTCAAGCATGATAAAGTGTAATCAACTTCAGATCATAATGCAACAAGGAGACTGCAGATATCAAGATTTATAGTGAAATAGGAGCTACATTTTTATATTCTGTTTTTACCCAAAACCAATTGTAGCACTGCAGAAGACATGGATTAAACCACTCGAGTTGTATGGATTACCTTTATGCGGCCTATATACCCCATGGTGTATTTAAAGCTGGTGTGTGTGTGTGTGTGTGTGTGTGTGTGTGTGTCTGTGTTTGTATGTCTGGAATTAGAGATATTTGCACTTCACAGCAAGGACTTATGAACTTGACTGAGCTTGGGTTTATTCACTCATATGTCTTCAAACTGCAAAGGATTAGTTTAGTCCAAAAATGTCTCTTACTAAAAGACATGAGGGCTACTTAATGTTAAAATCCAGAGAGTGTGTCAAGAGGCAGACTGCAGACAGAAATGTCTCACTCTGAATATTTTTTTAAAAGCATTGCGTACTGTTTCAGTAGTGCATGGCTGGTTTCAGCAAAGCAAATCAATGGTAGCTGTGTTTAAGCAGCTGAAACTGAATATGAATAAACAGAATGTGTATTGAAGGAATAGTTCACAAAAAATGAAAATTCTCTCCTCATTTACTCACCATGCCATCCCAGATTCGTATGATTTTCTTTCTTCTGCAGAACACAAATTAAACATTTTAAAAGAATTTTTCAGCTGTGTAGGTTCATTCAATGCAAGTTAATGGTGGCCAGAACTTTGGAGCTCCAAAAAGCACATAAAGTCAGCATAAAAGTAATCCATACGACTCCAGTGGTTTAATCCATGTCTTCAGAAGTGATATGATAGTTGTGAGTGAGAAACAGATCAATATTTAAGCCCTTTTTTACTATAAAAACTGTGACTTTGATCACAATTCACTTGCCTTGTATGGACATACAGAGCCGAAATATTCTTCTAAAAATCTTTGTTTATATTCTGCAGAAGAAAGAAAGTCTGAGATGGCCTAAGGGTGAATAAATGATGAGGAAATTTTCATTTTTGGGTGAACTATTCCTTAAATTGAGAGACTACATGTTTAAGTTTACTACAAAGATTACTCATGCGTATTTGTCCTACAGCAAGACCATCAAAAATGAGCAAGTGAAGGCAAAAGTTGATAAAAAACAGTGAAATTCTTAAGAGAAATGGTGACCAGTCACAGCACCTACTGTAAAATACACTAATCGAACACTTTCCCTTATACAATCAAATTGTACATTTTAACCTAAAATCTTTCATTTGTAAAATAAAAAAGGTTCTTGGACATGTTATGTGTCATTTCTCAATGTATATGTATGTTTGACTCACTCCTCTTGATTTCTTTTCAGGTTTGTCAGATAACCTGATAGATCTGGAGAAGCGCAGACAAACATTTGGACAAAATTTCATACCCCCCAAAAAGCCCAAGACCTTCCTTCAGCTGGTGTGGGAGGCATTACAAGATGTCACTCTCATCATCCTGGAGATTGCTGCCATCATCTCTCTTGGCCTGTCCTTCTATCAGCCTCCTGGACACGAGAGCGAGGGTGAGACTAAGGGGAGCTAGAAACACACACACACACACACACACACAGAGAGAGAGAGAGAGAGAGAGAGAGAGACAGGGAGAGTGTAACCAAAGAATGTTAGAGGGATGAGGTAGAGGAAGGCAGTTAAAAGGCTGGTGTTGGTCGAGGGAGGAGGGAATGATGGATAGAGAGTGGGAGGGAAGAGAGAGAGAGAGAACTGAATCAAGGGAGTGTGGGAGGAAAAAGGTGAGAATGAAGTTGAGAAAATGGAGAGAGAACAGAGGATGTCAGGCAGGAATGCAGAAAAAGAGAATACAAGGGGGAGGAGTCTAAGGGTGCTTTGGAGAAATAAACAATGAAACATAGCTTTGATTGGCAAAGAATTATAAACGTTTTATACAACCTACTGTGACAAAAACAGCCTAAAGGAATAGTTCACCCAAAAATTAAAATTCTCTCGTCATTTACTCACCCTCATTTCATCCCAGATGTGTATGACTTTCTTTTATCTGATGAACTCAAATGAAGATTTTTAGAAGAATTTCTTTGCTCTTTTGGTCCATACAAGGCAAGTGAATGGGTGCCAAAATTTTTAAACTTAAATAAATAAATAAATAAATGCACACACATCAGCATATAAGTAATCCATAAGAATCCAATGGTTAAATCAATATCTTCAGAAGCGAAATGATAGGTGTGGGTGAGAAACAGATCACTTTCACATTCTTTTTCTTGTGTTTTTAGTGATTCACATTCTTCATGCATATCGCCCCCTACTGGGCAGGGAGAAGAATTTCTAGCAAAAAAAGGACTTTAATATTGATATGTTTCTCACCCACACCTATCATATCACTTCTGAAAATATGGATTACAACATTGGAGTCTTATGGATTACTTTTATGCTGCCTTTATGTGCTTTTTGGAGCATAAAATTTTTGCCACCCATTCATTTGCATTGTATGGATTTACAGAGCTGAAATATTCTTCTAAAAATCATAATTTGTGTTCTGCAGACGAAAGAAACTCAAATACATCTGAGATGGGTGAGTAAAAGACGAGAGAATTTTCATTTTTGGGTGAACTATCCTTTTAAACTATCCAAAGCTGGTTTGCTGGTTTTAGCTGGACCCCAGCTTGGTCAGGTTGGTACGTTGGCTAGCTTTAAAGGGGTTTTGGGCACATTTCAGCTGGTCAGTTTGGCAGACCATCTTAGGCTGGTTTAACCCTCAGAGACCCAACCATTGACATTGATGGTGTTTTTTGTTTTTTGTTTTTTTACCACTTGAAAATGTTTTTAGGAAGGCACTAAGCACAAAACATTGTTTTGGGGGTGAATTTTTTTTGCAATTCTGCTGAGTGGGTTCTCTGAGGTTTAAGCTATTGTTGTTGTTTTTTTTCATCAGGTCATGCCTATTCATGGGTGTTTCTTTAATTTAACTGGTAGAGCATGGTGCTAGCAATGGCAGGGTTGTGGGTTTGTTTCCCAGGGAACATACGGACACATAAAATGAATAGCTTAAATGCACTGTAAATTGCTTTGGACCAGCTTAAACCAGCTATGAACAGTGAAGGCTGGTTTAAGCTGTTATTTTTTTTTTTGCAGCAGGGAAATAAAAAATGAAAGCTATAAACACTGACATTTTATGTTTAAGTTGAATAGTCCTGTTTTATGCAATCTCATTTTGTAAGCTGCATGGCAACCGCATGATAATGACGTTTAACCCCTGCAGGCTGTGGGAAAGTGTCTGGAGGAGTCGAAGACGATGGGGAGGCAGAGGCAGGATGGATTGAAGGTGCCGCCATCCTGCTGTCCGTAATTTGCGTGGTGCTGGTGACTGCTTTCAACGACTGGAGTAAAGAGAAGCAGTTCCGTGGGCTACAGAGCCGCATCGAGCAGGAGCAGCGATTCGCCGTAGTGCGCAATGGAAACGTCATCCAGATCCCCGTTGCGGAGATGGTGGTTGGGGACATGGCCCAGGTCAAATATGGTCAGTTCCTGTGCTGCTGAGACCAGTAAATTGAGTGAATGTTGAGATTAGGCTTAACTCATCTAATATGAGGAAGGTGTGGATTAATATGGCTTTTAGAGTAGTGTTCACATGAGGATGGGAACTCATTTGTTGATAATGTACCCTGTTTAATAATATGGCATTATTGGTCGGACAGGTAAATGCTTTTTCTGATATTAATACCCTACTGATAAAGAGATGTTTATTTGTATCGGTGTGAGTTTGTCCTACTTTATTTTCCTCTCTCAGGTGACCTCCTACCTGCTGATGGCATCCTGATTCAGGGAAATGACCTGAAGATTGACGAGAGCTCTTTGACCGGTGAATCAGACCATGTTCGGAAGTCAGCTGACAAAGACCCCATGCTTCTCTCTGGTAAGCGTGCGTAGGCATGTTTCATAAGTTCACATTTTAAAGGTATAGTCTCAATCACTGAATGGTGACTAAGAATAATATACAGCTCCTTTTGTATGTCACGGAAGAAAGAAGGTCATAAGGGTTTGAAACAAAACCCTAAAGTTGGAAGCACACAGTTCTCTAGAATGTCATTGTGTAGATTTGTCTTCATTGGAATTAAAGGGTTAGTTCACCCAAAAATGAACATTCTCTCATGATTTACTTACCTTTAAGCCATCCTAGCTGTGTATAACTTTCCTTCTTCAGCAGAACCTAAATGAAGAATTTTATAATGCATTGTATGGTCAAAAAGAGACTCTTTTTGACCATACAATGCATTATAAAATTTTCATTTTTGGGTGAACTTACCCTTTAAGGGGCCTAGCCAAATATTAATTAGAAGGGATTGTCCATATAGAATTTGGCCAGTGTAGTATACCATTCTGAGCTTTTGATAAATGCATATGCTAAATGAATTAATGTTATACTCACTTACCAATCTGAGTAATCTGAAATCATCACTGCTTTATAGTTTCCTATCTGTCACTCACTCAACCTTGTGTCGATGTAGTGACACTAGGGGTTGAACTTGGGAGCCCCAATCACCTCTGATATTTGAGAAAAGGCCAATGAGAATTGGCGAGTGGAATTTGCATGCCACTCCCCCGGACATACGGGTATAAAAGGAGATGGCTTGCATCCACCCATTCAGATTTGTTCTTCGGAGCCAGTCAGTGTTGAGCTTCCATTGGCATTCCATTCACCTCGAAGAATGTATAAAGCTGTTGGATATATGACGCATTTACAGCGGGTTCTCTCTCCTCGCACAGATAAGTGCAATTAACGCCCCTGGGTGCTTCAGCAGCCACACTAAAAGAGTAATTTTCTCTAAAAGAGTGAAGCACTGATGGAGAGCGTCTTTTTAAAGATGCCTTTCCGTCTATGTGCAGTTCCTGGTTGCGGTCGATATCTCTCTTCTGCTGATGGCCAAGAATGCTGTCTCACGTGTAAGGGTCGTAGTCACACAGAGACAGCGTTTGTGGATGGCTCATGTTCTCACTGCAAGAACATGACCATGGAATCGTTGCGATCGTGGCTTTCTTTCTTTCATAGAGAGAAAGCCACTCCAGCTACTCCCCGTCCTGGTCCTTCTGCTTGCGTGCACAAGGCCATGGCGGCTAGCGCTGGGGGAAATTTGGAGGCTTCAGTGGGAGCATTTCCACCGAGCGAATCCCCATCGACCTCCCATTCCCCAGCACGTTCGTTTCCACCGGTCGAGTTCATGGATGAGTCAGGTGGCCCGCCCCAAGGCAGGGTTAGTGTCTCATTCGGGGCTCAAGATGAGGATGAGGTATCGATCACAGCATCGGAGAGCGGGCTTTTGCAGTCTGATGCTGAGGACTCGACTGGGTTCCCACCATCTGGTACGGTCGCCCAGTCAGAGGCCAACGCGGAGCTGATGGCCATGCTTGCCCGGGCATGGAACCCTCCACCCTGCCCTGAGTGTTCGCGGCTGGACGATTGGTTCCTGGGCTCAGAGCGCTGCACAAAGCCACGCTCTGCCTCAGTTCCTTTCTTCCTGGAGGTGCATGAGGAGCTCACGAAGTCGTGGCGGGCACCTTTTACTGCCCGGTCCTGTTTTGTGAGTTCTTCCACTCTCACTACCCTCGATGGCGGGGCGGCCAAGGGGTACACGGAGGTTCCTCGGGTGGAGCAGGCGATTGCGGTGCACCTGTGCCCGCAAAACGCCGCCAGCTAGCGGAATCGTCCTAGGCTTCTGTCCAGGGCATCAACCCAAGTGGAGTGGCCACCGCTGAGGATGCCATATGCCCCAGGAGCCTCTGAAACAGTTTCAGTGGAACAGCTGTCTTCTGTCTGAACACCTTCAAACAGGTCACGCTCGTTCATGAGGCGCACCATCATCGAGACTGTGTCCAACTCCAAGCCGAGAAAAGAGATGCTCTGAACCGGGAGGAGCTTGCTCTTTTCCCAGTTGACCTGAAGCCCTAGTCGGCTGAGGTGCGAGAGCACCAGGTCCCTGTTCACACACAACACATCCCGAGAGTGAGCTAGGATTAGCCATTCGTCGAGATAGTTGAGGATGCGAATGCCCACTTCCCTTAACGGGGAAAGGGCTGCCTCTGCGACCTTCATAAAGACGCGAGGGGACAAGGACAGGCCGAAAGGGAGGACTGATACGCCCGACCCTTGAATGCAAACCGCAGGAAGGGTCTGTGTCTAGGTAGAATCGAGACGTGGAAGTATGCGTCCTTCAGGTCTACCACCGCAAACCAATCTTGATGCCGAACACTCACTAGAATGCGTTTTTGCATCAGCATTTTGAACAGGAGTCTGTGTAAAGCCCGGTTCAGTACTTGCAGGTCCAAGAGTGGCCGCAACCCTCTGCCTTTCTTCGGAACAATGAAGTAAGGGCTGTAAAACCCCTTCTTCATCTCGGCTGGAGGGACAGGCTCTATCGCACCCTTCCGTAGGAGGGTAGCAATTTCCGCGCGCAAAGTAGCGGCGTTCTCGCCCTTCACCGAGGTGAAGAGGACGCCGCTGAACCTGGGCGGATGCCTGGCGAACTGAATCGCGTAGCTGAGTCGGACAGTCCGGACCAGCCATCGCGACGGGTTGGAAAGCGCAAGCCACACGTCCAAGCTCCGGGCAAGGGGGACCAAGGGGACAATCTGGTTGGACGTACCGGCGGGTGGGGCCTCGCGGCCCATTGAGACCGTCACATCGGGGGTGGATTTGTGCCACAGCTGGGCACGCAGGGGCGGGGAGACCGCCGCTGGAGTGCCAAACCTGCCGAAATGGAATGGTGGACGGTGGTCGTGATGACGGCCGTGCGCACTGGGTATGTGACCCAGGGAACAAGGAAACCGCTCTTTTGCTGAACTCTTGGGTACCGCAGCCACTTGGGCATGTGGCGAAATTAAATGAAAAGGTAACAAAAGATTCTCCTCCTGGCCCTCCACCGGGGGATGGAGTGGTCTGCTTACCAGCTCTAGAGCAGCGGGTTTCCTCGTCCCTGGGTCGCCTGTCTCAGGGGCGCTTCGAAGCCTTTCTCGGGTTCTTGGCGGCTGGCCGTGTGATGGGTGGCGTCTGCTTCCTGTGGTGGGCTCCACACAGAAGTGGCGCTCCTGGACCACCAAGGTGGACATCGCACGCCCGAGAGACCGTGCCGTGACCTTCTTCACCTGGAGGGCGAGGTCGGTCACTGAGCGCAGCTCCTGCATCAATCTCGGGGCAGAACTACCCTCGTGCAGTTCCTTTAGCACCTTGGCTTGGTGGACTTGCAGGAGAGCTATGGCATGCAGGGCAGAGGCGGCTTGTCCAGCGGCACCGTAGGCCTTGGCCGTCAGGGATGACGTAAACCTACAGGCCTTGGACAGGAGCTTTGGGCGCCCGCACCAGGTGGCGGTGCTCTGGTGCATAGGTGCACCGCGAGCACCTTATCCACCGGGGGGATCACCGAATAGCCCTTGGCCGCCCCACCATTGAGGGTAGTGAGGGCGGGGGAGCTGAAAGATCAGGACTGGGCAGTAAAAGGTGCCTCCCACGATCTTGTCAGCTCCTCGTGCACTTCCGGGAAGAAAGAAACTGGGGCGGGTGTGGCTGTTAGCGGCACCATGAGCCCAGGAACCAATCATCAAGCCGCGAGGGTTCAGGGGAGAGCGGAGGGTTCTACTCTAGCCCGATGCTCGCGGCTGCCCGGGAAAGCATGTCCGTCATCTCCACGTCAGCCTGTGACTGGGCGACCGCACCCGATGGGGGGAGCCCAGCTGAGGCTTCCGCATCCGACTGGACGAGCCCTTTCTCCGATGCTGTGCTTGAGAGCTCATCACCTTCACGGGCTCGGAACAAGATGTCGAACTCACTGTGAGACGAGCTGGTGGACTCATCCAGAAGCCCGATCGGGGCAGACGAGCATGCTGGGGAATGGGAGGTCCGTGGGGGGATACCCGGCGGAGGTGGTCCCATTGTGGTCCCCAAATCGCTCCAAGTGCTAGCCGCACTGGCCTCATACCCGTAGGTAGAAGGACCAAGGCGGGGAGCCGCTGGGGTGGCTTGCTTTCTTACAAAGGCAAGCTGCGACCGCAACGTTGCTATGGTCATGTTCTCGCAATGAGTACATGATCCATCCACGAATGCTGTGTCTGCGTGGGTAGCGCCCAGAAACGAAAGACAGCGATCGTGACCGTCAGAAGGCGAGAGATAACGACCGCAACCAGGAATAACAAACAAACGGAAGGGCATCTTTAAAAAGACGTTCCGTGTGTGCCGCTCTTTTAGAGAAATATACTCTTTTAGAATACACTGTTTTATTTCTGCCGAAGCGCCCAGGGGCGTTCTCTGCAGTGCACCAGTGCAGAGGGGGAGAAGCCGCTGAAATGCGCCGTCAGATCCAGCAGAGGTGAATGAACAGCTGTGAGAATTCAGCTCAGTGAGCATCGACCGTTCGGCTCCAAAGAGAAAATCTGAATGAGTGGTTGCATACCAGCTCCTTTTACATATGTTCGGGGGAGTGGTATGCAAATACCACTCGGCAATTTTCATTGACCTTTTTTCAAAGACCAGAG
Organism: Myxocyprinus asiaticus; assembly: GCF_019703515.2. Lineage (NCBI taxonomy): Eukaryota > Metazoa > Chordata > Actinopteri > Cypriniformes > Catostomidae > Myxocyprinus > Myxocyprinus asiaticus. The sequence continues at coordinate 19,070,411 of NC_059371.1, read as the reverse complement.
GTGTTTCGGGCTCCAAGAGTGACCCCTAGTGTCACTACATCAACACAACGTCGAGTGAGTGACAGATAGGGAACTATTGTGTTTAAATGATGCTACATTCAAGACCCTAGGGGCAGTGTTGCCATGTCCGCTTATTATAAGTGACTTTGGGCTTGTTTTTTCATGAAGTCACTTATAAATATACAAGTCGCGGGTTGTGAATTTATAAATTTTTTTTATCTTGTTTCTTAAACTATGAAGTTGATTCAGAACTTTATTAACTCCAGAAGAACATGTGCATGTGCTCTGTGTTTAAAAAACCCCAAGGTGTAACAAAATATAATCTGCCTGCATAACGTGATGTTCAGTCCAAACTGGCTAACGCTGATCTATGCTGATCAATGATGAGACGACAACCCCCAGTTCGAGAGACGCATGTTGCCGCGCTGCATGTGTGTCTGTGTCCTTATGTTTTATGTTGTTTTAAGATCATTTATATCATTAAAGTTTATGTTGACTGTTCAGCCCATTCCTGCCTCCTCCTTGCCCATCCTTGAACTGTTACAGTTACATTTAGGAGCTATTTCTAACTGATCTAACCCTTAGAATACATTTTGTTGGTGTAAACTAATGTATTCAGGTTGATTCATTGATGTTAAATAATATTTTTGACTTGAATAAAACCAGTTAATTTAGGTTTCACCACATTAAACAATTTTTAGATTTACATTTTTTCAGTGGACACACTTATGTTTTTTTTCTCTTTGTAATACCATGCATAATATAGTCAAACTACCTGACAGATATCACTGAAATTGGTGTCCAGCCCTAGACCCTAGAGCCCTAGTCAGGGGGCTGGCCCATGCCTTTAGCCAATCATTTCAGCAAATCTTAGCTAATAAGAAAGCTTTTGTTTAAGCAATACCTACCCAATCATAAATGAATCATTTGAGTAATCAATGAATAATTTTGCATGTTCAGGTTTGCTGTCATCAGGTTTGTTGGTATGTGTTTGGAGCTTGGGGTTTTGGAGATATGAGCAAAAAGGCTAAAATCACTTACAACACAATAAGTTTCTATAAACTATCTTGTGTTTGTAGCAAAGGGAATCACTGTGTATTAAAGATGACTCAGTTATATCTTTACTGTGAGAATGTTCTGAAACGTGAGATTGGTCAACCTTTCTTTAAGGTGTATGGTGCTGTTTTGCATTCCTCTCACTGATGCGCTCCTTTATCTGTCAGTCATCAGCACTTAGCATGCTCAGAGCACATGCGTGTCAGAATAAGTGAGATGCTGCAGTGGCATCCAGATGTTGATAATTAGATCTGTGAATCTCTGTTTCCTGCTGTGATCACTGGTGCATGCCCTCTCCCTTCCTCCCTGCTATTCTTAGACACTTAAGTCTGATAACTCCATTCGCTTTATGAGGCTGTCCTGCTCTACTGCTGATATTATTCAATAATATCCCAATGATGTTTTTGTGAAGATGATGTATGGGGTCTGTTGTTGTGTACAGTGCAGTGACTGTATACGTCATGTGCTAGTCATGAACTGCAACAGTTCAGTCTGTCCTTGTTCGTAGATATCTACGTATTAATGTCATTCCTCATGTGCTCACTTCTGTTTGTGTCTTTTGCATTTGTAATAATATTGTGTAGCTGATTCTTGGGCTTTTGTTGATGGATCTGTGTGTTTGGATTGAGCAGTGTGTTTGAGTGTGTGTTACCTTGCTACCTCAAACAGGGAAGCAGGTTTCATATTTTTGGGGGACTTCAAGGCAAAAATAATTTTCTTAATCAGTATTTTTGTCTTGTTTTCAAGGGGGAATAAATCTAAACATCCTTAAAACAAGATACAATTACATGAGAAACAAAATTGTGTAAAATAATAAAACTTGTTTTAAGAGAATACAAATGGAAATAAAGTTATATTCCGGGTTTACTACAAGTTAAGCTCAATTAACAGTATTTGTGGCATTGTGTTGATTTCCCTCGATAATAAAAAAATAATAATAATTTGCGGTTACAGTGAGGCACTTACAATGGAAGTAAATGGGGCCAGTCCATAAACGCTAAAATGTTTCATAATTATAGCAACAAGATGCAAACATTATACATGTTAACATGATTTTAGTGTCATAAAATCGCTTACTAACCTTATCTGTGAAGTTATATCCAATTTCATTTGGGTTTTGGCATTTATGGACTGGCCCCATTCACTTCCATTGTAAGTGCCTTGCTGTCACTGTAATTTTTCCTTTTTTTTTTTTTTTTTTAATGAGGGACAAGTCTAAAATATTTTTGTGGAAATCAACATTATGCCACAAATGCTGTTGTTTGAGTCCAACTCAGCCTTTTTATTTATTTATTTATTTTTTTAATACTCTTCTTACATAATTTGTAAACTGTCTTTAGTTTTTTTCTTGTTTTAAGCATAAACTTTTAAGCATTTTTTTTTTTTTTTTTTTTTTATGTTTTAAATATAGATTTAATTAGATTGAATTTATTTAGATTTAATTAATGCTCATGTAGCTCAACTGGTAGAGCATGGCGCTGGCAGTGTCAAGGTCATGGGTTTAATTGTCTGCAAAGTGCATAAATTTAATTTTGTTCTGTAAGGATTTTCTTCAGAACAAATATATTGATGCGTTTCTTCTTATGTACTGCAATCTAATATCACACACTGATGTAGACCTATGTTGTGTCTTTTTCCAAACTCTGCCACTCTTTGTCTCTTTTCTCAATCTTTCTGTCTCAGGTACCCATGTGATGGAGGGATCAGGGAGGATGCTGGTGACCGCAGTTGGAGTCAATTCTCAGACCGGCATCATATTCACTCTACTGGGAGCCGGAGAAGGGGAGGAGGAAAAGAAAGAGAAGAAAGGTAGGTGTGAGAAAGGAGAGCATTAAACGCCAACCAAAACAGACACACACGCACCATCATACTAGCAGAATAAGCTGAATCTACTGTAGGATGTAGTGAAAATGAATGCACACTTTCACATTGTGAGTAGCACCACCAGTAGAGAATGGAGAGAGGGGGTGGGAGATCCTTACATAAGATAGAACGAGAGAAATGGGTTTTGATATGAATGGAAGGCCAGTGGGCTCAGAGCCTGCAGGAGTATTTATGAATGGTAAGACGAGCAAGAGAGAAGCAGAGCTCCAATGCTGCAAACTTTATGGCCCATGTCATGGATAATTTAACCTGCAGCCAGCAGAGAGGGAGAGAGGAGACTGGAGACTGGAGGGAGAGGAATAGAGAAGGATTAGGAGTTATATTGGAGGAGGCTGATTAATTATTCAGAAAAAGGGAACGAAAGAGAGAAACAGAGAGAGAGAGAGAGAGTAAAGGTTGGATTTGGGTGGATGAAGAATGAAGTGGCACCATGTTCTGTTACTGTCCCACTGAATCGCTCTATATGTGTCATCAGCCACCGAATTGACTTAGAACTGCCTCACAATGACAATTCAATTGCCATTCTTTTCCTATAAAAACTTAATTTATTATTTTTTAAATAATTTTTGATTGCCTTATCCATAGATATTTTGTACAAAATAAATATGGGTAGATGACAACCCTGCTGAATAAACCAGCTTGAGGTGGTTATCTGGTCTCCCGACATGGGCATGCTGGTTAAGCTGGTCCGGTTTGCTGTTTTTTAAGGAGTCAGCTGTTAGCCGACCAGCTAAACCAGATAAAACCAGCAAACCACCTTAGACTGGTTTAGGCTGTTTTTTTTTTCAGTAAGGAAATAACTTCTCCATGACCTTTTTTCAAGTTTCAAGATCTGGTTAAAATGTATATAAATATACAAACAAAAGTGTTTTAGATGTGTATCTAGTGAATATTTCTTTTGGCTCTTTCACCATTTTTAAAGGGTAGTTCACCCAAAAATAAAAATTCTCTCATCATTTCCTCACCCTCATGTCGACCTGATTGTGAATGACTTCCGTTCTCTGCAGAACACCAAATGAAGATTTTTAGAGGAATATCTCAGCTCTTTAGGTCCATGCAATGCAAGTGAATGATGACCAGAACTCAGAAGGTCCAAAAAAGCATATAAAGGCAGCATAAAAGTAATCCAAATGACTCCAGTGGTTAAATTCATATTTTCTAAAGCAATATGATGTGGGTAAGAAATGAGAAACAGATCAGTATTTAAGTCCTTTTTTCTGTAAATCTACACTTTCACTTCAACATTTTGGTGTGGAAGTGACTTTCCCTTTTTGGATCTTCTGAATTCTGGTCACCATTCACTTGCATTGTATGGACCTACAGAGCTGAAATATTCTTCTAAAAATCTTTGTTTGCATTCAGCAGAAGAAAGAAAGTCATACACATCTGGGATGGCATGAGGGTGAGTAAATGATGAGAGAATTTTCATTTTTGGGTGAACTATCGCTTTAATTCACTTTTAGCTTTATGTACAGTTCACTTCAGTTGTAACAAATATTTATTTGCAAGAATTATAAAATTGTTGGTTGAAGTAATAGTAATTGAAGGATAGCATGTCACACTGCAAGACACTGTTCTCACTGCTTGAAGCTTCATGTCAACTACCCACATTATCCCCTAGAGTTAACGCAACATGATTGCCACTGTTTTGATTTCTCTTTTTCTTACCTCTATTTCCACCTAATCCTAAAATTTCCCATGATTCCCCTCCTCCACACCCAAATTATCCCTTTTTTTTGCTATCCAATCAGAGGACAGTATATTCTCACTCAATACTATGGCCAAACAGAGCAGCATCACCAATGGTACGTAATCAACAGCCCTGTTCTTTGAGTCCAAAACACCTACAGTATTGATTAAGTTACTTTGGACATTCAGACTTTATAGAGACAGATTAGCCCATTATCCACAACTGAATTGTGTTGGAGTGTATTCACAGGTTTAAGAATTCTTAGTTTAAGGTTGTAGTTCACTGTGTGAATGTGTGCATTGTATGATTGTGTTTGTGGGGCTGTTTCCATAGTTCTGTGTGCTCTCATTTCCCCCACTCAAGAACACTGTGTGCTCTGTCTCTCATTCTGTCTCTGTCTGTCGCTTTTTATTCCCTTGTCCCCCCCCCCCCTCCCCCGACCCTCTCTCTCTCTCTCTCTCTCTCTCTCTCTCTCTCTTTCTCTCTCTCACACACAGGCAAGGAGCCAGAGGCAGCTGTGGAGACTAATCAGAATAAAGGTACCACAGGGACAGTAGAGTAGATGAATGGAGAGAATGAGGGGTTAATTATTTTCTTGTTGTGGAAAATGTTTGTGGACAGCTCAGCTACGGTGTTGCTATGTGAGAATAGCAACATGAAAGATAAGCATTAATGCCATGTACACACACACAGACTCAGGGGCGTCATGCACATTTATTTTTATTTTTTTGAGGAGACACCAGTGGCAGTCCTGGCTTAATTTGTGCCTTCAGATGAGATAAGACATGGCCAAAGGGGGAAAAAACAAAACACTTTTGAGCTATTTATTAGTACATTATATGATAATAAGATTCAAACCCCGACCTGAAATAATATATATATTTTATATATATATTTTATAAACCAACCAAAATTGCAACTAAACTTGATAGCCGATGATCACAATGCATTTTCATTGTGTGGAACAGAGCAGCTTTGACATTTTGATCCATGGGAAAAAAAGTTTGGAGCAACTTGAGGGTGGATAGATTTTTTTCACTTTAAAGCTAATGATCTGCAGACAATGTGACTCGATTTAATTGACCAAATTTAGACATGTGAATGGGTGATTTCTGCCACAGCATTTTAGGGAAATGCCTTTTTTTGGCTTATAATAGTTGTGCTTAACTTAAACTTGGTAATTTTTTTCATCAGTAAAAAAGATTTAGAATTAAATAAATGAAAAGTACTTTTGAAAAATATTTTTAAAATCATGCACGCTCACTCAGATAAAGACTGAGTCATTCCAGCAGAGATTCTTTTACTTACTGCGATAACAACCTCTGCGTTTTACCATAGGACAAAGCGTAACGGTCAACTAGGTATTATGACTGTAAGTCACCATTTGCGGATACCAAACAAATGAATGGGAAATTCGTAAACTGACACCTACCTATCGCAAAATTGTCTGTGTCTTCTCTTAAAAAAAATGTAAATTTTTTTTTTATTATTATTTTATTATCCCCTTTTCTCCACAATTTGGAATGTCCAATTCCCACTACTTACTAGGTCCTCGTGGTGACACGGTTACTCACCTCAATCCAGGTGGTGGAGGACAAGTCTCAGTTGCCTCCACTTCTGAGATAGTCAGTCCACGCATTTTATCACGTGGCTTGCTGTGCATGACAACACGGAGACTCACAGCATGTGGAGGCTCATGCTATTCTCCACGATCCACGCACAACTAACCACGCACCCCATTGAGAGCGAGAACCACTAATCGCAACCATGAGGAGGTTACCCCATGTGACTCTACCCTCCCTAGCAACCGGCCAATTTGGTTGCTTAGGAGTCACTCAGCACACCCTGGATTCGAACTTGTGACTCCAGGGGTGGTAGTCATAAATGTTATTGTTTTAAATTTCACACATATTTAATTCAAAAGGAATTGTTTAGTGTAAAACATGTTGAAGATTAGCAGACAGGTGATCAGTTCATTTAGGGTTGAGCTGTTTCCTCACAAACGCAGTTTATTCAGCACACTGAAGCATCTCCTCCATAGATATCCATTCAAAAAGAATGTCCTCTTGTCTCCTCGTGTCCCAGTGTACCGCCATAGAATGCCTATGGGAACGCCGCGTTATGCTGTTTTTGGCTAAGCTTTTAGGCTCCCCTAAGAAGGGCTCTGAGCCCAGTGACCTAATGGGTTTTATTTTACATAGAGCAGGACGCTATATAGGGGAAGGACATGTTCCGATCACATGGCAAACCAAATATTATTCGCTTTATTTAGATAATTCCACTGTCACTTTCGCTCATGAAATAAATTAGTCATGGCTGAATGCAAACAGCACATTTCTATAAGTGCAACAGTATCTGAAACCTTGGATTTTGCGTGATACAACATTTTTGCACACTAGGTGTCCGTTTAAGTCCAAGATGACTACCGTATCAGCAAGTGCAATATAAACAAAAAAGTTATTGAGTGCACCTGTAATTTTTTTTTTTTTTTTAAAAGCATTTTAAATCCTCCTCAAAAATTTGGGAGGGTACGTGCCAGTATGAATGGGCATACATGATGCTTTTGCACAGAATGTAGTGCTCAACTACAGGCAAAACACATAGCCTACTTTTTGTTTAAAGTCACACATTCTAGTGAATACACACACCATTGGTTGCTCAACTGCATGCATGACGACTGAGGACTCCGCAGAGCTTTCTGTGCAGTTCATTGTAACCGTAGTTCATTATTGAGGAAAAGTGCTCAAACAGTGCTGAACTACTGAAAAGTGCAAGCTCTGTAGAACATGAGAGGGGTGACACTGTTGTGGTCCAATTATAAACTATGTCAGTGTTTATGGTCTGCCTTCAATGAGTGTGCGTGTCAACATTTGTCTGGCTTCTTTTGTTGTGTGTCTAGTTGTGTGTGTGTTTACACCACTCCAGCCTGTAGTGTAACCACTCAGATTTTCAGTGTATGGCATGGAGGTATTTAGAGCATTGAATGAGTCTCTTTCATGGTGGGGGCCTCTCACAATGCCTCCAAGTTGTGACACGACAGATTTGTTGTACATATTTAGTGACGCTAATAATGTCCCGCCCACCAGCCAAAAAGCAGGATGGAGCCGTTGCCATGGAGATGCAGCCTCTGAAGAGTGCGGAGGGTGGAGAAGTGGAGGAGAGAGAGAAGAAAAAATCCAACGTGCCCAAGAAGGAGAAGTCTGTACTGCAGGGCAAACTCACAAAACTGGCTGTACAGATTGGCAAAGCAGGTGCGTGGGACTTTTTGGGACGGATTTTGGACCAGGCCAATGGGGCCAGTGCTCCAGGGCCTCTACCTGTCAGGGGCCTCAAGCTGAGAGAAACCTAGAAACATGCGACTACAGATGTAAGATTGATAGATTTTTGCGGTATCATTTCTTGTTATTTGGACTTCACAATTTACAGTTGATTCTAATGAGGTTGGTGCCTCAGGGCCTCATAGGACCATAATCTGTCCTTGCACAAGGCAACGTCATATGAAATGATAATCACTTCACTCTAACACAGATGCTCACCACTGTGCTGATTCCATTATCTTTTCTTTATTTATTCACATTCGGGACAACATTACACTCTGCAAAATGCATTCATACGTAACAGAAGTAAAAAATAGTATCTTGTTGGTTTATTTTGTCTGCTGTTCTGTTTTTAGGTCTTGTGATGTCGGCCATCACCGTTATCATCCTGGTGCTGTACTTTGTGATCGAGACGTTTGTGGTGGAGGGACAGACCTGGTTGCCCGAGTGTACGCCCATCTACGTGCAGTACTTTGTCAAATTCTTTATCATCGGGGTGACTGTGCTGGTGGTAGCTGTGCCCGAGGGTCTTCCCCTTGCTGTTACCATCTCTCTCGCCTACTCGGTTAAGGTGAGACAGACCAGGTGCACAGTGTGTCTGTGTGTATAATCAGCAAATCAAATTTATTGTAGAGTCAACAAATTATGTAAGTGCATTTGCACACAGTTGGTGATGTTTTTTTTTTTTTACGTAATGTTTTCAGTGCATGTTGCTTTTGCCGACACCTTAAATGTAGCAGCCAGTGTTGGAGAAGCTAATTTGAAACAGTAGCTTGCAAAGCAACAAGCTACTCATAATTAAAAAATCAAGATAGATATAATTTAATCAGAGCCATATTTTTCTGCATAAAGCGATGAGTTTTTGAACGAATAAATTCATTTAGGGTGACAGCATCAATATTGAACAGATTTATTCTTTACTCTAAATTCAACTTAAAGATCTGGAATACAGCTGATTTAAATAACAGAGTCAAACCACTGTAATGAACACCTGCATTTAAGTAAATATTTCACAATGCCAGGCAATGTCATTTGTACAGGCACTTGAATTAGTGAATCATTTTTTTAATCGGTTCATTTACATAAACAGTCCAAGCAAACTGATTTGAATGAATTGGACTTACCAGCACTACATACAGAAAAATATGACAGTTTTGGAGAGCGCGATACACTACACTGTTCCTTCTTGGAAAAAGTAACTAGTAACTGGAAAAGCTCACTACAGCTTGAATACTGTCACTCTGTTGAAAAATGTTGTTAAGTTAGAAGCATTGCTACTTTTAGTTAATTTCTCCCCAATGATAATACTGTTTTTTTCATCATCCAATCCTTCTGCTATTGTTAAACCAGAAAATGATGAAGGACAATAACTTGGTGCGCCACTTGGATGCCTGCGAGACAATGGGCAATGCCACTGCCATCTGCTCTGACAAGACCGGCACCCTCACAACCAACCGCATGACTGTAGTACAGGCCTTTCTTAATGACCAGCACTTCCGTGAGATCCCTGACCCCAGCCAGATCAACCCCAACACCCTGGAGATGATTGTCAATGCCATATCTATCAACTGTGCCTACACATCCAAGATAATAGTGAGAATGAATATCATCTATTAACACAGCTGAAAAAAAAACTATTGTTCACCCCAAAATGAAAATTCTCTCATCATTTACTCACCCTCATGCCATCCCAGATATGTATTACTTTTTTTCTGCTGAACACAAACAAAGATTTTTAAAAGAATATCTCAACTCTGTGTGTCCATAAAATGCAAGTGAATTATGGCCAGAACTTTGAAGTTCCTAAAAGCACATAAAGGCAGCATAAAAGTAATCCATACGACCCCAGTGGTTAAATCGATATCTTCAGAAGCGATATTATAGGTGTGGGTGAGAAACAGATTAATATTTAAGACCTTTTTTTTTACTATAAATTCTCCTCCAAGCCCAGTAGGTGGCGATATGCACCAAGAATGCGAATGGCCAAAAACAAAAGACGAAGAATATGGAAGCGAAAGTGGACATTTATAGTAAAAAATGAATTAAATATTGATCTGTTTCTTACCCACACCTATCAAATCACTTCTGAAGATATGGATTTAAACACTGGGGTCTTATGGATTTCTTTTATTCTGCATTTATGTGCTTTTTTGAGCTTCAAACTTCTGGCCACCGTTCTTGAATTGGCCAACAGAGCTGAAATTTTCTTCTTAAAATCTTTGTTTGTGTTCAGCAGAAGAAAGAAAGTCATACACATCTGGGATGGCATGAGGGTGATTAAATGATAAGAGAATTTTAATTTTTGGGTGAAATATCCCTTTAAACCAGCCTGATGATTTGCTTAGGTGGTTAAATATGGTCTTAGCTGGTTTAAGCTACTCTTCCAACCGGGTCAATGTGGTGTTAAGTGGCTCGGCCAGCTGCTCACAAGTGCCCCAAACCCCTCTAAAACCAGCCAACAGACCAGCCTGACCAGGCTGAGAGACCAGCAAACCACCGTAGTCTGGTTTAAGCTGTTTTCATTCAGCAGGACAGCTCTGATAGCCCTATGCATAATTTCTCTCATGACCATCTGACGATTCTTTCTCTTCACTTTGTACCCTCCTTCTCATTCAGCCACCGGATGTGGAGGGTGGTCTGCCCAAGCAGGTTGGTAATAAGACTGAGTGTGGTCTGCTGGGCTTCCTGCTGGGCCTGAAAAGAGACTATGTTCCTGTGAGAGAGCAAATCCCAGAGGAGAAGCTCTACAAAGTATACACTTTTAACTCTGTACGCAAGTCCATGAGCACTGTGGTGCAGATGCCTGACGGAAGCTTCCGCCTGTACAGCAAAGGAGCTTCTGAGATCCTACTGAAAAAGTAAGTAAACTGCATAGAGAGCAACTACATGATCATGGAATTGTAACCGGTTCAAGGTGCTTTGTATTGCTTTATATGCTTACCCTGCTTTTCAAAAGAAGGATGTGTTCCTGGATCAGCATTCTTCACGGTTCCTTGATTGACATTCATATCAACTAATCATTAGTTGATTAGAATGTGGTTCTGGGAACAGTGAAAGATGTTGATCAAGAAACATTTTCGTAAATCATGTTGTGCTACCTCATATGATGACTAACTTGAAGTGAATGTTAAGTGCATTTCTAAAGTTTCAGATGTTGGTGCTGTTTCTCATGTTGGTTGTGAGTTCCAGTGGTCATGGAAAACCTGGAAGTATGAGGGAATTTTAAATTGAGATTGCCAGGCCTGGAAATGCAATTTTTTCTATGTATGCTAAGCTCTCAAATTTGTCATTGACTAAGAATTGCATTTTGTGAATGCAATCTTTATAAAATGTGTTTAAAAATCCTTATAATCACAAATGACTGAAAAAAGTTATGGACATTTGTTGGTCATAAGATCTGAGAACTCTGCAGTGAAGACCTATGCCTCCCTGCTTTCTCCTCTGCCTTAGGTGTTCTGGGATACTTGGTGCCAATGGTGAGCCACGGAGTTTCAGGCCACGGGACCGAGATGAGATGGTGAAGAAAGTGATCGAGCCCATGGCGTGTGAAGGCCTGCGAACCATCTGCATCGGTTATCGTGATCTTCCCTGCGACCCTGAACCTGACTGGGACAATGAAGCTGAAATTGTTACCGATCTGACCTGCATCGCTGTCGTCGGGATCGAAGATCCAGTGCGACCTGAGGTATGTCATGAGAACATCAAATAACCAAGCAATATATAGTATGTTGTGTTTTGTTTGCTGGTATGCTGGTGTTCTTACCAGGCTTCCTGACCATCAAGGTTGACCAGCATTTTTAGATGGTGATCAACATGGCTATGCTGTTCCACAAGGTATACCAGCATCTAATGAGCATAAACCAGCCTGGATCGGCATGGAAATTCATGCTTGTCTTTTCAACAGGGCAGAATGTCCTCAGATATGTAATCGGCAATATCATGTTTATGTAATGCATGTGTGTTCTCTTTTTCAAGCATTTCTCTGCATCTACTGTAGGTCCCTGATGCCATTCGGAAGTGTCAGAGAGCAGGCATCACTGTGCGCATGGTCACTGGTGACAACATCAACACAGCACGCGCCATTGCTGCCAAGTGTGGCATAATTCAACCTGGGGACGACTTTCTGTGCTTGGAGGGCAAAGACTTCAACCGAAGAATCAGAAATGAGAAAGGAGAGGTGAGTCAGAATAAAGAGATCCTTGAATCTTGGATACCTTAGTACATAACCTATGTAAGCTAAACAAGAAGAATCTTGATCTTGTGGTCATAATCCTGAGACATCTCAAGACCATATACTGTAAACTTGGTCTTGCTCTGAGACTGGGTCTTGGCTCAAAGTTTCAGATTAGGCCACAGTTTTCTTGCAACTTAATAAAGTTAAAAGTTACCTCAGCCACTTATGTGTGGTATCTTTTCATGACCCCTAAAGTTTTTTAAATGATCTTTTACTTTATTTTTATGACAATGTCGATAAAGGATCATTTTACTCAGGACTTTCGTTTGGATTCAAGGAGCCTGGCAATTCTTTTTTGGAAGAACCATACACTTGGCATTTTCTCGTTTGTCCTACAACCCTCCCCAACGACAGCTCTGGTTTTACATATAATTCATGTGGAATTTCTGGTTTAGGAAAAATTTAAAAACTTTGAATATTTTTTTTTATGAATACTGCAATAAATTCAGCATTTCACTGGGCAGGTGGGGGTGTTGGGGGGTTAAAGGGTTAGTACACCCAACAATTTAAATTCTTTCATCATTTACTCACCCTCATGATATCCCAGGTGTGTATGACTTTCCTTCTTCAGCAGAACACATTTGAAGTAAAAGAGAAAAATATCTTAGCTCAGTAGGTCCTTAAAACGTGAGTGGATGGTGATCAGACTTTTGAAGCTCCAAAAAGAACAGATAGTCAGCATAAACATTATCCATACGACTCCAGCATTTAAATTAATGTTTTCTAAAGTGACACAATCACTTTTGGTGTGAATAAGATCAATATTTAAGTACTTTTGAACTCGAAATCTTAATTTCCGGTCAGCAGCAGTATGCGCATGCGACGTAATCACGTTTGCATGTGAGAAGTGCTTAGAAGCACTACAGAAGCTTAGTTGGGTTTGGTTTAGATCTGTATTTGCGTCTGTTTGATATGCAAATTTGTCACACAAGAGACCACATTAACTCAGCGCTCTCGTGAATGCGTATACTTTTGCTTACCGGGAGTGATGGTTTATAGTTAAAAAGTACTTAAATATTTAGCTTTTTCGCATCAAAAGTGATAGTTTCGCTCTAGAACACATTATTTTAACTGCTGGAGTCGTTTATGCTGACTGTCTGTGATTTTTGGAGCTTCAAAAGTCTGATCACCATCCACTTGCATTTTAAGGACCTACTGAGCAGAGATATGTTTCTGTTTCTCTTCAAATATGTTCTGCTGAAGAAAGAAAGTCATATACATTACATCTGGGATATCATGAGAGTGAGTAAATGATGAGAGAATTCAAATTTTTGGGTGAACCATCTGTAACAGGTAAAGAATGGGCAAGGGGGAGGCGGGAACCAGCTGAACAGTCAACATAAACTTTAATGATATAAATGAACTTAAAACAAACATAAACAAACACAGACACACATACAACGTGGCCGCGTGCGTCTCTCTCTCTCGAACCAGTGTGTCCTCACGGCCCGGCCCTACCCTCTTCCTCGTCACACCTCCTCCATTGCCCGACTCAGGCCAGGGGAAACCATGATGCACTCCCCTCCCCTCTCTTCCTGGAGGTGGGGGGGGGGGCATTGCCCATTTCTGGAGCCCTGGGAGAGATGAGGGGAGGGAAAGGAGAGCGGGTAAGAGCGAGGCGGAACGACAGAGAGAGAGGAGAGAGAGAGAGAAACTTGCCCGCCGGTTCCCGGACACGCTGTCACCCGATCCTCAACAGCTCCTCCGCCATCTGGTGGACAACAGTACGCTCCTGCCCCGGTGGACAGCAGCGTGTCCTCCAGCTTTCGGCAGCCGGCAGCAACCTCTCCGTCCCCAGGTAGACGGCCACGGCTACGAGGACTCGAGGACTCCGCGACAGCACATCCCTCCTCACTCCCGGGTTTCGGCACCACTGTAACAGGTAAAGGATGGGCAAGGAGGAGGTGGGAACCAGCTGAACAGTAAACATAAACTTTAATGGTAAACTTAAAATCAACATAAACAAACGTGCAGCACAGCCGAGTGCGTCTCTCTCTCTTTCTCTCTCACACCGGTGTCTCGGGCTGCCCCTTTATCTCGCTCTCCCGCTGATCAGCTGATTCAGTGCCGGCCATGCTCCATCACAGCCCGGCCACGCCCTCCTCCATGACACACCATCCCTTTAAGGAATCTTTTTTTTTTTTTCTATTTTCTGTAAAGCTGCTTTGGTAAATGTATTATAAAAAGTGCTATACAAATTATATTGAATTGATTTGAAAAAATTGAGCATTTCCTCTATTTTAGTTCATTAAAATGGACAGCCTGGTTCTTACAGGACCTACAGGTCTTGGTCTGGATCTGGGCTTCAAGGGGTCTGGTCTGGTCTGGTCTGGTCTGGGTCTTGGAGGGTCTGATCTTGACTTCAACTCTGCTGTATATGTTTTGTTTTTAGGTTGAGCAGGAGAGGATTGATAAGATCTGGCCCAAGCTAAGAGTTCTGGCGCGCTCTTCCCCCACGGACAAACACACACTTGTAAAAGGTGAGATGCTCTCTCCATCTACTCATCACTCTCAAACCTAGCCTCACCTGCCTCTTAACATATATTTACAGTGTACATTTGTCACTGAAGAGACCACATATGCAATGAATTAAAGTATCAGTCTGATGAATTCATACTCTGTGTTGACAGTAGTTATATTCAGTGATTGGTCAAGGTTATGTACTAGCTGGTAATTGTTTGCTGGGTGATGATGCCATTATGCAGGCATCATTGACAGCACTGTGTTGGAGCAGAGACAGGTGGTGGCCGTAACTGGTGATGGGACCAATGACGGACCAGCTCTGAAGAAGGCAGATGTGGGCTTCGCGATGGTGAGCACATGAGAGTCTGACAAGCGCTTCCTGTGTCTGTTTCCCTCAAATCAATACATATATTCATCCATCCAGGAGGTAGTCTAACAGATGAATATTGATGAAAGATGAATATTGATTTATTGGAAGCCATATTCATATTATTTTAAAAATCACATGGGCACATCGAAGAAGGGAGTGGGAAGATTGCATTTTAACACAATAAGATCTTAATCCTACTGCTGGCTCGAGTGCAGAAAAATGATTTTGCTCCAATGAATGTGACTTTGATGCATGTATTGCTTAAATATCCCATGAAATCAAAAAGAGTGTTTTGTGCCTTTCAGTGCTAGGGCCCTATTTTAAGAGGGCTAGTGCTAAGCTTTAAGTCCTAAGTGCAAAGTCAATGGGCATGGCTATGAAGTTTTGGTATTTTCGTACAAGCATGTGCTAAGCCTAGGCAGAAGTGGGTTTGGCGAAACCACATGCGCAACATGCTAATGGGCTGGGTCAAGTGCAATTTAATTCTGAGGTACTTCTCCAGTTATTGCACCATCTGCGCCCTATTATGTTATTTCCTGTCAGCACATTCATAAGAAGTTGGTAGTGTAAATGCATGCAACGAAATAGAATAATTTAAAATTATGTTCTTTTGTGCATTAACTGCATCCTTGTAGAATGTCAGGGATATTTCTATGACTGTGACACACTTCCTTTAAATATGCATGGAAAATATGATTCTCATCAGAATTTGGATGTACGCTCCATTACACTCAAATCATGGCTAGTATTAATAGTGATTGTATCGGAACGCACTTCCCTTCTACCGTTCGATTTTGATTTTGAAAAATGTAATTCATTTATTGAAAAAAAAAATCGAAATTCAAATCACACTTCAAAGGAAACGAAAATATAATCAAATAACAAAGTAGTCAAAAATAATACCAATTCCAAAAATTTTACTCTCTCCAACTTCTTCCAACGGCCCTTTTTGCAGTGACTTAAAAATCACTCTACTACTTCAGGTGGAACAATACCAATACAAATTAGACCATAAATACAATTGTAAATTTAAACAATAATAATAATAATTGAAAAATAAACCATGACTTATAGATAGTTTAATTTTTTGTTCATAAAACAGATACGAGAGTGATTGTCAGGGACTTAATTTAATGTTCCACTATATTTTCAGATTTTGGACATGAAATTTATTACCACCTGATGGTGTAATCTGCAAACTGCAAATGGAGGAACTGAGTTTAAACATTGCACTGAAAACAGACCTGCTTTTGAAACGTTTAATTGTCTAGTTGCACTTCGTAACTTCATTAACACACAATCAGTGGCGGTTCTAGCTTGTATGCCGCCCTGGGCGAAACCCACTTCAACACGCCCCAAAAGTTGTTGTTGTTTTGGGGGGGGGGGTGTTGGGAGGTCATGCCCCCCCCCACGCAAGATGCCGCCCTGGGCAACTGTACATGTCGCCCATGCCTAAATCCGCCACTGCGTACAATACACCCACAGTTTGTGCGCGTACAGCCATAGACAGCACAAACACGCCCACTTGTGCTTTGCGCTGGTACAAAATTGCATTTAGAATTAGCGCTCTCACGAAAATTGGATAAGACGTTGCGCACAGTCGTAATTCTTTGCGCTGCGCTTTGCGCACTCACAAAATGAAGCCCATGTCTTTTTGATTTGGAGCCATTTGAATGTCTGTGTACACCTAAAAGTTGACAAAATCAACCTTTAGATAGAGAAATATCCACTTAAAATTTACATTTAAAAATCTTTACATTTACATTTAAAGGCTTTCTCTTCCGGGAAAATAGACCAAAAATATGAATGACTCATGCTGCACTAAACATATTTTTGTCCAATCAAATGTTCTGTAGAGCGACAATGTCCCTCCATCTAATATGACCTGCAGTCGACTAGAAAGTAGCAAATCATGATTCATGGCTATGACACACAGTAACAAAATAGCCTATTGGCTATAAAAAAAAAAAACATTTTTAAATCTATTAAATGCCGCCTCATACTTTGTTTCTAGGAAATGCACAGGAAAGAATACTCTGCTTGTCAAATGATTTTATGGGATATTTAAAATCTTTCTCTCTTTTTCTTTTTCTCTTGCTCTTTCTAGGGCATAGCGGGAACTGATGTAGCTAAAGAAGCATCTGACATCATCCTGACTGATGATAACTTCTCCAGCATTGTGAAGGCTGTCATGTGGGGGAGGAATGTGTATGACAGCATCTCCAAGTTCCTGCAGTTTCAGCTTACTGTCAATGTAGTGGCCGTCATAGTAGCTTTCACTGGGGCCTGCATCACACAGGTACCACAACCATACATAAACATACACACTTGCATGGTCAGTGTCATTTGTTTTAGACTTCACTGCAAAAAATTATATTCTTTACCCAGTACTCAGTATTTTTGTTTTGTTTTCCAATAAAAATATCTAATATCCTTAAAACCAGCTAAATTTACTTGAGAAGTTAAATTGTGTAAAATAATGATGATTATAATTTAGATGATAATGAAATTATAATTCCAGATAATCTATCATGAATTAAATAAATTTTTACCCCATTGGCAAATTGTTTTTTTATACATAAACCTCACAAAATGTTGTTAGTTTTTTTTTTTTCATCATAAATCTATTTGCTCATGTTGTAAGAAAAATAAATTCAAGATATATTCTCTGAAAAGTCTTCATTTTTTGCAATATTCCTTTAAGGGTATTTAGTTATCTATACTGGAATATAGAAAAACAAGAGAAAAATAAATGAGCACTAAAATTGTTTTTCACTGTGTATAATGTTGCGCTGGGTTGCTAATGGCTGGTTCACACATTGCCCCGACAAACGCCAACATTTCAAACATTACAAATATTTGTCCATTTGATTTAGAATGTTACTTGAGAAACATTAAAGACCGGGTTCAAAACAAGTTAAGCTCAATCGACAGCATTTGTGGCATAATGTTGATAACCACAAAAAGCTAATTTTGACTCATTTTGAAAAGCAAAAATCGAGGTTACAGTGAGGCACTTTCAATGGGAGTGAATGGGGACAAGTTTAGGAGGATTTAAAGGCAGAAATGTGAAGCTTATAATTCTATAAAAGCACTTACTGTACATTAAATCTTAAATAATTTAATTAAATAATTTGAGCTGTAAAGTTGTTTAATCATTTTTATTATTTTTTTATGGCAGGGGTCGGCAACCTTTTTGACATGGAGTGCCATTTTTTATTTTACTTGTTAATGGCTGTACCGACATCCACCCAACCCTGATTTTCAATCACAGCTTTCATGCGTCTTTGCACGCTTTCCACCAGTCTATCACATTGCTGTTGGGTGACTTTATGCCACTCCTGGCGCAAAGATTCAAGCAGGATTTCAACAAACACTGGAATGGAATGGCTGCCATACATGTAGAGATGCTTATTTAAGAAACATTTGGAGTGGTCTCTTAATTTTTCCCAGAGCTGTATATATATATGTACATGTATGTGATTTTCCGCAGTTTGAGTCCACTTGTGAAAATGTTTCTATTTTGCATTTTTCTAATTTAATTGTTTATTTTCCATTACAAATTATATTATCAGCATAACAATTTGAGTGAAAAATTTGTGCAAAACTCGATGATTATGATATAATAATGCATGTGAATTTTCACAGAGCACCTTGTGAAAGTGCTTTAATGAAAGAAAACCTGTCCTTTTGTACAAAACGAGTTAACACAGTTAATGTCACAAATTTACTTATTTGATTACTGATCATGAAACTGTGTGGAATCTTAAATATTTCTTATATTATGTCATATATTTTACATTTGTGAAGTTTTTCGCACCTGCATTCCAATCTACATCTTGATGTAATCCTCCTCATGATCACGCAGCGTGTTTTCATCAGCTGAATGGGAGACTTAACACTATTAAAGTGTGACGAGACTCGTGCTGCGTGTGCAAGCCATTCGCGCATCACAAGCCGATCAGCGATTCAGCCCTTTTCTGTGAATCACACCTGCAAAATCCTAAAACTTTATTTCCATGTTTAATTTATATTTTGAATAGACTCTGATTTTTGAACGCCACGATGTGGGTTTATGTTTTCTCTTTTAATTGTTTAATGCAATTTTGAATGTGACTATGTTTTAAGGAGGGTGTACCTGTATGCTGGGTTGGAAATCTCAAGGATTAATAGTGGTGTTTTCCATATTTCATCACGTGTTGTTCTGAAAGCAAAAAGAAACAAATGTTTCACGTAGCCTGACCGAAGCAAAGCGGGCGCGTTTACTCGCGTTAACCGAAAGTGAAGCGCTGCCCAAGTCTGTTGGGTATACTTCAGTCTCATCACATTTTAACTTTTTGTTTAGCCTCCCATTCAACTCATGAAAACACGCTGCGTGATCATGAGGAAGGACGACATCAAAATGTAGATTGGAATGCAGTTTCTGAATTTCATATGAATAAAATAGTCTACTCCTCTCTCTCCTCTTTCGCCGTTGCTGGCATGCCAGAGATTACCCCTCCGCGTGCCATAGGTTGCCGACCCCTGTTTTACGGCGTTATGTCATCATGGCAATGAAGTTGGAAAATTGGATATTACTTGACACAAAATAGGTTAGCAAGCGATTTTATTACACGAAAATCATTTTAACACACATATTGTTTACGTCTTGAGGCTATACTTTTGAAAAAGTGACTATTTGAACACTTTTTATGGATTGGCCCCATTCACTTCAATTATAAGTACCTCACTGTAACCCAGAGTTTTTATTTATTTATTTATTTTTTTTAAAGAGAAGGAGGGACAAGTTGAAATACATTTTTGTGGTAATCAACATTATACCGCAAATGCTGTTGATTGAGCTTAACTTGTATTGAACCTGGAACTGTCCCTTAACTGTCATATTAACACACTGCCCCACAAGATGGTTCATACACTACTAATCTAACAAACCCAACACCTGTTGGAATTTGGTGTTAGTTGATGATTATTCGCATTTGTTGTTCGGTTATAGCTGTGTGTCATGTAGGTAAGGCGAATTGACTGCATTGCACCTCACAAGTTCTTGCTGTAGCAATCGAAAGCCTTAATTAAACCGGCCACTGAGCCCTCTGCTGGAGACGGGTGTGACTGCTTTCACTCACTGCGCTCAGAACTCCAGTGTCAAGTGTTGTTCAGTTGTGCCTTCTTTTTTTATTCTGCTTGCGTGAAGGACTCTCCACTCAAAGCAGTGCAGATGTTGTGGGTAAATCTTATCATGGATACATTTGCCTCTTTGGCTCTTGCCACTGAGCCCCCCACTGAAGCCCTGCTGCTTAGGAAACCTTATGGCCGCAACAACCCCCTCATCTCCCTCACAATGATGAAGAACATCCTGGGACATGGAGTCTATCAGCTCATCATCATCTTCACCCTACTGTTTGTCGGTAGGACAGAGAGCTTGAGAATCATTACAAAAGTTTCACCTTTTACATTATTTCAGTGGTGAATAAATAATTAATAATTATGATGGAACTCTTTACTGATAGTTTGGCAGCATACAGCTCACATTTGCATTGATTTACATTTGTTCATCAACCAGATGCTTTTATCCTAAGCGATTTACAGATTAGAATAATACAAGCAGAAGCAATTGATCTAAGGGAGAAAATAAAACGCTATCATAGAAAATTTTAGTTGAGTACTAGAATAGTATGACACTAAAACTGACCAGCTGTAACCGCATTTATAAGATCATAGTGATGTATAAAGTTAATTTACCAGTATATAAAGATTAGGTTATAGATTACAACCATATTCAACAATGCCAATACTTCAAAAGTGAAATGTATTGTTTTTATGCCTGAACTAAACTTGTCTCCTTCTCCCTTACATTCTCCCAAGGAGAGAAAATCTTCAACATCGACAGTGGTCGCAATGCCCCGTTACACTCCCCACCCTCTGAGCACTACACTATCATCTTCAACACCTTCGTCCTGATGCAGCTCTTCAACGAGATCAATGCCCGCAAGATCCATGGCGAAAGAAACGTGTTTGATGGCATCTTCGGAAATCCAATCTTTTGCAGTATTGTTCTGGGAACATTTGTAATGCAGGTCAGAGATACCCTAGTCTGCTTTGTGCTCCATGAGGTTGAAGTTGTACATGAAAACAAGTGAGAGAGTGACTGATGTACAGTTTGCATACATTTTTGACCGTGCGAAGAAAGATGGTGTTGAACAGTAGTGTTTGGTTATGTGCTTTGATCTCTGTGCAGATTGTAATTGTGCAGTTTGGGGGGAAGCCCTTCAGCTGTGCCCCTCTAAATATGGAGCAATGGCTGTGGTGCCTCTTCGTGGGAGTTGGAGAACTGCTGTGGGGCCAGGTAGGAGAGAGAGAGAGAGAGAAAGAGAGAAAGAGACAAAGAATGAATAAGAAGAAAGACTATCAACGAGCATATGACCGAAGGTGTTCAGCAGTAATGAGGGATTCTTAAGATTCTTCAAGATTATTTCAGATATGACATAACTTTTGGTCATATTTGGCCATTTTGAGATTATCGGCATCAGCTAACTGTCTCCATTTGGCCGATTAGCATAACTGGTCATTCCACCTGTTGTGTAATTGTTTTTTTCTTTATATATATATATATATATATATTTTTTTTTAAGGGAATTATGAGTAAATATCACATAAAATAAGTGTATGTGTAAATTCAGCAATTCTGTGTACATTTGATTTGCCATCATTAAGTTAAATGTTGTACAGTGGCCCTAAAAAGTATTTGCACACTTAAGCCACACTTATAAAGGTATGAACGTCATTGCACTGCAAATGATGCTGGACCCTTTCCCAAAACTTTACTTTTCTATATTTGAAAAGCTATATTTGCAAATACTTAACCAACTGGTCCCAAAATGTTACTACATTTTTAGTGGATGTATGAAGTCGGTTCCCTTCAATTTCACACAGGTGTCTTAGAACAGGTGTAAATTCTCAAATGAACTATGGACATATTCCTCTTTTTGACAATGTTTTTTTTGAAAAGACGTTTGACAGCCATAAATTGTCTTAATTTTAAACAGTATGTTTCTGTATGTTTATTTTATATCTATTTTATTCATTTGAAATCTAGCAAACTATTTTGTGAAATGTCTTGCTTGAAAAGTGTGTTTGGGCTAAAATCCTTTAAAATAAATGTCATTGGTTTAATATTTTGGTATATAATGCAAAGACATTCATGCATTTTTAAAGGGATAGTTCACCCAATAATGAAAATTCCCTCATCCCTTCATCTCATCATCAGTGTCATCTCAAACTCACCCTCATGCCATCCCAGATGTGTATGACTTTATTTCTTCTGCTGAACACAAAGATTTTTAGAAGAATATCTCAACTAGGTCCTCACAATGCAAGTGAATGGGTACCAAAATTGTGAAGCTCCAAAATGCATATAAAGGCATCATAAAAGTAATCCATTCGACTCAGTGGTTAAATCTATATCTTTAGAAGCGATATGATAAATGTGGGTGAGAAAAAAGCTCAATATTTAAGTCATTTTTTATTATAAATCCTCCTCCCTGCCCAGTAGGTGGCGATATGCAGGAAGAATGTGAATCGCCAAAAACAAAAGAAGAATGTGAGAGTGAAAGTGGAGAAAGGCCTTAAATATTGATCTGTTTCTTACCCACACCTAGACAGATGAGATTTTCTTCTAAAAATCTTGTTTGTGTTCAGCAGAAGAAAGAAATTCATACACATCTGGGATGGCATGAGGTTGTGTAAATGATGTGAAAATTTTCATTTTTAGGTGAACTATTCCTTGAAGTCCTTGGCTTAAATGCATTATACTTTGTGGAACCACTGTATAGCAACCACGCTGCTCTCTGGATCGGTATTGACCTCAGCCATTAAAAAACCCAGTTGAACACCTCGCATGAACACAACATTTTTTTCTCCCTCTTCTCTTGATTTCAGGTGATCGCCACAGTGCCCACTAGTCACTTGAAGTGTCTGAAGGAGGCGGGTCATGGGCCGGGTACAGACGAGATGACGGAAGACGAGATGGCAGAGGATGAAGAGGAGATTGACCATGCTGAGAGAGAGCTACGCAGGGGGCAGATCCTCTGGTTCAGAGGCCTTAACCGTATCCAGACTCAGGTGCTGTGCTCGACACTCCTCACTCCATCAATCCCTCTAGTAGAAGTAGTATCCGCAGTAGCAATAGTTATAAAACGTGATTTCCATAGACCGTAGAACTTATGTCTCCTCAAAGAATGCTCTTTTGCTTTCTCCTTTTGTTTCATTTTCTCTCCTCCTCTTCACCCCGCTCCCTCTAGACCCTCTCTGAGTAACCTGCATTAGTTCATCCTTACCTCTTCCCTTCTCTCTTTCCACCTCTCCCTCGCTCCTCTATCTGTGGGGACCCTTCGCTAAATAAGCATAGATTTCCCCAACAAGAATCTATAACATGCCCCCTCTCCCGTGCTCAGAGCTCTGGTTTGTCATTTTACTGTGTTACTCGAGTCTTTTAAAGTCCTAATTTATTGCTTAGTAACTCATTTGCCTTTGAGTTACAGCACAGAATCAGCTGCATCCAGATCTAGTGTGTGGGACCTTACAGGAGAGCTTAGGAACATTTGTGAAAGATTGGGACAATGTTTGACACATAAAGGCAATATTATCATCAAAAATAGATCTTAGAGGGATAGTTCACACAAAAATAAAAACTCTGTCATCATTTACTCATCCTCTTGTTGTTCCAAACCAGAATGACTTTCTTTCTTATGTGGAGCACAAAGTCTGAAGAACGTTGGTGCTGCTCTTTTTTAAATGAAAGTGAATGGTGATTAAGGTTTTCAGTCCCAAACATTTTGCCTAACGTCTCCTTTGTGTTCCACGGATGAAAAAAAAATTATGTGGGTTTGAAACAACATGAGGGTGAGTAAATGATGACAGAATTTTTATTTTTGGGTAAATTATCCCTTTAATTTTGTAGACTTTAGTACAATTTAAAGGTGCACTCAGTAATTTTTTTAAAATGTGTCATCTTGAACTTGCACACTGACACCTAGTGGCATGGATGCAGCATCATTCCAACACAATAGTTTTCAGTTACCAAATCCATTGTAGAAATTCACTATTCACAGTCAGCTATGATTAATTTAATCCATGAGTGAAAGTGTCCAATAACAGGGTGGTTACTGAGATTAAGCGATTAGTATTCAGCTGGTCATGTGATCCTAACATGGCAGCCTCCATGAGGGGACCCTCTCCATGTAGAATAAAACAGCTTTTATAAGGTTACTAATATGACTAAAGTCTTCATCTCATTTGAGTGCTCATGATCTTTCACATATGTTACAAAATTACTATTAATTTCTTTAGGAGTAAAGCTTTTTCATTAGTAAAAAATTACGGAGTGCACCTTTAACTTTTGAAGTTTCAGAAATAACTATTGTATAATGACAGAAAAAGAGATGTTATTTTTTAAACATGTTTTTCTTTCCTCACTTTCTTGATTTCTTTTGCCTCTATATTTGCTCATTACAAGGGCTCTGCTAATAATCTAAATTATTGATTTGATTTGTTATCTATAATAAACCGATAGTTTATTCTGTAAGTTCTCTTTCATTTCTATCTCCTTTTTTCTCTATTTCTATAATTTCCAGTCCTCCTGTGAAACTTCTGTGACTGTTTAATGAAGTTATTTTCTTGAGACGAATGCTAAAATTAAACATGCCTATATTTCCTCGATGCTAAGTGAATGAGATTTGATTGTAGTTGTGCTAATTGTAGTTCTCCTGTCTGACTCTATCCATGACTTTAAGATGGTTTGTGTCTCTCTCTGTGTGTGGGTGTGTTTGCGTGGAATTGTTGTTCTGGTTTGCCTTCTGGAGCGTGCTCTCGTGTGTGTTGGTTCATTTCCTGATTTTCAACTTTAATTGAGCTAGAAGGAAACATTGTATAGTCGTTGTGGAAGGATGGATTTTTGATTTGATCCACTGAGTTGTAAGTAGTGGTTATGACACAATCAGTAATTGTTGTATCACTGCAACTTAAAAGGAAATGTATAGTAGAAAGAGCTTTTATAATACTCTGGACACTCTGAAAGCACATACACATGAATGCATGCTCAACATAACACAATATAGCTCTCACTCTTTTGGGCACTTTCTTGCTGATATGCACCATCAGTGAGCACACTTGATGGTACGATACAGCATTATGAAGATATTTTTTAATTTGAGTGCCTGGAATAGATTGCTGAAGTGCTTGTAAAAGTTCTTATAAGGTTTCCATCGATTCGCTCACTGCTCAACATTGAGGAGGCAAAACACGACACGCATTATTGCGGCTGGCCTCATATAATCAGTCAGCCTAATCTAATCACAGCTTTCATCCAGCGTGGCTCTGCTCAAGAGAGAGAACCTCCATTTCTCAGTGTTTGTTTTTGACAGAGAGTGTTTGCAGATTAATTATTAATGTTGTCTTTTACAAGATCATTGCATGTTCTTACGGGATTTCTTTTGGGTTGAATGAGGAAGAATTGAAAGGTTCAGTGTACAAAATGAGTTTCAGAAAGTGAAACCTTTCTGATGCTGTTGTAGTGGAGATGTCCTCCAGAGAATTAGTTGTGTGGGCATTTATTATGTAGTGATACCTCTACTATATATTTTAAGGGAGTCATTTACAATCAATATAGTATTTGTGCAAAAGAGATATTAGGGGACAATTTACAGTATGTCCTTGACAAATTAAAGGAATATTTCAGGTTCAATACAAGTTTAGCTCAATCGTCAGCATTTGTGAAATAATGTTGATTACAACAGAAAATTATTTAGACTTGTTTATTTAAAAAAAATAAAAAAGAAGCAAAAATCAGTCACAGTAAATTACAATGGAAGTGAATGCAGTCAGTCCTTAACCTGCTGATGTGCATGCTACATCTTTGATTTTAGGACAATACAATCATTGTAACACTTTTAATGTTTATGTCTTGTGGCTATACCTTTGAAACTGTGAGTATTTTAATTTCCCTATCTGTCACTCACTCGACGTTGTGATGTAGTGACACTAGGGGTCACTCTTGGGAGCCCGAGACACCTCTGGTCTTTGATAAAAGGCCAATGAAAATTGGCGAGTGGTATTTGCATGCCACTCCCCCGGACATACGGGTATAAAAGGAGCTGGTATGCAACCACTCATTCAGATTTTCTCTTCGGAGCCAAACGGTCATGCTCACTGAGCTGAATTCTACTGTTCATTCACCTCTGCTGGATCTGACGACGCATTTCAGAGGCTTCTCCCTCCTCTGCGCTGGTGCACTGCAGAGAATGCCCCTGGGCGCTTCGGCAGAAAAAAAGAGAGTATATTTTCTGATAGAGCCTTTTCCTCTAAAAGAGTATATTTTTCTAAAAGAGCGGCACACACGGAACGTCTTTTTAAAGACGTGTCTTTTTAAAGATGCCTTTCCGATTGTGTGTTATTCCTGGTTGCGGTCGTTATCTCTCAACTTCGGATGGTCATGATCGATGTCTTTCGTGTCTGGGCGCAACCCACACGGAGGCAGCGTTTGTGGATGGTTCATGTTCTCATTGCGAGAACATGACCATGGCAACGTTGCGGTCGCGGCTTTTGTAAGAAAGCAAGCCACCCCAGTGGCTCCCCGCCTCGGGCCTTCTACCTATGGGTATGAGGCCAGCGCAGCTAGCACTGGGGGCGATTTGGGGACCCCAATGGGATCGCCTCCGCCGGGTATCCCCCCGCGGACCTCCCATTCCCCAGCATGCTTGTCTGCCCCAGTCGGGCTTCCGGATGAGTTCGCCGAGTCTCATGGCGAGTCTGGCTTCTTGTTCGGAGCACGCGAAAATGATGAGCTCTCGAGCGCAGCATCAGAGAGTGGGCTTGTCCAGTCGGACGCAGAAGCTTCAGCTGGGCTCCCCCCCTTGGGGATGATTGCAAAGTTACAGGCTGATGCCGAAATGACAGATATGCTTTCCCGGGTGGCCGCGAGCGTCGGGTTAGAGTGGAACCCTCCGCTCTCCCCTGAACCCTCATGGCTTGATGATTGGTTCCTGGGCTCGCGGCGCCGCTCAAAGCAGCCACGCCCCGCTCTAGTGCCTTTCTTCCCGGAAGTGCAAGAGGAGCTGACGAAATCATGGGAGGCACCTTTTACTGCCCGGCCCCGATTCCGCAGTTCCCCCGCTCTCACTACCCTCAATGGTGGGGCGGCCAGGGGCTATACGGCGATTCCCCTGGTGGATAAGGCGCTCGCGGTGCACCTATGCTCGCAGAGCGCCGCCACCTGGCGTGGATGCCCTAAGCTCCAGTCCAAGCCCTGTAGGCTCACGTCGTCCCTGACGGCTAAAGCCTACAGCGCTGCTGGACAAGCCGTCTCTGCCCTGCACGCCATGGCTCTCCTGCAGGTCCATCAAGCCAAGGCGTTGAAAGAACTGCACAAGGGAAGTTCCGCCCCAGATTTGATGCAGGAACTGCGCTCGGCAACCGACCTCGCTCTCTGAGCGACAAAGGTCACGGCGCGGTCTCTCGGGCGGACGATGGCCACATTAGTTGTCCAGGAGCACCACCTTTGGCTCAACCTGGTCAAGATGGTTGAGGCCAACAAGACACGGTTTCTTGCTGCCACCATTTTCCAGGCTGGCCTATTCGGCGACACCATCGAGGACTTTGCCCAGCAGTTCTCGGCAGTGAAGCAGCAGACAGAGGCTATCCGGCACATCCTACCCCGGCGCGGCTCAAGATCCCACACCCCGTCTGATAGTCGCCACAGGCATCCCCCTGCGGTGACTGCATCGGCTCTGCCGCAGCCCGCCCCTTCGGCCCAGCCCCGGCATGGAGCCCACTGCAGGAAGCAGACGCCACCCGTCTCACAGTTGGCGCCTAAGAACCCACGGAGGACGTCAAAGTGCCCCTGAGACGGGCGATCCAAGGACGAAGGAACCCACTTACCTGGAGCTGGTAAGTAGACCACTCCATACCCCAGTGGAGGGCCGGGTGGAAAATATTTTGTTGCCTTTTTGTTTGATTTCGCCGCATGCCCAAGTGGCTGCGGTACCCAACAGTTTAGCAAAAGAGTGGTTTCCTTCCTCCCTCGGTCACCTACCCAGTGTGCACGGTCATCATCACGACTACCGTCCACGGGTTTTTCCTTGCAGGATTGGCGCTCCAGCGGTGGTCTTTCCGCCCCTGAGCGCCCAGCTGTGGCACACAGCCGCCCCCGATGTGGCAGTCTCCACGGGTTACGAGGACAGTCCTCCCTTTCGGCCTGTCCCTGTCTCCTCGCGTCTTCACGAAGGTCGCAGAGGCTGCCCTTGCCCCGTTAAGGGAGGTGGGCATTCGCATTCTCAACTATCTCGACGACTGGCTAATCCTAGCTCACTCTCGAGACATGTTGTGCGCACACAGGGACTTGGTGCTCTCACACCTCAGCCGACTAGGTCAACTGGGAAAAGAGCAAGCTCAGAGCATCTCTTTTCTCGGTTTGGAGCTGGACTCAGTCTCTTTGACGGCGCGCCTAACGAACGAGTGTGCCCAGTCGGTGCTGGCCTGTTTGAAGGCATTCAAACAGAAAACAGCGGTTCCACTGAAACTTTTTCAGAGGCTCCTGGGGCATATGGTATCCTCGGCGGTAGCCACCCCACTCGGGTTGATGCATATGAGACCGCTTCAGCACTAGCTTCAGACTCGAGTCCCAAGATGGGCATGCACCACGGGACACATCATGCGGTCATCACGCCGGTCTGTCACTATCTTTTCAGCCCTTGGACCGACCTCTCGTTTCTACGGGCAGGTGTTCCCCTAGAACTGGTCTCCAGGCACGTCGTGGTCACGACGGACGCCTCCAAAATGGGCTGGGGCGCTGTTTGCAACGGGCACGCAGCCGCCGGCTTGTGGATGGGCCCGTGACTGCATTGGCAGATCAACTGCCTGGAGTTGTTGGCAATTCTGCTCGCCCTGCGGAGGTTTCGGCCGTTGATCCAGGGCAAGCCCTTGTTAGTTCAGACAGACAACATGGCAATGGTAGCATATGTCAACTGCCAAGGCGGTCTGCACTCTCATTGTATGTCACAACTCGCCCGCCGTCTCCTCCTCTGGAGTCAGCAGAACTTCAAGTCGCTGCGAGCCACTCACATCCCGGGCAGCCTCAACACTACAGCGGACGCGCTGTCACGACAGGTTACCCTCAGGGGAGAGTGGAGTCTCCACCCTCATGTGGTCCAGCTGATTTGGAGTCGATTCGGACAGGCACTGGTGCACCTGTTCGCCTCCCAAGAATCCTACCCACTGCCCGCTCTGGTACGCCCTGACCGAGGCCCCCCTCGGCATAAACGCACTGGCACACAGCTGGCCCCCTGGCATGCGCAAACGTGCGTTTCCCCCAGTGAGCCTACTTGCACAGACCCTGTGCATGGTCAGGGAGGACGGGGAGTAGGTCGTCCTGGTAGCACCCTACTGGCCCACCCAGGCTCCTCGCGAAGGACCTTCTTTCTCAGGGACGGGGCACCATCTGGCACCCGCGACCAGACCTCTGGAATCTCCAGGTCTGGCCCCTGGACAGGATGCGGAAGACCTAAGCAGTCTGCCACCTGCGGTGGTAGACACGATCACTCAGGCTAGGGCCCCCTCTACGAGGTGCCTGCATGCCTTTTAAATGGCGTCTGTTCGCTAAGTGGTGTTCTTCCCGATGGGAAGACCCCCAGAGATGCGCACTCGGATCAGTGCTTTCCTTCCTGCAGGAGAGGTTGAAAGGGAGGCTGTCCCCTTCCACCTTGAAGGTGTACGTTGCTGCCATAGCAGCACACCACGACACAGTCGACGGTAAGTCCTTAGGGAAGCACGACCTGATCATCAGGTTCCTAAGAGGCACCAGGAAGCTGAAGCCCTCCAGACCAAGCCTCGTTCCCCCATGGGACCTCTCTGTAGTTCTTCAGGGCCTACAGAGAGCCTCCTTTGAGCCTTTGCAGTCAGCTGAGCTTAAGGCACTCTCCTTGAAGACTGCCCTCCTGACTGTGTTCACTTCCATCAAGAGGGTAGGAGACCTGCAAGCGTTCTCTGTCAGTAAAACGTGCCTGGAGTTCGGTCCGGGCTACTCTCACGTGATCCTGAGACCCCGACCGGGCTATATGCCCAAGGTTTCCACGACCCCTTTTAGGGACCAGGTGGTGAACCTGCAAGCGCTGCCCCTGGAGGAGGCAGACCCAGCCCTGTCATTGCTGTGTCTGGTGCATGCTTTACGCATCTATTTGGATCGCACGCAGAGCTTTAGGATCTCTGAGCAGCTATTTGTCTGCTTTGGTGCACAGTGGAAAGGAAACGCTGTCTCCAAGCAGAGGATCGCCCACTGGCTCATTGACGCCATAACTATGGCATATTACGCCCAGGACATGCCACCCCCGGTAGGGCTATGAGCCCATTCTACCAGGGGTGTAGCGGCCTCCTGGGCCCTGGCCAGGGGTGCCTCTCTAACAGACATTTGCAGAGCAGCAGGCTGGGCAACACCCAACACCTTTGCAAGGTTCTACAACCTCCGAGTGGAACCGGTTTCGTCCCAGGTAGTGGCACGCAATACAAGCGGATAAGCCCGGGATAGCCGGCCGGGTGTATCGCTTGCATGTAGCGCCTTCCACCTACTTTTGAGCTATAGACGTGCGCCATTAATTCCCAGTAGTGTTCACAAACTTTGTTCCCTGGTTGACTTCCTCCGAGCCCTGTGGCAGTCGAGTTTTCGGAGAGACTCGCTGCTGGCCCAGTACACGTGCTAACTAAGAATCCTGTTCTGGGATAGGTGCTCCGCATGTTTCGGTGCCCTGTAAGGCTAACCCCATGCGATGTATATCTTCCGCTAATTCATTTCCCTGTTGGCAAACTGCATCTTCCTTGAGCAGAGCCCCTCTGCCTCAGTCTCCATGTTTGTAGTAACTCCTCCCCCATTGGGTAGGATCTACCTTGAAGACTCTCCACATGGTTGGAAAGACCATGTGACGTATTCTTCCACTTAAATATGCCCCCGTCTCTTTGGGCGAGGTGTGGTCTCTGCGATGTCTTCCAATTGGGAGGGACACCCCCCCGACTAGAACTGGCGGCCCAGTCAGATAATCCTCCTTCTTTTTTAGGGAGTGGAAAAAGAGAAGGGGAAACGAGGCCACGACTGGGTTAGCCTGTCTCTGTCTTTTGGGTAGTCGACTTGTCCCCAAAGGGCCGTTCAACACTCATAACTATGTTGGGGGAGGTTACGTGTCGACCTGGTGTGCTGGCTATGAGGCACACAGTAGTCTGCCCACCACACACTGCCAGTTCACGTAACACAGTTCAGCCAGTTGTGGCGTTTCATATAGTTACCCTTAGTGTCACTACATTGACACAACGTCGAGTGAGTGACAGATAGGGAACGTCATGGTTACTTGTGTAACCTCCGTTCCCTGATGGAGGGAACGAGACGTTGTGTCCCTCCTGCCACAACGCTGAACTACCCGCTGAAACGGCCGGACCTTATATCGGCTCCTCAGCATAAAACCTGAATGAGTGGTTGCATACCAGCTCCTTTTATACCCGTATGTCCGGGGGAGCAAATACCACTCACCAATTTTCATTGGCCTTTTATCAAAGATCAGAGGTGTCTCGGGCTCCCAAGAGTGACCCCTAGTGTCACTACATCGACACAACATCTCGTTCCCTCCATCAGGGACTGGAGGTTACACATGTAACCATGACAGTTTATGGATTGGCCACATTCACTTCTATTGCAGGTGCCTTACTGTAACCATGATTTTTGCTGCTTTTTTAACCTAAAAGCTCTCTCTATATGACAGGTGGTTGGAAGGGAGGGGTTGAAAAATAAGAGGGTTTGGTGACTTGGAAAGTCGTTTCAGAGGCAGAGCATGTTTTACTTTTTGATGAAAGATTACAACAAACATTTTTCTTAAGAAAACAGTTTTGTTGTTTTGTTTTTTGGAATAACGTGCATAGATAAATTGTGTAAATACAGCAAATAGGTTGAATTTTGATTTAATATTTCATGACTTTAAAGATGTACATACTGCTTTCAGGCCTGAATGTGGAAAGTTGTACATAGTTTAAAGATAAGTTAACTTTTCTCTCCTGTCTGGTGAGGTATAATCCCTAGCATATTTTCTCCTCGTTGTTCTCCTTCCTTGCTCCTCTTCTTGCTCCTATTTCTCTCTCCCCCTCTTTCTTCTGAAGTGTGTGTATATGATATGGTTCTCTCTCTCTCCTGCAGATGGAGGTAGTGAGCACATTCAAGAGAAGTGGTTCGTTTCAGGGTGCAGTGAGACGTCGCTCATCCGTGCTCAGCCAGCTCCATGACGTAACCAATATTTCTACCCCCACTCATGTAGTTCTCTCCACTGCCAATGCAAGCGCCGCTCCCGGGAGTGAGTTCCCCTGCTTTCCCTACCTGTGTCAGACACAACGCTCATGTCACACTCACTCAAAAACACACACTCATTTCAGAAACAGTACAACAGCTTTTATGAGTTCTGCCATACAATTGACAGCAAACATACACATACACAAACACAAACTTAGCTTGCTAAATGGGGACATACAATAGACTTCTTTTGCCTTCCTGAAAGAAATAGCTTTGTTGGTCACCAACAAATGTTGTGTTTGGTTGCTGGTTAACAGAATGGGATGCTTCTTGACTAGGTCAACCAGCTTCACCAAAAAAGCCATGCTGGTCGACCAGCTTTGTTTTGCCGGTGAACAAGATGGCTATGCTGAATTCATGCTGCTTTATACTGGTCTTCACAGCAGGGTAGTTTAAATATATACAGTATATGTTGCTGATTCTTAAGATAAGGGACAAAATATAAATGTTTTAAATGTTAGTTTTTATACTAAAATAATTTGAAATGGATATATTTGTAGAAAAAGGTCTCAGCTAACGAATCATGTAAGGGAACAGGTTTTTATAAAAAAAAAAAAAAAATCTGAAAATTGAAATTTATTCACTTTATAACTTACATCTTAATGTCATCAACTCCGTCAGACACACTAAAAAGCATGCTATTTTAATTTGATCCATACAACAAGAGTGTAAAGTCTTTATCTAATAATAGTGATCATTAAAGGAGTTAAGTGATAAAATACATTCTACACATTTTTTTCTGTTTTCACACTATTCTGTAAATTCTGACAGAGTTGACAAAATTGAGTATTTTTCCATCTTGACCATGTGTTGTACACTGGAGCCATTTTTTTATTTTTTTTTGGTTTGTTTGTTTCCTCAGTTAAAGCTTCCTCAATAACCTGACACTAAAATGCCAAAAATGATCCCACAATTCTAAGAGAAATTATCATAATGGGAATGACGGTGCTGACATGTTGAAGCTGTGACCGCAGATATTTAAACATTATTTGTTTGTTTAAAATATGAAACAATTTAAAACTTACCTGACCACATGTCCTACTGTTTCATCCACCATGAGCAGGAAGTGGGGTACTCAGAGTTACAGCCGACCATGACATTGCCTGATTTATTCAGGAGTTGACGCAAAGTGAGGACGCAACTTTGATCAGCAGTTTGTTATGGAAAATATAACTGAAAGTTGTTTGATATCTAAAGATCCCTAACTTTCATTTGATATCTATATTTATGAATTTGTTGCATTTTTAAACACTTTGTTTGGCAGTTTAACATTGTGACCTCTGAGGACAGGTTCAGTTATAGAGCTTGAATTAAAAAAAAAAAAAAATATATATATATATATATATATATATATATATATATATATATATATATATATATATATATATATATATATATTTAATGAAATTATTTACAATTATAAATAATAACACATTTCCTTTAGATTTAACTTTTTCTGTATTTCTATTATCATGAATTTCTTGATTTTTAACATAAAGGGGACATTTGTATGTAGGACACTATTTGTCCCTTATCTCAAAAATAAGTGGTATATAATATATTATTCTAAAAATGCAAAATAATACATATTTTTAGAATTTTCAGAAAACAGCATTTGCTTTATTATGAATTGTTTTTTCCAACTGAGGATGTCCCCAAAGGTTTGACGGACTTAGCTCATTTTTAGGGACAGTTTTGTCCCCAAACTATAGCTACATACACACACACATATTCACTCAAAGCAACATACATCTCGAAGCATTCCACCTCACACATAGCAGCACATGAAAAAAAAAAACACTCCACCATGTTTGCAGTGTTACTTTCTATCTTTTGTTCTTTGTTTGAAACCTTCTCTGTTGTCGTCTCTCTGTGATTGAGTGGCTCTTTGCAAGATGGCCTGTCTGGCTTTGACTGATTCTGTATGGACCGCTGTTTGTGTGTCCCCCCGAGTCCCTTCTCTCGATCTCTGTGTGCTGTCTTGCTGTGTCGGGCCTTTTCTCTTGCTGTAGGGTTCTTCATTGTTGCCCGATGGTGTTGGTTTTGTTTTCAAATCCCTCTTTCTCGATAAGCCATTCTCTCTCTTATCTCCGTCCTAAACTGAACAGATTAACTTCAGCTATCTGAACTGTGTGTCAGAAGCACAGTAACAATGTGGAATATATAGTAGGAAATGGCCATTTTGGTCTCAAAATCATCCAATGGGATTTACTTGTCTTTAAAGGTGAAGTGTGTCATTTATGTGCCTCTATGGCAGGACCAAACGGAATAGCAAAAATAATGACTGTTTTCCAAACACTCTCCCTTCTTCCATTGGTTGGACAAACGGATTGTTCTGCCCCAAATTCATGTCATTAATTGAACCACTTGCTGTGCCAAGCTGGTCGGGATACTCAGAAAAGCAGAGCAATGTCTTGTTATTGCCACAGTGTTTACACTTTTCAGGGAAATTGACCTACAAAGCATACTTATAGTTATCTATGCATATTAAGTTGGGATAGGAGAGTATTTTTACATCGCAAAAATTACACACTTCACCTTTAAAGTATATACTTAAAGATTTGTCAAATTCACCATCACCAAAATCACTAAATGTCATTCCAAAAATTGTACCTGTTTACTGAGATGTAAAAGGTTATTGCTCCTATATTGAACCTGTTGTGTGGTACAGGTAGAATTTAGTCATGTACTGAGAGAATACAGAGAGACCATGGCACTCACTTATTTTCCGAAAGGCTTCTGTTGTCAAGGGTGGTTTTCTAAAAAGCCACAAAGCAACTGGCTTTACAGTAATAAGAGGTTCCCAATGTAGAGCACTATTATGGCATCTTAGCCTGTACAGGGGTAAACCTTCGAGTATAAGCCCTATATGGTTCTTCTCTCTGTCTCTCTCTCTTTCATTCCTCTCTCTCCCTCTATTCCTTTATTCCAGATTATGTATCTTGCATTTATCCATTGTGAGACTGTGTGAAAGCATCTTCTGATGTGTCTGTGCTACTGACTGTGTCTCCCTTCCACAGATCTTCACAGTCTCTATTCACCATCATGGCTTAAATCTCTTTTATCCCTGTCCTTTTCTCTCCTCTGTAGGCATCTGTTCTCTTTCAAACTCGAACTTACAATCTTGTTTTTTTTTTTTCTTCAATTAAACATATGCTAAACATAGAAATTTCTAGATATAATACTTTAAAGGAATGTTCCAGGTTCAAAACAAGCTCAGTTGACAGCATCTGTGTACAAATATTGCGTTTACAGTAATGCAATTACAGTGGAACAGATGCCGTCAAAAGCTCTAACGCCATATACTTAACATGCACTATGTGTTTCTAGCAAAGCGTGATTTGTCTGTCCATACTGAAAGTGAAAATGCTGTGCATCATGGCGCACGAACAGCCAATCAGAACGTATTTAATGTTTAATATACAGTTATGTGGAGTGGGATTGTCGACCAATGAGATTTAATGGTCTATTCAGGTCATAGCCACATAAACAGATTGTCCTGTTGCTGGACACAATGTAACTTGTATTGAACCCAGAATATTCCTTTACAAAACTGATAGTGCTTTGATAGAAGTTTTTAAAAACTTATACTTATGTTTTGTTTTTCCGGGTATAGCTGCTGCTTCAATGCTTATAGATTTTTTTACAGCTTTTTTCCATCTTTGTCGTATTTTTTTATTTCAGGATAGAAATGATAGGATTATGACACTCGCACATCATTTTCCTTTGTGGATGACTGTTTTATGTCCTGCTTCATGTGTATCTGTGCATTTGTCATCACATTTATTGACTGTGTGTGGATGTGTGTGCTTATGTGTATGAAATGTCTAACTCTCACTCTAGTCTCTCATCAACTCTATTCATCTCTTCATTTTTGTTGTTCTTCTCACTACTTTTCTTTCACTTTTACTTTTTAAATGTTAACTTTAAACATTTAGGTTTAAACACCATACTGTGATCCTCACATTAGAAATTAGACTGCAAAACGTTTTTCTTACACCTTGGTTTATACGGCACTTTGATTATTTTAGTATGTTAATTTTTTTTATATTAGTTAATATTTAGTAAATAGTGAATATTGATCAGGTATCTTTCAGAGCTTGAAAATCATTTCATACCAGGGAAGTAAAATTTAGGGGGAAAGAAACACTCATATTTAGATCACAGTTCTCCAAAAACATGCCATTTTTACTTTGCAGCTGTCTCACACACAAATGTTTGTTTAAATATATTTTACAGATCCTCAGATCAAGTTTGTTTTCATTTTAGGTTTTGTAAGATGGGTTCACATTCTAAGCCAGAGGTTGACAAGAGGCACAGTGCTGCCACTGATAGATATTCATGTTTATCTCCTGTCTGTTAGCTCACTCATGTGCTCAAACATTTGCCTTGTACGGTAATGGTTCACTGCGCAACACAGATGCTCACAATCAGAAAGCGAGTTTGTGGAAAATATGTTCTCCTAGTGGGAAGGTCCAAGTGAGGGTAATTTATTAGAGCTTTCCTAATCCCTGAAGCTTTGATGACTACCATCTGATAACACAAATTATATTCATAGTCTGTGTCACTGTGTGAATTCTGCCATCAGATAGTGGAGATACAGTACTATACAGTTCATTGCTAAAGGATTCAGACCCTTAACCAACAAACCCATTTTACTGAATTATAGACCCTACAATGAAATTTCGTTTAGTGATACATTTTATTTATTTAAATACACCGGCGGCCAAAAGTTTGGAATAATGTACAGATTTTGCTATTTTTACTTTAATTCACCAAAGTGGCATTCAATTGATCACAAAATACAGTCAGAACATTACTGATGTAAAAAACAGCACCATCACTATTTGAAAAAAGTCATTTTTGACCAAATCTAGACAGGCCCCATTTCCAGCAGCCATCACTCCAATCATGCTAAATTGCTAATTTGGTACTAGAAAATCACTTGCCATTATATCAAACACAGTTGAAAGCTATTTGGTTTATTTTATGAAGCTTAACATTGTCTTTGTGTTTGTTTTTGAGTTGCCACAGTATGCAATAGACTGGCATGTCTTAAGATCAATATTAGGTCAAAAATGGCAAAAAAGAAACAGCTTTCTCTAGAAACTCAGTCAATCATTGTTTTGAGGAATGAAGGATATACAATGCTTGAAATTGCCAAAAAAACTGAAGATTTCATATAAAGGTGTACACCACAGTCTTCAAAGACAAAGGACAACTGGCTCTAACAAGGACAGAAAGAGATGTGGAAGGCCAGATGTACAACTAAACAAGAGGATAAGTACATCAGAGTCTCTAGTTTGAGAAATAGATACCTCACATGTCCTCAGCTGACAGCATCATTGAATTCTATCCGCTCAACACCAGTTTCATGTACATCAGTAAAGAGAAGACTCAGGGGTGCAGGCCTTATGGGAAGAATTGCAAAGAAAAAGCCACTTTTGAAACAGAAAAATAAAAAGAAAAGGTTAGAGTGGGCAAAGAAACACAGACATTGGACAATAGATAATTGGAAAAGAGTGTTCTGGATCTTAACCCCATTGAGCTTTTGTGGGATCAGCTAGACTGTAAGGTGCGCGAGAAGTGCCCGACAAGACAGCCACATCTATGGTAAATGCTACAGGAAGCGTGGAGTGAAACGTCACCTGAGTATCTGGACAAACTGACAGCTAGAATGCCAAGGATCTGCAGAGCTGTCATTGCTGCACGTGGAGGATGTTTTGATGAGAACTCTTTGAAGTAGTTTAAGAAGTTCAGATTTTTTTTTTTCAAATTGTAATAGTAATTTTTTACGTTATTAATGTCCTGACTATAAATTGTGATCAGTTGAATGCCACTTTGGTGAATCAAAGTACCAATTTCTTTCCATAAGAGCAAAATTTGTACATTATTCCAAACTTTTGGCCGTGAGTGTATATATAATATTTAATACATACATACATGCATACATACATATATATATATATATATATATATATATATATATATATGTTTATAACTAATAGCTTTAAAAGTTTCTGTTTACACAAATTAAATTAAATAGCCCTTATGAGGACTCAGTTGCCTTCCAATTGAATCATTAAAACAATTTGACTCACTCAAAATGTGTTGTTAAACCCCCACAGTTAAAGCTTCATTATTCAAGGTGAATCTGAAGGAGAGCCTTGAAAATAAAGGCTAAAGAGTCTTCCAAAGAAATTAAGAGATAAAACAAATTCATTAATTAGGAAAAAGATACAAAACAACTTGTCAGTGTTTGGAAGGTCCTGTTGTGCACTCTAGGTTTAAAGCTCAAATGTGTAACTTTTTTTTGTGTAAAAATACTTTCTCCTATCCCAGCTTAATATGCAGAGACAACTATAAGTAAGCCATTCATAATTTTCTTGAAAACTGTAAACACTGTGTCTCTGTGGCACTATGAAAATTCCTCTGTTTGTTTTGAGCCACCCCTCTCATGAGACACAACAACAGTAACTCGACCAATGGTGTGAGTTCAGGGCGGGACTACCTGACAGGGGCTTATTCAGTAAGCAAAACAATGTTTCTTTTTGCAATTCTGGTTTGGTGCCTCTAATGGTACAAAAATTACATACTTCAGCGTTAGTTATAAGAAACAACCACTAAGAAAAGGAACAAAATTTGCAATACATTCAACATCACTTTGAAGGAGCTATTGAATTCAGAAGATTTAAAACTTAGTAAAGGCATTTCAGTTGATCATATCAAGTTCTCTGGCTTGTATAGTAGGGTGGCACAAAAGAAACAATAGAAAGTATGTATGGAGTATACAGTATATATATATATACGTATATATATATATATATATATATATATATATATATATATATATATATATATATATATATATGTATGTATTAAATATTATATATACACTCGCGGCCAGAAGTTTGGAATAATGTACAAATTTTGCTCTTATGGAAAGAAATTATATATATATATATATATATATATATATATATATATATATATATATATATATATATATATATATATATGTTATAGTAGCAAACGTATGTGCAAACATTTTTTTAAGTTTCAGCGTGTGGTATAAAAATAACGCTGTCCACACTTAAAAAACACCACACAATGTAGCATGACAGTAGTAGCTTCATAATGTGGGGCTGCT
This sequence comes from Myxocyprinus asiaticus, assembly GCF_019703515.2. NCBI lineage: Eukaryota > Metazoa > Chordata > Actinopteri > Cypriniformes > Catostomidae > Myxocyprinus > Myxocyprinus asiaticus. Next base: position 19,030,879 of record NC_059371.1, on the reverse strand, counting down.
GTTTAAATTTTATAATTAAATACAATTATTAATTTTCAGTTTATTGCTATAATTTAAAATGCAACAGAACAAAATTCCAGTGTAGGATTTGTAATTTGACAAATTGAGAGAATTAGTTCAGAGTCTAGATACTTTTGAAAGATACTTTATTATATAATACATTTACAGTCATTTACATTTACACTTTTTTTTACAAGCAAACAAATTAAAGACATACAGTAAAGACATTTAGATATATTGAGAATTCACTACATTATTTGACAAGCTTCATTATTTGCCCTTTATCGTGAGTGAAAATTGGTCAGTGTCTTTTCCATTGGATGCAGAGCACTGATTGCTCTTAAAGGGATAGTTCATAAAAAAAATTAAATTCTGTCATAATTTTCTCACCCTCATGTTGTTACAAACCTGTTTGAATTTATTTTTTCTGCAGAACACAAAAGGAGATATTTGACAGTCACCATTTACTTTCACTGTATGGAGAGAAAAAAAAAATAATAGAAGTAAATGGTGACTGATAATAACCATATTTTTTGCTCCATGGAAATAAGTCATATACAGTACTGTGCAAAGGTTTTAGTCACTTGTGAAAAATGTTGCATAGTGAGGATGTCTTCAAAAATAATGCCATAAATAGTTTTTATTTATCACTTAATGTCATACAAAGTCCAGTAAACATTAGGGATGGGCACAAGTACTCGAGTACTCGGGTACTCAGACATGGCAGCAACGATCGATCATGAAAACGATGATCGATAGTGATCATGCATGATGTGACTTTTCACTCAATTCCAAATCCAGTGACAGTTACCTGACAACTAAACACAAACGTGTCAAAGAAGAAGCTTATTTTTAATTTTGAGATTGATTACATTATGGTTTTGAGGGGTACATTGATTATCAGAGACGTCTCATAGCAACCAAACTGATATACGACGCTGCAATGCTATCGTTACGATAATCAAAAGAGAGTGTAATTAACCGTGTTTTGAACACCTGCCTCTGCAAAACGTTTGCTAAACACATTATATGAACATTTAATGTAAGAACTTTGACTCGTTAATGGACATTATTTAATAAAAGTGAATGTTTGTCACTGACTTTAAACCTCCCTGCCCTGGGTGGCGTCATGTTTGCGTGATGTAACGCACACCTGCATCTCGATGAAATGAATGAAGATTTCCACATGAGTTTCCAAGTTAGATATCCGATATAAAGTGTCATTCCGTTGCACTTTCCCCAGTTGAAAGGTGGAAATTCCGACTCTCCGAGTTGAATGGAATTCTTCATGAATCACAGCAACAACAATACGGAGCATCGAGGCTTTCCTCACAAGAGCGAACACTTGGACGCACACACACACACACACTTAGACACGCACATACACACACATACGGAAGTATGGCAGTGGACTCAATGCGCTGAAGCAGCACATATACAGCAGGCGAGTGTTTCAAACACTTTGACAGAGCGCAGCTAAATGGATCAGAATGCAGCGTCTTCAAAACTGAACTTCAGCTTAACACGCATATTAAAAACGCGATGGTTATGGCATCTACTGATAAGCCAAAAGCGATTTGAAAATAGATGGTTCAGACAGTCACTAAAAAAACTGGTGCGCGCTTACAAAGATTACTACGGTAACCTGAAGGAAGAACAGACAGACACATTGTGCACATTCTTTCTAAGCTGGGCAGTGAATCTTCAAATAATGACAAAATATGATGCATTATATTTTGATTATGCAATCTTTTGTACATTTTGTAACATTTTATTTTATAACAGCCTATAATGATGAATAGACAATACACTGGAACAACAAGACACAATGCAGCAGCCATAGATGTTTGTCAGACAAGTTATTATACATACAGTTATGAGCATGTAATCGCCCCTCGAGTACTAGTCAAGTAGACAAAATTACCAAAATGCCCATCCCTAGTAAACATTAAAAAGCTAAATCAATATTCTGTGTGACCACCTTAAATCAGCCCCAATTCTCCTAGGTCACCTGGACACAGTTTTTCTTGGTTGTTGGCAGATAGGATGTTCCAAGCTTCTTGGAGAATTCGCCACAGTTCTTCTATCTATTTAGGCTGTCTCAATTGCTTCTGTCTCTTTATGTAATCTCAGACTGACTCGATGTTCAGTGGGGGGGCACTGTGGGGGCAATGCCATCTCTTGCAGGGCTCCCTGTTCTTCTATTCTAATCTTTTCTGTTTGCAAAAGCAATATTTGGGAGTCTAAAATGTATTTTTCCTATTGACACACTAAAGCTGAAGATATAAATAACCATCTTAAGGCAAATGATTTTGTGAAACATCTTAAGTGCCTAAAACTTTTACACAACTGTAGGTTTGGAACAACATGAGGGTGAGTAAATGATGACAGAATTTATATTTTCGGATGAACTACCCTTTTAACGTTTTATGATTCTTTACACATAAACCACCCACAATGCAAACTTAGAAATTCAACATGATGTCATTATTTCTCAGTTTCCATCACAGTTTTGTTAACTACTTCCTCTCCTTTCCTGCATCTTATCACTGTCTGCTTCTTCCAAGTCTTTCTGTGTAGCTCTATTTTTGATTTCAGACATCTTTGGGAAATATTTGTTAAATAAAGGAGTCCTTTTTTAGTTTTGTTGTAATGATAAAGTTTTTCCATCAAGCTTTTTTCTTTTGAAGGACAACGTGGGGGAGACAGTGGATAATAATCTGGCATGTTAGCATCCAGAGCAAAGAGAAAATCAGTTCTAAAAGCACACATTTCCCAAAAGTGGGCAATATACTCGAATGTTTACCTGTTTCCATGTAAAAAAAAACAAAGAAAGAAAGAAAAAACAAAAATGAAAACAAACAACAAAAAGATTTGTCAATTCAGATTTCAAATGACATCTTTTTTTTTTAGCAACAAACAGGCTCTTTGGAAAAACAGATAAGCACTTAACTAAATGCTTGACCGTCCGTTCCTGTTTGTTTGTTTGTCTCTTGTGAATTCTTTCTTGGTCATTTTAGCTTCTTTTCCTTTGCTGGGTGAGTGCTGGAATGGGTGGAGGGGGGTCTGCACCGGCCTGTGGCCACAGCAAAGGATTGTGCTCTCAAATCTCCTTCCTTCTAAATATACACACAAGAGATGCGTGTGTATATGTGCTACAATTGCATTTGATTTACTCATACAGCATGAGTTTGACTGCTTACCGTCATGCTTTTTTAGTTTTTAGTTTGAACTTGAGTTTTATTTTCTTCTTGTAACACGAGAATGAGACAGCTACACTGGAATGAGCACAGCATGCTGTGCATTGTGCTTTCTGATTGGTTCCTGTGCTTCTTCCTCTTTTCTCTGCATTCCCAGACTGAGGCTGATTTCTACAACTATTCTTTCTCTGTCATCTGCTCTTGTCTGCTCTGCTGCATGCTGAAAGATGCTTGCACTCTTTCTCTCTCTCTCTCTCTCTCACTAAATATGCTGTTCCACACATTTCTACACATCCACAACGGTATCTGTCATCTAAACAGTAATCCAGAAAAGTATCCCTTACAGAGATTTAAAAAAAAACAAAAAAAAAAACATTTAATTTCAGGCATATGATACTGTATAATGGTGTGATCCATTTGTGCTGATAAGGTGACTTTTGCGGAAACCAGAGATGTTGTGTCCTTGTTTATTTTGCCTGCTCTGTTCTTGTCAGTGTGATAGTGCTTGTTAAGGTCTTCTGTCACATCAGTCGGTGTCATGTAATCAGTGGCTTAGTGCCAGGAAGTGAAAAGCCTCAGAGAAGCCATCATCCAACTAGATGATGTCTTTTGAAATTCTATTAGATTTCCTCTGGCAGACAATGTGATTTGAACCTAAGGAGCAAATAAGCAATAAGGTATGAGAGGCTGGGCTATATTGTGAATACAATTTTGGCTAGAGGTGGGGAGAAACAGTACAGTACAGTAAATTTCAAAGAACTGCAATATTTTACTCACAATACTGTATCGATATTCTAAAAGCAAGAATCAATATTTAGTTACATTTTCAATTCAATACTTTTGGGAAAAAGAGATTGAGCACCACTCAATCAAGCGAGAGTGTAAAAAAAACTTACTACGGTATTGGGTTATAATTGCACAAAGAACTTAAATCCAATTTAGAATAATGAGAACAGGCTGAAGGATCGTAATATATAGTTTTGAATCACAATATTATTGTATTGTGTTGCGATATTTGACCTCACTCAAAACTCTTAGAAATTTAAGTTTGATTAAATTTGATTTGATTAAATTTGGTAATGATTAATTAATTTTGATTAATTTTTATGGAATTTGATGGAATTTTGTTTTGAAATTGAAATGCATAAATCTTAAAAATAGGCTAAAATATTTTTTTTTTTAGTGCAGTACTGTATCAATATTGTAATGGCAAGAATCAGTATTTTTTTTTTACATTTTTAACTAGGGCTGTCAATCGATTAAAAATTGTAATCAAATTAATTGCATGATGTGCCGATTAATTAATGTTTTGATTTCTTACTATTTCCTCATGCGTCAGATGGATGCTTTTGGAGTGTCTCACTTTGGTTGTGTCGCATCTCAGTGGTTTTCAGCATCTCTAGTCATAAGCGCTGTTTTTAGGACACTGTGTCAAGTTAAACAGTTTGAAACTTGTTTGTTGAGTTTCCTAAATTCTGTTGTGCTTCATTTAGCTGTCTTTGAGAGCAAGAACGCATCATCTGTGAAAGGCTATGCTGCCCGATCTCGTGGGTTTGATGAGGTGCGTTGTTTAAAAAAACAATTTAACCCTTATTTTTCATATAATATATTGCACCGAATTAATACGTTAAATCGACAGCCCTATTTTTAACTTCAGTACTTTTGGAACAAAATAGATTGAGCCACAGAATTGTTAATCTCAATACACTAAATGTAAAGAAGCGTAATATTATTGTTTCGTGTAGCAATATTTTACCCTCACAATACTGTTTCGATATTCTAATGCTAAGAATAAATATTTAAAATATCATTTAAAATTGTAATATGCACTAAATAGAAAGGATCACATTATTATTGTATCTAGATTTCATAGCGACCCAGATATCAATGTAATATCATATTGCCAGGTCCCTGCTGATTCCCACCCCTAGTCACGGCTAAAGAGTGTTGTTTAGCATGTTGCACAGAAGAGTATTCACAATAGCATCTCCTTGAGTGCATTCTTGTTAGTAAAACAGAATATTAAGGAAATTCATTGTCATTGTTCCACTAGAAGATATCATCCCTGACATAACAAAACATTGCTATGCCACAGCAATAACAATCTCTGCTATACAGTAGGTGCAGCACAGTGATTTGGTGGACATGTGTCGAACAGTCAGCTTTCACAACTGTTTTATAATTTTTAAATTGTAGCCATCTTACTACTGTAAGTAATTGATCTTCAAACTATTATTATTTCCATTTCAATTAAACCATGATTATAGAATGCAAAACAGAAATAAAACTCTGTTTGCTATTCAGGGTGACACTAATAAATGCATAGATACAATTATTAGATCATTGGATATTTAACACACCTCAGCTATAGTATCTCTTCAAAGCCTATGACCTATTTTCACTCATTGGCATTAATTGACACCATTGGCTGATTACGCATGTTACCTCCATGGCTACTTTTATGATATCACGATCACATGACTAGAGTGCCATTGCTTCATTACCATACCTGAGTTGTAGCCACACCCCTGAATGCTGCTAGTACTAATGAGGCATAAGATGATGAGCACATCATCACTGCAGGCTGTGGGTGTGGGTGTGTCCTTTCTCCATTCCGCCAGCCAGAACCTCAGTCATGCATCTGTATATTCTGCATTTTTCACTCCGTCTGATGTTTTGCTTAGCACTTTGTTGCAGATTCTAACCCACTCTTTTTTTCAAATGGCAATGTGTCTATGTGTGTTTTAAGACATCTTCTTCCTGTTTCTGTCTTTCTGTTTGGATCACTGTTTCAGTTTACCACTAATGGGTCAATATACACACATGGCATATGTTTTGTATTGGTGTTTTCTGTTTTGAGGTTATGAGAATGTCCATCATAATTTTTTTGAGTGATGTTTGTGAACTGACAGCTTGGGGCCATTTCCTGCATCTTAACAATTTGGTTTTATTTTGTTTGTCATCTCTCTTTCTTTGAGAAACTCTTAAGATCTGGTTGTGCAGCTTTAGTGTAAAGCCTAAGATTCTACATATTAGAATCTAACGGATGAAAGGTGCAGTGTGTAAGTGCTATACCAGTAGCAGCATCAAATAGAATTGCAATCTGTATATTTGAGTGGCCCAACATAGTAATATTGGTTTGTAACATGGTTCAAATGGGCAAGGAGGAGGCGGGAACTGGCTGAACAGTCAAAGTAATATTTATTGAAACAAAAAGACACAAAACACAAACACACACACGGCAGCTGTGTGTGGCTCTCTCTCTCCCGAACTGCCGCATCCGACTCGGCCTTATCCCTCTCCTCGACTGATTAGCCCGAGGGCGGGTCCGGGCCGTGGTCTGCACCGCCAGCCACGCCTTCCTCTTCGTCACATTCCTCCTTCCTTTGCCTCAGGCCGGGTAGCCCCCGGCATGACATACAACCCCCCCCCCCCCCACCTTTCCGGTAGGCTTTCCCCGCATTTCGAGACCTGGGAGGGAAAAGAGGAGAGGGAAAGGGCAAGGTGGAGCGACAGTGGGAGAGAGAGAGGAGAGAGAGAAAAAAATTGCTCGCCGGTTCCCCGACACGCCGTCGCCTGGTCCTCAACCACTCCTCCACACTCTGGCGGATGACAGCCGCTCCTCCCCGGGCGGACCTGATCAAGTCCTCCGACCCCTGGCAGAAGGAAAACTCCTCCGCATACTGGCGGCCAGTAGTGAGCCCCTCCGCCCCTGGCAGCGGCTCCACTGCTCCAGGTGGCCGGCAGCGAGCCCCTCCTCCCCTCATGGACGGCGGCCGTTCCTCCGTGTCCAGGCAGCCGGCAGCAACTCCTCCGTCCCCCGGCGGAAGGCTGCGGCTGCTCCTTTGGGCAAACCGCAGTGGCGAGGACTCCATGACATCCCTCCTCCTTCCCGGGCTTCAGCACCAATGTAACATGGTTCAAATGGGCAAGTATGAGGCGGGAACTGGCTGAACAGTCACAGAAATATTTAATGAAACAAAAAGACACAAACACACACACGATAGCTGCACGGGGCTCTCTCTCTCCCGAACTGCTGCATCCAGCTCGGCCTTATCCCTCTCCTCAGCTGATTAGCCCGATTGGGGGCCAGCCATGTGGACTCACGGCCCGGCCCCGCCCTCCTCCTTATCACATGGCTCAAATAATGGAATGAGATTCACCAAACAATAGAAAATGCAAAGAGTGTCGTTAGTGGTGGCCTCAGCCATATCTCAGCTGAAAAATATCACGGGGGTCGAATTGTCACTTGGTTTACTGTTCTGAGACCCTTCCTGGGGCCCCTCCAGAATATCATATAGACATGGGGATGGGCTTTTTTCACTTTGGGTAATGTACTGAGGTCTATGTGGAGGCTTTAACATTGGGGCCCTAATATAATAGACACGGTTGGCTTTTTGGACTCACGGCACCTAACAATGGAATTTGAGGCAAATTGAGGCAAATTCTAATTTTCTTCAGCAAATGTGTCTAGTTAGTGGTGCTTGCTACAGCACCACTATTACTACTGCACTGACCATCGTTTACAGATTTTCCAATTCTTCTTACACCAAATATTTGGCTCATAACTCATACACTCATGAATGAGATGTCAAAACAACCAGCTCAAAGACGAGAGGTGTGCTTTGCTTTTGGATGCGAAACACATGCAAGAAAATCCTGTAGACTTAACATTGTAAAGGGATCAGAGTGATCATATCTCCAGATTAGAATGTCGTAGACATTTCGAGGTGGGCTAATTTGACTCGGGTAAGCAAGCAGTCTTTCAATATCTCCCTAGAAACTGGCTAAATATGCTCTAGCAACCGTATAGCAAAATCCCCCAGCCATATCTCGGCACTGGGACACTGCAGAAACATGGGGATGGACTCATTTGACCTCAGGCAGTGTATCAAGGCCCTTTGAGGGCTCCTGGAGGCCCCTAGGGGCCCAGCAATATCTCAGCACCAGAACATTATAGAAACATGGGGACAGGCTTTACCTGGGGCAGTGTACTGAGGCCCTATTTGGGAAATTGTGGTGGCAAGGTTTCTTCATCTAATTATTTTTGCAATTCACTTTGGTGTGACTATTATGCACAAATCACACACTGTACCTTTAAGTACCAAAAATGTTTTGTGTGGCTACCCAAACTAAAAAACATGTACTAACCAATTACAGATAAAATTTGGTTGAAGCTCTGTTTTATGTACAATACAAAACACAATCAGTGAATGTTACATTTTGCAGCAACCTGACCTTGAGCTGTCTGTTTATTGTAAGGCATGTTCAGAACAGGTTCTATGGTGTTTCAAGTCTATTCTACCAAACATGCACTAAAGATTTCTTTGCTCCCACTCTTCTCTCTCTTTCTTTCTCTTGTCCTTACTTTTCCTCTCCATCTCCCTGTTATTTCTTCTTCCATTTTTATCCCCACACTCTTTTTCTGCTCTTTTCTCTCTTGCCTGTTCTGTGCCTTATACCCTCTGCTCACATCTAGATGCGGGTGGTGAAAGCGTTCCATAGCTCCCTTTATGAAGGAATGGAGAAACCCGCATCCAGGAATTCCATCCACAACTTCATGGCACACCCCGAGTTTCTCATCAACGACTACATTCACAACATCCCGCTGATTGACGACACAGACATTGAAGAAGAATCAGAGTGGTCGAGGCATAACCACCAATTGCATCCAGCCTTCCGAAAGCCCCCTCCTCCTCCGGTCCAGCAACCACAGCGTTCCCGCCCACCGCCACGCCCCTATCGCCAGTACAGCCTCCCCGCCACACCTAACTGCAACAACAACGCCATCGAGAGTGCCGTCTACAACCTAAACATCCCCACAAGCCCCAATGGGCACTGGACATCCCCCTCTCGACAACTCTACCCCCTCCTCGCCCTGGAGACTTCTCTCTGACTGACTCCAGATAAACCTACAAGACTTTGAGGATGCAGTTGTGTGAGTCAGGCTGGTGGGGGAGGCACCTGTGGACATGATATAGGTGGTTGACCCCCTACTCACTGAGCAGAAGACAGGGTCCATCACATTACAATCACTTACCATTACCACTACCACCATCCACTACAATCACTATCACTCCTCATGTTTCAACAACAACTAAGGCCACATGCAATTCTCCTCTCACTGTGTGGAGAGGAGGCCAGTCTGCTGTGTGTCTGGAGTTCCTTTGAACGGGCCTGAGGTGAGGAATCCAGACCCGATGGACTTTTAGTGGTTTTTAGTGCTGGTGACTACTGACTTCTCAGAATGCAAAGGAATATAAGTTCCCTAGGGGCCCATTCACTTTTTTGGTGTTACTAAACTCAGTACGATTATTATCATGTTTTGACTTCTTACTATTTCAACCATCTTCATGAGTGCTCAGATTATCATTGCTACATCACAGAGTACAATTTTTATTACTCTATGACCAATGCTTTATGCTATGATTAGCTTTAAAAACATTTATTTATTTATTTATTCATTCATTTATTTATCTATTTAGTTATTGTGAGATCATCAAAAAAAAAATCATTTTCACTTTGTCTATTTCTCTCTCTCTATGTGTCTGTGTGTGTTGTGTCTGTCAAAAACATAAAAAAGCGACAAAAAAGAAGCACTGACAAAGCAAAGATTATATAAATTTGAAGCTTAGAATAATTAAATTATAACGTGTCTGCTATTAACAAAAAGAAGACAAAAACATTGAAGCGCCATTTTACTTTCTGTTGCCTGATCATTGTTTTAAAACATTTTATGGAAAAATATACTTTTAGCGTTTTATTTGAGGACAATTTGTAGCTTTACTCTGAGTGAGAGTAAGCATTTTTCAATGCTCATGAGTACTGATATTTTAAACATATACTCTATATGTTCTTGTTTAAAATATGCTACAGGGTAGAGGATTTGGGCAAGCCCCTCTCAGAGATACACTGGTTAAAGTGGTAGTTATTTTGATGGTTTTCCATCTTAGCAATGGCAATCAGCCTTAAGACAAAATAGCCTTTGTTAATATGTATTACCTTATTCAAATGAGCTGACTCAAAGTCCTGGTGATTTCAGTGGGATTGCCCGGACTCAACATTTAATGGTGTCTTATATTTCTTTTTTACTTTAAAGCATATTGAAATCCATGTTGTTTAGATGACACCAACAAATGCATTAACCCTTTAAACATTTTCAAATAATTATATTTGCTCAGTACAGGCATACATGCTGGCCCTTTAAAAACATTCATATTCACACTTGCTTTCCTCATATGTGTCAAATATTTATCAGATTACGATAAATATCTATGATAAACTCATACAGACTGTGGTCAGAGGGCATAAAAGATTGTAGGGAAATCCATTTTATACTGCCACACCTTAGTTAATGAATATCAAAGATGCTAACGATGGACAATCTGTGAGGGTATCATTACTTTTGCACAATATCAGGGTTCACTGTTTTTGGCAAACACCCAAAGGGTGGTGCATTCAGAATTATTCTGATGTTCACCGTGGCACACTGTCTGACTATTGGTCTCTATGATTCCAGAGAGGACAATGTAGAACAATATGTTTGCACAGAACAATAATCCCTATTATATAACGACATGCATGATCAATTTATAGTATGTTTGATTCACTTACATTCCATCTATATTCCACTGAGCAGTGTACCATCAAGGGTTACATCCTAGTACATCCCATAATCTTCTGGGTTTGTACAATTTTGATCATACTGCTAAAGTCAAAGCATTGCAATGTAATACAATCATTTTGGGAAGGAGACTGGCACTTATGCAACATACTGCCCTGTCCACAGCTCTGTGAAATATGCTTAACGACATGTACATAGGGATCTAAGAAAAAATACCTTTATCTGTATAGAATACTTTTCTAGATTGTCCTGTTTTGAGAAACTGGCAAATATTGAAAGCAGACAATGCAAGCATGAGCCTCACTAGATCATGTCATTGCATTGGTCAGTCGTGTCTGTGCAGAGCATGTTGATATCATAGCGCTCTTCGTCGTCATTGTTTGACTTCACTTTTGTCTGTCGATGCTTCACTGTGGCTCTTAAACAGTTGGTGGATACACATTTCTCTTACCAGCGCATCTGTGCTGTCATTTGTGTGGGACTGTCCATGCTGATGATCTCCTCCTGATTCTCTGCCCTGGTTTCTTTAAAACATGAGGTACTGAGCCTGGGAGTGGAGCAGTATCTCACTGCCAACCTAACTACTAAATGCCAATAGACACACTGTTTAAAATGGGTTGACCCATTCTACAAAGACAGAAAAAATGTTTGTTTAGATATAGATGGAATCTGATAATTCTAAAAAAACAAATTTTTAAAAATCACTCTGTTCACCCATTTTAAGCAGTTAATAAACTGTTTTCTATGTATGTCTGTGTCCAGCCTTTCAATGAGTTGATCATGCTCAGACAGTTCCAGTGGAGTCTCCATTGGCGAGAGCGCTGGCAGGTCTATGAGACTGAACCCATTTAAAGGCACAGACACAACCAGCAGACCAAAGTGGTGGTCAGAGATGATGGAACTTGATTAGACCACTGATCCTGCTAAACATATATTCATAATAAACAAACATTTCCTAACCTTATCTTATCCTCAGCAAAGTTTAACTACCAAAATAGGCCTCAAGCTATGCTTGTCTCTGAATAATATTAAATCTAAGTATATCGAAGTCGTATACCCCAATCTTACAACTCTCCAGACAGTGATGATATATATAACAATGGCATATGTATGGTATCCCTCCTTTCCACCAAAATTATCAGCCACTTTTTCGAGACTTGGAATCCTGAAAAGTGAAAGATACATATGTACAATACCGGTCAAAAGTTTTGAAACACTTGACTGAAATGTTTCTCATGATCTTAAAATTTTTTTGATCTGAAGACGTATGGTTAAACGTTTGAAATTAGTTTTGTAGACAAAAATATAATTGTGCCACCATATTAATTTATTTCATTATAAAACTAAAATTGTATTTTAAAAAAAAAAATAGTTTTTGAAATTGATGACTTGGACCAAATAATAAAGAAAAGCAGCCACTAAGTGCCCAACATAGATGGGAACTCCTTCAATACTGTTTAAAAAGCATCCCAGGGTGATACCTCAAGAAGTTGGTTGAGAAAATGTCAAGAGTACATGTCTGCAAATTCTAGGCAAAGGGTGACTACTTTGAAGATGCTAAAATATAACACAGTTTTGATTTATTTTGGATTTTTATAGTCACAACATAATTCCCATATTTCCATTTATGTTATTCCATAGCTTTGATGACTTTACTATTATTCTAAAATGTGAAAAAAAATTATAATAAAGAATGAGTGTTTCAAAACTTTTGACCGATAGTGTATATTACGCATACATATATATCAATTAAAAAAAAAAAAACGGTAAATCAAAACTTTATTGTCTGCCTTCATTTTGTTTCATCCTGTTGTAGAAATATCATGCAAGGTAAGGTGAAAAAAAATGTAATGTGAAAAAGAGTAAATAATATAATATATTTAATATAAAAGTTATAAATTATTGTACAACTGCACCATCACTGTACATTTTGCCAAAATGTGCACATGTGCATCTTTTGTTTACGATTTAAGCACTTTTTTGTTTTATTACTTTATATTGTCTCTTTCTTTCTTTCTCCTTTTGCTTTTTTGTAAAGAATCAAAATTGAACAGCTTGTACATTATTATGATTATTATTATGACTATTATTACAATGATTATTATCAATTTTGTCTTTTTCCAGCAGTGCTCTTTTAACTGATGGAAAAAACAAACAATTGCACATTCTCCTGAACATACACATACTGCTCTACAATGGAAAAAAAATATTTAAAAAAGAGAAAAAAAATTAAACAATTAAATATATTAATAATTACCTGCCTGTTATTTAAGAGAAAAAAGTATCTATCTATGATGAAAGAACACAGCTGTATACTGTAGACTAAACTGTATGGAAATCTAAGAATTTACTGGGAAAAAAGTCAACACTTTTTGTCTGTATAAATAATCAAATCAAAGTATTCTACAATAATAACTTTGACAAGTGTCTGTGGTTGTGTTTCATTGTGTGACTGATTATTTCTTTGCCCTGATGAAATTGCTTTAACAGGACTACCTTCGAACCTCTCTCTCCCTTATCGGAAATTTTAAATCTTTGAAATATGTAATAATTATGGATTGGGGGGGCCTGGGTAACTCAGCGAGTATTGACGCTGACTACCACCCCTGGAGTCACGAGTTTGAATCCAGGGTGTGCTGAGTGACTCCAACCAGGTCTCCTAAGCAACCAAATTTGCCCGGTTGCTAGGGAGGGTAGAGTCACCTGGGGTAACCTCCTCTTGGTCGTGATTAGTGGTTCTCACTCTCAATGGGGCGTGTGGTAATTTGTGCGTGGATCGCGGAGGGTAGCATGAGCCTTCACATGCTGTGAGTCTCCGCGGTGTCATGCACTACGAGTCACATGATAAGATGCGTGAATTGACAGTCTCAGAAGCGGAGGCAACTGAGACTTGTCCTCTGCCACCCGGATTGAGGTGAGTAACCGCGCCACCACGAGGACCTATGAAGTAGTGGGAATTGGGCATTCCAAATTAGGAGAAAATGGGATACAAATAATAATAATTATGGATTAAGATATAAAATGAACAGCTGAGCAACCAGGGTTGGATCATGGCCCCACGGTGTCCCTGGGTATATGTCTTCGGAGGCCCAGTAACACTGTCCCATTTTTGGCAGTTTAAAGAGGGAACATCACAGTTACAAACTTGATTTTGAGGTAGAACCATTGTAATACTCACTACATGCTTCACATGACTAATGCATAACTAAATGTAGGCATATACTATATTAATTGTTTAAAAATACATATAGAATTACTCTGTATTCAGATACTTGGTGCTATTATATAAGATGTTGTTTTTGTCACTTATAATTGGTAGGCTACCTAAAATAATTGGTAAAAAAAATTGGTGTAAATGTTTTTTAAGGCGTTATACTCTTAAAAAGTATGGCCATGAATTGGTAAGAGGTTGTGAGCCTCTGCACAATTATAGTTTTCCTTTGGACAGGTGACCCTTTCGCTTGTACCTGATTTCGAGATCATCTGCCTCTGGAGTGGAGGGAGGTAGACTTAGAGGTGCCAAGACCAAGGTTACAGTTCATTAATTAACTTTAATAAGTTTGTTTAACTTAGGCCTACTGACCAGACACTGCCTCACATTTCAAATTGCTGGTCATTAACTGGTAATTTTTACTGTTATTTACCATATAAATTACAGCAATGGAACTGTGTAACTATTGATCTTCACATTATGAGGGCAAACCAGTGTTGTGCCCTGCCTCTTGGCTCACTTTTACCTTCCGTCACAGTGGTTGTTGTTGCTGACCTGATGTGGTGGAGTGGAGGGACAAATTGATGACAACACCTGAGTACCAATGTGTAATTGATCATTAATATGGCAGTCGTGACTTCATCATGAGTAACAGAGATGTGACTGCCCAAAATTAAGTGATGAAAATCTGGATAACATGGGCTCAACAGGGACTATTTAGCCCAAGATGGCACACTTGTATTAAAATTAATGGGAGAAATTGGAATGCCCAATATGACAGATGTAGAAACAGAAGTTCCACCTTGCAGGTAAAAGAGCCAAAATGTGCATTAAAAAAAAACTGTGTTTTTTGCGCGATCTGAGGTAAAGAAGCACAATTTATGAGACCATTGTCGTCAGATTTTACTGCTGATTTGAAATATGTTCTTTGTCCGTAATCTTGACCAACTGTTTTGAAGATTTTGTTCTTTCCCTCTTCAAGTAGATAGGAGCTGTACTTTCATCCCACTTGGGTCCATAGAAAATATGGAGGGGGGCTCAAGCCCCTGAGCATTTATAGGGGGACCCCAATGTCACAGATGACACTGATGGTGAGAGGTACATAGGCATTTATAGCACTGACCTTTACATACTATGTCCACATGTATAAAATTTTTACAAATGCAATACAATATTGTCGTACACATTATTCAAAATATAAATTTTATCAGTAAAACAATTACCTAAAAAAAGTTTTTCAACTTCCAGACTAATATCAACCATATTCGTTATGCACTTGCAGGGGCGCATTAAGGTACATCTGGGCCCATTAGCTCACCATTCCGCGGGGCCCCCCTGCCAGTTGATGGTTGCACACTGTCTCTGTGCTTACAACAGCATCTCCCGTTGAAAGCGTTTAGATGCGCTCCTCTAGAGAACATCGATGGGGGAGAATGGGGTGGCGGTGACCGTGAGAGAGGCCCATCTGGGAGTTGTGGGCCCCTGGGCTTCAGCCTGTGTAAACCTGTGCGTTAATGCGCCCCTGTGCACTTGATATGCACCGGTAACTTATTCCATTCAAGTGCTTTTGAGTGTTTAAGGGTTCACAGTGTTATGCTGTCTTGGCAATGAAGATGAATAATTGGATATAACTTTACACAGAATTGTTTAGAAAGCAATTTTATCAAACTAAAATCATGTTAACACACATCTTGTGGCAATCCTTTTAATACAGTGAGTATTTTAATGTTTATAGATTAGCCCCATTCATTTCCATTGTAAGTGCCTCAGTGTAACCCAGATTTTTGCCTTTTTTTTAAAGGAGGGATGATTCTATATTAATTTTAGTGGTAATTGACATTATGCCTCAATTGCTGTTGATTGAGCTTAACTTGTATACTTAAATGTTTTAGCCTAAGTTTAAGATTAATGCATTTCAATGTAATAAAATTCCATCAAAATGAATTGTTTAATGTTTAACAAAATTATATTAGTAAAAGTGTTTTTTTTTTTTTTTTTTTTTTTAATTAAAGATTACTCAATTAAATTTGATGGAATTTTGTTATGAAACTGAAATTAGTAAATCTAAAAAATAAAAAACAAATTTGAGTGTGAACCCAGAATATTCCTTTAAGGTGATTTTTTGCTTAATAGCTACAGTTTAGTTGTGCTTATTAACTATTGTCTGGAAAATGCAGGTTTAGCGATTAGCCTGTTGTAAATAAAAACAATATATTGCAGTGCATTTAAAATAGAAATAATCATAAGTAACCAAGTTCTGTTGTGTGACACTATGAATAGCATAGTAGGGAGTTAACCATCTCCTGTTGTTGATGTCTCACTGAAGTTGTAGATATAGAAAGAACTGGGGAAAATCCTGTCATCATTACCTCCACAAAGAGCTATGCTGAAGGCTACAAGCGGCAATGTTATCATAGTCATTCCTTGTTTATAAACATCACAGAGTTTTGTCCTCCAATGTAGCCCTACTACTTCTCTCATTATGTACATATTCATACTCATATGTTAAAATAGGATATTTATTGGGCCTATCATACCTGACCAATTATATATAACATACTGACTGCTAAGCCATGTCCATTTACAGTAGCCTGGAAGGAAACTGACATGCTGTATGTTTCTTTCTTTCTTCGGTCTAATAGCCTTAGTAAAAGAAGTTATTTAAGCATTTGTCATGTATGTGTAGTACTATGACGAGAGAGTATTGTGTAGCTTTACAGTTGCAACAAAAGAAAATACTAATAATAATAATAATAATAATAATATGCAGGCAATAGGACGCCAGTGATTAGAGCAAGTGATTTTGGATTGGTACAGGCACAATGGTTGACCTTTTAAAGCATGTGGGGACCACAGACAAAGAGAGGGAAAGGTTGAAAATGTCCGTAAAAACACCAGCCAGTTGGTTCGCGCACGCTCTGATGACGCATCCCGGAATGCCGTCTGGACCCGTGGCTTTACGGATATTCACCCATCGGAAGGATCGGGTTACATCCGCTACAGAGATGGAGAGTGAACTAACCTCTGTAACTTCGGCCGCGGGAGCTTCCCCTTCAGAAATGGCATAATGCCTGATACTGCACTTGCTCAGACCAGCTCTTTTAACTTCACAGACGATGGATGAGCCACCCAAACCAACAACACTGAAGGACTTGCATGTGACTGTTTTACACAAACCCTGTCTTTCATTTGATCATCATTTGTTTTTTTATGAAACAAAGAACAGATTACAGGACAGCCTGCTGTGTATAAATAAATTAATATATAAATATGATGTAAACAGACTCATTATACAGTGCAATAGAAAACCTTTGTACTTTTGTCTTGCTTTAGTAATATTTCTCTCTCTCTCTCTCTCTCTCTCTCTCTCTCTTTGAACATTTTGTGCAATTTCAGATACTTTTCCACACTGTTTTAAAAACAAATGGTTTATCTTCAGTTTAATGGATAAAGCAATCCTTATCTGAGAAAAATGCCACATTTGATGTCCTGAAATGTTAAGGCAAACTATACATTTCCCATTTTCTCAGTTTATGTGAATGTTTATCATTCTTTTACTCAAAAGATATCAATGCATTAAGAATAAGTTTTATTATTAAGAAATTATAGGCCTATATTGCAATGCAGTATTTACAAAAATGGGTGGTACCTCTTTTTATTACCCCTTGATTATTGCACCTTTAACCAATAATGCAGTACTGCTTCATATGGAATTTTTTGGCACATTTGTTCCAGCAGAATCAATTTTACATGGACTTACTGTAGTACATAAGCTGTTTTGTCTACATGTTTTGGATCTAAAATTATGAATTAAAAACAGTTGTTCAATTAAAAACATAAAATCATTCAAAAACAAGGACAATAATGATATCTTTGAAAATCAAAAACCTTAAAGGTGCAGTATGTAAGATTCAGAAACCCAATGACACCTGTGGCCGTTAAGTGAACTGCAGCAGCTACCTGTTGCTCGTGCTCGTGCACACACTCCATAGGGACGCCAGCGAGCGAGCATCAACTAAAACAATGACGTAACGTACAAAGAGACTGAACGTGATCCACCGGCATCATGCCGAAGAGATGATGTAGCATAATTAAAATTACACAGTTATGAATGTTTTACTACAAACTTTGAGACTAAACTAAAACTACTTATCAGCTAACATAGCATACTGATACACACATACAGCTACATACTACCAAACTATACCAGACAGTTTACTGTTGCACTGTTATGTTGCACTATTGTATGTTTGGTATGTCATATATTGTACTACGATCAAGAAACCAGCATATTTACTTACATTTATCCTGTATACCTGACTTTTAGTATAAAGAGAAGATCGCTGAAATTATTTGAAAGTTACGAAGCAAGGTATCTTGCAATTCGTCAGCGTTAACAGGCAAGATCAAGTTAGCTAAAATTACACAGATCAATCCTTATGGCACTATATTTCACATGCTTTGCAGTTATGTAAGCTTACCTGTCCAATAAGAAGAACGCCAATTCAGGGTCGATTTTGATCCCCAAAACCGAACGAAGGTCCCTCCAGGAATCAAATGCCCTCCCGATGTTCACTCTAGTTTTTGCTCGACCACGATCATGGTGGCTGCGTTTACAACACCCTTCAGGTGATTTCCACATTTACATAGACACACTGCACACAGTTAGGGATATATAAAATCATTTCCCGATGCTACATGAATCTAAAACTTAACATTTTGAGTCGTTTAGTGTCTAGTTAGCTACAGACACTGCTAGTTTTGGAGTTAGCCAGCACTTGGCTCTTGTGCGTAATTTGCGAAACGTGTAAAGTAGCCCAGATGAAATAAAATAACCTGTATTTTACCTAGAATCTGTTGTCCATATGTTAGGACCATCATGGGGGTGTTCACTTATGTAATCGGGGGAATGTATTACTTGATGTAATTGCGGGGTTAGTCACATTTTCTTGATGTATGATTTCTAAGAAATCCATCTTTTAATAGGTGATTTAATTCAGCTTAATATAAAAAACCAAACCTAAGTGTCTAAACACAAGTACTAGATTAGATGTTTAAGCTTTGATGAAGTATTGATGTGGGAAATGATCAGAGCCTAGGATGTCCTCTGGTGGATGGGCTGTTCCTGAAGGAGGCAGACAGCATACAGGAGCTCCTGTGCTCTTCATTACAAAGGACTGATATTCTTAAGTGGATTTGCGCCAGGTCTGCTGTGTCTCCACCTACATTAAATGACTAAACATGATGATAATGACGCCAAGTCTGTTCATTGCAAATGTGAATACTAAAAATTAATTGAAGGTAATCTTGTAATTGTTAAAAAAATGTAAAAAGGGGGGAAAAAAAGGAAGGCACGTCATACTGCTTCTTTTTGGCTGTATTATTTTTGTTTGCTTTATCATAATTTTGTTTTCTCTCTCAAACGCAGAACTCACTCAGTTTAGTCATGAAATGACATTATGTAGAGCTAATGACCAGGATATAATCAAGGTATGGAGTTATTTGATTTTGATCTTTAGGCTGTCCTTATAATCGACTAATTTATCACAGATTAGTTTGGGACTGGCATTCTTCTTACATGGTTACTCAATTGAGATTCAAGACTAAAGCAGATTTTAATTGTGTGTTGTATATTCAGGACCTTGCACCACCTTTACGGCAGCTTGAGTTTCTGGAAAAGCTTCTAATGATTGTTCAAGCAGACTCTTCCATACCCTGTAGGTATGTGTGTCTGAATTTTGCAAGTTTGTTTTTATTACCCAAGTTAGGTGTTTTCAAACTGGGGTCCGGGGACCCCCAGGGGGCCGCAAGGGGGTGCTAAGGGTCCGTAGAGAGAGAGAGAAAAAAAGTAAAAACCGTTTAACAAATTTCAATTTGACATAATTACCATTTCATTCTGCTTTCCAAAGACTACAAAATACATTTGAACTGATTGAAAATGTTGTTCTCTTCAGGTTTTTAACATCTTACATCTAACATTACAAGCCAGCTTTACATTGCCAAGGTGGCACAGAAGCTGCATTTAAACTGGCATTTAGATGCATTTACACAGACTGTTTAATGCTGCTCAGAGCAGCCATAAATGCATTTACACAGAAATTACAATTGCATACAAAATGAGATACATGTTTTAATTATAACATTTTGAATATAGAAATATGAAATTATACCTTAATTATGAAAATAATTATGAAATATAAGCTCAATCATGACAAAAACAAAGTTTAAGGCTGCTCTTAGGTGGGTTAGAGCAGGCTTAATTTAGACTGGCTTTTATGCTGCATTGCATCTTTACACTGAACTTTAAGCAGACACAGAGCAGGATTAACTCGGCTGTGTAAAGATGCCTTAATAGTTGGTAGAAAAGGATGCACTGACTTCATACACAAATATTTTCCAGGTAATATTTTAATGATTTATTTTGGCTTTAGTACAATGACAATTTGTGACATTGATAAAATGACAATTATATATATATCTTAATAATATAATGCTTAACCAACTATTTTTCCTCGCATACTACTTGAACGTGAAAATAGATAGCCTTGATACTGCAAGGGGATCATCATATTTGGAAGTCCTTGGCATCAAGAAGTTTGAAAAACCCTGACCTTGGTAACATTTCATTTTGAAGATTACATAACTCTAAGTACTTCAGATTAAGTGTTAAGTGTTAGGGATTCCATATACCAGTGATTCCCAAACTTTTTGCAGTGGTATACCCCTCCAAACATTCAACATCCTTTTGTGTACCTCCTCTCTAATGCATAGATAACATTCACATAAGGTATTTTGATCACTTGTATATTTAACACAATTAGAATTGTATAACAAATCCCTTAAATCAAACTTATGTTTGTACATGTTTTGTACATTATACATATACATACTGAATAAATGGGTTACTGATTAATGAGATGGGTGTGCTAGATATGACATAACTGCGTAACTTTCAAACTCCCCCCTCATCATGTCACGGGAGCAGGACACAGTACCAGCACTTTATAAGAGCTGCCAGTATGCAAAATTAGCTGCCGGTACTGTTTCAAGATTTTTGAATCATTGCATGTACGGCATTGCCAGCCGACTTTGAGCATTGCGGGGACGTATTTGCACAAAAGCATGGTCAGCTCAAAGTGTTTTTTATGTCATATTTGACACTATCAGCAAGGTTGAGCTCATTTGTTGAAGAAAAAAGATCATGCAACAATGAAAAAACAGGGCTCTAGGGTGCGAACAAATGCGGGTTAAAATTAATAAGTGTGAATGTGGAAAATGATTTGGTGACATCTGACACCTGTCATCAACTTTTGAACTTATACCATCAGAATCAAAAGTCCCTGTACATCTCACCTTATATACAAATAAAGGTTCTATACAGCAAAGTATCCATTTTACTAGCTATCCCTTAGCTATGTCGCTAAGCATTTTTTAACTACAAAAGACAGGGTTTTCCATTGCATGCTATTCATCTGACCTTTATGACACAACCATTTTGGTGTTTCTACACTAGAGGGCACACAAAATAATTTTTTGCCAATGAGAAATACATGAACTTGGTTTGAATGTTATTTTAGATTGGGATGAAATTAAAATAACAGTAACAGTTTTTTTTTTTTTTTTTTCGCATAACCCCATTGTCACCTCACGTTCCCAGTTTGGGAAACACTGCCATATACAAACCAAGCCTGAGATTTAATATGGTGTGATTTAGCTAATCAAGTCCCATTTATTTATGTCTGCCTCCATTGAAACTATATAATCAGCTCTTGGTTCATTAGTCTTGACTTAGGTCCTTTCAGGATCCAAACATAATTTCATGTAGTCTTGTTTCTCTAACATGCTAGTCATTTGTTTTTGATGGGCATAGACAGAACTCATCTTCTAGAGATGAAAATGTAAAGAATGAGGAGCTGCTTGGGGAGCTCATATCTCAGGATCACTCTTCTGATCTGGTTATGCTCTTGAACTCAGCTTGTTATCCATGGTCTGCACACATCCGGGAACATCTGATACGCACGCAATCGGCGGACAACAGGGCGAATGGAAACCACAGTAAACCCAACAAGTTCATAAACAGGTTTGAATGGTCATGTAGACTGGTCATAAATGTTGGATTGTGGTTCACTTATGATTGTTTACGCCTCTGTACACACACATTTACATAATTGCCTGTAAAAAAAGGACATAAAGTACAGTTGTTCACACTGACAGCTTCTATAGACACACACACACATCTTTAGCTTCTGTATCAATTCTGCCTTCTATCGACTGTTGTCCTTAAAGGGATAGTTCACCCAAAAATGAAAAGTTTCTCATCATTTACTCACCCTCATGCCAGCCCAGATGTGTATGACTTTCTTTCTTCTGTAGAACATAAACAAAGATTTTTAGATGAATATTTCTGAATACTGAATGGGGATCAAAACTTTGAAGGTCAAAAAAGCACATAAAGGAAACATAAAAGTAATCCATACGACGCCAGTGTTTTCTCAGCTCTTTTGGTCCATACAATGCAATTGAATGGGTGCCAAATTTTTGAAGCTCCAAAAATCACATACATCAGCATAAAAATAATCCATAAGACTCCAGTGGTTAAATCCATTTCTTCAAAAGTGATATGATAGGTGTGGGTGAGAAACAGATCAAGATTTAAGCCCTTTTTTATTATAAATCTCCACTGTTTACCGGTCCCGACCAGTATGTGGTGAAAAGCACTAAGAATATGATTCACCAAAAAAACAAAGAAGTATGTGGAAGTGAAATTGGAGATTTATAATAAAAAAGGACTTAAATCTTGATCTGTTTCTCACCCACACCTATCATATGACTTCTGAAGAAATGGATTTAACCACTGGCGTCGTATGGATTACTTTTATGTTTTTTTTTGGAGCTTCAAAGTTTTGGTCACCATTTACTTGCATTGCTGAAATATTCTTCTAAAAATCTTTATTTGTGTTAAGCAGAAGATAAAGGCAAACACATATGGGATGGCATGAGGGTAAGTAATGAGAGAACTTTAAGTTTTGGGTGAACTATTCCTTGTTCCCTGTTATTTTCTTGCATTGAAGTGATCAACATTCTCGCCTTGGAAGTCATGGAGAAGAAGACCTAACTGAGGCTGTAGCACTTCTACAGTCTACACAGAGCACATTGGAAGAGCTTCGCAAAGAGGTGGGACTCGTTTGCTGGTGTTCACATCTCATTGTTCCTCTCTCTGATATTATCAGTATGCAACACATCCAGTTATATCCATCTGTCAGACTGACATACCTCTCTCTTGGCACCTCTTTTTCTTAGTGTGAGTTCCTGGAGTCACATTCCTCAGGTTCTGCAGCTGTGCTGTCCCCTTGTGCGCTGAAAGTAGCCATATCGGACATGGCTCAGCTCATGACTGCTCTCAGACACGTTTACAACACTGACTTTAAGGGATACTGCCAGAGAGCCTCCCCTTCTCTCTGTTCCAGTGCTAGTGTGTTCCAGTCTGTACATCAGCTCCTGAACACCTGTAATATGGTAAAGCCCTGTGTAATCTAGCTCTGCATTTAATTGAATGGAATCTCATTTCACTTTTTTGGAAATATATATGTGAATATAATTTAGCTGTTGTGTAGTGTTTTTCTGCTCAATTGTGGTTTACTTATATAATTGTAAAAACCAGTTTGCTTATCTTTTCCTTGTAGTTGCCATTTGTCTAACAGTGTAAAAATAAGAATGAGACTTGAGAGCAAGTTCCAGGTAAATAATTTGCATATTATTTTATTCTTTAGGAGCTTGAGGCTCTTACGAAGCTCTCTGAAACCTCAACATCCCATACACAAACAGTGAGACAACTGCAGACAGAGAGACGGTACTGGTCTAAAGGAGAGAAGCACACTCTGCGCGAGTTTAACACTACAATTCTGGAATGGGTGTCTTGGATTTGGGAAAACTTTGAAAGTGAAACATGGTTCAGTTGACTAAATGATACAATATTATTAAAATTGTTGGTCTTCGTAGCTCTTTGACTGTTTTTGACAGTGTTGTAAAATGTTCATGCTAGTACATTTCAGAAAATGTTTCGAAACGTTTCAAAATGTTTTGCGGTTAGACGCTAGGGGGGCATTGATCCCTGAGTGAAACCTTGAATCAGTGTTAAATGCAGGCTGTAACTGATCTCGAGTCAGTTCAGCAATAATTTACGTCCTTAAAATCAGACTGATTCAAACAAGAATTGCTGACTTGTCGATCACATTGAGTTCGATCAAATATTGTGTATAAGAGAAATTTAAGAGTGACGTAAATACTTTGTATAGATATTTAGAAGAGATTTATTTGTTTTACAAAATAATCAATAAATAATTTCAACTATGGTACATGATAATGTGCCTTCACTATATATATATATATATATATATATATATATATATATATATATATATATATATATATATATATATATATATATATATGTATGTATATATATATATATATATATATATATATATATATATATATATATATATATATATATATATATATATATATATATATATATATATATATATATATATATATATATATATATATATATATATATATATATATATATATATTTCATAAAGTAAACCCAGTTTCGTGCTGATAAAATTGCTGCTTAGTGTAGTGGTTCACACACACACAGTTTTAATTTATAACTCTGCATATTTGAGTTCGAGTCCTATACTGACTGAGCGTAGTCTATTACAATAACGTTTCATTTTCAAATATTTATTGCAAAATCTGTATAAGCATATATGTTTTTACATTTGTTTATACAAAACAAAGCTAAGTGTTGTTTTAGAATTAAAAAACAAAACAAAAACAGTAAGTATTGTTTGGTATTTAAAATAATTTAAAAAACATAATCATTAAAAGGCCCATTTATAGATGAATTACATATTCTGCAAAGATTCAGATCTGTTTATTCCAGGATGTTGTAGATTACCATGAAAAATATATGACAAATACAGGGCAGTAAATACATTTCAATGCATTGTGTTTGTGTCACTGTAGCTGCTTTTGCTACAGCGACACAAATGTCTTCTCATTGCATGTACACACCTGTGACCAGCAGATGTCCTCAGCGTGCAGTGTTTCGACTGCTTCCAAACAGTGAATAATTTTGCAAAGCAATTGGTTCAATTGATTCGAAGTTTCGAAAAGCTTTGTTTCTGCCATCACTTCTTGAAAGAGAAACTCCATCCTCAACCTAAGTACAAAACTCCAGCATAACAGACACTCTTTTTAAATACCAATATAACATTAAACATTAACAAATATCCTCCATAAAATTAATAAAATAACATTTAATTACAACACTGGTTCTTCTTATCCGGTCCCATGCTAAACATGCTGGGAAATGGAAATCCCCCTGACAACGCTACATTCCCAACTCAGATTAAGTAAACTTTCATTTTA
This sequence comes from Myxocyprinus asiaticus, assembly GCF_019703515.2. NCBI lineage: Eukaryota > Metazoa > Chordata > Actinopteri > Cypriniformes > Catostomidae > Myxocyprinus > Myxocyprinus asiaticus. The sequence continues at coordinate 19,005,405 of NC_059371.1, read as the reverse complement.
TAAATGTAAATGGGTAGAACGCAATTAAATCAAGTGATAATGTTCTAGAATTGTGTTTCTTTAGTTCATTTTTATTAAAGGGATAGTTCACCCAAAAATGAAAATTCTCTCATCATTAACTCACCCTCATGTCATCCCAGATGTGTATGACTGACTTTCTTCTGCAGAACACAAAACATTTTAGAAGAATTTCTCAGCTCTTTTGGTCCATAAAATGCAACTGAATGGGTGCCAAATTTTTGAAGCTCCAAAAATCACATACATCAGCATAAAAGTAATCCATAAAACTCCAGTGGTTAAATCCATATCTTCTGAAGTGATATGATAGGTGTGGGTGAGAAACAGATCACTTTCACATTCTTCTTCTTTTGTTTTTGTTGATTCACATTCTTCGTGCGTTTCACCCCCTACTGAGCAGGGAGAAAAATTTCTAGCAAAGAAGGACTTTAATATTGATCTGTTTCTCACCTACACCTATCATATCACTCCTGAAAATATTGATTAAAACAATGGATGAATGAATGAATGAACGTTATATTTATATAGTGCTTTTCGGACACTACACTCAAAGCGCTTTACACAGTGAACAGGGGACCCTCCTCAACCACCACCAGTGTGCAGCATCCATATAATAATACTCTAAACAATTTTCTCTGTTTGATGGATTCTTGTTAATTTGCCCAACAGTAAGAATAAGCACTTGGAAGTTGTTTGGGCTATTAGATATGTAAGTGATTAAAGTTTGAATCTTGCATGAAATAACATGTTATTTATATTTTCAGCCAACCAGTTGGAGGAGCTGAAGAACAAGTATGTGGCTTTCTCTCGCTTCACCAATCATGAGTTAAATGGAGTCTGTATGCTTGTGCTCTTACTGTTTCAGCAAAAATGTACAGCCTATGACTTTACAGAATGTGTTGTTTGGAAGATATGCATAAGCTGTAAAATGTAATCAATCAGGCCTCTCATTTGCCTGATTAGAACTGCTCTTACTATTTCAACAAGACCCACATTAATATCCTTATTAAAAATATCTGTCATGTGAACTGGCTTTATATCATCAATAGACATCCAGTGGTGTACATTTTTGCATGTGTTATTATTTGATTTGACTCCCAAATATGTAGCTGCAGTAGAATAACACAAATGTATGTTTCAGTACCTGTATTGAATGTCTAATCATGTCATGATATCTTTTGAATAAAGATTCATGTTGCTCAAAACATAGTGCTAGCCACCATGTTTTTATTTATTTTTTATAGCTATGAAACATATAAATAGATAAACAAAAAAAAAAGTCACCAGTTCCAAAGTCAGTACACACTGTGGTGTGAGTGACAGAGGGGAGGGCCTCTGTCTACCAATGCAGAAAAGTAGAACATCTGTTGGAGAGAGCCATAAATTTTAGTGTCCAGCACTTTAACTTATCAGGCTGAGTTGAATTATTACTTTCTGAGCTTCTTGGTTGTTTCAAAACATTTCCGTTGCTAAACCAAATTCTGATCCAATGGAGAATAACACTAAATCAAGAGGTGAGTACTGTGCTTTTACTTTATATACGTGTATTTTATTGTAAAATATGGCACATGCCGTTCAGTGAACATTTTACAGTGCAAGAAGCTTAATTAATGAACAACTATTAACAGAATCTATATTAGCAATTAACATTTTATATGAAATCAGAATGCAGTTTAGTTGCTGCATGCAGACAGGACATCCACTCTGACACCTAAGTGATGCACATTCTTGTTGAAAAGTTATTTTAGTTGTGTGTACAAGCACTGCCATGTGAATTTTATTTACTTCAGATTTCACTGACTAGGCTTTCCTGTGTAAACAAAAAAAAAAAAAAAAAAAAAAACACAAAAAACAGCATGCTTGTGGAAGAGTGATCTTCAAACTATCTTTAGGATTGCATCTTTACCACTTTAGGCAAATATTTAAATGAAGGTTATGTGTTTGTTTTGCAGAGTTTACACTTAACTATTTACTTATTTAACTCATTTTGCAAATATAGCTTTTTTTATTTTTTATTATTTATATAAAGAAACTTTATTTCTGGTACAGTACAGTCCACTTGAATTGTCTTAAAAGTTGATTGTAGGAATAATCAGAAGTAGACTAGTGTTACACTACAGGCTCTCTTTTGTAACACTATTTAATATATAATGGGGAGATATGCTTGTCTCGGGTTGGTATGTAATTGTCTCACTGAATTCCTGTGTAGATTCAAAAGAGAAAAGGATTGTGCTATAAGGGCATAACTACAAGCAGAGTCACACTGCACCAAGTTATAAATATCTTGGATTTCTATAAATTAGGAAAAAAGTAAAACTCACTGCAATAGCAAAAATGCAAACATGTAGCCCTGTCTTGTTCTAATGCTCTTTAATGTGTAAATGTACTCTTGTTTGTATTATATTCTTGCATGCCTCTAATAAAAAAAACTAACTTTTTCTATGTGAAGTGTTCCCTGCTCACATACATCCTGTTTAAAATCATAAAACAGGGCACCGTTTACTTTAGCATCCCCGAGTAATGATTAGAAGGTGAGGTAGGTCTGTTTAGATTAAGCATTTGAGATGAACTGTACATAACACAGACCATAATAATTCCGCGCTGTGGGCACTGCTATTGAAACAGACTGCAGCAGAAATTGCGCTACTAAGCGAAGCTTCAGCTCTGCAAACGCGGAAGTGTGATAAAGGCCTTAAAGGTCTCTGCGGAACAATAATGGTCGTTTCTCAATCTGTGGGTGTTTTGAAATCGGGATGAGCGTTTTTCAACTACCCAATGAAAGTGGGGAATCTCAATATAGTAATCAGTGGGCATTCCCAAACAGGATGGGCGTTTTTCAACTATCCAGAGAAAGTAGGGAATCTCAATATAGTAATCAGTGGGCGTTTCCAAACAGGATGGGCATTTTTCAACTATTCAGTGAAAGTAGGGAATCTCAATGTAGTAGGCAAATAGTGTAAAGCAGTTGAAAAATGCCTATCCCGATTCGAAAATGGTCACTGGTTGGAAAACGTCTATTTTTGTTCTGCAGAGACATAAGTCTCCTTTGACCGAGAATCGAATTAGAGAGTTGTCACCCCATGACGCAAGATGTGTCTTCAGCTATAAAAACCCCTGAAACCTCAACTCGATCTCTTCTTCATTCTCGCTTGACGGAATCAATTGTGACAATATTTTGTGCAGTTCATTTTGAAGAGTGCTTCAGCTGACATCCACGAACTGTTTCGTCACCATGTTTACGGATTGGATTATGAGCGGTGTTCTCTGTGAAGTGCAGCTAGCGATTGGGAAGTGCGGTTTACAGCGATTTTCTCCGGAATTCGCTGCTTGCGATCAGGAAGTGTTATTTACTAGGGGTGTAAATCGGACGTTTCATCATGATACGATCTTATATCGATTCTCTTGGCCTGTGATCTGATATTTGCCGATACTTCAAAGTCTGCCACGGTATGATTTCTATTTGATTAGATTCAGGGCCCTACGACCGATATTCCGATATTATGTACCTATTTTACACAATTAAAAAACATTTTGGCCCTCAAATGCAACCAAAATATAATTTGAATATTTTATTGAGCTCTCTGAAAAGTGCAAATTTAGTATCCACATTGGGACATCCACAACAAAATAAGGTACTTCAGATGCTGAAAAAAATTATACAGATAATAATATAAAAAATAACGTCACACACAAGTGATCATCAATTGTTTGATTACAACTTATTTATTACAGCACTCCACACAATGGCAGTGCTCCAGGTATTCCAAGCTAAGCTTCTCAGACAAATGGACGAGCAAGGCTTTGATCCAGAGACTTTCAAAGAGCTACGGACCGCTACAGACCTAGCGCTGCACGCCACGAAAGTCATGACGCAGGCTATCGGCAAGTCCATGGGCAACCTGGTCGTTCTAGAGTGGCATAAATGGCTGACCCTCATGGAGATGAGTGACAGAGAGAAAGCATCTCTGTTGAATGCACCAGTGTCTCCAGCCGGCCTCTTTGGTGGTGCAGTGAGTATGTTTGCTGAGCGTTACACCGCGACTCAGCAGCAGTTACAAGCTATAAAACATTTTATGCTCAAACGGAGCATAGCATATACGGCTCGCCCCCACTCTGTCTCAAGCCAGCACCCGGCTAAAAGACCCATACCTGCTAACTCAGCGCCAGCACCTGCCCCCGCCAAGCCACCGGTGGCCCAGACGGAAGCAGCCGTACCAGCACCCACCTCGTGCCGACGGGAGGCACCCCTGCGCCCTGACGGGCACAACACTTTGAAGCGGAAAACAGAGCCCGTGGTTCCCTCCGGTGCTCCAAAGAAGGCTTGATTAGAGACACAGAACACTGTTCCCCACCTCCCCACTGCTGTTCATCGGGAGAGGAATATTGTTGTTCACAATGTTTTGCAAAATGTTGTTTCTGTGTCCTATGCAATAAAAAATGCTATAAAAAACACAATAAAGAATACAGCACTTGTTGCAAATGCACAAGATGCTCATACATTCTCAAAAAAGAGCGCTTTTCCTCTTCAAAGCACACACATTATGCGCAACCGCTTCCCTATGGTGAGTGACGCATTATATCATACGGTGAGCAAACCAAATTGCCCTCTGTCCCATTACTCGGACGCGTGGTGAGCCCTAACGGGCATTTCAGAATGGGTGCAAAAAACAATCGAACATGGTTATACGATCCAATTTGCATGTCCGAAGATGCGCCCATGTTACAAGCCGAAATACACAATCTCATTGTGAAAAACGCGATAGAGATTGTGCCAAACTGTCAACCGTAAAAGGGGTTTTACAGCCGTTATTTTCTTGTCCCAAAGAAAGATGGCGGACTTTGGCCAATCCTGGATCTGAGACATTTAAATCGCGGACTTATAAAGTGCCCATTCAAAATGACTACTCAGAAACAGATCTTATCGCATGTACGCCCACACGATTGGTTTGCGTCGATAGATCTGAAGGATGCTTACTTTCGTATCCAAATTGTACGACATCACAGGATGTTTTTGAGATTCGCGTTCGAGGGAACAGCGTATCAATTCAAAGTCCTGCTCTTCGGACTGTCTCTGTGTCCTCGCACATTCACGAAGTGCATCGATGCGGTTCTCGCCCCTCTGAGACTGAGCGGCGTACGCATCTTGAACTACCTCGATGATTGGCTATTACTGGCGCAATCAGAGGCTCTGTTATGCCAGCACAGAGACATACTGCTTCAGCATCTCAACAGCTTGGGCCTCAATGTAAACTGGGCAAAGAGCACACTCTCCCCCAGCCAAAACTCCTTTTTGGGAGTCTGCCTCGACTCCACGAGCGGGTGCGTGCACCTCATGAGTGTGCGCGTTCAGGCCATTCTACAGTGTCTGTCTCAGTTCAAACTGGGGAGAACACTACCTCTGAAGCTGTTTCAGAAAGCATTGAGATTTATGGCGGCGGCATCAGCTGTCATCCCATTAGGTCTCTTACACATGAGGCCTCTTCAGTGCTGGCTGAAGCGCCGTGTGCCACAACATGCTTGGCGCCAAGGGCGCATGGGCATCACAACATCCCGGCGCTGTATAGCTGCTTTAGTACCATGGACAGCTCCTGTGTTTTACCAGCGAGGTGTCACGCTGGGGCAAGTTGTCAGACAGAAAGTGGTGACTACGGATGCTTCCAACATAGGTTGGGGCAGTGTGGGATGGACGCCCGACTTTCGGCACCTGGACAGGTGCAAGGAGGGCGTGGCATATCAACCGCCTATAGCTATCGGCTGTAATTCTAGCCTTAAAGGCTTTTCAGTCGGAAATAGCAAACTGTCATGTCCTGGTTCGCTCAGACAACATGACAGTTACATATATAAACCGCCAAGGTGGAATTCATTTACTGCCACTGTTGAGACTGACGCATCACCTCCTCCTATGGAGAGAGTATCGTCTCCTCTCCCTAAGAGTGACATATGTCCCAGGCCGCCTGAATTACGGCGTGGACCTACTGTCACACCAAGGGGTGATACCGGGCGAATGGAGACTTCATCCTCAAACTGTGTTGAGGATTTGGGAAATATTTGGCAAAGCAGAAATGTATCTATTTGCCTCAGTGAAGAATACCCACTGTCCCCTCTGGTATTCGAAGTCCCAAGCCCCGCTGGGAACGGACGCAATGGTAAACAAATGGCCGGCAAATGCAAATATGCGTTTCCTCCGGTATGCCTAATCCACTCTGTCGTATGCAAAGTCCGAGAGGACAAGGAAACGGTTCTATTAGTTGCACCAAAATGGCCCAACCAGCCATGGTTTCTAGAAATGATGGAGATGCTGTACAGCTCACCATGGGAAATACCACTGAGGAGGGATCTCCTCTATCAGGCGCAAGGCACAATCTGGCATCCCCAGCCCCAGCTGTGGAACCTGCATGTGTGGCCCCTGAACGGGATGCACCACACGTGCCAGAACAGATGCATTCAGTCAAGAACACCTTTTTACAAGCCAGAGCACCGTCGACAAGACGCCTTTATGCGCTAAAATGGAAGGTGTTCACTGATTGGTGTCTCTCACATAGCAAGGACCCAGTAAACTGCCCCATACATGAAATTCTAATATTTCTTCAAGAGCGATTAGACTCAGGACTCACCCCGTCAATGCTCAAAGTGTATGTGGCAACTATATCTGCATATCACGCACATAAAACCGGCGCCTCTACAGGCAAGCATGATTTAATCATAAAGTTCCTTAAAGGAGCAAGACGATTAAACCCACCTCGGCCGGCTACAGTCCAGACTTGGGACTTAACTTTAGTCCTAAAAGCTCTCGCAGGGCCCCCCTTCGAGCCTTTGGACTCTGTTGATTTGCGCATGCTCTCCATTAAGACCGCACTACTGCTGGCTCTAGCCTCAGTGAAACGGGTATGTGACCTGCATGCACTATCAGTTGACAGTTCATGTCTGGAGTTTGGCCCCGGTCTTTCAAGAGCCACTGTCAAACCCAAGAAAGGCTATGTACCCAAGGTCCTGACCACACCCTTCAAAGCGCAGGTGGTTCACCTTCAGGCCTTCTTCCCTCCTCCATTTAATTCGGATGAGGAACAATCATTGCATTTGTTATGCCCTGTGCGGGTGCTACAAGCTTACGTTGAGTGTACTTGCCAGTTCAGACTGTCTGATCAGCTCTTTATATGCTATGGAGGACGCACAAAAGGAATGCCCATCTCCAAACAAAGACTTTCTCACTGGATTGTCGATGCAATTACCCTGGCTTAAGAGTCGCAGGGTCAGACTTGCCCAATTGGTGTTAAAGCACACTCAACTAGAGGCATGGCCTCCTCATGGGCATGGACGAATGGTGTGTCCTTACAAGACATACAGGTGCATCTCAATAAATTAGAATGTCATGGAAAAGTTCATTTATTTCAGTAATTCAACTCAAATTGTGAAACTTGTGTATTAAATAAATTCAATGCACATAGACTGAAGTAGTTTAAGTCTTTGGTTCTTTTAATTGTGATGATTTTGGCTCACATTTAACAAAAACCCACCAATTCACTATCTCAAAAAATTAGAATAAACAGTGGGGAACCGACTATGCATTGTCTTGTTCCCTTTGTCTCAGGGAACCGAGGTTACATACGTAACCGAGACATTTTTCTTGGCTACAACTTCCACAGTTGTAATAAAAAATTCTGTTACAGTTAACTGGGATAAATGTTAGTAAGGGTGTTGATGCATAGATGTGTAAAGTCTTAAAACTGATGCTGGTGCTGAGCAGGTGTTTCTTTTTCCCTCATTAGTGCTGTTCAGAATGCCGGCGTTGTCAAGACTTTCACATGATGGTTGAACTGCTCCATGGTACTTTAAAATAGCATGTAAAATTCAAATGGGTCACATGCGCAACGATATCAATGGAAGCCCGAATTAATCGCACATGTGAGCCGCTCTGTGTTTGTCATGAGAGCTCGCATTTGCAGGAGCGCCCGGTTGACATGCTCGCACTGAATAGTGATGGGTCGTTCTTGAACGATTCGTTCATTTTGAAGGAATGTTTTGTGTGACTCAGACAAATGAGTAGTCTCAGAGAGTGATTCGTTCATTTTGTGCTGGCCGTTCGTTTGTTACGTGAAAACCGCATAGACGCTGTACAGGGAACAGAAATGATTAGTTCACCTTTCAGCTCTTTTGGTCCGAGTCATTCGTTCTTTTGTCACGTGACAGCCGTATACACTATGCATTGCTCACACAGGAAACAGAAATGATTAGTTCACCTCTCGAGTCATCTGGTCCGAGTCCTTTGTATCCATTTTGTCACGTGACAAAAGAACAAACGACTCGGACAAGAAGATTCAATCCAAAGGTGAATTTATCTTTCTGTTTCTCATAATTTGTCCTTGGCTGCATTTTCATTTTTACCTTATTGGGACTATAATCAAAGTTTGCATAAGTAGACGTGTTGGGGGTGGAGGGATTTGGCTATTGAAAATGTAACATTTTAATTTAATTCTGCTCAAATGAATGAAATGACTCGAATAAAGATTCGTTCATTTTGCTGAATGAGACTCAAAGATCCAAGTCAGTAAAATGATCTGATCTTCCTATCACTAGCACTGATCCTGTCACTGGAACTAGCGTTTCGCGGGAAGCCCGGTTGACGCTTGTGCACGCCGCATGGATAGCAGAGCACAATTTGGCATCAATCCAGATCGATGAATCGTTACACCCCTACTGTTTACTATGTGTTTTATATGGGAAGCGCCTGCGAGACAGCCTCACGCTTCTGAAGGGTTTCAAACTTTTGGCTGCCTGTAAGTTTATATACCTTTGTGAACACACACTCTGAAGCCCTGGTTGCCTATGCTTAATGAGTGCAGGATCATCATTTGTTTCTAGCTAGACCTGAAACTTATGTGAGTGTCGTTAACGAGTGCTGGATTTATTCTCACTGGATTACTCTTAGGTGAGTATTGAAGTCAGTATAGATACACCTAAATGTACTACATGCCCTAATGTGATGGATATCATGGATGGACATAATCAGTGCCCTACTTGTCTTATTGTGGACCATCTTAGAGGCCATGCCTGACCCATGCCCTGAGTGCTCCATAATGCCACTTTCTGTGCGTCGAGTGCGACTGGCAGGTCTGGAATCCTGTGCAGAGGATTTGCTGTTTTCTTCGAGCATCCTTATGGTTGATTGTAAGCGTAAGCAAACACTTCAGCATAACAAAAAGTATTTAAAAAAACTAAATCTTCTGATTTAGCATGCAAGGAGGAATAGCTGTCTTCTGCTGTAGAACTTTTACTGCCGCTCCTTGTCTATAGCTCAGCCGACAACATAGGCACAGGACAAAGTGGAGCCTGAATCATGTACGGCATCGTCACCAGCTATACATGCAGAACAGGACTTGGATGCGATGTCAGTGGCTGCCTTTGACTCGTTTTTTTGGTGCAAATCTGGTTGCAACCTCAGTGATTGCTGAAATTCTGCCTGGGGCCCGGTCACACCACTCTGACAGTGATAATGTGTCTGAGAAATCAGGTGGGTCATCTTCAATGGTAACGTCCTTGGAGGGAACGTTGACCCCCGCAACCAGCAGTGGGCTCTGAGACTGTTTTTCTGTGTCGTGCACAAAGAGCCTCCTTTATGATGCCTCAGTGCCGTGATTTTACATCGGTATTGGTGTCTGCATTACAGAGTTCATCAAAGGCCACACATCCTGATCAACTGTCCCACACACTGGCTCTGATGCAGGACCCGGAGGCAGTAGGTCTTGGCAGCATGCTGCCTGTAGAACCCAGCGTTGCGCCGTTCATGGTGTCTCCTGATGTAAATGGTGCACCGACCATGCTGCTGATCCATTACACTGTTCTGTAGGACGGATTTTTTGTAAAGATCTTTTGGAGCTTGGATGTTCTGCGTCTACACTCGAGGTGTATATAGCAGCTTCGGCAGCCCACCATTCTGAGGTGAGCGGTGTCTCACATGGGTCTGACCGGTTAGTTGTGGCCTTTTTAAAAGGGGCTAATTGTCTGTGCCCTCCACGGGGTGTGCGAAGCCCAATGTGGGACTTGAGTGTGGTGCTCAATTCCTTTTGTCAAGCACCATTTGAGCCTATAATGTACTCTGATGTTAAATGGCTGTCTTTAAAAACTGCATTCCTCTAGACCATTACAGCAGCGAAGCGTGTGAGTGAGCGCCACACATTATCAGTGAGTGCTCCCTGTTTGCACTGGGGGCCGAATTTCAGTAATGTTTCATTGTGGCCCAATCCAGCATTTTTACCCAAAACATAGTCTCCACAATTTATGAATCAGCCCATTGTGTTGGCTGCTGTGCCACCAGATCAGGCTGGCATGTGGCCTTTGAGGGTTTACATGAATAGGACAGCAGCCTGGTGCAAGACTGACCAATTGTTTGTTTGCCTTAGTGATGCACGCAAAGGGACTGCACTCTCCAAGCAGAGGCTAGCACACTGGGTGACGCAAGTAATTTCTCATGCATACGAGTCTTCAGGGTGTCCTGTCCCCTTATCTGTTCACTGTCACTCTATGCGTTCTCTTGCAATATCTTGGGTACCGTTCAGAGGTGTATTGCTTTCTGAAATTTGTGCAGCAGCAACATGGGCTTCAGCCTGCACTTTTTTTCGTTTCTACAGATTGAATGTGACTCCCCTGCCAGCAGTGTGTGCTGCGGTGCTCTCTACCTGCACTAATGCATCGCAAGGGGATTCCTCATGACTGCGTAGGTATTTGTCTTCCACTTTCTTTAAGTACTGCCTCTGGCGGTCTGGAACGAAAGGTACTAGAATGCTGGTTATGAATGTAACTGTGGTTCTATGACTGAGTGGAAGAAAGCCAGAGCCTCTGGTCACTCAGAATTCGTGAGAATGATCTAGAGATTGAGCTGACGTGTTCAGGGGGTTTTATAGCTGAAGACACGTCATGCGCCACGGGGTGACAACTCTCTAATTTGCTTCTCGGTCAAAGAGCACAAGAGTTTTCCACTAGTGCTTTCAGTACTGCCTCTGGCAGTCTTCCACTCAGTCATAGAATCACAGTTACATTCGTAACCAGCGGTATATATGGTGTAGAATAAGTTTTGAGGAAAATTAGCTACCCAGTGAGCAGGAAACATTTGTCAGTGTGTGATGTTTTCATAAATAGAATTTTATTTAAAATCAAGAAATCATGCCATGAGTGTTTTTGTCTGAACATCTCTAGTTTCCTTTATGCTTTGCATTAATTCAGAGATACTGACATCGCTGACTTTAAATCCCTTTTCCTTCTTGTTACAGCACTAAGCCCGATTCTGTACTCCCTCCAGCTTGTTCCTTCAAACAGCACGCAAGTACTGCTCACATATGACTTGACCTGAACAGAATCACTTTCAGGACAGTCTGCATGTCAGACATTCAGGGCTCCAGACTAAAAAAAATGACTTAGGAGCATGACATCAGGAGACTTGGCGCATTCTCTTTACACTCTAGAGACTGTTGTGCATTAAAATACCAGGAGATCAGCAGTTACAGAAATACTCCAACCAGCCCGTCTGGCACCAACAATCATGCCACAGTCGAAATCACTGAGATCAAATTTTTTCCCCATTCTGATGGTTGATGTGAATATTAACTAAAGCTCCTGACCCGCATTTTCATGATTTTATGCACTGCACTGCTGCCACACGATTGGCTGATTAGATAATCGCATGAATATGTAGGTGTAACTAATAAAGTGGTCGTGAGTGTATATTACAGCAACTGTGACCTGCAGCAGAAGTATGGCACTTAATGAAATTTTATTAAAAATGTTTAATGAAACTTTGTATCCTTAACATTTTCAGCATACTAAGAAAATAGTGAATACAAATCAGCTTGTAAAAAAATTGTGCTTTATAGAATAACCCATGAATATATGTAGTAAACATATTGCCACTGCATAATAAGCACTGTATGTTCAGTTTTTAATAAGCTTTAAAGTACACTTATAAAACCGAATTGTGATAAATACCCCCAATTAAATACATTTAAAATTAATTTTCTCTTTCATAAAAAAGCTAAAAAAAAATTCCATCACACTTTTACATTTGTTCCTGTTGGGTCATTAAAACATGCATTGCAAATATTTGAAATTAAAGCTTCAAATTGCAGATTTTTTAAGTTCATGGTTGTACAACTGGTATCAAATATGCTAATGCAATATAAAAAGACACAGGACCTCATAAACAATGTTACAAATTATCAATACCTTTCACCAAGGCCACATTTTTGTTGTTCTTTAACTGAATCAGTTTTGGTAAGGGATCATGAACATATCTAAAACCTTTTACTGAACCTTTTTAAAGGGTCCCTCTTCTGCAGGCTCCATATAGGAGTACACATAATAAAGAAATATGACCATGATTAGAAACACCAGGACATGAAGCCACCCTGGCACACCCCCAGATTTGTTTGTCTCTGGGCTGGCACCATGCTGGCTGGATTTGGAAACTGATGGGCCTGGGCGAGAAGAACTCTGATAGGTTGTCCGAGTTTGGCTGACAATGGGCCTCCAAAATAGACAGGAAGGAGATTTCAATTATTTTCTAGGGCTGTTACAGGATCAATAACGTCAGAATACAAGTAGTATATTGCTTATAACACGATTATATAGAACTGAATTAATAAAAACTCACTCATAGGTAGTGTCTACGTCATCTCTATAGCCAGTAAACTGCGAACTCCGTGTGCTGGGGAAAGACATCATATATCCATTTAGTGTAAGCATTCAGTTCTAACCACTTTTCAGTGTCTATATAATTCAGCCATTAAAGGAATGTTCCATGTTCAATACAAGTTAAGCTCAATAGAAAGCATTTGTAGCATAATGGCATAAAAATTAATTTAGACTCATTCTTCCTTTTCTTTAAAGGTGCAATATGTAAAATTTTTTATTTTTTTAAAATTGTTTTTTAAAATAATTTTTTTTGTGCCAATTTGTGAACGGCTTGTAACGCAACTTAAAAATGAGCCCTTCCCGGACTTCCTAGGTTGCCTATTAAAGCCTGTAGACTGATTTTCATGAGAAGGGAGCGGGTTGCTTTTGCAGGGAAAATCCAAAGGATGTGACATTTATGCGTGCTCCCGAGAGCCTTGCCTCAGAGAGTAATAGCTTCTCTTCCGCTTTTAATGACAACAAACTGCAACACTAGGTAACATTATCTTAGAGATGGAATCCAGCAAACGGCCGGCTCCCAGCACAACACTGACTCCTACACAAACTCTGAGTAAGCCAAAAAACAAAACAAAAAAACAAACAAAAAACATTTATCTACTGAATCCCATCTGAGAGTGAACATCGGCAGGGCATTTGATTCCTGGAGGGACCTTCGTTCGGTTTTGGGGATCAAAACTGACCCTGAATTGGCGTTCTTCTAATTGGACAGGTAAGCTTACATAACTGCAAAGCATGTGAAATGTAGTGCCATAAGGATTGATCTGTGTAATTTTTGCCTGCTAACGTTGACGAATTGCAAGCTACCTTGCTTCGTAACTTTCAAATAATTTAAACGATCTTCTCTTTATACTAAAAGTCAGGTCAATGATAATCTGTAATTATTCAGCAAGGTAAACTAAAATAACACATGAAATGAATGCTAGACAATGTTCAAGATAATGCAAAAAGACCCATTCATTAATGTAACGTAACTTGGTTATACAGAAAATATATACATTCTATTATTATAAAACAATAGCGCATTGATATATCAAAATGACAGTAGTGATGGAATCACATCAATACTGAATTGTCAACATCTTTATAATGTACAGTCTATTTTATAAACAGCTACTGTCATCATCCACCAAATTTAGCTAACAGCTATTGATAAAGCTGGCTAGCTAGCTAACGCCGACATAGGCTATTGTATAAATGCAGTCAATGTATCATGCAAAGAAAAGTGATTACTTCAAACTACACTCTTGCATAGTCAGACCTATAGCCACACTTTGTTTTAGCAGTGTTCCAGCACTGGAGAGTCAAATATAATGTACAGTCTCAAAGTTTGTAGTAAAACAATCATAACTGTGTAATTTTAATTATGCTACCTCATCTGTCAGCATGATGCCGGTGAATCACGTTGTCTCTTTGTATGTTACGTCATTGTTTTGGATGCTCGCTCGCTCGCGTCCCTATGGAGTGTGTGCACGAGCACGAGCAACAGGTAGCTGCTGCAGTTCACTTAACGGCCACAGGTGTCATTAATAACAAGGGTTTCTGAATCTTACATACTGCACCGTTAATAAAAGCAAATATCTGGGTTACAGTGAGTCACTTACAATGGAAACTATATCCATGCAAACATGATTTTAGTGTGATAAAACCACTTACTAACCTTTTCTGTGTAAAGTTATAGCCAATTTTACAACTTTGTTACCATGATGATGTAATGTCTACAAACACTAAAATGACTGTAAAAATGACAATTTAAACAACTTTACATTTCAAATAATACACAAGTTTTAACAGAAGAATTAATGCAAGTGCTTTTATAAAATTATAAGCTTCACATTTTCTTCACATTTGTTCTCCAAAAAATGGCCCCATTCACTTCCATTGCAAGTGCCTCACTGTAACTTCGATTTTTGCTTTTTTTAAAGGAGGAACGAGTCGAAATAATTTTTTGTTGTAATCAACATTTTGCCACAAATGCTGTCAATTTAGCTTAACATGTATTGAACCAGGAATATTCCTTTAAAGTGAAATGAAAAAGATATGAATGAATGAATCTCACTCATGGGAGAAATCTGCCTCAGCGACCTTTGACCTCCTTGTGCTGGGGAGACATCATATATACAAATACTATAAGCATGCAGCAAGTGCAGAATATTATTTCTGATAACAGCAAGACAATTTGCTTTTACAGAAATTACAATTATATAAATATAATTTGAAGCAGGTTATTGCTAAACATCTTCAATAAAATAAATTATGAGCTCACATATCACCAAATCCATCATGTCTTGTAGCTTGTTGATGATAGGTAACATATTCGACTTCCTCCTCTATAAAAACAAAATAAAGTTGTAGAAGTGTAATTCTACACCCCAAATATGGATGATGATAAAGCCTGCTTTTTAAGCCTTACGTTCTTCTCTGTAGTATGTCTTGTCAGACGAGGATGGCTTAGTATTTTTGGCCATGACATCTTTCAGTTTCTTCTCATAGAGCTTCCGTGTGGAAACTGCAAAACAAAGTAAAAACAACTTTTGCCAAACTCGCAGACAAAAAGAATAGAAAACTTTTTGACTTGATAAAATGACACACGTCCTTGAAATAGTGAATTAACACAACACTAACCTACTATGGGTCCATGTTTGATACCATACTCATCCAGCAGCTGGCCGATCTCCTTATCAGACTTATCACTTAGTGAGGACATGGCTGCAACAATGAGAAGTTTAATGTTAAAACAAGTCAATATGCAGAATTAACTGATGATAATTTTGTTTTGCTAATCCTTATTTTACAAAGTAAAATTCTATTTAGGAGATCTTAATAACTTCAGGCCTACTGCTGCAGTATATACACTATATTGCCAAAAGTATTCGCTCATCTGCCTTTAGATGCATATGAACTTAAGTGACATCCCATTCTTAATCCATAGGGTTTAATATGACGTCGGCCCACCCTTTGCAGCTATAACAGCTTCAACTCTTCTGGGAAGGCTTTCCACAAGGTTTAGGAGTGTGTTTATGGGAATTTTTGACCATTCTTCCAGAAGCGCATTTGTGAGGTCAGACACTGATGTTGGACGAGAAGGCCTGGCTCGCAGTCTTCGCTCTAATTCATCCCAAAGGTGCTCTATCGGGTTGAGGTCAGGACTCTGTGCAGGCCAGTCAAGTTCTTCCACACCAAATTCGCTCATCCATGTCTTTATGGACCTTGCTTTGTGCACTGGTGCGCAGTCATGTTGGAGCAGGAAGGGGCCATCCCCAAACTGTTCCCACAAAGTTGGGAGCATGGAATTGTCCAAAATCTCTTGGTATGCTGAAGCATTCAGAGTTCCTTTCACTGGAACTAAGGGGCCAAGCCCAGCTCCTGAAAAACAACCCCACACCATAATCCCCCCTCCACCAAACTTCACAGTTGGCACAATGCAGTCAGACAAGTACCGTTCTCCTGGCAACCGCCAAACCCAGACTCGTCCATCAGATTGCCAGATGGAGAAGCGTGATTCATCACTCCAGAGAACGCGTCTCCACTGCTCTAGAGTCCAGTGGCGGCGTGCTTTACACCACTGCATCCGACGCTTTGCATTGCACTTGGTGATGTATGGCTTGGATGCAGCTGCTCGACCATGGAAACCCATTCCATGAAGCTCTCTACGCACTGTTCTTGAGCTAATCTGAAGGCCACATGAACTTTGGAGGTCTGTAGCGATTAACTCTGCAGAAAGTTGGTGACCTCTGCGCACTATGCGCCTCAGCATCCGCTGACCCCGCTCTGTCATTTTACGTGGCCTACCACTTCGTGGCTGAGTTGCTGTCATTCCCAATCGCTTCCACTTTGTTATAATACCACTGACAGTTGACTGTGGAATATTTAGTAGCGAGGAAATTTCACGACTGGACTTGTTGCACAGGTGGCATCCTATCACAGTACCACGCTGGAATTCACTGAGCTCCTGAGAGCGGCCCATTCTTTCACAAATGTTTGTAGAAGCAGTCTGCATGCCTAGATGCTTCATTTTATACACCTGTGGCCATGGAAGTGATTGGAACACCTGAATTCAATTATTTGGATGGGTGAGCGAATACTTTTGGCAATATAGTGTAGCTCTGGTTCAATGAGAAATAAGCCCCATAAGCAAGTTTATTTTTTTGTCTCAAGACAAAAACAATGTCACCAAAGAGATTATTAGAGAGAAACAACGAGCACTGCAGAAGAATGTATAAAAATATTCAAATCGCAGTCTCAGACTGCTAAAAAAAAAAAAACAGTTTCTAGCGAGGTTAAGACAGTTGTGTTTTTGATATTCCAGACACATTCAGTGATAAACGGCGATAACTCTTTAATGGCTTAGAAAATACTTTGCAAAATAGTATTACTGTAAAACATGGAAAGCTAATAATATTCTTCAAGCTTGTTTTCATTATTTTCACTTGATTTTATGAGCATTTGCCTGCAAAAGCCGTCTCAATGTGAGTTACCCCGGGAAGAGGTCCTCCAGTCGCAGTGGAAAGTAAGGGACTTATAACCGATGTCATTCAATAGAGGACAGTACGCAACTTTCACAACCATTTGTTTTACCCCTAGTGGTTGAATAGGAAACTGCATGTCCAAAATCATATCAATAGTTTTTTGTTGAAGAAGATAGAAGAGACACGAAATAGAGGACAGTGCGCAAATTTCACAATAAAGACACAAAACCAACGTCATTCAATAGAGGAGTTCAGTGCCCAACTTTCACAACCATTTGTTTTATCCCTAGTGGTTGAATAGGGAACTGCATGTCCAAAATCACCTTTCTTTTTGTAATAGCTTTTTTGTTGAAGATAGAAGAGACACGAAACCAGCATCATTCAATAGAGGACAGTACGCAAATTTCACAATAAAGACATGAAACCAATGTCATTCAATAGAGGAGGTCAGTGCCCAACTTTCGTTTTACTGTGCTGCATGTCCAAAATAACCTTCTTTTTGTAATAGGAGGACAGTGAGTATTTCAAATGACTGATATGTTTAGCATACAGTATGGTGGAGTTAAGAATGTTTGTGCATAATGCAAAACGATATACAGTACCAGTCAAAGGTTTGGACAATAATAATCATTCAAAGTTTTATATTTATTTTTAATATTTTCTACATTGTACAATAATATTCAATGCATCAAACCTATGATATAAAACTAAAACATCTTTGACCTTTGGACTCATTTAACCAAAGTACAGATTTCCACTGGTCTAATGTCCATTGCTCTTATTTCCGCGCCTCATGAAGTCTCTTCTTATTGATGTCTTTTTTGGTAGTGGTTTGTTTGCTTCAATTCGACCATGAAGCCTTATTCATGCAGTCTCCTCTGAACATTTGATGTTGAGAATTGTCAGTTTCTTTAACTCTGAAACATTTATTTTTGCTGCAATCCCATTTAATTTCAGATTTCTGAGGCAGGTAAGTCTAATGAGCTTATCCTCTGCAGCAGGTTTAACTCAGGATGTTACTTTCCTGTGGCGGTCCTAGGGATGTGCACGAGTAGTTGACTACTCGAGTATCAGTTTTGAAATAAGTATTCGAAAAGTAAAAATACTATTCGAATTTCGCAAAGTTTTGCTTTGCCGGCCATATATACATTGAGATGCATGTTAAATCCTGAACACGCCAACTAAAACTGGCAGTTATAACAGAATGCACTGGGTGGCGCTGTTGAGTGTGGACACATGTTGATCAAATTTGATGAGCAAACCGTTCTGTCAGTACATTTAGATGGACAACAAAAAGCGGGTTATTGCGATGTGGCTTACTGCGAGAAAGCTGGGTTCCTGTTTAAATGTACTGTATAAGCAGTGTACTCTTTACTCCCGTATGTGTGCAACTCGTCAGAAAGCAGCGTCCACATTGCAATGTAATCCCCGCGACGCTTCTGTAAACAACAAACATGGCATCCAAGCTTTCGCTTTGTGTGAGCTTAAATGCTTTCATTCTGTACTTTTTTGTTTTCACGCATTGCTTGTTTAAATGTTTTCAACAAAAAAACACAGGACATAATATAAGCTTGTTTTGGATGTAATTAAAAGCTTGTTTTTTTTTAAAATGGTGATGCAATTATGACTAAAAAAATTATTTTACAACATCTCTTTCTCATTAATTACCTTCATTTAAATAATAGAATATTCAAGTATTCATTTTTTATTATCTTAAAATTAGAATACCAAATTATTGATGAATGCCCATCCCTAGGCGGTCCTCATGAGAGCTTAATAACAACACTATATGGATTAGGCGGCTGCACTTGAAGATACTTTCAAAGTAGTTGCAATTGTCCAGTTTGACTGACCTTTATGTCGTAAAATAATGATGTACTGTCATTTGTTTTAGCTTATTAGAGCTGTTCTTGACATAACATTGAATAACAATAAGTTACTTTTGAGTGGTCATTTTAGGTTTTAGTTTTAGCAGTGCCCCCTCAGTCAGACAACTGTGCCCCCTCTGTCAAAATGTTGTATTTGAACCATTTTTATAATTTAGTTATTATCTTTTAAATGTGTTTTACCCTTTCTTTTTTTTTGCAAGCCTACATTTTCAACTAAATTGCAAATTAATCCGTAAACTATTTGTAGTGAGTAAATGAACATTTCTGGTGGAAGGTGGGGACAGGAGTACGCTGACTGGCCACTTAACTGCTCTCTTTTCCTAATTAGAATTTTTTTTTCTGCTATGTAATTCAGTCAGAGCTCTGAGGCTCAAAGGCTAAAAGAAGGAAATGGATTTAAGAAAAGGATTTTACCTAGGATAAGGATGAATGAATGATGTAAATTATGTAACTAAAAAGTGCATACATAAGTGGAGAGATGTGGTCCTCAAGACAAGAGTTTTAACACCAGCACTCGGTGCATTCAGTTGTTCTAATTGTGAGTACAGCGGTTTATTACCTTTTGCTGTGTTTTGTTAATGGATATAAGTGAAGTCGTCTTAAAAATTATTTAGGTTGATAAATGGATAGAATTTCATTCACTCAAACAAACAAAATCATAACAAAATTCTTTCAAATTGATTTTAGTAAGTTTTATAAAAGAAAAAAAATACAATTTAAATACATTGAGGTTTTATTCATTTCATTTTGTTTAAAATTTCGAGTTTTGTTAAGAAATTGAAATGCGTAAATCTGAAATATAGGCAAGTTTTTGGAGTGTGCTCTCCAGAGGATCGTTTGATAAGACATTTATTAAACTACATTTTTGGCATATTTTGAAGTGCTGACATGCCACAATTTCAGACACATGTACAGGCAAGGGATAAAGAAGCGTCTTCTCGCTGCAGCCTCTGCTTCACAATAGTTACCAGGAAGTGAATATATATCATACACTCTGCTTTAGGAGGTGTTTAGGTTTCTCTTTAGAGTCATTTATGAGTCACTTCTATTAAAATGAATGGGAGAAATTGGAATGCCCAACGGTCAACAGATGTACAACGGAAGTTCCGCCTTCAGGTAAAAGAGCCAATCACCTTTTAGATACAGACATCGCCTGTCAATCAACTCGAGAATGCGCATGCGCATTAACTAAACAAGATGAGATTTAAAAAAAATTTTTTTTATACATAATCTGAGGTAAAGAAGCACAATTTATTTACCAGTATAGTCAGATTTTAATGCTGATTTGAGAAATATTTTTTGATCATAATCTAGACCCACCCTTTTGGAGGTTTTGGTCATTCCGAATTCAAGTAGATAGGAGCTGCACTGGCATGCCGCTTGTTTACATAGAAAAATATCTCCCCGGGAGCTTTCCAAAGGTGACCGCCGAGTGAACCACTAGGAGTAAAACGAAGGGCTGTGAAAGTTGCACACTGTCCTCCTTTACTGGATGACGCTGGTTTCGTGTCTCTTCTATCTTCTTCAACAAAAAAGCTATTACAAAAAGGAGGTTTATATTGGACTTGCAGTTCACACAACAAGCTATTACAAAAAAAAAAAAAAAAACTTTTCCCAGGATAACTCACATTGCGACGACTTTTGCAGACAAATGCTCATAAGATCGAGTAGTGATGGGAAAATCGGATAATTTTACTGACTTGAATCTTTGAGTCTCGTTCAGCAAAATGAACGAATCTTTATTCAAGTCATTTCATTCATTTGAGCAGAATTAAATTAAAATGTTACATTTTCAATATCCAAATCCCTCCACCCCCAACACGTCTACTTACCCAAACTTTGATTATAGTCCCAATAAGGATAAATTATGAGAAACAGAAATGATTAGTTCACCTCTGAGAGTTGAAAGGTGAATTAATCATTTCTGTTTCCTGTACTGAGCCTATGCGGTTTTCACGTAACAAACGAGCGGAGGTTGCGCAATGCGCATGCGCGGCCAACACAAAATGAACTAATCACTCTCTGAGAATACTCATATCTCTGAGTCACACAAAAGATATATAATATCGAGTGAAAATAATGAAAACAAGCTTGAAGAATATTATTAGCTTTCCATGTTTTACAGTAATACTATTTTGGAAAATATTTTCTAAGCCATTTAAGAGTTATCGCCGTTTATCGCTGAATGTGTCTGGAATATCAAAAACAAAATTGTCTTAACCTCGCTACTGTTTCTTACACAAAAGCCGAGCGAAAATGTCAGCTTCTGTCAGATCCAAAGACATTACAGCGAACGCATTAGGTGAAATCAACATCAATTAATGCACAAGCGCTTTTCAGACGAAAAAATATTTGGGGAAAAACTTATTTCTTATGTACGAGCAAGCGAAACTACCCAGTCACGGCTTTAAAACGCATTTAGCACGACTAGCTATGAAAGGAAACAATAACATTGCATCAGCAATAGTCTTGCTTATAGATATTTATTTATTTAAAAAAAAAAAATTTAATAATGAATTTACCTTACAACGCTTTCCACGAATTCTTTCTGGAGCAGAAAGGTGCTTCGCTGTCCTGGGGCGTGTCGCCCTCGTGTTCACGAAGGAGGAGACATGGATCACTTCCTTACACTCCGTCCTGCCCAGGCGAGTTTAGACAAGAGCGTCGTAATTTTTTTGCCCTCCTTTATGGGATAGTTCACCCAAAACGGAAAATTCCCTCTTCATTTACTCACCCTCCTGGCATCCCAGATGTGTATAACTTTCTTTCTTCTGCAGAACACAAACGAAGATTTTTAGAAGAATATCTCAGCTCTGTAAGTCCATTCAATGCAAGAGAACGATGGTCAGAACTTTGAAGCTCCTTAAAGAAGATAAAGGCAGCATAAAAGTAATCCATACGACTCCAGTAGTTTAATCCATGTCTTCTAAAGCAATCCAGTTGGTTTTGGGTGAGAACAGACCAAAATATGACTCAGTTTTCACTGTATATATTGACATCAGTCTCCTGGGCAATCATAATTTAACATTCGAAGTGGTATTCAGGCTAGTGTGGGTTAAACGCACTGAGCTTTGGCATGTTTCTGACATGGGACAGTCTTGAATACTTGGTGCCGTGTGCATGCACACTTAAAGGAATAGTTCACCCAAAAATGCAAATTTGCTGATAATTTACTCACCCTCACGCTATTCAAGATGTATATGACCTTTCTTCATCAGAACAGGATTTAAGATGTTTAGGAAAGTATCCCAGGTTTTTGATGGTCCAAAAAGCATATTTAGTCAGCATCAAAGTAATCCACACGACTCCAGTCAATCAAGTAATGTCTTCTGAAGTGAATCGATACGTTTGTGTGTGAAACAAATTGCTAATTAAAACATTTTTAACTTCAAATCGGCACTTCTGCCAGCTCTCTGTAGCTGTTTGAATTGACCTAACTCTCACGTGAAGTACGTTCCTTTGTGGTAAACAGAGTGGAACTTCTGAATTCTCCTGTGAATTGAAGCCAATGTGATGACGTCATGCGATAGCGACGTGATGCATTCAGTGTTTACAGGAAGTGATTTTTTTTTTTTAAGTTAAAGTTTTACACACAAACGTATCAATTCACTTCAGAAGACATTACTTGATCGGCTGGAGTCGAGTGGATTACTTTGATGCTGACCAAGTGTGCTTTTTAGACTGTCAAAAATTGGTGTCCCTTCACTTGTATTGGATGAAGCTAAAAACCTGGGATACTTTCCTAAAAATCTTAAATCCTGTTGGCCTGAGGGCGAGTAAATTATAAACAAATTTTCATTTTTGGGTGAACTGATCCTTTAAGTATCAAGACCGCAAGTGTGGGTATTGGGACAGGGTAAAAGCGACAGGCGTTGGCAAATTAATCAAAAGATTTTATCAGGAACAAGTCCAGATCATGTTTTTTTATTTTTATAAAATGACAAAAGTAACTAGACAACCACACTCACAGCTTGTTGTTAAGATGTATGTGTGTATTTTCAACAAGCCCCCTTTCCTGAGGGTAATTTCTGGAACTTAACTTTAAAGTCACCGGATTCAGTGTCCTCAAAATGGAAAACATATATTTTTTACTTTAATATTAATATTGGTGTACAATTCAGTTTACAGCTTCATCTGTTTTAGTTCATAAGGATCAAGCATATGCAAAACATCCTAAAATCGAATTTTTATTTATTCTTCCTCAAATATAAATCTCTCATATCACCAGTGGAGTATGTCTGAAAAACTTAATATCAATAAACTCATACATTCACAAAAGTTGTTGTATCTGATGAGATTTTTTTTCTTTTAAAGGTCCAAGAAAATGAAGACAGTTTACACATTTAGATTGACAGAAAAATAGTTAAGACAACTTTATTGTGTATCAAAATACTGTAACAGTCAAAACTTTAGACATCTAATTTATTTGATTTTTTTAATTCTAAAATACTGATTATACAATGGCATTTGGGCACAAAGAGCTAAAGAGTTAAGTGAGCAAATATGTGATCTTTTGAAAAACAAATTCCTAGTGTGTTTTACATACATTACCAATAAACTCATGACAAAGCAATATGCATCTGTAATCTCCCTTTCATTACACCTCTAGCAAGTTCCCTTTACTGTTGCCAAAACCATCACTTGGCACACAAGCCCTCTTTTCAAAGGTCTCTAATTTTGACATTGTCAAATGTCTGTAGGGTAAAACAGAGGCAACATAATGTTGATTGAATTGGAAAAAGAAGATTCAAAACACACTGACAAAAGGGCAAATCCACAGAGCTATGGCACCAGTGTTAATTCAGTCTATGGGAAAGGTACAGGAGGGATGAAGCACTGTTAAGCTCTACTTTACCCAACTGCAAGTTAAAAGCCTACAAGTATGTGCTAATCCAGCAGATGAATCACATCTATTTCTCCTGCTATTAAGCAATGGTTCCTTTTTACAGTTACGGCTGGAACAGCGGTCTCCTAAACCAGGCAAAACATTGTAGCTGCTATACTGCGTTAGGGACAAAATCAGTAACAAACTGGTTAAACCAACACAAGGAGCAAAAGCCACAAGGATCCTCTGCTTTAAAGAATTACTGGATGCAGCAAACGTAATAGGATCCAAGTACAACTGGCATACAGTGAAAAGGTGCTTTTTAACCCTCTCTAGCTTGAAAGCTGAATAGTGGTGCAAGAAGATACTGGATGAGAGAATCATACAGGAGAGAAGGACAGTGAGTTTTCAGTGTTTATGTATTTGTTTATGACATTTGCAGGAGCCACAGATGGAGTTGGAGGATTTGTTGGAGAGCCATTAGACAGATATGTGGTACGGGCTCCCAGGGATGTGTTCATCACCCCATTTAACCACCAGGATGTACTCTCCTTTCTCCTTCAGCTGGTAGGACACATTATAGAGGCGGTTACCCAAGTGTTTCACCAGGATCTCCTCACAGGGTACTTTGGGTCCATCGACGCCAACCAACAGCATGTTCCTCCCTGTGTGGATTGGTGTAAATATATAAACAAATCTTTGCATTTAAACACTGTTCTCCATTAATCCAGTGGAATTGATTTGGCTGGTACAGCAAAATCTAAAATGACTCAAAATAAGTAACTATGTAACTCAGTATATTTCTGAACTGTACCTGCTTTACTACAGTCCACACTGAAACTGTTCTTCTGTCCTATGAAGCCCTTGGTGAGCCCCAGGCCCTTGGCAACTACACGGCTGGCATCTGAGCTGGCCCAGCCTGGTGCTGCTTGCTGGCTGGTCGTCACACTGCGGGTCACAGGGTCAACCAGCACTGATGAGGTCTCGTGCATGCTGTGGCTATTGACCAATCTGGAACCTGCATGAAGACATGTCACATTTAATTCACGCGTTATGACAACAATTCCAATTCTGTCACCTATACATCCATCCTAAAACTAGGCAACATTAATTAAAAAGCAGCAAATGTTGGCAAAAACCCATTATATCCACTGCATGTAAAATGATTAAACAATATAGCATTTTTCCTACCTGTTATTTTAGCTTTGAAGGGGCTGCCAACAATGTGGTATGGGCCACCATATTTAATAGAAATTAGGTAGTTTCCAGGAGCCATAGGTTTGTAGGTGACCTTGTAGCCCTCTGGACATTCCTGACAGTCCATTTTCACCTTGGAAGGCCCATCAATGGTCACTGCCAATGCACCAGGACCAGCTGAACTTGTGTTCACAATGAATTCACATGGAGATCCTGGAGAGCAGGTAGTGTTAGTTCAGTTTATTACACTTGCACATGATGCCCAAATCACCAAATTCTAAAAACATGAAAAGTATTGTACATCACATTTTACTTGTTACAATTTAAACAAACATTAGTTCTTTGTACCAGTGGTGCCTCCTTCCAGACCAGCTCCATAAGCGGACACCA
The DNA here is from genome assembly GCF_019703515.2 of Myxocyprinus asiaticus. Classification (NCBI taxonomy): domain Eukaryota; kingdom Metazoa; phylum Chordata; class Actinopteri; order Cypriniformes; family Catostomidae; genus Myxocyprinus; species Myxocyprinus asiaticus. Next base: position 18,979,939 of record NC_059371.1, on the reverse strand, counting down.
TTCCTGGGTCGCCAGCCTGGCCCATCTCACCAACACGGATCTTGAAGGGACTTCCAGGGATGTGAGAGCCATTAAACTTCACATCTATAAGATAAAGGCCATTTTCTCTAGGGATGAACCTCACAGCGTACTTATCTGTGACGGAAGAGAGTGTGAGGAGAAAGGGCTTAATCTGAAGATCAGCCATTGGAGCATACTGGAGTTATGAATCATGCTCAAGAACAAAATCAACAAATCTCCAGTGTAAAGGGCTCATCTACATGTTTACAGGACTAAATCTTTACCATTAAGCTACCAACTGCATGGCTCATTTTGGTACAAGTCAAACTACAATCTTTTGAATGTCCTTTTTGATATACTCTTTCTCTGGATATTCTTTCAGATGTCTCATCTCTCCAAAAGATGTAAACACATCACTGAGTTTCTGGAACCATTCTTAAAATCACAGCACAAGACCTATAGCAAGTGAAGCCCTCCTTAAGCCACACAGATAAGCTCTTTAGCTGCTCTTCCACCATTGGGCTGAATGGTTCTAGTCACAAATCTGTACCATTCCGTGCTGATCCGGGCCAGTTGGCGTAGTTACGCTTTCTTTTTCCACTGTGGTGCGGTTAAATCCGAGTGTATGTAACAGATACGTCTTTTGGTGACGGCATGAGAGGTAAACATTTGAGTAAGTGCGCGATTGAGGATGATCTCATTTTCCAGATTTAGGACTGCTTTTTTCCTTGGTTTTACTAATACACAGGAAAGACACAGCCCATGTCACAAAAAGGAAAGCAAAGAGAAAATGGCGAGAGGTTTACCATCATGTGCTGAGGGCTTGTGTTTGCCACCGGACATGAAAACACAAAGGTTAATGTTCCCAGACTAGCTAAAAATAATATTAATTGACAAATTATAATACAAGTATTATATGAAAATAGTATATAAGAATATACTGATACATTGAGTTTTAATGAGCTAGTTATCTACTTCCCTGATGAAAGACATGTAGAAAAATAAATGTAGGCTACAATACTAGTTAAACCACCATCATAAAATCATGACTATACACTAAACATACACTTTTTTTAATTAACTTCAGCCAAATATTAGCACACATGGTGAACTAGAAACAACTAAAAGCGCTATTAGTTAGCTTGCCGTTGACAAACTGACAATCGTGAGACGCTACGTCCTAAAGCTGATCCACCAGCACAGTTGAGAACGGTTAGCTAGCCGTGCAGAGAATTACGTGCCGTACTCAAGTGGAAATGATTCTGTAACCGTTCCATTCTGTGCTCCGAACCAATCAGCCTGACAGTGGAAAAGCGGATTTTGTCTCCACGGTTACCTTCATCGATCTCTGTGACACAGCACTCTTCAAGGGCTCCAGATGGGCTGTGAACTTTGGCGTCGATGACTCCCTTCACCCCATTTAGGCTCACAGCAAACGAGGCTGGCTGGTTCACCTTTAATCCAGACTCCTGCATTAACATGACACTGCCACACTCAAAAACTTGTGGCTTTGTTCAGCAAAACATATATCTTTGAGACTCTAAATATGGCCAATTTAAATCAGAGATCTTCAATTTAATCTTCAAACCCTCCATCTCTTACCATCAGGCTAACAGGGTTAAAGAGAGAGGCATGGAGCTGCCAAGAAATGAAAGCCCCCCACCCAAGCAATATAGAGCTGTAATTGCATAAAGACACATGAGCCTCTTTTGCCCTCTTTAACCCTTTAGCCTTTGACTTCCATCCCTGTTGCCCATAAAAGGCTGAAGGGCTGTTGGGAGCCTTTAGGACAAGGCACGAGAAATACAAACAGTCCTTCAGTATCCCAGAAACCCCAGCACAACCACTCAACACAGCAGCAACAGATAATTATGACCTTTTTCATGCTTTGTGTGTGCAAACGTTTAAGTAAAAAAAAAAAAAAAAATCTACCCTTTTAATATATGCAGCTTGCTAAAAACAAAACAAAAAGAACAGCTTGTACTTATATGCATGAGCATGTGTGTAGAAAGACGTGTTTTTAAAATGACCTCTCTCTCCTTTTGTGTTTGTACTTTTAATTTTAGAGGTACAACATTGCTATATGGTAAATCAAAACTTGTTCTGTCATTGTACTGCTTTCGTTTCTGTTGCAGCTGCTGTGCTAAGAGTTGTCTTAAGAGTTGTTTAGGGCGGACAAATGTCTGTCTTTCTCGAAGCCTCACCTGAAGACTGGCAACAGTGAGACGACGGGCATCATCAGACGGTGAGGCCACGGGCACCACAAATGGACTGTCAGGGATGTGCTCATCATTGAACCTAATGGACACTTCATAATCACCTGTAACAGTAGGGGGAACAGTCAGCCATTAGGATGAACAAGTTTCCAGAAGTGTAATGTTCATAGAGGGGAAGTAGAACAAAGGAGAAACAGAAGTCTCACCAGGCTCCTGCACAATGTAGGAGACACCACTCGATCCATCCTTGCGATCTTCAAAAGCAATCTCTGCCTTGCTGGGTCCCTCCACTGCGATGGACAGACCACCAGCTCCTGCTTCACGGGTCCAAATGCTAAACTCGGCTACACATGAAAGCAAGCATGCTGCATTAGTGTCCATTCACCATCCGCTCTCTTTTTCCCTTGTTTTTCTAAGTAAACATTCGCTAGTCGGATGTCTTTGACTGTTGCACCATATATTGCCGTTTTTATTTTCAGGAGCGCAGTGTTTAGACACCATGTCAGGTTTAAAAAGAATTGCAACTTGTAAAAGCAAATCTAGAGACCGCCGTCCTGTTATATCAGTTGTGCTGCACTTAGCTTTTTTTAGCGCAAGAACGTGTTCAGCCTTAACAGGCTCTTGGGCACTTCAACTCATTTTGACCATTAATAGTAATAACAATAGTAATATAGTATAATAACAGTATACATGTACTCAAATGTCTCATACCTGGCACTCCTGCCTCTGCCCTCTCTAGACCAGGGCCCCCAGCTCGGACCTTGTGGGCACCTCCTTCTCCAAGAGGGCCCACAGTGAACTGGAATGGGGATCCTGGGACATGCTGGCCCTGATACTTCACACTGACTGTATGCACACCCATCTCTGTGGGTACAAAGCGAATGCAGTACGTGTTGTTTTCTCCCTCCATGATCTCTGCCTTGTGCACCTTACCAGATGGACTTGTGACCTGAGCAGTCATGTCTGCAATGCTGATCTCTGTCAAAAGGATACACATGGGATTACAGAGGGAAAACGGGTATAGGTGAATTGTAGGAGAAAAAACCAAGAGGGTGGATTAACAACGATTAGCATTCTTTTTCCCAGAACTCTTACCAGGGATCTTCAGACTAAGGTCGCACTGGCTGCCAACATTGGCCACAGAAGCAGCTCTTCTTCTACGTGTGATGCTCTCCTTCATCCTTCCCTCTCCAGTCACTTTGACAGTAAAAGCACTTCCTGTAGCAAGAACATAATGGGTGAATCAGGTTAAACAAACTGTTTATTTATACAGCAATAAATAACCCTCTACAACTGCCATTTTGGAAAAAGAACACTGCTAGTAGACACCTGGAACATGCTGGTCAGCAAATTTGATGTTAATGATGTAATTTCCTGGTTCTGTGGGGTAGTATGTGACTTTGCAGGTGCCATCTTCCTGATCTTCAGTGTTAATGTCCACCTTACTGGGACCCTCAATGGACAAACTGAGGCCTCCATATCCTAGCAATAAGAAACAACCACATTAGGCATTAAAATGAGTCCCATTTAACTAAATTAAAGCAGTATTTATAAATCTCCTTAGAACATGCTTCATTTACCTGCATCTCTAGTGTCGATGATGAATTCTGCTGGCTCAAAGGTGCGAGCCTCACTTAGGCCTTGGCCAGTTACGCATACACGGCTGGCATCACCAATCTCTGATTGGTTGATCATAACAGAGATTGGGCTATTAGGAATATGACGTCCATTTTTCTTAATGTTTACAAGATGCTCGCCAATTTCTTTGGGCACAAAGGAGATTCCTGGAGGGAAAACACTAGGTGGTGAGAACAGGTCGCAGAGAGACTTTACACTTAGAAATGTGTGTCTTTACGAATTCCCTTTCATTCTACATGCTGTTTCTAGTCCATTGACACTTACCCACATGCCCGTTCTTCAGCATCTTGAGTAGGCACGGCTCCTCTCGGCCAGAGGGGGTGATAAGAGATGCAGTTAGCTGACTGAGGTCCAGCTCTCCAATGTCTAGAGGGATATCAGCAGCTGAGCCCACCTTCAGATGAGACATGCGCATCGAGTCATCACCTGTAGACATACATAGAAGTGATTAGATCATTCCAAACAAATGGAAGCGAAGCAGCACCCCCCCCCACCCCCTCTATCATACCTGTGATCTTTGCCATAAAAGGGCTGCCAGGAATGTGCTTGTCGTTGTACTTGACGATGATGTTGTAGTCTCCAAGAAGAACAGGGAGGTAAGACACGGTGCAGGTACCGTCCTGATTGTCAGTGCAGCTGATGTCTGCTTTTGAAGGCCCCTCAATGGCCAGAGACAGACCACCTAATAAATATGACATTTCTTCTTTAATCAAATCAAATACATTTCTTCTAGTTGATCTTAAGCATTCTATAAATGGACAACCTTAAAAGCCAACTTAAAACCAGAGGTATTATTCGTAAATGGATAAAATAATTATTGTACTAAAAGTCATGTAATATGAAAGATGTGCATTGCGAAGTGTGTCTATACCCTCTCCAGCATCCTTTGTGTTGACAGTGAAGATTGCAGGCTTATTGACCATTCCATGAATTAGACCAGGACCATAGGCAGTCACATGGCCACTGTTGACATAATCCACATAGAACTGCAGTGGACTTCCTGTGAGGGAAGAAGATGAGCAAAAGTCAATCAAGTTTCAGCCTTGGATATTCAGTGTGACTGCTGTGTGCATTTTCCATTTCCCTTTTTGATTTGTAACTAGAAGTACCTAATAAACAAGCAAAAAAAGTCTAGAGCAAATAGTTTTCCTAAAAATTGATGTCCACATTGTATGTGGACAGCAGGACTAAGTAATTTCAAGCTATAGAAAGTCAGATTTCTTTCATCAAATAGTTTGTGTCCAGGAGTGTTGGTTATTCATGTTTTTGAGATGTTATAGACATTACAGCTGATTTTCTATAAAGCTGAATAAATCATTCTGATTAAAAGTAATGGCCAGCATCATCAAATCACTGCCAACCATGTTTAAATAAAATTTTGCATTATACAATTCTGAATCTATGTACTGATTATCATTGTCCCAAGTCTGCCAAACATGTTGAGTGGTCCAAACATCATCTGCAGCATGAAACTGAACTTTTGACCAAATGTTAGAAGTGAATGTACTAGGCTGCACAGGAAAGTTATAGGATGCTCCCTTGCTCCCTAAATAGTGAATGACTTAACCTCCAGTGTTCTGTCTGTCTTCACTGGTCTCAGAACAGTTTGAAATGCACATTATTTTCATCCTAACTCCATATACAGCCTCTGAAAGCAACATTTTCCAGCTTTAGGATATGTCCATTGATTCTCAAAGTGATGATGCACAGTGAATGTAGGATTTTTATGGAAAGTTAGTCCCATTGTCCATGTACGTGGACATTGTTTAACAGCCTGCCGTTTCATGATAAATTATGCAATTTTTAAAATGGCATATCGGATGAAATTGGAGAGTCTACTCTGTTGACCAAAACAGGTTTTAAAGTGAAAACTTAAGCTGGATTCTTCCCAGATGAAATTGGCACCATGTTATTTTGTCACACGACTCGATGAGCTGAAAGTTTAACCCTTTAATGATAGCCTAGAGTCTCCTGAACTGAGAACAGCAGTTTTAAAAAAAAAAAAAAAAAAAAAAAAAAAAAAAAAAAAAGGCATAACCTATAGCAAAGCCAAAACGTAATGTCCACGCATGTCTACTAGTAATGGGTCATTTGCGAATGGGATGGCTCTAAGAGCCGTCTCTTTTAGGTGAACGTTGGGAGCCGGCTCACATATCAGAAGAGCCAAATCTATTTATAAAAATATAAAATAATTAAGATATGAATAAAAAGATTTAAATTAATAGAATTAACTAATTCAAAGAACTGAAAAAGAAAATATAGGCCTGAATGCTCAAGCGCACACATTCATTCTGACTGTCTGCTCTGACTAGACATGCAGTGTCAACCAATGAACTAAAGATGCATGAGGGAGGGTGGAGTCAACTTATTATGTTGTTCAGATTGTATTCGTTTTGAATAGTTACATTTATATGCACTTTGTTTATATACATTAAAAAGTTATACTTTAAATGCAAATGCAAACCAATGCATTTTTAAATACATTGTAGTTAGAATATGATTTCATTTAATAATTTAATTAGAATTGTTTTAACACCAAATCATATACAAACTAATCACAAACTGTTTGATTTGAAAAAATACAAAACATTTTTTTTTAAAGAGCCGTTTGGGAGCCAAAAGAGCCGGCTCTTTTTGGTGAGCTGGGCCGAACGAGCCAGCTCACTGAAAAGAGCTGTAATTCCCATCACTAATGTCTACGCGAGGTCTCAAAGTTACAGTATAACGCCTAATGTTCTAACTTATTGTAATTGCTAGAAAAAAAAAAAAAAAAAAAAAAAAAAAAAATATATATATATATATATATATATATATATATATATATATAAAAATACAAGTTTATCTGAATGCTACAATGATTAATAAATATTGGAAGCTATATCTGTGCAGAGTTCCACACTAACAGGTTTTCTCTGAGAATTTTCATCTCTTTAATTCTTTACGTTTAGTCCTTTAAATGCGCCACTGCTACAGCCATCAAAGCACCGTTTGTTCACTGTCGGACCTCAAATCCTCTGCAGTGATCAATGTTCCTGTTATTATGCATAATCCAAAAGTTTATTTTAGAGGTGTTGTGAAGAGTATTTGTCAGAAGTCATTCTCCAGATTCTGTCTGACACGGCTTTAATAAATAGTTTAGCTGTAAAAAGGCTAAAACTGTTGGATGTCGTAAACTACATGTTGATGGCGCCGCAATATTTATAATCGAACAGTCAGGGTATTCATGCGCAGTGGCGGGTAATTTTGCACATTTACCCGCCACTGTCGACAAGAAATGCCGCTAGACACAAAGACGCGTGAACAAAGGAAACACGCCTGACTGTATTTTGAAGAACAGACGAAAGTGCCTGCGATGCGCATCAGATTTGCTTTTCTGTTCAGAAGTTCATTAGCACTTCAACGCGATTATGTCTCATGGAACGCACAAATTGTGAGTTCTCACTTTTTTTTTTTCCCTCTGTCAGTAATCTGGGGGCAGTTTGTAAGAATAGTGTTGTCTATGAGAATGCTGCATAGGATCTCAGACTATATCAGGATGCAGATGCAAATAACATGCAACGACATTGGGATTACAGGTGAATTGCACATGTGTCGATTCAGTACAGCCCCAGAAATTGTTCTTGAACAAGTTTACTATTTAGCCTCCATTTGTATGTTGAAAAATGATCATGATAATAGTAATAGCCCATCATGGTAATATACGTTATATTTTATATTCAAAAATAAAATAAATTGTTTGATAAATTAAAATGATATATTGTCTATTTATTTGTTGAATACAAATGGACATAATGCAGCCTTATGCATGGGTTTCTTTGCACTAACTAGTCGTCTAGCTCAGACAATGCACCGACTAGTCAATTGGTAATTTTAAATTGGTAGTTTTGCACATCCTTACCTTTTACCTGCAAATTGTATATTACAGAGTGAAAGAATTTGTCATTACAGACACAACTGTTTTTCAATAGACATTTCTTTCTGAGAAAAAGTTATTTTTATTACGTTTTTATATCATAACATTAAAATCGCAAAACATACAGAACTGCAATATCCCTATACATATTGAATCGTCTAGGAAATATCATTTTAATATCGAATCGGGAGGTCTGTGGCAATTCCCAGCCCTTGTAATTGCACTGTAGATCTTGAGACACAACATTCATTTCCCGGGATACTTGTGTATGGCTGGATTGACAAACATGAAATAGCTACACAGGTTATTTTACCTGGGATGTGTATTCCATCATATTTGATGTCCATCTCATGTAGGCCAGCCTCAGTTGGGGCAAATTTCACTGTGACTGTGCCATCCTTGTTGTCTGTAATATCTGGCTTGGCCACTTTTCCTGAAGGCATTCTTACGTCACCTGTGAAGCACCAAGTATATATAAGAATCTTGCATAGGAGGTCTTCTCCATTATACTCATCAACAGATTTGCAAGTGCGTACCTGTAATTTCTCCCTTCTGGATGGTGAAAGGAATGACCAAGTCAAAGGGTCTCAGCCCAGCTACGTCCAGTCCGTTCATGCCCATTGGTCTGTCTGTGGCCTATGATGGAAAGAGGGCGATCAGAAATAAACTAAAACCAACCATGAGGTGGACACGGAAATCAGTTGGCCATCTGAAACTGAAGATCTAAAAGCTACAAATCTCCATCAGTGGGTCTGTGGTCCTCAATGGTATATCTGAACTTGCACATTACTTTGTTGGATATTTCTCTTTGTTCCACTGTATTTTTATTAGATAAGCAACTCGGATCTATCTTGATCCTTATGATATAAAAAAAGCTCAAAATCCAATAATCAAACAACATCCTGAGAAATCTAATTATGGCTAGCATCTTGATTTTTAGGTCAAGTGCAAACATTAAGTAAACATGGTCAAGCAAACATTTTAGACTCAATTTTATCATGAATGTTGAACAAGAGACAAACAGCAGAGATGACAATAGCTCCCTAAATTATGAACAAACAAGATGAGATGGAAAAAGCAATAATGATGAAGACGATGAGGGTGACGACATGGACGATGATGCAGCAACCAATACTGTGAGAGAGAACGACATTCTAGGGATCATTCAGTGACTGGCCAGTTTGGAGAAGGGGCAGAGATAAAGCAAAGCAGACAAATGGCAACATGACCAACAATAACAAACCACACAAAACATCTAGAAATAGCACCATGACGACACAAAGACAATGAATGGTGTCCAACATACGGCATAAGCTCTGTAAAAACCAGCCATTTTGGTAAATGTAGACCCACATTTATTCCACATAAACTCAGAAACATGGGATATTAGATGCAAAATCCTAAACCTGCAGGAAAAGAAAAACAGGAGGATGAACAAAGGAAGGACGTAGGGCTGATTGGGAACTCAGATCAGTAGCAGAGCAGTAGATGCAGACAGGGAATGAAAAAGGGGCGTGTCAGTACCCATGGCTGGCCCATGTTGGGCGCGTAGGCGTACTGCAGGCTCTGGGTCTGCTGCATAAGTTGGTCAGGGGAGGCACCTTCCATAGCCTGAGATAGGGCAACAGAATCAAATATAAAATCCATCCAATAACAAAAACCTCTGGTTCAAAGCTGGTCAACCAGGAAGTGGTTAAGATCTAGACTCTTGTCACTGCAAGTTGCATGATGCTGCTTACTATAAAGACATGGTAATTTCAATTTAAGCTAAGAATTCATTTACACCTTAATGATGGTTTTGCACTTAAGTTTACAGTGTATATTTAAAAAGTGCACTCAGTAATTTTATGCTTATTGGATTACTGAATTTTCAGTTACCAATGCCACTGTACAGATGTGCTTTTCGCAGTTAATCATGATTACTTGATTCTGCAACCTCCCCGTTATCAGACTCATTTGCTCTCAGAGTTAAACGGAGTAGTATTCGGCTGGACATGTGATCTCAATATTGCGGTCACTATGAGACAACCCCCTCCATGTACAATAAAATAGCTTTTATTAGGCCATTCCTATGACTGAAGCATTTACATCATGTGAGTGAAAATGATTTAAAACATTTCAAAAGGCACATTAATTTCTTTGTGTAAAACTTTATTAATGAGGGAAAATTACTGAGTGAACCTTTAACACACTATCTGGCTCAGAGTGAAGGCCAAGGCCATGTGAGTTTGTCACTGTTTGAAATGACTGAATGGTGATCCATATGAATAAAGGATCTGTGTAGGATATACGTACCGTTACTTGGAAGGGGCTATTGGGAATGTGTTCTCCGCCGAAGCGCACACAGATGATGTATTTCCCAGGCTGGGGTGCAGTGTAGAAGATGTCAAATGTTCCATCCTCATTCTCAACTACATCCACATCCACCTCGCCTCCATCTGGAGTGCACACAGTGCATGTCACCTTGCCCTTCCCAGCAGCCTTCGCATCCACAGTGATGACTGTCTGCTCTCCGATCTGGATGGTTGGACCAACTCCAGCCCCTGCAGAATACCAAGAACTGTTTACGAACAAGAATTCAAGCTGGTAGATGTTTTGTTTTTAGAGAGTTTAGTACCCATCCCGCAGCAGTGACATTCAATCATGCACTAGATGCCAGCATCTGGAACTTTAAGGCAACAGATGGGTTTGGAGAAGTGGGATCCATCATTCAAAAAGAGTTAAACTCACAGAGTTTAACAATATCCATGATTTACTGCAATCTATACTTTTCTTCCACTGTGACTTTAAAAAGCTAACAGTCAGATCCACTATCCTTTTTATCTGTTACCTCAATTTCCAGAGCACTACTGTACATTTAATAATGCAACCAGTAATTTCAATGAAATACACAAGCTGAAAAAAAAAAAAAATATTAATATCAGTACATCGCTTAAAATCAATAGTTCATGGCAAGTTAGCCGCAAATTCGCAACTGATAATTTTCACATGCAAATGAGCTTTTCTGCAAACTTGCTGCAATTTGTCCACTGTTGCCAAAGGTATGCTGCAGGTTCACCACTACCGATGAAGAGCTGCAAACTTCTGGCAAACAGTCGAGGCAAATCACAGCCTGACATTCATGTGAAAACAAGTGACAAATTTGCAGTAAATTTGTGGCAAGTTTGCGGCTAGTTGCCAGAACTCAAGATTTTTTGAAAGGGTTTCCACCATATAGGCATATTAAAGCCTTGGTAAGTTAGTGATTAGTACCCTGCAATTGACAGAATATGCTACCTGCTACATCAAGAACAGAGAGAAACAAGGACTGGACCCTTTTATAAGGGATAGTTCACCCAAAAGTGAAAATTCTCTTATTTCTTCAGCACAACACAAAGATTTTTAGAATAACATTTCAGCTCTGTAGATCCTCACAATGCAAGTGAATGGTGATCAGACTTCTGTAGCTCCAAGAATCACAAAAGAAACATAGAAATACTCCATACCACTCCAGTGGTTAAATCCAGGTCTTCCAAAACAATCTAATAGGTGTGGGTGAGAAACAGATACAAATTTAAGTCTTTTTTTACTCTAAATCTCCACTTTCACTTACATCTGAAAGTCACATGTGGTGCCTGTTTAGCTTCATTTTTACATCTGAAAGTGAAAGTTCAAGTGGAGATTTAAAGTAAAAAAAGGACTTAAATATTGTTCTGTTTCTAACCCACACATATTATATTGCTTCTGTAGATATGGACTTAAAAGACTGGAGTCATATGGATTATTTTTATTTTTAATGTGATTTTTAGAGCTACAAAAGGTCTGATCACCATTAACTTGCATTGTATGGACCTTCAGAGCAGAGATGTTTTTCTAAAAATCTTTGTGTTCTGCTGAACAAAGAAAGTCATACACATTTGGGATGTCATGAGAGTGAGTAAATGAGAGAATTTTCATGTTTGGGTGAACTACCCCTTTAACAACAAGTGACCATACATATGGATTTCACTACTGTAATACTTATATCAAAAAGTAAAAATCTCTCTCTCTCTCTCTCTCTCTCTCTCTCTCTCACACACACACACGGTTTACATATTACAGGACAGGAAAAATAAGTCTAATAGTAAAAATAAACTTTAGGTACAATGCCATTCTGCATGCAGAACCAAACTAAAAGACTAGCATTATTCAAAGCGCTTACCCAAACCGTGACCTCCAATTGAGACTGAGAGACCGTGAAGCAGAGCGAAAAAAGTGAAAAAGTGAAAAAGTAACAATCAGGGCAAAATACAACATGTGTGCAAACAGAAAAAAAAAAAACAGAAGTGAGGAGTGAGTGATTGTGAAGGGAATGTGAGCAGCGCTACACAACAGGTGGTGTGTCTGGGTGTGAAGTTGGGAGCACAAAACAAATGCAGACTTTACACAAGCAACAAAAACAACTCCTTGGTGGCATCCAGCCTGAACATTGAGGTTTAGATTAGACCGAACAATGGCTCAAAGCATAAAGAAGTGAGCTATCAAAATATTCAGTTTCCAATGGCTCCCCAACCACAGGATTACTCTGTGTTCACTGTGTATACTGGCAGACTATCTTTAGACAAAATAAATAATAAAAGAAGAGGCACATTCTTACTTTTCTTCTAAATTGACACCAAGTAGTTTGGCTCATTTTGTAGTGAAACGTGGTAATTGGTACAATAGTATCTAATATAGACGTCTAGATTAAGGGCTTTAATAGCACAACTCAGCCTGAAATATGGGTTTGCATAGGGCACATGGTAGTATCAGTACTGTAGTAATGTAATAAAGATCTGATTTGTACATACCTGTGACCGTGCATTTACTGGCATCCCCTGTGGGCAGAGCTCTGATACGATATGGCGAGTACGGGATTTCATCACCGCCATACTTAATGAGAATGGTGTAGCGGCCAGTCATGTCAGGTACATAGGACACAAGGTAAGTCCCATCCTGATTATCACGAATGTTGGCCTTCTTTGGCTTTCCTTCAGGGTCCTAAAATAAGCATGAAAGGAACCAAACAATAATGCACAGTTTGCAAAGCCCAGCAACTTTTCATGAAGGTACAGTGATTGGTTGTAGAAATCTACTCACAGTGATCTGGACAGCCAAGAGTCCCTCTCCTGCATCTTTGGCATCAATAGTAAACTCCACAGGCAGGCTGGCAGGCACACCAGTGGTATTCAGACCAGGACCGCTGGCACGGACCTTACTAGCATCATGAGTGGGCAGAACCTTTACCTTATAAGGGCTGAATATAGGAGACAAGTGAGTGTGAGAGAGGGGAAAAGAGCTAGTGAGGACAGGAACCAAGGGAGTGGAAAAAGGTATTCACTAAACAAACAGAGTAGGAAAGAGTGGATAATGTGAAAGGAATTTATGGACACATAGCATGGTGCTGGTGGCTGTTTACCTGTGTGGGATCTCCTCATCTCCATAGAGGACATTAATAGAATATGGTCCCTCTCTGGTGGGTACATAGCTGACTGTGTGAATCTGGTCACCATTATCCGCCACCTCAACAGGCTCTGTAATACCTAGAGGACATACAGTATGCAACAATGAAAAGGCAAAGAGATTCAAAACAAGCTCTTCTGCACAAAGGGACCATTCTTGAATCGTGCACTTACCTTTGGGTCCCTGCACTCTGACCAACAAGGGAGCCACTCCAGCTTTGCTCGCATCCACTGAAAAGACCTGTGGGATATTGGCACGCACGTTGTTTCCGAGTCCTTGACCCTGACATTTCACTTTAGTTGCGTCAACTGTATCGTGGACAGGTACAGAGAAAGGGCTTCCTGTGAAGAAATTCAACAGCACAGGGACCTTATTAGGAGCTGCAAGACTTTGAGTCTTTGACACAAATTATATATATGACACACAAACGTATAGCATGAGTTGCATAAATACTGACCAGTGATTGGTTGACCTCCATAGGTGACATTGAGGTTGTATGTGCCAGGCTCATATGGGATGTATTCAACACAACAGCTGCCATCTTTGTTATCAGTGCAGGACATTTTGGCCTCAGAAGGTCCCTCCATAGCCAGCCCCAGTCCACCTGTACCAGCCCCACTGCACAGAAGGAGAGAAGTGAGGCAGAAGGCATGGAAACCAGACACCTACCTTTAAAGCAGTCAGGTTTCCATCCAAGTTGAAAATTTAATTTGTGCAAAAAAATCAGAATATTGCAAAAACAACTGTGAACTAAACAGCGTTTCCATCCCATGTGTTCAAGAGAACAAAATGATCACTTCTGATGAAATTGGCTCTTATTTATACCTCACATACAAAACATTCTGATGAACATCAGGTTTGCTAATGATCGGCACAGGTGCCTTATCTCTGGAAGCATGTCAGATGGTTCTGGAATGTAATGGTAGCTAGGGCTGTCACGATTATGAAATTTGGCTGACGATTAATTGTCAAACAAATAACTGCCATTATGATGATTATCTGCATGTTTTAGGGCTAAGACAATTAATTGTCTCTTTTAGGGCTTTCATGTTTAATTGTAATATAAATTGTAATTTCTTAAAGTGCATGTGTGCTTCATACACACCATAAAAGTCATTTTTCCATATTTAACTTCAAATATATAAATCAAATAATAAAATAGGGTTATATGATTTCCTTTTTAGGCTTTAAAAACTTATGACATGAAAAATATTCAAAATATTTAAAAATACTTAAAATATGTCTCTTTTTGGTCAACTTCACTTTGTCAATTTTACATTTACATGGTTGTTTTTGGAATGCAATTTGTTAAATATAAAAACAAATATAAATTATTATATTTATATTATATTATGCAATAGTAAAATATTTCAGTCTTATTTTTTTTTTTACTTTCACACATTATTCACTTTATAAGTTACGAGCCCTTCTCATGAAGTAAAACCTTTGAGCTCGTTTCATAATTTTATCACTCCACAGAAATAAAGAGCGCGTCTCCTGTCACTGCGTGTCATTAACACTGCATCTATGAACCCACTATGAGCTGAAACATTTACCATTACACTATTGTTTAAAGTGAAGTGTTTACTACCAAAGTTTGTGTCGGTTTAGATTTTCGCGGGAGTTTGGCACCAGCCTCTGCTGACGGTGCGCACATCAGAGCGCTTGAGAATGACACACAAATGCGCCATTGATGGCATTGAGATATTCGCTTAAAATTACCTTATTTGGCCATTAAAATGTGATTGGAATTAGAAGTGCACAATAAAAAAAATAAAATAAAAAAAAGCCGTTATGGTTAGATCAAAATACCACGATCAGACGATTATTTAATAAAATCGCAACAGGCCTAATGGTAGCCAAACATTTTGATGACTCTGGCATTTCAGAATGAACAGAGCAACACTTAAGATGCTATGCGATTATACTGTTCCACTGGCTAGTCCAGTCATGAGCAAATTATGCAGTCATATGACGAGGCAAAGTTGTGTGACTTTTTTGATGCACATCCAGGAATTTTAGTTAAATGCGCTTCTATCGTACATTATGCGCAGGTCTTCTTACTGATAAAAATGATCCACCTCAAGTGTGCAAAAGTTTTTGTGCATTTTGAAAATGTTATATGCATCTTTGCATTTGCATTGTTGTTATGTAATATCACAAAATGTGAATAAAAATACAGTTGTGCTCAAAAGTTTGCATACCCTTGGAGAATTGGTAATATATGTACCATTTTTAAAGAAAACATGAGTGAGCAGGCAAAACACATTTCTTTTAATTCTTATGGGATTCATATTCAACTGTAGATTATAACAGAATGGCATAATCATAAAACAAAAGATGGCAACAAAGAAAAAAACGAAATGACCCCTGTTCAAAAGTCTGCATACCCTTAGTTCTTAATACTGTGTATTGCCCCCTTTAGCATCAATTACAGTGTGCAGTCTTTTGTAATAGTTGTCTATGAGGCCCCAAATTCCTGCAGGTGGTATAGCTGCCCATTCATCTTGGCAAAATGCCTCCAGGTCATGCAAAGTCTTTGGTCATCTTGCATGAACCGCACGTTTGAGATCTCCCCAGAGTGGCTCGATGATATTAAGGTCAGGAGAGTGTGATGGCCACTCCAGAACCTTTACCTTTTTCTGCTGTAACCACTGGAGGGTCAACTTGGCCTTGTGCTTAGGGTCATTGTCATGCTGGAAAGTCCAAGAGCATCCCATGTGCGGCTTTCATGCAGAAGAATGCAAATTGTCTGGCAGTATTTTCTGATAACATGCTGCATTCATCTTGCCATCAATTTTCAAAAGATTCCCCGTGCCTTTAGAGCTCACACACCCTCAAAACATCAGTGAGCCACCACCATGCTTCACAGTGGGGATGGTATTCTTTTCACTTTAGGCCTTGTTGACCCCTCTCCAAACATAGCGCTTATGGTTGTGACCATAAAGCTCTATTTTGGTCTCGTCACTCCAAATTACAGTGTGCCAGAAGCTGTGAGGCGTGTCGAGGTGTTGTCAGGCATATTGTAACCGGGCTTTTTGGCATTGGCGCAGTAAAGGCTTCTTCCTGGCAACTTGACCATACAGCTCATTTTTGTTCAAGTATCATCCTATTGTGCTCCTTGAAACAACCACACCGTCTTTTTCCAGAGCAGCCTGTATTTCTCCTGAGGTTACCTGTGGGTTTTTCTTTGTATGCCGAACAATTCTTCTGGCAGTTGTGGCTGAAATCTTTCTTGGTCTACCTGACCTTGGCTTGGTATCAAGAGATCCCCACATTTTCCACTTCTTAAGTGATTGAACAGTACTGACTGGCATTTTCAAGGATTTGGATATCTTTTAATATCCTTTTCCATCTTTATAATGTTCCATTACCTTGTTATGCAAGTCTTTTGACAGTTCTTTTCTGCTCCCCATGGCTCAGTATCTAGCCTGCTCAGTGCATCCACGTGAGAACTAACAAACTCATTGACTATTTATACAGACACTAATTGCAATTTAAAAAGCCACAGGTGTGGGAAATTAAGCTTTAATTGCCATTTAAACTTGTGTGTGTCACCTTGTGTGTCTGTAACAAGGCCAAACATTCAAGTGTATGTTAACTTTTCATCAGGGCCATTTGGGTGATTTCTGTTATCATTATGATTTAAAAAGGAGCCAAACAACTATGTGATAATAAATGGCTTCATATGATCATTATCCTTAAATAAAAGACAGTTGTTTTTTTTGCATGAAATTTCACAATTTCTGCCAGGGTATGCAAACTTTTGAGCACAACTGTATGTGGATGGAAACCAAGTTATTGACTGATGTGTGTGGATTATTTTAAGAAACCACAGAACATGATGATCAACACAGCATGATGAACACTATGCTGAGTGCTGAATCTACCCACCGTGTCTCCACTGTAAACTTGTTGGGTTTGTTGGTGATGCCAGAATGAAGTCCTGGACCATGCACACGCACACGTGCTGGGTCACAACCCTCAGTCACTGCAACACGGAATGGGCTCTTGGGAACTGGGCTGTCATCGTAGGCAACCTCAACACTGTGCATGCCTGTCAATACAAGTCAAAAGAAGATTAGTAAAAAACAATTATAATTATTCCACATTAATAGTGAATGTACTCTGGTGGGACAGCACTACATTCAATTTGGGATTTGTTACAATACTGTAACTCACCCTCCTCATAAGGAGTGTACTCCACTTGGTAGGTGCCATCTCCCAGGTCTCTGATGAGAGCTTCAGTGCGATTGCCAGATGGGTTGTTGATGCAGGTCTTGATGTGATTGCCCCCCGTTTTGGTGAGAGCGCGTGCATCCACAGTGAAATCTGTTGTGGCCTCCCGGAAAACTCCTAAAGTTGAAGAACACTAAAATTGAACAAAAAGACAAAGATACAAAGGACTCTTCCTCAAAATCGAGGAGGATTCCACGCTACCTTTGCCCTCCACTCCAGGTCCAAACACTTTCACACCACTGGTTTCTACAGCTGGTTCCACACTGAGCCTGGCTGGGAAGTTTGGCACATCCTGATCACCATAGCGGATGGTCAGAGTATAGGCTCCAGGGTACAGAGGGATATAAGTGATTGTGTAGGTTCCATCCCCATTGTCTTGAATATGAACTTCAGCCTCCGTTCCATTGTCTGAGATTATCTCAATAGTAAGTTCTGCAGGACCAGCATTCGTGCAATCGACCACAAACTGTCCAGTCTCGCCAACCTTAGCTCGCTCCAGACCTGGCCCGGAACAGCGCACCTACTCATGAGAAAAGACATTAGGAGATGAATAAAAATTTATTTTTTCTGCTGCTAAAGCCAGTCTGGGAAGCCAAAAACACTCAATGAGAAATTGTGCAACATTAACCAAATTACAGTTTATAGAACAAGAATACAATGCCCGAGTTTTTCCGGATGCCTTTTTGTCGCCTTGTTAAACCGGCAATAATATTTGATTCCTAGGTTGAGTGAAGTATCCAAACCTTACCTTAGATGGGTCAGTGGGTGCAACTGCTTTCACAGGGAATGGACTGCCAGGGATGGGGGCTCCATCATAGGTCAGTTCTACCTCATAGGGTCCCTTATCTCTGGGGATGAAACGAACCTGGCTGGTTTCTGGGCTCAGGCCTGGTTCAACTTTACAAGGTACCGATTTACCAGCTGGACCAGTGACCTTTGCGCCAACCTTGCCCTGACCACCCGCTCCTTTGGACTTGACAGTGATTTCCTGATCCTTGCCAACTGTCATCGCTGGAGAAGAAAGAGCAGAGAGTTGGACAATCTGAGGGTTATGACCAATGAAATAGGAGAAGGTACAAAGATAACTCAATAACTCAAGTAAATTGATAACAAAACAGAAAACAAAGTGATAACTTACTGTCTCCAAGTCCGGCCAATTTAACTTTACTCAGATCCAGGGAGGGAGCAACAGACACAGCAAATGGGCTCTTGGGAATGGGATCACCACCATAGGTGACACTGACACCCATATTGCCCTGCAGAAGAAATAGGAATTGAGATTCCACTAGTACTCAACAATTGCCAATCTGGTAAATTCACATTTGATAATATTCTGCTCTAAGTTCAAGATCTCAAACAGCCAAGGCAAGTCAAGAAGAGTTGAAATATCACATGTGAACTCACCTGTTGGACAGGTGTGTATTTCACAGTGTGGGTGCCATCATGATTGTTGATGATGCCAAAGTCACGAACCACCTCTGCCTTGTTGGGTCCAGTGAACTGAGCGTCGAGCTTAGCTTTTCCTGCTGCTTTTGTGTTCACAGTGAAGTGAGTGGGTTTGTTCAGCTCAACACCTTCAAGGAAAATAAAGGTAGGATTAACTTCTGTATTTGGAGGAAAGCACATCCTCGGAACATTGGTGCATTTCAGAAAATTATCAGAAACAATTTTCTCAAAATGATCTTTCTGTACTCATTTGTTACAGTAAAAACATTACTGCCAGAGATGCCCATGTTGGTTCCCTTCTTCATCTCACCAGTGCGACTGAGTCCAGGCCCCTCTGCTTTAACCTTGCTGGCGTCATGAGAGGGATCAACCTTGATTCTGATGGGTGTCATGGGAATAGCCTAGAAGACAAAACAGTTTGAATAATGGAAACACTCTTAAACAACATGCATATAAATAGACACACATCTGGACTCATATTACCTGATCAGCAAACAGCACCATGATTGTGTAGCTGCCTGCTCCAGGGGGAGTGTATTTAACAGTGAAAGTGTCATTGTCATTTCTAATGATGTCAAAATCGATGTCAGCTTCAGCAGGGCCCACAACACCTGGTGCACACTTGATCCCTATGCTGATGTCTCCTAGGAAAAAAAAAAAAAAAAAAGACTAAGTTTTCCCTAATTACATGAGAGTCAGGGAGTTTTACGATTTTAGAATTCAAGTTTTTACCCTGTCCAGCCTCGGCACAGTCCACAGTAAAGTATGTTGGCTCAAATGCCTTCAGGCCTGTCTTGGCCACCCCAGGTCCTGATACCTTCACCTTGTTAGGATGGCATCCTGCACCAATGTTCATCTACAAACAGAGGCAACACACATTGCCTCCCATCAAAAACAGATCTAAAATCTACTAAGGATTTTCAAGATTAAAAGTAAACCCTTTCTGACCCTGAATGGACTCTCTGGGATGTTGACTCCACCCCAGGACACCATGACAGTGTGTTTGACAGGTTTGCGAGGGGTGTAGCTGCAGCTGTATGATCCATTACCATTATCCTTCACCTGCACGTCCACTGGGTTCCCATCACGGTCCTGAGAGGGAATGAGGGAGAAATATTTAGTGCCCCAAATATGGTTGGTCAGGAGCTTCAGCGAGAAGATACACACCTGAGCCTGGATCTTTAGAGGTGCTTTACCACCCAGTTTGGCATCCACAGTGAACTCAGCAGGTTTACCGACTGAAAGGCCATTGCTCTGCAGACCTTGACCATAAGCCTTCACCTGAATTCCAGAGAACACAATAGTCACAAAACAATAACACTGGTGTAAATCATCATCAACGATAACCAGCTAAATTAGATCTACATAATATGGAGAAACAATGGCATGTGAGTTACTGCATGCTGACACATTTTGAGGAACAATTTCTTTTCATATCACTTCATGCTAAAAGTAGAGGCAGGCTCAGCACCTTGTCAGGGTAGAAGTCTTTTCCTGGAGCTGGCATGATCTCAGCCATGAACGGGCTGAGGTGGATGTCCTCATTCCTACAGAGCACATGAACTGCATATTCACCCGGTTCTGTGGGCCAGTAATGCACGTCACAGGAACCATCTCCCTTATCATCACATTCGATTTTAGCTGGAGACGGACCCTCTACTGAGAAACCTGAATGAATTGAATTGGGATTGTAGCTTTGGATGGAAATGCTCAATTAATTCAAAGTAACGTAATTAACATATGCTTTTCAAATGGACAGCCAAAATTGGAGGAACTTACCCAAAGTCCCCACGTCATCCCCAACAGCCTCCACAACAAAGTCAGCAGACTTGCCCACAACGCCACTCTCTAGTCCTGGACCCCATGCCCTCACCTGCTGTGGTCCTGCTTCAGTACCAATCTTCACCTCAAATGGACTAAAAGTGGAAAAAGTGAGAGAGAAATTGACATTTAAACATTTTAAGCACTCCTCTCCATTTAAAAAACAAATCGGTTATTAACTGTGATCTTACCTGCGTGGGATGTGCTGTCCACCCCATGTGATTGTGATGATGTAATTCCCAGGTGTGGTGGGGTAATACTCAAAGCTGTACACGCCATCTCCCAGGTCCTTCTTCTTACAGGGCTCCTCAAGACCCTCTGTGTAACAAACCCAATACTTGAGTTGCTTGTTCATTAAACAACTAGACATTAGCATATTAAATTAACATGGGTGGTATATGGCACTGTGAATGTGTTTACAAGACTATTTGGTGTCCACTCACTGGGCCCTTTGATGGTGACCTTCAGGTCTCCAGTGCCAGCTCCTTTGGTGTAAACTTTAAAATCTGCGGTCTCCTTGATCCTCAAACCTTTAGGCTGTAGACCACGGCCCTTGGCTTTACACAGGCTTGGATTGCAGGCTGGTGATACAGAAGTTTGAACATTTACATTTATTTACTTGGCAGAGGCTTTAATCCAAAGTGCATTCAAGGTATACATTTGATCAGTTTGTGGGTTCCCTTGGGAATCAAATCATGACATTAGCATTGCTAGCACCATGTTCTACCAGTTTTTAAATAAAAAAAAAATGTAAAAAAATTTTTTTTTTTTTTATTTAACCCTCTCCATGACTAACTCAGCTCTTTAAATGACAGGCAGGAAAACACAGAGCATCTTGGGGTAGTGATACTAGGCACTGTTCCTGGCAGAAGTTCTTATCTATCTCTGTCTTAACCCAAATTCTTGTAAAGCCTTACAAGAGGAAGTGTATGTGGTAAGAATGACTGTATTGGTAGAAAAAGAGTCTTGATATTAAAATGCTATATTTAAATATTCCATTACATTAATGCCTCACGCATCAAGTCACAGGAATTTTGTTTGGCTTTTAATGCCATGGATAACATTCTTTTCACACAGTCTCTTCAGAAACGAAAACATCTATTAACACTTATATGGGCAGTTAAGCATTTCTCAGGACAATATAATCAATAGAAAAGAAAATTGAATCTAATTAGATTCAAACAAGGTAATATAAAAGTCTGAAGCAACTGAATGTGAGAAAAAGGACATTGACAATACAACAGCAGGTCAAGTACCCAACACAATTCCAAGGAAACAGGAAAGACATCGAAAGCCAAAACGAGGCAGTTCCAAAGAGAGAAGAGATACCAGTTGATGCAGACGACAGCCGTCCTTCAAAAGGAGAGACAATTGCCAGTGAAGAAAAACAGTTGAGGAAAAATAGAGAAGTTTTGCAGAGAAAAAACAACATACAGCAAGGACAGATAAAAGAAACCAAAACTTTCAGCCCAAGGCCATAAACATATTTTACACAACTACAGGAATGCAGACCCAAGTGCTTGGCCAAAGCATTGCCGACACACTGTCCGGGTGAACATACTTAACATGTGTTTTTGCGTTATTCTGGTGGTAACAAACCTTTGTACTCAAGGGGGTGATAAAGTTACCTTAAAATGTTTGTACAAAAAAAAACAAAAAAAAACATGCGTTTTCAAGATATATTATTCAGCTATAAATAAATGTATTGACTACCTTACTTATTTAGCAATATTCTCTTCAAACTGTTGCTCCGCAATCACCGTAGAAGCAGACAGTTCACACTAATGTCTGCTATATCGCCCATTGAGGCAACATAATGAGAATACAACTCATACTTGCGTTGCGTTATAAATTGGATTCTGACATTTCAGAACACAACGACATACAAAATCGAGCTTGTGT
Source organism: Myxocyprinus asiaticus (assembly GCF_019703515.2). NCBI lineage: Eukaryota > Metazoa > Chordata > Actinopteri > Cypriniformes > Catostomidae > Myxocyprinus > Myxocyprinus asiaticus. The sequence goes on along the minus strand of NC_059371.1, from coordinate 18,957,304 downwards.
AGCTAGCAGCGTCTGCGTTCACATACTTGCATAGAGTATGTTTTGGCTTAAGTTTTACAAAGTCTGTTTATGGCAAGACTGCAGTATTAGTCTTTCCATGCCTCAAACTGAATCCTTTGTGTATATCCTCCTCACCTACTTCCTTTTCCTGTCTTTCACACTTAATACACTCATGCTTAGCTCTTCCGTTGTCCTCTTACCCTCTCCCACATGGACTGTGTAAGGGCTCTTGGAGATCTGTCCCCCAGCAAAGGTGATATAGATGGTATGTTGGCCCTCATGGGTGGGTTTGTAAGTGCATCGGAAGCTGCTGTTACCCTTATCTTCAACCTGGCATTCGACAGTATCTTTTTTTCCATTAGGGTCCACAATGACCACCTCAACCTCTCCTACTCCTGCACCTGAGAAAGAGAGCGTTAAAGGATTTTAGTCTAATGTCTAACAGGTTATGTTTAAAGTGATAATTCAAAGTTTGGGGTAAACTTTCTCATCATTTACTCACCCTCATGCCATCCTAGATGTGACTTTCTTCTGCAGAACACAAAGAATTTTTGAAGAATGTCTCTGCTCTGTAGGTCCATACAATGCAAGTGAATGGTGGCCAGAACTCTGAAGGTCCAAATATCACATAGGTATCATAAAATTAATCCATACGACTCCAGTGGTTTAATCCATGTCCTCTGAAGCGATCTAATTGGTTTTGGGTGAGAACAGATCAAAATGTAACTCCTTTTTCACTTACATCTTGACAGCAGTCTCCTTGGCAATCATGATTTCAAGCTTGATTACTATTCCTATAGTGCCATCTAGTGCTCTGTGCATGCATCAAGCAATAGGAAGTGTAAATGAGCTTGAAATCATGATGGTGCCAAGAGACTGCAATGGCAAAATGTACAGTGAAATAGGAGTTATATTTTGGTCAGTTCTCACCCAAAACAGATTGGATCGCTTCAGAAGACATGGATAAAACCATTAGAGTCGTATGGATTAATTTTATGATACCTATGTGATACTTGGACCTTCAGAGTTCTGGCCACCATTCACTTGCATTGTGAGGACCAACAGAGCTGAAATATTCTTCTACAAATTTGTGTTCTGCAGAAGAATGTTACACCGATCAGCCACAACATTAAAACCACCTGCCTAATATTGTGTAGCTCTTCCTCGTGCCGCCAAAACAGCGCCATTCTGAGATGATATTATTCTCACCACATTTGTACAGAGTGCTTATCAGAGTTACCGTAGACCAGTCTGGTCATTCTCTGTTGTCCTCTCTCATCAACAATGCATTTCTGTCCACAGAATTGCCGCTCAGTGGATGTTTTTTGTTTTTGGCACCATTCGGAATAAATTCTAGAGACAGTTGTGCGTCCCCAGGAGATCAGCAGTTCCAGAAATACTCAAACCGGCCCATCTGGCTCCAACAATCATCCATGGGATTATCTAATCAGCCAATCGTGTGGCAGCAGCGCAATGTATAAAATCATGCAGATACGGGTCAGGAGCTTCAGTTAATGTTCACATCAATCATCAGAATGGGGAAAATGTGATTTCAGTGATTTGGACCGTGGCATGATTGTTGGTGCCAGATGGGCTGGTTTGAGTATTTCTGTAACTGCTGATCTTCTGGGATTTTCACGCACAACAGGCTCTAGAATTTAATCAGAATGGTGCCAAAAACAAAAAACATCCACTGAGCGGCAGTTCTGTGGACAGAAACACCTTGTTGATGAGAGAGGTCAACAGAGATTGGCCAGACTGGTTAGAACTGACAAAGTCTACGGTAACTCAGATAACTGCTCTGCACAATTGTGGGGAGAAGAATAGGTGGTTTTAATGTTAGGGCAGATCGGTGTATACACATCTGGGATGGCCTGAGGGTTAGTAAATAAGAATTTTCATTTTGGGTGAACTATACATTTAAAGCCATTTTAAAGCAAATACATATGAAGAGAGATATATAGAATACAAGTAAATAGACTAAAACATATTGGGATATAATTTTAGCAATAATGCTTTCATATGTTTTAAAGTTTAAGATTAAAGATGCCTTCATCCTGATGCTGGTTTCTGCACACCACGGTGACATAGCATTTTAATTTTCTTCTAGACTGTCATACTTCTATATATTGTATATTGAGGGCAAGCACCAGCTGTGTAGACATCAAAGTATGTGGTCTTGTTGGCAATGTTGCCTGCTGGCTCAAGTCCTGGGCCCTGGGCAGTGACCTTGCTGGAGTCTCCCTGAGCCATTCCTACATCCACCTCAAATGGGCTCTTTGATATGTGTTGCCCTGCAAACAGCACTGTCACCTACGAGACCAAACACAGGTAAGATGATATTCAATTTAGAAGCCAATATAGATTAGAAGCAAGGCAAGAAATTAGCACCACAACAATCTAAACTATATTGCTGTTTATTTAACATTGTTTCTTTTCAAATTCTATGACAACTATTTGTAGCTTCTGAAAACTTGGGTACCTTGTGTTGTCCAGTGACTTTTGGTACATAGAATACAGAGTAGGTGCGGTTCTTGTCATTGTTGGGCGTGACTTTCGCCTCCTCACGGTGGCCGGCTGGATCTTCCACGTAAACTAGTACCTCACCCTGTCCAGCGCTGATGGTCTCAACAGTGAACACAGCCTTCTTCATCACAACATTACCTGTGGGCTCAATTCCTGCATGGCAGGGAACAATAAATTTACTTTCCAATAATTTATTTTACACTAAATGATAAATACACAGTATGATCACTCCATTAGCAAGTTACAAACCATGGATTAGTTTGTTACTATGCTTTAAGCGGCCATTTACCTGGTCCATAGGCACGGGCCTTTTTGGGGTTGAGTTTGGGGCGCAGTGGGGCACCAGGCTTGAGTTTGGCTTTGGGGAATTGGGACAGGTAAGTCATAACAGAGTGCTCGTCCACATTGGGATCAACAATTTCTTCTGGAGTGATCACCTGATGAAACAAAGCATGCAATTTAACCCAAGCTAACCCAAACATGTGCAATTGATGAGAATTTTGAAAAACTTTTTTTTATTGGGTTAAATGCAGAATTTATACACCACGGAACTCCACCTGGCAATGGGAGGTTAATGTTGAGTGGCATAAAACAAAAGTGATCTGTATCACAGTAATGGAAAAACACAGCAAACCACATGTAACTGATAGCACGCAACATGGTAGGCTTGCCACACCAGCAGCATGCATCGCGACAAAGAAACCTCACTGGGTAGTTTCAGTACATCAGTGGTGTAATGGCAAAGTGATCTGACTCCCAGTTCCTTATCTGTCTTGTCTTACAAAAAAAAAAGCTAAATAGCTAAATATTCATGCATTTTCAATAAAATCGGACAAGAGCTACTTTAATAGTACTTTACTGTACCAACTATGGCCAAGATGAAAACTGAGCAGACTGCTTTTTTTTTTTTTTTTCACTCAAATCACTTAAAGTTTCATAGATCATCTATTCCTGTAGTGTGTTGTGTTGGTTTGCTCTCCAATTCAGGTCATGATGAAACCACACACACACACACACACACACACACAAAAAAAAAAAAAAAAAAAAATAAAGTCGTTGCACTGAATTTGAAACATGCATAAACCAGGTAGGGACTCTGGAACATTTTGATCCGTGATGATGCATTTAGTGGATAGCAACTCATAGCTGTAATTCATAACAGACTGCCATCAGAAATAAAGGTAAAGATAAAGATTAGTGACCTGAGGAACACCAAGCCAGTCATCAGCCTGCTGCATTGCTTCTCTGGCATTGTCCACAGGCTTGGTCTGGTCCCAGGAATCCCAGTCCGGACACAGACCTGAAAAAGCAAGGAAAACACTTTAAAATTGGGCATTTACCAGACACTTAATTTCTTCACCTTGTCTGACATTTAAAAAATCCTCCATTTGCCAAAAGATCTTTTTAGATACTAGATTGAGAGCTGAAACCCTGAGACCCCTCAATCCCCCAAACTCCACCACTCCACATCGCTCTCACCTGGAGCACAACTGTCCACCAGTGCGCCAAGGGCTTTCCCTGACTGCCAGTCGCGGCTGAAGTTCGTGATGGGCAGCTCGGGTAGCTTGTTCTGGATCCATCCGAGCAGCCTCTGCTTGGGCGTCTTCTGCTTGCTTTCTTCCGTCTCCTCCTCCTCATCCCACATGGGCATGGAGATGGAATAATGCAGGATAAGAGTCCATATCAGACCCAGGATCAACTTCAGGTTCCCATCCACTATGGCCTTACTGTCTGTTGCACAGAAATGAGAGAACAGGGCAGAGTTAACGCCAAGGTATACTTCAGGTGTTCGCATTGAGGATCGCTTCACGCACAGTATGTATGATGCAAATTGCGTCATCAGCACAGCCGCATGGTGGCTTTTATTTTCTTGAACCATGCATGCGGTCCTCAGCTGTGCATGTCATTGATGTATGCGCCTGCTATTGACTGTACTAAAAGAGTATCACAAATAAGTTGTAACGCGCATCCGTCAAACGCATTCATATCCGCTTGCAGTCAGAGGAGTATACTCAAAGGCAACACGGTCGACCAGACACAAGCCGTTCTGGAACACGTAAAAAAATAAGTATACTTGGCCCTTTACATAGAGAATGCCAAAAGACATTCTAAAGAACAGTTCACAGTAGACTGTATCTGAATGCACTAACAGAATATTAATTTATACCTACATGTTAAAACACAAGTAAATGTGTGATGCGAGACATGAGAAACGTCAAATCATCGAAGAAAGGCACATTCTTTTTAACAAACAAATGCACGCGTGTGCCGCTGTCATGGAAATGAATGAGGATTACTGAGCTGATTAGTGCAGAATTACTCTAATTTACAAAAATGGCAAGAGCGAGCATCACCAGTATTTATACAAAAGAATAGCAGGAAAAGAATGTATATGTCTTGGTTTATTGGACATATGCTGATTAGCTATGGAGCATAGAATGAAGGCTTAACCAGAATATGGACCTTAATCAGAAAATTATGCACCATGTAAAAAATAAATAAACATTTTGCATTATTGTTCGATAAGTTGCTTACCATTCACACTACTGGAAATAGGCATCAAACAATGGAAAGCCTGTCCCTGCTTAAAAGACCAGCATTGCTTGTCACCAGTTTAGGATTATACATCATGATGGCGCTGCGGATGGCCGCCTCGGTGTGGAGCGCTCCTATTATTTTGATGTTTTTGTTTGTTTGTTTGTCCTGTGTTTAGTAATCTTTTTCTAGTCAGTTTTACCAGAGACGAACTGCTGAACATTTGACAGCTTATGCCAGACAGTCTTTTCCTGGTTTTTGAATATTCAGACGTTTTGCTAGACATTTTAGTTGGAGGCACGGCTTTGTTGTTCAGGAGATGCAGGCGAGGAAAATGAGCCGGTGCACTGGTCAAACTCCGTCGTCTCCATGTGAAGTCCCATGCAATGCGTGTTTGAATGCGGCGCTGCAACAGCTGGCTGATAAAAATCACAGACACGGAACAAAAATATCCGGACTCAGTTATTATTATTCTTGGGGATTTTAACAAAGCAAATCTCACACGTGAACTGCCCAAATACAAACAGCACATTACATGCCCCACCAGAGACAGGAACATACTGGATCATTGCTACACAACAATAAAGGATGCATATCGCTCTGTCCCTAGAGCAGCTTTGGGACTCTCTGATCACTGTCTGGTTCATCTTCTTCCAACCTACAGGCAGAAATTAAAATCAACCAAGCCAGTAGTAAGGACTGTAAAGAGATGGAGCAATGAAGCAGAGCGGGAACTACAAGCCTGCTTTGATTGCACGGATTGGAGTGTTTTTGAGGCTGTAGCCACAGACCTGGATGAGCTCACAGATACTGTTACATCATATATCAGTTCCTGTGAGCATATGTGCATTCCTACTAGGACTTATTTAAAGTTCAACAATGACAAACCGTGGTTTACAGCAGAGCTCAGGCAGCATCGTCAGGCCAAAGAGGATGCTTACAGGGGTGGGGATAAAGTCTTATACAATCAGGGTACAATCAGGCAAGAAACAACTGGCTCACGACCTGAATGTGTTCTACTGCAGATTTGAAAGGCCCAATCTCACATCCCACACCCACTCTGACCTTCACTTCACACAAACACCTCCTGCAACCCCCCTCCTGCTACTCAACCTGCACTTAAGATCTGTGAAGATGATGTGAGCCGCGTCTTTCGGAAACAAAAGACAAGGAAAGCTTCAGGCCCAGATGGCGTCTCAACAGCATGTCTTCGATCCTGTGCTAACCAGCTGGCCCCCATCTTCACACAGATCTTCAATAGATCGCTGGAGCAGTGTGAAGTCCCATGCTGCTTTAAAACACTCAATCATTATTCCTGTCCCAAAGAAACCAAAAATTACAGGACATAATGACTACAGACCTGTCGCCCTGACGTCTGTGGTCATGAAATAATTTGAGACTGGTGTTGGTCCACCTGAAGAACATCACTTGACTCTTTCTAGATCCCCTTCAATTTGCTTATTGAGCAAACAGGTCTGTGGATTGATGCAGTCAACATGGGATTGCATCATATCATGCAATATCTGGACAGACTAGGGACATATGCAAGGATCCTTTTTGTGGACTTCAGTTCGGCTTTCAACACCATCATCCCAGCTATACTCCAGAATAAATTACACCAACTCTCTGTTCCCATGTCTATCTGTCAGTGGATAACCAGCTTTCCGACGGACAGGCAGCAGCTTGTGAGACAAGGGAAACTCACTTCCAGCACCTGTACAATCAGCACTGGTGCCCCCCCCAGGGATGTGTGCTCTCCCCACTACTCTTCTCCCTCTACACCAATGACTGCATCACCAAGGACCCCTCTGTCAAGCTCCTGAAGTTTGCAGACGACACCACTGTCATCGGCCTCATCCGAGATGAAGATGAGTCTGCATACAGAAGGGAGGTTGAACAGCTGGCTGTCTGGTGCAGTCAAAACAACCTTGAGCTGAACACGCTCAAAATGGTGGCGATGATTGTGGACTTTGGTGAGGGGGGTCAGTGTTCGGGTGTTCCTCCTATTCTAAACAGCACTGTGGCAGCAGTGGAGTCATTCAGGTTCCTTGGCACTACCATCTCACAGGACCTGAAGTGGGAGACACATATCGACTCCACTGTGAAAAAGGCCCAGCAGAGGTTGTATTTCCTTTGCTAGCTGAGGAAGTTCAACCTGCCACAGGCGCTGCTGATACAGTTCTACTCAGCAGTCATTGTGTCTGTCCTCTGCACTTCAATAACTGTCTGGTTTGGTTCAGCTACGAAATCAGAAGACTACAAAAGGTCAGTTCGGACTGCTGAGAGGATTATTGGTTGCCCCCAGCCCCCCCTTCAAGAACTATACACTTCCAGAGTGAGGAAAAAGGCTGTAAAAATCACTCTGGACCCCACTCACCCTGCCCATTTCCTTTTTGAACTGTTGCCTTCTGGCCGAAGCTTCAGAGCTCTGAGCACCAGAACCGACAGGCACAGGAGCAGTTTTTTTCCCCTCAGGCTATTCATCTCATGAACAGTTAAATTGCCCCATTGAGCAATAACTATGTGCAATACACAGTTTAGTCTTTTTATATTTATCCAACACATCCAACCTCTTCTGCCATTTCATTCCTCTGAGAGAAAGAAAAAACAAACAAAAACATTTGCACTGTACATAACAGATTTGTATTTGCCCTGTACAATTGTATGTGTATGTGTGTATGTATGTATGCGTGTGTGTACGTACGTGTATAAGTATTTTTTTTCTTTTTTTATTATTATCTATGTCTTGCTGCAGTTATTGTATTGTTTTTTTATTGTTGTACACTGGAAGCTCCTGTCGCCAAGACAAATTCCTTGTATGTGTAAGCACTAAATAAAGCTGATTCTGATGTTGTGTTTTAGGATGCTGGTGACTCTACCAGACTTTTAATCTAGTTTAACCAGCTTCATAAAGACCATGCTGATCAACTAGCTTCACCAACCAGGTTTTACTGGTGAAAAGCATGGCCATGCAGGTATCTTCTATAGATTTAAAAGCTGGCAACATTTCAGATTCTGAATTTAGATGTTTATCAGAGGAGATATCTGTAGATTAAATGGTCTAGTTTTTTGGCAAGGTCCCATATGAGGATCATTCAGGACAAAACTCCTTTTTTATCAGGGACTCAGCTGAAGTCTGTATGCAGAGCAAATAGAAGACTTTCAAAGCCATCTCCCCCTTAAGCTACCCCACCCGGTGTCGACATCAACATCTACGCCTAAATACAACACTTTCACACTTCTTCTTTCCATCGCCATATCTCATTCTGAAAAAAAGCACACGCCCTTCCAGCGTGTGGTTAGATGTTTGCACATGATGTGCCTGGAGTCACTAAAGACAGATGAAACAATTCATTCAAAAGCGCAGAAAGTCGGTACCCAGGCAGACTTGCAATAAGTCAGTTTCACCACACTCTTTAGTCTGTGATGGTGAGGCCTATCCCAGGCTGGAATCCTGAAAGAATCCAGAGACGTTTGAAGATAATGTGGATAGTTGTTCATTGATTGAGCATTCATGCCCTTGAGGTGGGGCAGGGCAGTGCAGCACAACTTCCTGTTTTAACTAAAATATGCTCCACTGACGATTGATTTAACGTCGCAGGGGAAACACAATGGGAGGAAACCATTTGGGAATGATTTGTATGTGCTCCTGGGAGTGGACAAAAGCCACAAGGAGGTACCAAGGCAAGTCATTCATACATCATGGGATTGAAATGGAGAAGTGTAAGGGGTCATTCACACCGAACACATCCTTGCTTTAAAAAAAAACAGCGCAACGATTGAACAGAATAGGTGTATCTCGAAAAACTTTTTAAAAGTTGAAGTTCTTTTTTTTCCTGAAAAATGGCCATTTAAAAAAAAAAAAAAAGAAAAAAAAAAAGCAGATGGATGCAAAATCACATTCAGTGTGAATGGCCCCCAAGTGTAACTCTTGGGTGTTGAATAAACCATAGGTAGGTTGTTTGAGTATGCCTTTTTCAAATTTACACCAAGACTTCAGTTTAGCTGGTTGAGCGTAACATCTCACCTAAGAGAGGAAAGGGAACACACCAAGTCTGAAATAGACTAAAAATGAATGCACTGTATATTATGAGATCTCACATAACATTTTATTCACTCCTGACCCATTCCAGCTATCCAACAGTACTTGTTTTGCCATGAAAAATAATATATGCATTTTTCTGTAGTTCTGTTTTCCCAGTGTGGTTTACAAACCTCAGACCCCCAGAGTCTGATGGAATTCAGCTTGGCTTCTGGTGAAGGTGCCATTGAACATTCTCTGATCCTTTAATCACAGACCAAAGATACTGGACATGTTCTGGGGCAACAGGGCAATTATATGGAAATGTATTAGACCAATAAAGAAAATCCTGTTGCGGGGGGTCAGGAAAAAGTGAGAAGGGGAAGTTTCATTGTACATACTCTACACAGCTATTTGCTTTGAGGACGCAGGCTTTCTTGGCCTTTAGGGTCCTAGATTGTATCTACTTTTAACATAGTAAGGTCCAAAAGTCAAAAGGCCTCTAGTGTAAATGCTTCAATTTAAAAAATGTCTAATATAGTAACAATTCTCCTTACAAATTATATTATCAGCATATCAATGCAAGTGAAAAAAGTAAACTGAAAATTTTACATGAATTACAGAATTTTTGTATTTGGCATGTCCCTACTTTGCTTTTATGACAGTATGCACTTGAGCTGGCATGGACTACACAACATATTGTGTACTTCAGTGGAAGCAAGAAAACTGGACACTGCACAAAGGAGTTAACATGGTCGGTCACAAATTTGGTTAGTTACATTTCATTTGTGACCTAGAAAGCAGTTGTAAATATTTCATTTCATTAATTTTCTTTGTTTTACATTTTTCAAAATCCTAAACCTGGTCAACCAGTGGCCACTTAAAGTGAGCTTCAGCAGGGGTGAACATAAAACTCATGCCACCTTATCACCCCACCCCCACAGACAAAACATCACTACTGTGGATTGTGATCCTGAAGAATCTGTTGAATAAGTAAGGTGTATGAATAGGTTTCAAGATAAGTCATGTTTAGGGGGTGTAGTTGAAAAAAAAAGGGGGGGGGGGGTTGCAGACTGTGGTGACGCACTTCACACAATGGCAAACATATGAAACATGACAGGAATCCGTGTTACAGCAGCATTCCCACAACAAACTGCAGGTGACATACACACAGCACACTCATTCCTTTTAAGGATATTTAAGCTCAGAGCTTCTCCATAAAATTCCCAAAACATGAATCTCACGTCTGAAAGAGAAAGTTGACAGTGAAGGAAGATAAATAAAATGAGAAAGGGGCAAAAATACCAATTATGATCACACCGAACATGTTTTCACATCCATCTGCGCTGTTTTTCTATGTAAACATGTGCTACATGGACGTCTTTGACCGTGGCGCTTTATCCCACTTTTTTTTCAATGTCTCGCACAGGAGCGCCTCGTCCTATTAAACACCATGTCAAGCTAAAAGAACGACCACTTTTAAAAATGCGTTTTGAGACACCTGCATTCTGCTCACTTGCTTGCACTGCTTCTAGCTTTTGTAGATTCAGGTAAGCGCTCGGTGTGAATTACCCTTTAAGGCCAAGTATACTTCAGTTTTCCGCATGCCAGTGCATCAGCACAGTATGCGCAGACTGTCCAGGCTGTTCCAAGCGGCACAAAAGCAGTGGTAGTGTGAATGCGAACACATCCATTTGGGCTTACAGTTAAAAGATTATACTTTAAAAGGTTGAGCACTCAACCATGAGCACTTAGAAAAACAAAGTATACCCTAGTCTTTAAGCTGTTTGAAAGCTGCACAATGCTGCCTTTGAAGACAGTATACAGAGGTAGCAAGGCATGTCTGAATCCAATGGAAGCACAACCAATCTATTAAGATAACCTCATCTGTTTTGTTTTTTTTTGTACTTTTTTACTTTTGCTGCCCATTATATCCAACTATTCTGTGCGTGCAGCTCAACGGTTGGCTGAAACAATAAAAAACATCTGATTGAGACGTTGATCGAGTTTATCGATTTATAAATAGGACCATTTTTATTTTCAACTTATGACTTCATTTCGACAAAGAAATAGCCATTGTGGTCATTAAATATTTGCTTGGTTATCTCTCAAGTTCACTTTAATTTGTTCCAATTCATTGTGTGGCATATAGGTGCCTTCTGAAATGGAAGCTGTTCTGAAACAACCTTCTTTAGAATTTACCTTCAAACAAAAACATGGTCCATTTAGTCATTGACTGACTGGACAACAAGGTGGCAGCTTTCGCACACAGCCTTGGACAGGGAGGGACTGAGACAGGGCTAGTGAGTTGTGGCCTTCTTGTTGGGAGTGCAGAGTCATCAGCAGTGGATCCGAGCAGTGATATCCCCCAGACACAGTCTCATGACTCACCCTGTCTGGACCTGCCAAATATCCTCGGCCACTCTGACATCAGCCCTCACCCTCGACCCCACACCCCAACCTATGACGCCGAACAACATAACAGACTGCAGGTGTTTTAGGCACACCAATTACGAAGGAGTGTTCATATTTAAAAGGGATTTCATAGACATGACAAATTTGCAGTTTGATATCAGCCTAATAACTTTTCATTCACACAATTGAGGCCGTCAGCCTGCAATGGGTTTCATGTTAGCTGCATAGCCATAGAAGGATGATTTTGAGGAAATTGCACACATTCCAAAAAGGTCTTATCATCGCCCTGTGGTCGAAATGTCTATACACAAACACAATCAGAGACACTGAAAACTCCACATGACTGATGTCCCCCTTGCTTCCTCTCCATAGTCCAAGTAAGGCAACTCTGAATCATGTGGAATGTTATATTTCCTTTTAACCCCATGATAAACATTCGCTGTATGGGTTGCCCACAATGACACCAGCGTTTCAGTCAGCATGTTTTTTTAACTACAACAGCTGTGGTTTGAAAAACCTACAAAAGCATGAAACAACTGTTGCGCTACAGGGCTTAATGAGAACCGTGTGTCACAGTAATGCAGAATTCTGCAGAAAAGAACCATTCTGCCTTTGATTTATTAAAAAAAAAAAAAAAAACACATCCAATACACGGTTTTAGGAGCATGAACTCTGCCAGCAGACTTCCTCTTTTTTACTTTCTATGACTTCCAAATGGCCCTTCCTTATTTTCTCCCTGCGTCCCTCCTCCTTACTCGCTCTCACTCCTTGTTCTCTCTTTCTGGAAATGTTCCCCTTGGTTTTTTTAACCTTAAAAGGGCAGAAGCAAACTTGATCCTGGCAGGCCACCCATTCCCCTGCACTGGGGTTTCTGATTACAGATGAGAGAGGGAGGGAATAGAGGGAGGCAGGGAGGGAAGGAGAGAAAGAAAGAGAGAGAGAGGGTAAAAATATCTAGAACAGTGAAAACTGCTGTGGTAGTACTTTTGTAAAACCCCATATTGACTGGGCTGGATTGTCATTTGGCTTGGTTGTTCAGTGGCTGGATGGAACCCAGTTCCATCAGCTTCACCTCAAACAAGAGAACACACACACATACACACACATACACACACATACACACACGATTTACATTCGAGCCAAATGAGAATGGACTTGAACGTGCTTGAGTGTTCAGGCCTACAATTTGAGATGAAAATTCTTCTAATCCATATTTAAATCACACAGGCATACAGTATTGCATTTCTCTGAAGACAAAGCCAGTCCACATTTTAATTAGACTGCAAACGACCTGGCCATGTTCAGTGATTTCCATTCATCAGCATTTCTGCCAGTGTGACTGTGCACATAAATCTTCACGCTCAAAGTGCACAGATAAACAGCTTTCTACAATCTGATAAGTGCCGCTTTTGCAGGATTCGTTCTGTAAACTAACCACAGCTTAATCACCCCTACCATCTCCATTATACATACAAAGTACAAGGAGTCAGCCTTACATCAGAATGCAAAAAAAATTCAAGCCATCATTTTTGGTGATGCATTCTTCAATGGCTAGCCGGGTCAAGGAAGTGCCATGCAATTATGTCCATTAGGAAACATCCACCACCCCCACTCTTCCTTGAGCCAACTTGCACTTCTTTCCATTGCTGTCCATCCCCCTTTGACTAATCCCCTCTTTACCAAACTCTCAAAAGTGAATAAGCTGGGAGGGCCTGGGTAGCTCAGCAAGTAATGACGCTGACTACCACCCCTGGAGTCGCGAGTTCGAATCCAAGGTGTGCTGAGTGACTCCAGCCAGGTCTCCTAAACAACCAAATTGGCCCGGTTGCAAGGGAGGGTAGAGTCAAATGGGGTAACCTCCTCGTGGTCACGATTAGTGGTTCTCGCTCTCAATGGGGCGCACGGTAAGTTGTGCGTGGATCGCAGAGAGTAGCATGAGCCTCCACATACGGAGTCTCCATGGTGTCATGCACTACGAGCCACGTGATAAGATGCGCAGATTGACGGTCTCAGAAGCAGAGGCAATGGAGACTTGTCCTCCACCACCCGGATTGAGGAGAGTAACTGTGCCACTACGAGGACCTACTAAGTAGTGGGAATTGGGCATTCCAAATTGGGAGAAAAAACAGTGAAGTTGCATCATTTTTTTTTAATATAGCAAATATAATATAGCTCTAGCTAAAATAAATTATCTTCTCAAAAGCAAGGTCTTTGCTGGAAAAATGAATTACAGCAAAAGCAGCCAGGAATGTAACCAAATCTCCAAGAATCAGGCGTACCAATTACAAAAGTTTGAGAACTTGTCATTGAAAAACCTATGTTGATCAATCACCATTATGAATACTGGGGCATTATTATGCAGCTAGACCAGCACCAAACCGGCACAAACCAGCCTCGACATTCATTGGTTGTTTAAAGCTGGTAGTTTAGGCCCTGATCTTAGCTTAGCCAAGTCAGTTTCATAGCCACCTTGTCTATTCAGCTCATCCTGATTTACAGATGTTGTCTCACAAAGCAGGATCATAATGACTTTAAAAACCTTTTAAAAAATCTGAGTCACAGGGTCATCCATTTGCAAAAATTACCCAATTCTTTTGTTCATGCATAAATTTGGAGATTCAAGTATGACCAATTAAAAGGACACCGAGGATAAAAACAAGAGGGTAAAACCACCCTGAGGTTGGGTTGCGAGGCTTGCCACAGGGTGCTTTCCAATGTAGGGCAGGGTGTGAATGTACAAAAGCATGCATACATGCCTCCAAATGCATGCACTTACAGACATTGAGCTTGCCCAACAGCTTCTCAAGTCTGCCACTATGTGTGTAATCATTGTAAGAAGTGCTCTGGGGATATTTACTATCAGCCACGCACCACTGCTGAAGAATAACATGCATCTTGTAATACTATAAAGATTTTACAATACATTCAGATTTTTAAGTTTAAAAAGATTCAGATAAAGAAAAAATCATTTCACTCACCCTTGTGTTGTTTTAAACTCATATGTCTCTTAAATGGAACACAAAAAGGGAAAAGGTGGCAGAATGTTAACCCCAGTCACCAATCACTTTCATAGCATATTTTTCTTTTCATACAATGAAAATGAATGGTGACTGAGACTAACATTCTGCTTCTTTTCTCCTTTAGTGTTCCATGGAAGAAAGTCTCACTTGTTTGGAACATCACTAGGTGGAGCAAATCATAACAGAACTTTCATTTTTGGGTGAACAATCCCTTTAACATGCAAATGTGGCCTGGCAACAAACCAGTGGCATAAATTCAGCAAGACTCCACTACTTAATTTCAATTTGAAATTCAAATGGGCAGAAAAAACCGATATAAACCTGAATCTTGCAAACCATCTGCATTTGAGCCCACTGTGTTCAGGGAGTCAACGTTGTTACACAACAGACCACAAAACAAATGTATCCTATCCTGTACCAATAGTCATTCACCTCACTGTGACAAGCTTAAACAATTATCCTGACCAAATTAATCATTCTGACTGAATTCTAGTATATAAAAGCGCCTCTCAATGTGGGAAGGCGTTGTGCAATTTATCTGCAACTTATGTTACCAAACAGCATCAAACATTCTTTAGTGACCTAGAGGACTGTGCAAAGGTTTTAGGCAGTTGTTAAGAATATACTGTATAGTGAGGATGTGTATAAAAAAAAAAAAAAAAAAAAAAAATGTATGCTCTCATTTATCAGTTATCTTCATCCAAAGTGCAGTAAACATAAAATCTAAATCAATATTTGGTGTGACCACCGTTTGCATTTAAAACAGCACCAATTCTCCTAGGTACACTTGCGCACAGTGTTTCAAGGTTGTTCAGCATCTTGGAGAACTTCCCACAGTTCTTCCATCTATTTAGGCTGTCTCAGTTGCTTCTGTCTCTTCATGTAATCCCAGACTGACTCAATGATGTTGAGATCTGGGCTCTGGGGGGCCATGCCTTCTGTTCTAGGGCTCCTTGTTCTTCTATTCAATTCAATTTGCAAAAGGAATGTTGAAATCTCAAATCAGGTATAGCGCACAAATTTAATCATTTCCGCAAGTTCCACGTTCATAGCACAGGAAATTTCCACACACTTTTCACTTTACAGTGCAACTGCAAATTATTAAACCAATAGATGAACAAATCAAAGTTGTTTTTGTATCAAGCTGTAATTCCAGAAGATGCACGAGTACATCTCTCCCTCTTTCTCACATGCAGCTGTCAAGCAGTGCATTGAGCACTTAAGTTAAATGGGAGCGTGCGCAGTGAGGGAACACTGTCGCATAGTTACTGAACTCAAGATGTTACAGATATATAAATATTTCTAAACATCTTAATTCGACATCCAAATGGCATTATACTGCATAAAGCAAGTGGCACGATAAAACTATTGCTCCCGTTTATAATTGACAAAGCTGTTAACATTGCAAGCACATGGGGGCCTGGGTTGCTCAGTGAGCATTGACGGCGACAACCACACCTGGAGTCGCGAGTTCGAAGCCAGGGCGTGCTAAGTGACTCCAGCCAGGTCTCTTAAGCAACCAAATTGGCCCGGTTGCTAGGGAGGGTAGTCACATGGGGCAACCTCCTCGTGGTCGCTATGTGGTTCTCGCTCTCGGTGGGGCGCGTAGTGAGTTGTGCGTGGGTGCCGCGGAGAATAGCGTGGGGCTCCACACGTGGTACATCTCCGCGGTAACGCGCTCAACAAGCCACGTGATAAGATGCGCGGACTGACGGTCTCAGATGCGGAGGCAACTGAGATTCGTCCACCGCCACCCGGCTTGAGGCGAGTCACTATGCCACCATGAGGACTTAGAGCGCATTGGGAATTGGGCATTACAAATTGGGGAGAAAAAAAGAAAAAAGAAAAAAAAAAAACAACATTGCAAGCGCATGTTGGAGCGATCTAGGCTAGTTGATGCTTTTCATATCGTGGCACTCCATCATTAGTCATAACACAGCACATTTGACAAGGCAGAAACAGCAAAAATGCTTTGTGTACCAGCTGCATGGTGAAAAGAGCCACTTAAACACCTGTTACATCTCCATCTCTCTGTCTAGAGTTCCATCCAGGGTCAAAAATTAACAGGGGCTCTGTGCAAAAAAAGAATCCCCTGCAATTTGATACAGATCCAAATACAACACAATTTCCGCTGAACATTATTTCTTTCGTGCCGTCCGTTGTGCAGATGTTGCAGAGTCGGTGCGGATGCTCGCACCATAAACATGCACAAACGGGCACTCTGCTTCTCATGCTCCGCATCAGTTCGGTGTCCTGCTCACGTGTTAATTACGTGACCGTTCTGACCATTTATTCAAAATATACTATCCTAGTGAGTAACACTGTCGCTCCCTGTTATAGCCTACTTCCTGCACATTGGCTCATCTCACTTATGCATCTGTCTGTCTGAAAAGCCTCCTCACCAGCAAGAAGCCAAAAATGGATGTTATATTAAGTTAATCAGGTCTGAGAGAACACAAAATATGATGTAACCAAATGCTACAATATATTTTATAATATTATAATAAATACCCTTATGTTAAATAAAATGTTATTAATGATACAATAATAATTTAACATTAACCACTTTGTGTATGAATCATTGTTAAATGTTTATTTTTACATAGTTTTATTCAATTGGCATGGAGTAACTACGTTTTTGTTTTTAAGCTCCTCATTCCAAATCTGAAGAAATGCTGTCATGTTCTCCTTGGAGTCGGTGGATTAGTTTTTTTAGGCCACGTTGTTTTAATAGATAAAATATTTGAAAATATGTGAATGGGGAAAAAAGGTTTGTTTCAGTAACAATGCATATATGCAAATGTACAGATCATGAAATTTTTTTTTTTTTCTCATTAAAACATTTTTCAAACTGAATTAATTTTTTTAATTATAACATAGGATGACAGGGTCATTTTATAAGGTTAGAATAGAAACAAATGCCCTTGTAAAGGTAAAATAAAAATAAAGAGTCCATGAAAATCTAACATTGCCCCTTAATGGAAAAGTTGATTTCTGACCCCAGTTCCATCTGACCTATACAGGAATTGAGAAAAGTAGCCCCCTATGAGATGTAGGCGAGTTTGTTGTAAAATTTCTGATGTTTTAGTGTTACAAGTTTTATCCCCCCCCCCCCCCCCCATATGAGCCGTGTCAGGGGGGAATTCACCCCCCACCACCAATTTTCAGAAATGAATTTCAGACACTGTAAAATTGATATTTCCCTATTGACCTATAGACATAAAATAATCGTCTTAAGACAAATGTTTTTGTGAAACATCTATGGGCCTAAGAATTTTGCATAGCACCGTAAATATGATTAAATTGGCTGCCTTGATGAAGTTCAGATTCTGTTCTGGCCTCTCAGGTAGTAACACGCCAAATGAAAAGTCTGATTAGAGTCTCTGGTGTCTCCACAACTGAAGGTGCTAATTTGAGTCCCACCCAGAAAGAGGAACAGATAAGAGGCTGTCAAATCTTCCTTCCCTTAGACGGCATCAAGCAGCACTATAGCCTTATAGACAAGTAAAATATGGGGCCTGTCATGACAGGACAGGGAATACACATACCTCCTCTTTACACTTTTTGTATAGGTACATATTTGAGTACTTCTCTTTATGTTCATACATGTTTTAATGTTCTTATTTAAAAGCAAAAACACTGACATGGATACTAACTGTTCCAGTCACTAAACACTTTCAGCAAGGACTAAACAGCAGCACAGGTTTTCCCACCAATCCATACATTACCACAAATAAAACCTTATTGTTTGTTGTGAGATGCCATCAAACAAATTCAGACAATCCAGAAAATCATCTGTTTGAGAGTAATCCAAATTGAATCTAGCACAACTTGTTCATCTCTGCTTGCTTGTATCAACAGTAAGGGATGAAAGCATTTCTATATACAATGAGTGTTAAGCAACTGCTGATTAATGGCTTGCAACATATTTGAAAGAATGTTTATTCACACCCTCTGGGCTCTGTTGGGAAACTCTCCCCTAAAAAGCCAAACCATACACTCATTGCTGTGGCATACCTTATAAAAGCAAGAGCTTTATTAAAATAATGTTTTTTTTTTAAATATTCCCAAAAGTATAACCATCTGAACTTTATAGTGAGGTAAACAGGGATTTAACACAAAGATGGCAAGAATTTGGTGTAGCCCTACTCTGATACAAGTGATATAAAAATGAAAATATTAAATAAATGCATTTATTCACGGGTCAAAGTATATGCTAAGTTATGGTATATTAGAAAATATCTCATCTTGTTACCTACTCCAGCTAACTGAGATTTATTCCAAAAAAAAAATATAATAATATTTTATTTATTTATATATATATATATATATATATATATATATATATATATATATATATATATATATATATATATATATATATAAAAATGAAGAATTTGGAATAGTCCAGGTTCAATACAATTTAAAGGGGTCAAGACATGAGGAATTACATTTCCATTGATCTTTTGAAGTCACAGTATAAAAACATACTGGACGTTTCAGAATGCAAAACTTCCTCCTAACTGCAAAAAGAGCATTTGTTGAAACCAAGCTGCCAAAATGGTTCGTTCTCTACTACCACCTAACGATCTGATCCAATTCCGGGAGTCACGATCCGATTCCAAAGCAATTCCTGATACATTTAAATTTTTTCTAATTGATTATTCACCTGTGCAAAGGCAAAACACAGTAACTTCACATTTTGACCAAAATTTGAGTTCTTATGGCACTTTTCCACTGCACATTACGGTTCGACTCGACTCTGCTCGCTTTACTTTTCTGAGCTTGCTTTTCCACTGCAGTTTAGTGCATCCTCAACGTGAGTGGGATTATAGGATGATCATCATAGATGTGCCGCCTCTACTGTCGTGACATCTTAAACGCAACACAAACACACAAAGGAGCAATGGAGGATATCATAGGAATGGTGTTCTTTATTCTCGGCATGTGGCTGTTTTTCACAGCAAGATGACAAACTTTGTTTCAAAAGAGGCTGACGGCAGCAAGACAAAATACAGCTAAAAAAACAGGAGAGTTTGGGAAATCGTACACCAAAGCGCAGACGAGGACATCACTGTGTTAGCTCAAAGACAACGCTCGAGGGTAAGCTAACCTGCCATGCAGCTTATAGATTTTCTGTGACCAATCAGTGATCTGCAGGGTTTCGACGTCACATTCAGTATCGGCTCAGCTCGCTTGGAACCTCAGAGGTGGTACTAAAAAAAAGTACCAGGTACCATCCACAGTGGAAAACCCCCCAAAAAGCGAGCAGAGTCTAGCCGTACTATGCAGTGGAAAAGCCCCACTACACTGCATGATTTCCTGTGACAGACAGGTCTGTCTCAACTACAACCAGGTAAAGAAAATTGAGTAACTATTTAGTTGGTGTACTGTGTATTTACAGCCTTTGTATGGCAGTATTGTCATCATAAAAAGTGATAAACACTGACCTCTTTAAAAGCACAAGAAAATAAATTACAACACTGGTTCTACATCAAAACACTTGATATTAAATTAAATAATTCAACTGATTATATAAAATTACTTTTACATATTTAAAGCATTGTTAAATCATTTTTAACAGTATTAAAATTATTAATTAGAATAAATCCCTCCCAAGCCTTTTCATTTTTTATTTTAACTATAACTAGAGGTTGCTGCTTCTGTGAGTGTGCAGATGTCAGCTTCTTTCTTCACCACAGGTGATGGTAAAGCAGCACAAATTGTGGGATTATTGTTTAAGAAATCTATCAAGCATCTCGTATGTGCACTGATCCATCTGTTTGCTCTGCGAGTAGTAGTTTTGAAATTTGTCTGACGAGTTGTAAGGTGTGCGTACTTGTGACCAACAGCCAAAGAAATAGAGAGCGCAAGGAGTGAAAGACACTGGTAAGCAGCAGACAAAAAAATGATTAGAAAACTATAAACATCACCCACGTCTCCCGAACCGCTGTCTCATTTTCAGCTCTTTTTCCCTTTCTGTGCAAATCAGTGCAAAAACAGGTACAAGCTCATCTTTCATGTTGTTTGTTGACAAGTAATAACGAATAAACTCTCCCATTGCTATGTGAGCAAGTTTGTAAATGAATTTCGGGATCATGGTTTCATTAGGAGATGAATGGTCATGTGGTTGATACCGTCTGCGATCAGTTCTGTAATATGTGCTTATACTAACGCCAAGTACACAAGTGCCACTGTGCTGCCATGGTTAAAACTGAATTCAGAATCAATTCTGAATTTTTGAGAAACAATCCAGAATCGTTGGTGAAAGAATCACGATGCATCAGATAATTAATTTTTTTTCTCCCATCCCTACACTGTGGTAGACATTTGCATCTGACCGCCTCCACAACTCAACACATCAATGACTATTTTACCTTATTACTTCCATAGCCCGCCCAGTATCAGTGAGCAGTGAGATGGCAATGAGAGCAAGTCAGTCAAGAGCAGTCTTAAAGAAATATTCTGGGTTCAATTCAAGTTAAGCTCAATTGACAGTATTTGTGGCATAATGCTGATAACCACAAAAATAATTTAGACTCGTCCCTCCTTTTCTTTATAAAAAAAAAAGCAAAAATTCAGGTTACAGTGAGGCACTTACATTGGAAGTGAATGGGCACATTTTTGGAGGGTTTAAAAGGCAGAAATGTGAAGCCTATAATTTTATATAATTTTTTAACAGAAGAATTAATCCTTTTATTATTTGTGCCAAAACCGAACATTTCTGACAGATGGTCAGAATGAGGGTGGAAAATTTTCATGTTTTACAAATTTATGTCTGTTTTCTTTTGCGCAAAAACTTTACTAATAATACTGTATAAGTGAACCTCAAATGAAAATTTTTTTTTTTTTCCTTTTTCTCCCAATTTGGAATGCCCAATTCCCAATGTGCTTTTAAGTCCTCGTGGTTGCGTAGTGATTCACCTCAGTCCGGGTGGTGGAGGACGAATCCCAGTTGCCTCCGCGTCTTAGACCGTCAACCTGCGCATCTTATTACGTGGCTTGTTGAGCGCATTGCCACAGAGACAGAGCGTATCGAGGCTTCACGCCATCCACCGCGGCAACCACGCTCAATTCACCATGCGCCCCACCGAGAACGAACCACATTATAGCGACCACAAGGAGGTTACCCCATGTGACTCTACCCTCCCTAGCAACCGGGCCAATCCGGTTGCTTAAGAGACCTGGCTGGAGTCACTCAGCACGCCCTGGGATTCGAACTAGCAAACTCCAGGGGTGGTGGCCAGCGTATTTTACCACTGAGCTACCCAGGCCCCAATAATGAACATTTTAAAATAATAAAAAGGTATGTCATGACCCCTTTAAGCACAATCGACAGCATTTATGGCATAAAGTTGATTACCATAAAGTTAATTTCGACTTGTCCCTCCTTTTCTTTATAAAAAATAAATAAATAAATAAAAAAAAAATTGT
Organism: Myxocyprinus asiaticus; assembly: GCF_019703515.2. Lineage (NCBI taxonomy): Eukaryota > Metazoa > Chordata > Actinopteri > Cypriniformes > Catostomidae > Myxocyprinus > Myxocyprinus asiaticus. The sequence continues at coordinate 18,935,353 of NC_059371.1, read as the reverse complement.
GGTTCCAGACAGTCACTTACAATGGAAGTAAATGGGGCCAATCCATAAAAGTTAAAATACACACTGATTCAAAAGTATAGCCCCAAAACGTAAACAATATGCGTGTTAAAATGATTTTAGTTTTATCAAAATCATTTGCTAACTGTTTCTGTGTAAAGTTAAATCCAATTTTACAACTTTGTTGACATGACAACGTAAAGCCGTAAACCCTGTAATTTAAACAACTTTATAGCTCAAATAATACACTTTAATGTTAAAGTAATATTTTAATAGAAGAATCAATTTAAATTATAAATTTCACATTGCTTTAAACCCTCAAAATCACTTCCATTGTAAGCGCCTCACTGTAACCAAGATTTTTGCTTTTTTTTTTTTTTTTTTTTTTTTTTATATAAAATGAGGGATGAGTTGAAATTCTAATTTAAAAAAGCCCATATTATGCTAATTTAGAGGTTCATAATTTTATTTTGGGGGTCTACTAGAATAGGTTTACATGCTTTAATGATCAAAAAACAAATCTCATACTGTACATTTCTTTCCCCGCTCTTCATACTCTGGCCAAAACACTCTGATTTACCTCCTGTCTCTTTAAAGCCCCCCTTTCCGAAAAGCCCAGTCTGCTCTGATTGGTCAACTGGTCCAGTCTGTTGTGATTGGTCAACCATGTAGAGCGTGTGTCGGAAATGTAACGCCCCTTACCATAACCGAGTTTCAGCTCCTGAGTCTTACTGAGCAGCTCTGTAAACACTACTGTAACTATGGTAACAGTGGCGTCGGTTTTTGCCATACGAGTTCGAGCCCCAATAATGAATGAAATAATGAAAGTTTGGAAGAACAAGCTGATCGACCCGAACCACCTTCGCAAGCACGACTTGAGCAGGACGTTTCACAGTGGTAAGTTTTAATTTTGTAGCTTTCTTACAAGTACACTGTTGATTATTGTGAACCTAACAAAGCTTCAAGTAAGACACGTAGTGCATCTAATTTAGCCATCGTTTACTGGAATGGGTGTAGCTGAACTTTTTTTCACCAGAGCTATAAACGGATAAGAGAGGCTTACTCCCGGTTAGCGAGCATGTTTGCCATGGACTACCGATAGCAGCCGTAACATTACAGCTTGTAATTATATAAGACTCTTTGAGTTTGACCATTTTGTTACACAGTTTTAGGTAAAAGCCGGCCCACAGCTGAATAGTAAATCCTTACCAAAACAATAACGAAACTTAGCAAGTTAGCTGAGAACTATCGTGGATTGCAGATGTAAAATGACCGTTTGTAAAAATAAATCCATCTCTACACAAACAATCTGTATAATTCTACACAATTGTATGTAAAAGTGGGCCCGCAGCTGATTAGCAAAACTATTTCAACACAATAACATTAGCTAGCAGAGGCCTACAGCTGTGCACTGGGTGTACACCATAGCTACAACACAAAACTTCACTTCTGAACTCTCGGTAGCAGATAAATCCACAAATAATCAAGCATACTTACAGGTTGTGACCGTGAAGCGCCAGATTGTCCCAACAAAGTGGGAACTGCATGATCTTTCAGGAGTAATCGTCTTGAAAATCCAGCATTGTTTGTGGTTGTACTGCTGAGGAATAGTGGTAAAAATACATTTTAACCACTGATTCTTCAATTCATCTGCCTTTGGAAATCCATACAAAGGGGTTTTGCTTTCGCAGTGAAGAAAACAGAGTCTTCTCGACATGGCGACAACACTAACCCAACTCATCCTGGCCTCGGCTATAACTACGTATGTTTGAGGGCGGGCCAAAGTAGCCCTTAAGCGGGCATTATGCAAATGTGTTACATAGTGACGTAGATACTGTTGTCTGTGGGAGAGGACACGCAACAGGAACGAGCAAACTGACAATGGCAAGCGACAAGCCTTACACTAAGTTGATCAGCTAATGCATACGTTTGTAATGTTTTTATTGTTTGCAAATTATAAACCAGCTCATGTGGATTTTTTATAACTCTGTCAATGTTAGCTAGATATATAGCTGGCTTCCATGGTTGCAGTGCTCCATTTGCCTGCTAACTTGTTTCAAATCTGGCAACCCGGGGTGTCAAACATAAATTCCGGCCTGGAACGGACATTTCAAAGTAGAATATACTGGCTGTAGCATTGTTTTCGGAGAAGGCAGTATTTCAACTTAGCATGTTTCCTAAATCTCTGATAACATATGATAATTTTATGCTTTATTACAGTAAATATATTACACATTTCTCTTTTAATTTTGTGGTAATCAACATTATGCTACAAATGCTGTCAATTGAGCTTAGCTTGTATTGAACCCAGAATAATCTTTTAAAATTTAAAAGCACTTTGAATTCAATTATCAGATGGAAGCCACTCTATGAACCACTTCAACATCACTGTTATCTTTACAGCTTTGAATCTCTGAAGTGACAAGCCAGTCAGAAAACTGGTGGACATGTCACTGTGTTAGTCAACCAATCAATCAATCAAACCCGGCAGCATTGAATGAAAGAACCATGTTTGGACATCTAACACAAGAAATGTTTCATAACATGATGTGACTCTCCTAATCACTTTATAATACTGACCCCCCCCCCAATCTGTTACTGAAGAGAACATGTATGGACCTCATGAGAGGGGGAATCGAGTGGGGCGTGTCCTCAATATTTCCACGGTACAATTTATGAAGACTAGTCTGATGAACCCCACATTTGCTGTCAGGCGTGAGTCAATTTCATAAGTGTAAAAGCTGATAAAAAATGTTACAGATAAAAAGCAACAAGTCCCTAACATCTAATGAGAAAAACGTATCCATTTCCACGGAGGTGAACAATTAAGGGCCGTTCACACCGAAAAGTTTGTTTTAGACGCCGTGTCAAGTAAAAAAATGACGGCATTTTTTAAAGTCCTATTCGTTGCGCTGCGTAGTACGTTTTCGATCTGAACAGCCCCTCATAATTAGTTCTTCCTCGCTCCACAGTTGTGTTATCGAATCAACGTTAAACAGAAAATTAGCACTGGTCCATAAAAAGCATATATATTTCTAATTTTCACTCAGTCAGCGCTGTGTGCAGCACTCAAACCAGCATAAAACGATCCGCCACGATGCCTGCTGCTTTGCGACATTTGGGGCTGGACTTGCAACACAGTTGCATGGAGTGAATGACTGTGGTTCCTCACTTCTTTGTCAGATTCTCAACTACACATTTAAAGCAATAGCATATTTTCATCACCGTCCTCGTGAGCAATGATAACAGGACACAAAAAGCGCAAAAGTAGTGAGGTAATGCAATGCTGTACACAAAGTGTCCTGCAAGGCCTGCCCAAAATTTCATGCCCTGTTTGTTGGCCATGTATAGTGGAATTGGTTCCAACAAAACAAAGGAGGAATAAACTTCAAAAGACAAGCCACTTTGCATAATAACTTTATAGGTATACACTATATTTTAGGACCATGCTTAAGTCAGATTTCTAGAGTATAGTTAAAAAAGTTAAATGTTGGAGTGAAAGAAGCACACATACCTATGGACACCAGTTTGATATTTTCCCTGTCGAGGAACTCCAGAGCCACGGAGACGTTCTCCAGTTGCATCTGTCTGAACGTGGGGCGCTGGTTGTACTTCTGGAACATCTTCTTCTGACTGAGCACCTCCAGAAGCGCGATCAGCCGGAGCCCGTCGCTCAGGTCCGTCTGCAGGTTCGCTATGCGCTTATTGACACATTTCAGATGCTCGTTGCACCAACGTGTGAATGTATTTTGCTGGATCTTCTTCCACGGCGCGTCCTCGGCGAGATCTTTCTCTGTAGCGGGCATGTCTGCGTCCTTGTCCGGTGCGAGAGAAGCGTTGGATAGGGGAGCGGCGGCGGCGCTCGACTGGTGGAGGCGTGGGTGTTGACTCATTTTTATCGACTCGGGTCTCCTGCACTAATTCGCTGTCTCGCTTTTTGGGTGGAGTCTTGGGGAATTGTACAAGATGTGTGCTCCTATTTTCAATGTTCTTTCACTAGAAGGGAGTACAATAAAGAAAGATAAAGCTTTTACAAAAGTACATCGAGACAAGAGCATTTGATTACATTTAAACTGGCATTTTTTAAAGAATGCTCGCAGGCTCCTTTTTTATTTTTTTTTTTATAAAAGCTTATTCAGTTTTTAAGAAGTTGCTGAATAAATGTGTGTCATTGTGTAGTTTATCCATTGTTTCACATACACGCACGCGCGCGCACACACACACACACACACACACACACACACACACACACACGTTGGTGCAGCTATCATTATGAGGACCCTCCACAGACATAATGATTTTTATACTGTACAAACTATAGATTCTGTCCCCTAACCCTAACCGAAACCTTTTTGCATTTTTACATTTTCAAAAAAACATCATTTAATATGCCATTTCCCTTGTGAGGTCCACCCAAATGGATGTTTGATGACAGAAATGTCCTCACAGAACAGGATGATTCTCAATACTTGGTCCTCACAAGTATAGCAAAACCTGTACACACACACACACACACACACACACACACACACACACACATATGGTAACCTGTCTGACAACAGCACAAAAGTTACTTTGACGGGGCATTATTTAAGAATATGTGTCAGTTGAATGAGTCTTTGGCTCCAATGAGTACAGAATTAAATACTGAAACATCCATCCCCTCCCTAATGTTGTGCTTGCTGTCCATGCACTGAGCCAAAAGGATAAATTTCATGAGACAAGGGTCAAAATAGAGTATAAACAGAATTATAATTTCACAGCATTAACATCCAAATGTTTGAACATTACAAGCATCCTCTGGTGCTTAGAGGACCTAATTTAGAGTCTTCAAAACACATAAAAGGTTTGAGAATTCTGAGTTATTATATAAGAGGAGCCATGTAGGCCATAATTGTTGAAAAGCCTCTTACAAACACTAATTATTATATTGATATAAACATTAGTGAAGTTTATTCATATGAATTATTGAAAAGCTTCTTATAAACACTAGTGAAATTAAGATATTTATATTCAAAACAGATTCTGTGGACTTTACTAAATTTACTCATTTGTAGTCTTACTATCATTACTTAAACTCTTTTCATAACATGAAATTGTCTCTCAATCACACACAAGAAAATGTCTTGCATTAAAGGGATAGTTCACCCAAAAACTAAATTCTCTCATCATTTACTGACTCTCATGCCATCCCAGATGTTTATGACTTTCTTTATTCTTCTGAATGCAAACAAATATTTTAGAAGAATATTTCAGCTCTGTAGGTCCATTCAATGCAAGTGAATGGTGGCCAGAACTCTGAAGGTCTAAAAAGCACATAAAAGCAACATCTAATGGTTAAATCCGTGTCTTCAGAAGCGATATGATAGGTGTGGGTGAGAAAAAGATCAATGTTTAAAGCCTTTTTTATTATAAATCACCACTTTTGCTTTCTCTTCCACATTCTTCCTCTTTTGTTTTTGATGATTTGCATTATTTATGCATATAACCACCTACAGGGCTGTCAAAGGTGGATATTTACAGTAAACAAGGAATTATTATTGATCTGTTTCTCACCCACACCTCTCATATTGCTTCTGAAGATATGGATTAAAACAATGGAGTCTTATGGATTACTTTTATGCTGCCTTTATGTGCTTTTTTGACCCACAAAGTTCTGGCCACCATCCACAAAGTTCTGGCCACCATTCACTTACATTGTGAGGACCAACAGAGCTGAGATATTCTTCTAAAAATATTCATTTGGGTTCTGCAGAAGAAAGAAAGTCATACACATCTGGGATTTTTTCCATCCTCCTTTGATACGAGAAAGTCACAAAGCTGAACAATTTAGCAAAGACAAGCGCTGCATTAATCCAGCATTTTACTAAATAAGGCAAGTGGGCCAAAACAGTGAGTGAGGACGCAGTCCAAAAAGAATGTTTTCCTTCAGACCTTTTTTCAGCATTTGTCTCTCCAAGAGAATTTGTGGAATGCCCGTCATGTAATGAACCACCGATGCCCCATAACCCCCTCTCCAACTCCCCCACTCGCAATCATAAAACATCTGCAGACATAACCTCACATTACACTTAAATGTTACACTTAATCTTTTAGTCTTTATTCATATTATACTTTAGATTATGCTCAAGTAAAACCTGAAATTTTCAAAGAGAAGGTTAAATTGAAAGAGGCAAACAGTAGAGAGGCTTAGTTTACAGGCTTGTCATTACAGACTTTACAGCATTACAACCATTTAAAATCCATCACTATACATGTCATGGTTCGTGATCATTAACTGCTTTCAGTTAACTGCTGTAAACAATGTCAGTCATACTCCTTGTAATTTAGGCCAGTAGCTTAGACACTCAAAAAAAGAACAAACAATTCAGGCATTCACTTCTCCCCTATAGTGCTCAGCCAATGTTGTACTTTAGCGTCATCTGCAGGAGATATGAAGTATGACAGACTTCTGATAAGAAATATGAAGTGTGAAAAGTACCAGACTGAATGTCAATATCTTGAATATCAATGATTGCCTTTTATGTAGGCCTGTGCTTTAAAGTCTTAATATAGATCTGGAGAAATGCTATATGACCAAACTGAAGTTGTTAATAACAGTGACTTTATCTGAATTAAAAAGTAGCAGGGATGGGTTGTACGAGGACAACCAGTGAGATGTTCTTTCAACAGGTTGGGGCAACACATAGGTTGACACATATAACTTGTCTATTTATTTTTTATCAACATCAGAATTTTAGGTTAGAATATATATGAATATAAGAAAAAGGGCATATATTTGGTTCTGTAACTGGTCACCATTTCATTTAAAAAATTTTCACCACGTTTTATTATCTTTTACCTTCACTACTTCATTTTAAGGGGTCCCACGAAGTGACTTGATTTTTTAAAATTACAAATATTCCATGTTGTCTAGTATTAATATGATGCAAAGGCTGCATACATAAACAAAAAAATTGCTTTTTAAAATACTTTTAGATGGAGTAGCCCATAGCAGTGGTTCTCAACCAGGGGCCGGGGCCCACTAGGGGGCCTCAGCAAACTTCAAAGGAGGCCTGAAGATGACTTAAAACTATAAAATGGTAAAAAATAAAAATAAATAATAATAATAATAATAATAAACCCCGCTAAAAATCAAGATGTTCAACATGAAAACTGACATCAGATTTCTTATTTTAATTTTAAAGTTCCCTTCAAAAACTGTCTTTGTAAAGTTCTTAAAACTTCCGGAATCACAAAATAAATCGCAAATAATAGTTTAATCTATTGACATTCCTAGTTTCTGTTAATAAAGGCTGTGTCTCGTTTGGAAGGCTGCGTCCTCCGGAGGTCGCATTTGTCGGCCGCATACGTCATCGAGGCTGTCTCGTTTCATTTATTTATTTATTTATTTATTTTTGTCTTTCTTTTTCTTATTTTTTTTTATCTATTGTCAATGCCTTTTATGTATATGTACTTACATTTATACAATTTTTAACTTTTTTTTTTTTTGCATTCCCAATAAAAAATAAATAAAATAAAAAAAAAGCTCGATGACAGCCTCGATGACGTATGCGGCCGACAAATGCGACCTCCGGAGGACGCATTCTTCCAAACGAGACACAGCAAAAGAAAAAAAGCAGCTTTGTCATCATTACAGCAGAAGTACCAGAGACAGTATCTTCGAATATTGTCATCGACAATGGGGGGCCTTGGAGTCAGAAAGCTTGAGAACCACTCACCTATAGCATGCCACACTGCATAATGTCAACTTCCCGAAACTATTTAATACCAGCTAACCAGTAACCACATTTCTTATTTTCATAGTTATTTGTCTAAAACAGGCTTTATTAAAATTTCTTTAAAAAAAAAAAAAAAAAATTTTAAATCAAGAGTTAAAGGCAGTTTCAGAGAGAGAGAGAGAGAGAGAGAGAGAGAGAGAGAGAGAGAGAGAGAGAGAGAGAGTTGTCCTATGACAGGCCTACCACTGAACATAAGCAAAAGTTCAGGACAGATACTTGAAGAACAGTGAAGATGACACGTGATGCCATGTTCCAGCCACGCCTCTGTCGCGAGCGCGGTGTAACTGCTTGCTGAAGGGCAACCCACGTGCCGCCTTTGACTGTCAACCACAAACACTGCATGCATCTCCTCTGCATCAGTGAAACACACAGATTACACACTGAACGTTATAATGGCACCATGGGTATTTTAGATGTTTAATCCTTGTGTCAACAGGATATGGCTTTGTTACTGGTCATAAATAATTGCACGCACGCACACACACACACACACACACACACACACACACACACACACACACACACACACACACACACACACACCAAATCAATGTAGTTGCAAGCTCTCGTGGTTTGAGTCCCACTGTCATCCAGGTGAGCTCGCGATGATCTTTGCAAGATTCTCCTCGAGCGTAGGGGGGCGCGCGCCACTCTCACATCAAAGGATGAACAGGGAGCGGACCTTTTCCATATTTTCCCTTATTTGGTGTGGAGGCCTTAATTAGATTACGGGAGCGATGCGCCAAAAGCTCTGAAGAACATCGGCTTTATACACTTTACAGGACGATTCTTAAATGGCGAAATAATATGCAGCAGCATACATGTGAATTAAAAACGAGTGTTTGAACTTTCCTATACAAGACAAAGAGAATTCCCTGTGATGTTTCGGTAATGTTACGGGTTAATTATGTAATGTTTGTTTGTCTATTGGTTTGTTTCGTTCTCCCTATCTTCATGAATTAAAACTAATCATTTTACTGTTGTAGCCGTATGAGACTACCTCCTTCACATCGTTGTGCGTGCAGGGCATCTCTATGTACGCAGTAAATGGACAATAAATCATTCAGCACTGCACGCGCTACGACCGCTACATGACAATTGACATACAACTCAAGACATTTGTGCACAAGTCTGTATCTCTGTAGAACTGATCCATGTGCAAAGTTAAAAATCGAACAAAAACAGAATAAAAGCTATCCATAACAACAGGTTTATGGTGCGGTCACCAATGCGCATACAGAAACAAGAAAAAGAAACTGCACCACAAACTCAACAGCACATAGCCTACTACAAGACAAATAAAACGCATCTCAGAGCATTGTGATTGCAAAAACGGTTTTATAACTTACATTATTGCTGGTTGTCTTGAAACAATTGCCTCTTCTTTATCCCTTTGGAGTTCGCGTGTGGCACTGGCTGTATAATGAACCTAACTGTCCCACAGTGCAGAAATCTCACTGTACCACCCTCCCGGACCGGACGAGTCTCCCTGGAGGGAATGTTTGTTCGCTGAACTCGAAAAAGAAAATACTAGGAACACCCCCTGGTCTTTTCTGATTCCTGCTGTTCTCTCTGCCCTTCATGCGAGAGCCTTAATTGGTAAAGGATCAAAGTAGGGGGTTACTTTTCTATTCGAGTGAGTTAGTGTGCTGACGTTATACCGGCGGCCGCGCCTTCAGATTTTAAAGGTATGATGTCATGCTGTTAAGTGCGCCTGTATGATCTGCTCCATCTGCCTGTGCGGGATGCTTGAACAACACGTTTTCTAACTTTCTACTCAACAAAGAGCTCCGATTAGCTGTTTCACGCCAACTGTTCTACTGCACATTCAGTGTTACAGAGTTAATAATACTGAGGCATTATGTGTAAATAGCAATGTGCAAATAGTGTCAGATACTATTAGCACCCCTAATTAAATGCTTACATACAGTATATGGGCCTCTCTGCAGTGTATTTATTGTGTTCATTTGGAGTCCCACAGACACCCTATACCAACACCTACCTCTAAACCTAACCCTAACCCTAACCCTAACCCTAACCCTAACTTTCCCTTACAAAAATTAACTATGGTTAGGGTAGACCGAGTACATTTGGAACAGAGGGACAGTTGAAACACTGTAAATATTTCCCTTCTAATGCAAGTTTGAACTTTCATTTTCAGTATGCATATTCAAATTAGCATCAGGAAAATTTGAAGAACATAGTCCACATTGATGAGAAATTATTAGAGACATCATTTTTGGGTATATATATATATAATTTTTTTCTTACTCCTCTTTCATTGTGAATTAATCATTATTTCTGAATGACTATGAAAGGAAACTTTGCTTGTTATAATCACTGATTTGTGTACTGTCAATTAATGTATTTTGAGACACCCTAGGATGTAAGATCACTGAGAAAATCAGGCAAACATGCAACGTGATTGGGGGCGACAAATGAAACAGTGTTACAACTGTACCCGTGCCATAGGAAATATGGTTGCCAATGCTCCTTCTAGAGTTTTGTTAGCTTTTATTCAGTCAGAAAGCTTAATTAATTAATTTGTTTTGCTTACTTATCTAAGATAGACCGACAGATCATAGATAGATAGATAAATAGATTGATAGATAGATAGATAAATAGTTTGATAGATAGATAGAATTATGCAGTGTAAATGATTTTGTAAAGTAGATTTAGTTCAAAAATATGATTGTAAATGAGTATTTTGGTCAGTTTGCATGTGTGTGCATGTCAAAGGATGCCTTGTATCAGTGAGGAAAACTAAGAGAGCATTTCCAGCTGATGTGTTAGAAATGATACATATGCAAGCGTTAGAAAAATGTAAAACATTCACAGAGTATAAAATGTGTCAGTATATTTCACTTAACTTAGGCATATTGCCATATTTAGCACATTATAAATGAGTGTTCCAACTGTCCCGGGGTAGTGTTTCAAATGTACCCCGCATGGGTAAAGTTGTAACAAAAGCGCTTCTTGTCTTCAAACACTAATTGTAGAAAATATGAACAATGTATGCAGGTTTCTAGCATTTGTTTTGTTAGTAGACAGATAAAGGTATATCTCATGTGAAAAAATTTAATGTTTATTCTGCTCTGTATTTGAGAGTAGAGCAAAAAGTGTTCAAACTGTACTCTGTCTACCCTACTACAGTCACCATAGTATACCACCATGGTATTTTGTTGTAAAATCACAGTTACCACAAAATTGAACATGGTTACTATATTAACACCATATTACTGTAGTAACACCATGGTTAATTGCATTAAAACTATGGCCAAAAATAAAACAAAACATGATTACTACAATATTACTATGGTAAACCCCAGGTTAATTTGACCAGGATCAAACCTTTCTCTCAACTTCCCGACCTTCATCGTGACTAAATCACTGTGAGGAAATCAACCTTTTAATTAATTTCTATTTATTATTATAAGTAGTATTAAAGGACATGTTAAGAGTGGAGACAGGAAACAGGATGGGAAAAAGTGGGACAAAAGACAGAATCGCACCCGGGTCGTCTATACAAAAAAGCACATCCACAAAGTCTTTACACCCCACTTTGACTACCAGTCAAAAGTTTTGAAACACTTGACTGAAATCAAAAATATATGTAGACAAAAATATAATTGTGCCACCATATTAATTTATTTCATTATAAAATTAAAATTTAATAAAAAAAAATAAAAAAAAGTTTTTGAAATTGATGATTTGGACCAAATAATAAAGAAAAGCAGCCAATAAGTGCCCAACATAGATGGGAATTCTGTTTAAATATAGGGATACTATATTCAGTACTGTTTAAAATGCATCCCAGGGTGATACCTCAAGAAGTTGGTTGAGAAAATGTCAAGAGTACATGTCTGCAAATTCTAGGCAAAGGGTGACTACTTTGAAGATGCTAAAATATAACACAGCTTTGATTTATTTTGGATTTTGTTTAGTCACAACATAATTCCCATATTTCCATTTATGTTATTCCATAGTTTTGATGACTTTACTATTATTCTAAAATGTGAAAAATAAAACTATAATAAAGAATGAGTGTTTCAAAACTTTCGTCTATACAAAAAAGCACATCCACAAAGTCTTTACACCCCACTTTGCTGCAGGGACACCAGAGGCGCAGTTTGTCTTATTTCTGTCTTTCTACCAGATTGTTTGAGTGCAAATAGTGGCACTGTGTAGGAAGTATTAACAACTTGTGCAAGTATAGTCACTCCGTAGTAATATACCATAAATTTTTATCCCACGATTTGTTTTTAGTTTTTTTAAGCAAATTATATTATGACTAAATGAGCATATTTTAAATGAGCATGTTATTTTAGTAAAAAGGCCTGCTATACATTAAAAGAAAGTCTTTTTTCTCAAGGCACTGGCTTTCATCCAGCCTTTATAGCACAGCATAAAGTATGTCATGAAGGTCAGTATCCTGGTGAGATCATTCATCCTGAATTTGTGTGTGTGTGAAAGAGAGAGAGAGAGAGAGAGAGAGAGAGAGAAATTTATTTTTGGACCCCTAAATAAGAATAGTCCTTCATCTGTTTGAGCGTTCTTTTTTGGAACAATAGCTAATTTTATAAAGTACTGATTGATTCCTGAAGAGAGCTGTAACTGTACAAGGGTCACTTTGTAATAATTAAAGGGTCAGAGTTTGCTGTTTAATACAGTTATTTGATAACCCTGCATGGTCATATATATGTGATTCTATAACTCTCTTGGTACCAGTAAAACATGGTGTAGACAGCCAGTGTCCCAAGGATAACTGTCTTTCACTGCAAACATTCCAAGTACTTCATTCCTTAGAGGGAAAGCAAAAAGACCAGCCATAACAGCTCAATTTATCAGAGGACCTTTAGGCAGGATGACATCATATTGCACCCCTCCACACCTTTATCTATCTCCAGCAGTCAGAGCACTCATTTATCATTTGTCCCATATGGGATTTGATGCCGTTATCTGCTACCATTGCTTCTCACCTTTCCTTTCCTTTCCTTTCATTTCTTTCTCTCTCAAAGACACTCATACACATTCATGCACACATTTGTATTTCAAATATCTGAGATATTTTATTAATGCAGCTGTTTGACTGCTGTATATTGTTTGAACTTGGTCGAGTGGTTTGTGCCTTGATAGAGATGCTTCTTATCTAATCTCTCTAATGCAGGTATGCAGATACTTCTTGTGCTTCTGTGACAACTGATGATGGATAGGCTCAATGTTTACTAATCACACTGAGCATTCAGGCTTGAAAAGTTCTGCATACATCATATTCTTAGAAACAGAGAGTGAAAGTATGAGAAAGAAAAGAAATGTGAAGGAGAAAGGCTTGTTTTATCTTATATTTTTTTGGTGCTGGGGCAATCTCACAATTTGTCTGTTTTTTGTTTGCTTTTTCATGCTCACATTCTCTAGTGTGTGATCAAATCCACCCAGATCAAGACAAGACAGGCAGAGACCTTTTGGCAGCAATCTGACTCTCTACACACAAACAGAGAGATACAAAAGGAGGTAAATGAGAATAGTCACATACAAGTCACAAGGTCAAGAATTAACTATAGTTTTAGCTTCGAGGGAGCACTACAAACACGAGACATCCCTGATAGGTTTATTGTACATGAAAGTGTCTGATTATGTCTGATGGCATGATTCTGTTTTAATATGGACTTTTGTGCATTAACTGTGCCCATGTTGAATGTCTGACATATTTCTAGTGACGCTCCTTTTATATGCATGGAAAATGTGGTTCTCATCAGGATTTTGCATGTAGGCTCTGTTACATTATAGAGAATGTAAGTATTATTAATCATATTGATCAAGTGACACACAAATCATGGTTCATATTAACAGAGATTGTATCGGCCTTTCAGGTTAGGGATTTTTGCATGCACAACATCTACCAAGTTGATTTGGCTTTTTAAAATTAATTTGTTGAAACACACACACACAAAATTAAACCTATATATTTCTAAATTAAAATTACACTGCAAACAAAACTAAAATATAGTCAAAATAACAAAGTGGTTAAAAAATCCTATATAACCACCTCCCGTAAAATCCTCTCCAACTTCTTCCTCTGGCGTCTTTTGCAATGACTTAAAAATCACTCTGTGTCAACAGGTGGAAAAATATGAATACAAATTAGATCAGTAATACAATTGTAAAAATAAAAATATTAATAATAACTGAAAAATAAACCATGACCTCTAAGGTTTTACACAAATTTCATAAAGTGATTGTCAGTGAGTTTGGACATGAACTTTATAATCACCTGCTGGTGGAATCTCCAAACTGCAAATGCAGGAACTGAGATTAGACTTAGCGCAGTGACCTATTTTCAGGAAATTAGCAAATTGCACTTTGTGCCACATACAATACACCCACAGTTTGTGCCCACACAACCCCTGATAGCAGAAACACTCTCACCCACGCCCACTTGCGCTTTGAACTGGGACGAAAATTGTACTTTAAGAATTAGTGCTAAAATCAAATAAGACATTGTGCATGGTCATTGTGTACTGCGCCTAGCGCGGTCATGAAAATAGAGCCCATAGTCTGGGACATAATTTGGTGTTCCACTATATTTTCAGAGTTTGGACATTAACTTTACTACCACCTGCTGGTGGAATCTCCAGACTGCAAATGCAGGAACTGAGTGTAGACATTGTGATGAAAACAGAAACGGTTCTGAAACATCTTAGTGCATTGACCTATTACTCTGGAAATGAGCAAATTGCTCTTTGCACCACCTCATTAACATTCAACACCACTGTGCGCATACAGCCACAGATAGCCCAAACACTCTCACCTACACTCACTTTCGCTTTGTGCTGGCACGAAAATTGTACTTATAATAAGCACTCTCACGAAAATTAGAAAAGATGTTGTGTGTGGTCCCTTGCACTGCGCCTTGCGCGGTCATGAAAATAGAGCCCCATGAATGGAGTAATTGAGTAATTTAGAGGTAAATAAGATCTATCTATCTATCTATATATATATATATACACACACACACATACACTACCAGTCAAAAGTTTTGAAACACTTGACTGAAATCAAAAATATATGTAGACAAAAATATAATTGTGCCAACATATTAATTTATTTCATTATAAAATTAAAATGTAATAAAAAAAATAAAAAAAAAGTTTTTGAAATTGATGATTTGGACCAAATAATAAAGAAAAGCAGCCAATAAGTGCCCAACATAGATGGGAATTCTGTTTAAATATAGGGATACTATATTCAATACTGTTTAAAAATCATCCCAGGGTGATACCTCAAGAAGTTGGTTGAGAAAATGTCAAGAGTACATGTCTGCAAATTCTAGGCAAAGGGTGACTACTTTGAAGATGCTAAAATATAACACAGTTTTGATTTATTTTGGATTTTGTTTAGTCACAACATAATTCCCATATTTCCATTTATGTTATTCCATAGTTTTGATGACTTTACTATTATTCTAAAATGTGAAAAATAAAACTATAATAAAGAATGAGTGTTTCAAAACTTTTGACCGGTAGTGTATATATACAGTATATACAGGTTTGGGGAGTAACAGAATACATGTAATGGGATTATGTATTTAAAATACAAAATATAATTACTGTATTCCACTACAGTTACAATTTAAATCATTGGTAATTAGAATACAGTTACATTCAAAATGTATTTTGATTACTGAAGAGATTACTTTGTATTTTATTGTCATTTGTTTCATTTAATATTTAGTCCTTTCAGATGGAAAACATTTATACATATAAATGATGTGATCCAAAGTGCATTTGAACAGCGGTGAAACACTTTCTTATGATGTTACATTCATATGAGCAGACAGAGAAGTAAGTTTGAAGTAAGTTTGGAGCAGAAGAAATAGAAATAAACCTTGTGTAAATTGTCAGCTTTATGCTAAGATAAAATACTATTTCTAGCCATTTTACATACACGTTACCGGGCACAATCATATTTTTTATCAAGAAAATTCACGTTGGATCATAATTTCTTTTTCTCTAGTAAGACCTTTGATATTAGGGCAAAAATCTTATTCTTGATAATAATTTTTTTATTGTTTTCCTGTAAAAATATCTAAAAATCCTTAAAACAAGATTAGTTTGATTTATCTTGTTTTAGAAACAACACTGCATAAGATATTTAGGTTTTTAGGAGAATGTATTTTTAACATGTGTATTTTGTCTTACTGTACTGGCAGAGTTTTTATAGTCAAAACAAGTGAAAAAATCTACCAGTGCTGCAGAAGTAATCTAAAGTATTCAGAATACGTTACTGACCTCGAGTAATCTAACAGAATACGTTACAAATTACATTTTACAGCATGTATTCTGTAATCTGTAGTGGAATACATTTAAAAAGTAATCCTCCCAACCCTGTATATATAAAATATAGTGAAATCCCAAAATAAATATCTTAAGTGTTTTCAACTAAAGAATAACTTTAGTATTATTTTTTTCTTTTCTTTAAAAATAAAATTGGGGGTTCCACATTTGATGTTTCAGGTCAAATTTGACCCGAACAGATGGAACGGGGTTCTCTATTGATAAGTGTACAAGGGTTAAGAGTGATTGGTGTCTCACATCATTTGAAAAAAAAAAAAAAAAAAAAAAACATTGTTGAAGAAATCTAAGAAACACACAATGATGCTTACTTAGGGAGGGATAACCCTCACAAATAGGCACAGAGAAATGGACACATAGGAGCAAAACCTGTGCAGTATTTCAAGTATTAAAGTATGTCAAAGCATGCTATTTCTCATATTTTAGTGGAACATGCCTGGTTCCCGGCACCTTGTCGTAATTTAACACACACACATACATACTCTTTCACAAATACAGAACAAAACATTTGTTTGCCCTGAGCTCACAAAAGGCGAGAGTGATCTTTGACAGACTGTGAAGACCAGGAAAAATGTTGTCATTGCCAAAGATGGCGTCTATATTTGAACTAATAAAAAATTAAGCTCTGTTTTATAGACAGTAAATGCATAATTAGTACAGTCACAGGCAAAGAGAACAAGGAGGAAGAAAGACCATGAAAATAAGGAAAAATAAAAAGAGATGGAGGGAGAGAGAGAAAACTGAGAGCGGACATCTTTCCAATGTTCTCACAAGAATTCTGTTTCTACATTCCTTTTTTGTTTAATTCATGTAGAAAAAGAGGGCAATTTATTTTCAAAGATAAGTTTTGACAGAAAGAATGAGACAAGAAAATGTTTTGTAACAAAGATTTTTGTTCAAAACTGAGGCTTAAACTCTTGGACCCTAAAAAAATAGACATATACTCATATACTTTAGCCGGAAGGCCTGTACAAAATGAGGATACATCTGTTTTGAACCATTTTTATTTCATTGAATAGCTGCCTAATTTACTTGAAGTACAGCAACATAATTGCAGTACAGCTTAACAAGGCATCAAGACAAGAACTAGACAAGCTCCATAAGAGCAAGTGTTTCTTCTTCAATCAAATTTTTCACATTGCTGTGAGGGAAAAGAAAGGTAGAGAGTAAAAAGCCTGTTGTGACCCATCTGCTTTTGGGTCAGTAGCACAGACACGTTATAAGTCTTCATATTCAAATTAAATGAATCCTTATGAATATTAATTATGTGACATAGGATAACTGAGATGACATAAGCACTAGCCATAGTAGGACTGCCACTTTCGCTTTGCAGATGCAACTCTTTTAAGATGAAGCCCTTAAAATATAATTATTATTTCTTAAAAAGTGGAGACTTGTCTCAAGTCTCAAAAAATGGGGGATGGTTGCCACACCCCTAGTCCTGACTTTGTTAAATGCACACACACATGCACACCTACAAACATGTCTGAAGGCAGTGAGAGTTGGTACCATCTGTTACAGTTTATGAGCATATTACAGCAGAGTGAGTCACAATCTAAAGCTCTAGAAGTGTGTAATGGGTGTCATCAGCTCCAGTTCTTTATACAGCCTCTTTTTGTTCTCAACTTCACTGCACATCACAGAACCCAGAACGGCCTTCTGACTGACGTACACAGAGTCTCTCTGATCCCCCAGGCATACACATTCCTGCACGTGCATGCGCACGCATGCACGCACGCACGCACACACGCACGCACACACGCACACACACACAGAAATATTAGAGCATTGTGGTGCTAGGGCAGAGAAACATCATGATAAACAGGGTTGATATGTTTGACCCTGGCCATCCACTGGAAATGAGTGCTATACCACACTGTAAAAAACCCCAAATCTGTTCAATTTACGGTAAAATACCGGCAGCTGTGGTTGCCAGAAATGTACCATAAAAAATACAGTGACCATGTTTTAGGCTTTACGGGATGTAATTTTGATGCCTGTATATTTTAAGGTTAACTACCGTTCATATTATTAAATGATATAAACATGATACATTAAATTTAGTAACCAAAACACCACCAGAGTAACACACGTTACGCTAAATTAATATTAACATTTATTAAACGACATAAAGTATAACACAGAGCACACAATGTGCATAACTAATATTAAAGATAATAAGAAACATAACTATTCCCATGAAATATTCTGAAATGTTATTGTTGATTATTTAATATCTTATAATTCTTTGTACTGTAGCCTATATGTTACGCTAACTACCCATTAACCAATTAAAGTTACTTTTACTGTAGCATTTTTACATTCTTTTACATTTAAAATTATGGATATTTTTTACAGTGCAGGGATCATGACCACTACCCATTTAATCTCTCTCTCCACATAGAGAACAGTTGTTTAGAAATCTTTTCGCAGATAAAGAATGGATTCTAAACCTGGCCTTACCTAGATTTTGTTCAAGTTCAAGGCATGTAGCCGTCAAAACGTAAAGTTTTATTCATTTGACTTCACACTGGAATCCTTCACATCAAAATCAGAGCCGCAGGTGCCTCACAGCCAGGAACAGTACACATTTGTTGAATGTGAAGTTCATATTTTAACCATATCTATGTCAACTGGAATGATAGGATTTTCTTCTCTTTAGGAATAATATTATCTATCTTTCTCCTTTTTTACTTCACTGTGACATGGTGAGCCAAATTGCCGGACACAGAATATGCTTCATTGTTTGTTTTTGAAGCTAATTTAAATATATATATATATATATATATTTGGATTTGGATTTTATTTGTGGAATTTAAGTTCTAATAGTTTACAAAGAGTATGTTTAAGTAGTAAATCACTTTTATATCAAAAGATCAAGGAAACTTTAACTTTTGATTCAAAATCACGCTAAAAACAGAGGGTGCATAAAAATATGTCTGGATTATTAGCTTTGTAGTTTCTTGATGACATTCATAAATAAACTTTTTTTTTTTTTTTTATCTCCTCTTTGACAGCCTGCCAGCATGCAGCTCTCGGTTTAAACACTACCTGATGAAGACTCTGGGATAGGAGCAGATGTGGTGTTGGATCACATTGTCCTTCCCTGAGGTTTCTTAAAAAACATCAGAGAATTGGTCAGTTTATACTTAAGATCTTGTTTTTGGCAGGAAAGAGACATTCTCTTACTGCCCAGTCATTCTCTGCAACCCCCTTGGCAGTATCTTTTTGAAGGATTGGTTAAACCTCAGTGAATCTGTCTTTTGTGAGCAGTACATAGAGGCAGTGAGTACTGGCAGAGTTTAGTGACAAATGTATCTTGGCATTTTGGCTGTTCATACCCAAGCCACAGGAAGCTCTTCCTGCTGACTTTTTCTACATAAACATAAATATAAATATATTTTTATACTTTGTATTTATATATTTTTTATGTTTCTATACTTTTATATGCAGGAAGTGTGGTCAGCAACTACAATAACTAAATCAACAAAACAGCAGCAGTATTAAGGACAGAACAATGGATCCATCCTTACAATGAAACTTTGGGTAGTGAAATTATATTGTAAATGTGATACCTGGAGAGGGAGGGAGCTTGGAAATTTGACCAGTATCACTAATTCTGTCATCTGGACAACAAATGCCTACCCATTGAGAAGTCACTATTGTACATGAAGCTTGAACATGGACGAACACTAAGGAGCAAAAATATCCAGGCATGATACTGTTGGACTACATAAAACAGAGACCAAACCATCCTCAACAAAATCTCCTTTTTTCAAGACATCATCATTTTTTATTATAGGTGGTAGGAAAGAGAAACAGAAAATGCTGCATTTACCTCTACCAGATTGGGCACTATGATACATGCCCACTCTTGCCTCTCCCTATCCTTGCGATCGCCTCAAAGGAATGGAGACTGGCTTCCATTTAATCTTGCTTTGAAAGTTTAGTCAGCTAATGATGGGCTACTTTGTTTGTGTTTTTTGTAATCGTGTTCTCCAGACTGCTTCACAGTACTTCACAGTTGAAGATCCCTCATTGTCTTCTACCATTTCATAATTGCAGGTGCGTCACGATTACTGCAGTTTTAAATTTTTTAATTTTTTTTATTTGTCCTTTCTATTTAGTATACTGGCCTTTAGATTTCACTCTGTGATTGTAAGTTTTAGTAGTTTAGTTTTAGTTTTTTCAGTGTTGTTCCAGCTGTGTTAGTCTTTCAGTATAATTTTATTGATATAATTTAAATGTTTAATTGCGTTAAAGGAATAGTTCACCCATAAATACAAATTCTATCATCATTTATTCACCCTCATGTTGTTCCATAACCCTATGGCTTTGTTGCTTTCTTATTTGGAACAAAACAAGAATATGTTAGCAGAATGTTCAATCTGAGTCACCATTCACTTTCGTTATATGCAGAAAACGAAATTGCAGACGCAATATAAGGGAATAGCGACTAACAAAAATTAAAAAAAATTATGCGGTTTAAAATGTTATAATATACTACATATATTACGGGATTCATGAACATGTAATTTATTTTAGTTTCAGTTTTCGCAATTATGTAATTTTATTTTTATTTTTAAATGGGGGAATGGGGGGGGGGGTGACAGAGTGTGGGTGGGGCCAAGTTTACTAATTCACTCTCTACAATGAACAGCAGACATACTGTCTTCACAGAGGGATGACATATTTGATTGAGACACTGATGCACCTTTTGTTCTCTTTTGATGGCAGTCAGTGAGCATCAACTGCACATGATTATTCATCCCCTGCTTACAGGCCATGTGCATGTGTTTGTTTTGTTGCCAAGGGAGATGCCGAGACATGCTCAGAGGGTTTGCTTGCACAAGGGTCAGTGTAACACAATAATCTGCAGACAGGGTTGGGAGGGTTACTTTTGAGATGTATTCCACTACAGATTACAGAATACATGCTGTAAAATTTAATTTGTAATGTATTCAGTTAGATTACTCAAGGTCAGTAACGTATTCTAAATACTTTGGATTACTTCTTCAGCACTGGGAGATTTTTTCACTTGTTTTGACTATAAAAACTCTGCCAGTACAGTAAGACAAAATACACATGTTAAAAATACATTCTCTGAAAATCCTAAATATCTTATGCAGTGTTGTTTCTAAAACAAGATCAATCAAATTGATCGTTTTAAGGATTTTTAGATATTTTTCCAGGAAAACAATACAAAAATTATTATCAAGAATACGATTTTTGCCCTAATATCAAAGGTCTTACTAGAAGAAAAAGAAATGATGATCCAATGTGAATTTTCTTGATAAAAAATATGATCGTGCCTGGTAACATGTGCATGTAAAATGGCTAGAAATAGCATTTTAGCTTAGCGTAAAGCTGACAATTTACACAAGGTTTATTTCTATTTCTTCTGCTCCAACTTACTTCAAACTTACTTCTCTGTCTGCTTGTATGAATGTAACACATCATAAGAAAGTGTTTTGGGGGCCTGGGTAGCTCAGTGGTAAAATACACTAGCTACCACACCTGGAGTTTGCTAGTTCGAATCTCAGGGCATGCTGAGTGACTCCAGCCAGGTCTCCTAAGCAACCAAATTGGCCCGGTTGCTAGGGAGGGTAGAGTCACATGGGTAACCTCCTCGTGGTCGCTATGTGGTTCGTTCTCGGTGGGGCACGTGGTGAGTTGAGCGTGGTTGCCGTGGTGGGTGGTGTGAAGCCTCCACACATGCTATGTCTCCGTGGCAACACGCTCAACAAGCCACGTGATAAGATGCGCGGGTTGACGGTCTCAGACGTGGAGGCAACTGGGATTCGTCCTCCACCACTCGGACTGAGGCGAATCACTACGCTACCACGAGGACTTAAAAAGCACATTGGGAATTGGGCATTTCTTCTGCTCCAAACTTACTTCAAACTTACTTCTCTGTCTGCTCGTATGAATGTAACACATCATAAGAAAGTGTTTCACCGCTGTTCAAATGCACTTTGGATCACATCATTTATATGTATAAATGTTTTCCATCTGAAAGGATTAAATATTAAATGAAACAAATAACAATAAAATGCAAAGTAATCTCTTCAGTAATCAAAATACTTTTTGAATGTAACTGTATTCTAATTACCAATGATTTAAATTGTAACTGTAGTGGAATACAGTTACTTATATTTTGTATTTTAAATACCTAATCCCGTTACATGTATTCTGTTACTCCCCAACCCTGTGTGCAGAGCAGACTCAGTGAAGGTGATGTTTGAGAATCTCATTTGAAAGGAACCACTGTGGAGTTACAATGAATGAGACTGAATGAATAAGGTGTTTAAGAGGTGTTTTCAAAAGACAAAGTCCATGACAATGTAAATGATAATTTTGTTCATCTTGACTCCTCTTTCTCAAGGTTCAAGTTGTGCTTTCTATTGGGTACACCTTACTTTTCTTCCTCATGCTCTCTCTCTCTCTCTCGCTCACTCTCATTTGTTCCAACTAGGAAGTCTGACCATATTAAGAATGTTGTCAGATACAGGCATAGACAAGCAAGTTTGACAAATCCCACAATACGTCACACCCTGCCTAACAGGGCATTTCATATTGCAATTTGTGCAGATGTGTGCATTTAAAACAATGCGCTGCAATAGTTGGTCAACTTTAGGTCATATATGATTAACTTGAGATGTTTCTGAGTTATATGTGTGTAATGTGTGAGTGTTTTGAGTCACAGAGAATGAGAGTAGTGGAGTTAATGTCTGGATTAATGTCTGGTGTCTGAAAATGGTTGTATATTCCTGCAGATGTGATATAGCTTGAGATTGTGCATGTATGACTTTATATTGCTGGCTTAATTGATTCATGATGTCTTTAAAAGACAAGCCTACTACAGTAAACTATATATCTAAACCAAAGAATCTCTCATCAATTATAGATCATTACTTCACTGCCAATTATCTTTGCTCTCCCTTTTATATTAAAAATTATGTTTTAATGGCTTAATCCACCCACAAACCCACTCAAACACAGATATACTCATACATACAGGCACATGACAGGACAGAGGCACACAACTGTGAAGTTGCAATTGTACGCAGAGACACACACTTGCCATTTCCCTCTCCACAAACACAGCCATATATGGTAAGCTGTGTTTTAGAGGTAAGAGAGACAGAGAGAAAGAGAGAGACAATGAGGGATCAGCTCTCACTGTGAACTAAACAACACTCCATCAAATAAAACTCAGTGTGCATAGATTATTTTAGCCACACCTCAAAATCATGTTACTGTGTGAAGACTGTGTAAACATTATGACCAGTAGCTGTAAATTTTCTCTTCTAGCAGACTGGCAGACTGCACGATACATCACTTGTTTGCAGTACAATAAAGAATGTTGATCCCCAGCAAGGTGAGGTGTGGTGAGCCCAGCAGAGCTGAAGTAAGGAAGAAGGTATGATGTTTGCCAAACAGAAAAGGAATTTGGTTTTGCACACTTATTGACTGCTTAGTGGCAGGATTAATTGCTTACTTCATCTGGTTATACTTGGGGTGCTGACACTAAGCAGTGGTGTGTTATGGCTAGCAGGTATTTCATGATAATGACTTGTAGAGGTTATTGAAATTTGATATTAACACCTGCAAACCTGTAAGAAGAATCCAGGGAACCACAGCATTACAGTATTTGCAGAGACCATAAAAGGTCTTTACATGAAACTCAGGAGAAGAAGATTGATACACACATGCCATATGTTACACATATGCATACACACACATGCATACACATATGACATTCTAATCTTCATGTCATGCTATTTGGAGAAAAGGATTGAAAATCAAATTGGTGGATGAAACAGCTGTGTGTTAGACAGGGCTGCATCAATAATAAGTCCCCTCAACTTTTAGCAATTTGTAAAATGTAAAAATATCCCATCGAAAGTAATTATTTTTCAGTTACCAATGCCTTAAAGGGATAGTTCATACAAAATGAAAACAATCTGATAATTTTCTCACCCTCACGTCATCCCAGATGTGTATGACTTTCTTCTGCTGAACACAAACAAAGATTTTTAGAAAAATATCTCAGCTCTGTAGGTCCATACATTGCGAAGTGAATGGTGACCAAAATTTTGAAGCTCCAAAAAGCACATAAAGGCACCGTAAATGTATTCCATAAGACTCCAGTGGTTATGATATTGATACGATAAGTATGGGTGAGAAACAGATCAATATTTCTTTTTTATTATAAATTCTATAAAGAATGTGAATCGCCAAAAACACAAGAAGAAGAATGTGAAAGTGAAAGTGGAGATTTAAATATTGATATTTTTCTCACCCACACCTATCATATTGCTTCTGGAGATATGGATTTACCCACTGGAGTCTTATAGATTACTTTTATGCTGCCGTTATGTGTTTTTGGAGCTTCAAAATTTTGGTCACCATTCACTTGCATTGTGAGGACCAGCAGAGCTAAAACACATCTGGGATGACATGAGGGTGAGTAAGTGATGAAAGAATTTATATTTAGGGACCCTTGTCATCAAAAAGTTTTGTGTCTACACAATAAGTTTAAATGGCTTCAACAGTCCTGGAGTTAGACATAAATTGTGCAGAGTATATTACTTCTAGATTCAGACAGGGCCTTAGTAAACTGTTGAGCCTTGCAAAGAAAATATTACAGCCTCAAGACCCCCTCTTCACATCATGCTAACTGTGCATCTAAGCCCTCAGAGGAATAACAAAAATATCCTCCTTGTGCTGCATCGCTTGCACACATGTTCCACTAATCAGGAACAGCATGAACAACACAATATCAACTGCACAAATATACAATAAAAGCCCATGAGATGAGAGCTCAAGGGAATGAACACCAGACATAACCATTCAAAACTTGCATCTTCGTTAATGCTTGTGAGACTTTCTGAGCATCATCTATTAATTGAGATGAGAGAAGGGAAGTGAGAGGAGGAAAAAAAAAAAAAAAGAATGAGAAAGAAAATGGAAGAGACAGAGAGAGAGAGAGAGAGAGAGAGAGAGAGAGAGAGAGAGAGAGAGAGAAAGACAGCAACTTTATCCTTATTTGGGAGGAGGAATGTGGAGGAGGTTGAGAACACAGAGGCTATGAATGACGGATCTATCTCTTTCTGTCTGTTTCACTCTTGTTGTGAGTACTGTATATGAGCAGCCTCTTCTGGAAAGAAAAAAATAAAATAAAATAAAATAATTAAATAGATATGCACTCAAAAACAAGATGCCCATACTTTTTGCAAAGTCAGTATTGCCATGCAATGATTCTGACTGCAGGCAACAATAGCATAAAATAACATTTATAAAATGCACATGTGCACACATTATATCACACACACATCCATTCACACTCTAATGAGTTGCATGAAGCAGGGACACCTTCTTCATACCTGCATCTGGACTGAATCACCAAAGCAGATGTTTGAGGCAGATAAATAATGATGTCACTCTTGAGTAGAAGGTGGCAGTGCTGGCAGTGTTTGTTTATCTGGCTCACCACATGTGGACCTCTGAGCAGATGACTGTTGGCCCCCCATCAGCAAGGTCGGTCTGTGTGTGTGGGTCAGGGCCTACATTGTGGGGACGAAATGTGAACTTAAATGTCAAAAAATGAGACTGTCTGAACACAGAATCCAGACAGTTTATCTTCCAGAGCTGTAACTTGTTATCTGTTTGACCCCAAAACAGGAGGACGAGGTGATGAAAAATTGTTGAACAGATAGCATCTAAACATGCATCATCCAGCATTAACCTGTGTCCTCACTACAGAGTAGTCAAGGGAAAACTGACTTCAAGAAAGACACGTCCTGTTTCCCGTGTCAAGCCATTGTGCAATGAGCCATAACTCTTGGCACAAGTCTCGATATTTCACAATTTCCTGATGATTCCAGGCATCAAGAACAAATTATGAAGAGCCATATCCACAGCTTTTCAGTAATTGAGAGAATATGTGGAATATTTGAAATTCATTCATCGCACTGTAGAACTGTTTGAAATGTTCTGAAATGAACTAGTGAAGGTAAAAAGGTGATTTATAATAGTGAAAAAGGAATGGTGACAGCACCTAAAATGTACACTTTGCCTTATCTGTTCACATACATTTTACATAGAATATTGATGATTAAAAAAAAAAAAGTCCATAGACACATAATGCTTCAACTACCCATTAATATTTATTGTGCTTATTAACAGCATAACTTATAGAAAAAGCCTTTCACTGCCATCCCAGATGAGCATGTTACAATTAAATTTGAAACTTGAAGACAGGGCCCCATCAGCACATCCTGGCATGACATCCGTACATATGCTTTAAAGTGACCCTGGATGACATTGTATGATCTCATGACTATGGCAGTTGACACTGCAGCCCAAACTTGAGCTGACAAGTTACCCTGAGCACCCCTTTGCATATCAGTAGACTCAGAAGGTGGGGGAGAGGAGAATGAAGGGAATTTTTCTGTCTGGTGATTTCTACAGAACATTAGGCAGTAACATTTTTATGTGTCATCCTGAAGCTGTAGGCATTTCTGGCTTTTGTTGTTTACAAACTACTGGTCATCACCATAGCAACAGATATATTTTTACTTCCTGTTTAAGGTGATGCCATGGTGCAGTATGCCAGCTCATAACATAACATAACAACATGCATTACCTACATTTCTCAAAGATTATATTGGCAGGCGAACTCGTGAAGTTGTGTTATGTTACAGTATGTTATGTCATAGTATGTTATTTTATATTACATAACGTATCATAACATAAAGTATCATAACATAACGTTTCATAACATAACATAACATAACATAACAGTATGATTCAAATGTAACAGTATTTTATGTTATGCTATGTTATGTTGTTTTAAACTTCTATGCTTTGATTGAAATAAATAACTCACCATTCTCCAAAAACTGTCATAGACATTTGTATGATTAAACCATTGCATTAGCCATTACAGTCCCTATAAGAATTAGATTATGACTTTTCCACAAGGCTAAACAACAAACTGTCTAAGAGACCATCAAATGATTAATTGTGTCTTCATATGGATATACACAAAGATATTTTAAGATGCAATGACTAATGTCTGACTCAACCCCTTTTCTTTCCATTTAGTTCTTCCTTTCCTCTAATTGTTTTTAATTCCTTGATAGTCGTTACGCCCTCTCTTCTTCATTTTCTTCTCCGTATATTTTGTGTGCATTAAAATACACATGTACCCTACCTGACATCAGACAAGCACAGTTGCATAACAGCCTGCGCATTCAAACTGCGCAGCACCTGTGCAAAGCCAAATCACTATGGCATGTGAAAACCCATTCTCTTCTACTTTTGAGCAAAAGCTTGTACTTTGCATTGTGTGAGTCCATGCAATTCTCCTGCACACTGATGTGTGAAGGCATTGGGTGTGGTAACTGAAGCCCCACGCCCAATTTGTGGTTCTCTGAAAGCAAGCAAGACCCTTTAAAGGTGTTATGTTCAGCATTAATAAAGATAACTCATGCTGACTGTAGGATCTAGCACTTTGCTAGTCATATACCAATGAGGAGAACCATAGAGGAAGCTAACAATTCTCTAACCATGTTTAGAAGATTCGATTGCTTGGGTTGCTTGAGAACAACCCAAAGCGTGGAGAATATATAACTTTACTATCATAGTCGTTGAGTTTATATACATTTCTATAATCCCATAATGCATCATTATAGATGCATTAAGTGTCACGTCACCTTGTCAGGTTGGATTTCTGTCTGACGGGACCGTGGCATTATCAACCTGTCACGTGTCTTGTATACCTTCGTGTTAGTGCACAGGTCCGGCTGTTAGTGACCGCTGTGCGTGATTTACTGCCATGTGCTCTCCAGTGATGTCCTGTCTCCTTGTCAGGTTGGGTTTTGTCCCCTATCTGTCTTGTGTTTCGTGTACATGCTTTGTGTGGGTGCACGGGTCTGGCTGTTGGTTACCGCCATGCGCGAGTTACCGCCATGTGCCCTCTGGTGATGTCACAGTCCTGTCACCTTGTCAGGTTGAGTTTTTGTCTGACGAGGACCGTGGCATCATCAATCCCTGTTTGTTTTGGTCAAAGTATGTTTATGTTTTGCCCTCATGTGTTACAGGTGCCACTGACATGCAGAATCACCGTTTCCATGGGAACCCCGATTGTTTCCATGATAACTCTTATCATGCCAACTTTCAGCTGCGAGTGGCACCTGTACCTTGTTTGTTTCCTTCTTATTTAAATCCCTTCGTGTGTCATGTCCAGGGCTGGATCGATCTGTCAGAAAGCATGAGACCAAGACCCAATAGCAGAAAAACAGTTCAAGAGATTTATTTACAACAAAAAATGTCAATTCAAACTGAACTGGCAAAGGCTGGCGATCACAGCACCAACTGCCGCTACGAAAAATCTTCCACTGGCGATTCGTGGGTGGTGAGAACAGGCGTTCAGCATGCTGGAAAGTAACCACATTCCCAGCTGGAAGGTAACCACACTCCCAACACACGGCTACGTTCAACATTCAACTACATTTAACATTAAACAACATTAAACTACTACATTGAACGATCCAGCCCCAAACATGACACACAAGGGGATTTACACTTCGCTCTGCCCTCTCTCAGCAGGGTGCTCTGCTGGGGCATCAACAGGATCAAATCTCCGCATCTAACCGGGCATTGGAGATGATGGCATCGCAGCTTGCTGAACTCACCGTGATGGTCCAACAACTCCACCAATCTCCCGATGCCGGTTCCTCTCAAGTAATACCCCCATTGGCTTCGGCGGTTCCCCATGCCCCTTGGCGCCCAGAGGCTTGCATCCTTTCTCCAGCTCCCTACTCAGATGTGGTGGGATCCTGTAGTGCCTTTCTGTCACAATGTCCTCTGTTCTTCACTTCACAGCCCTCTGCTTTCCCGTCAGAGATTGAAGGTGGCTTACATCATCCTGCGCCTCACCGGAAGGTCCGCTGATTGGGGAACCGCCATGTGGGACAATGGACACCCTTGTTGCGCCTCGTTCTTGGCATTTGCCACGGAGCTCTGCCGGGTGTTTGATCTGCCCGTGCTACAGTGTGATGTACCGATCACTGTCTGGGGAGGCGGAGGAGGAGCCAGGCGCCTGCTCCCCAGTCGCTGTCAGCGCTCCCGGCCACGGAGGCCGTTCACTGTTCAGTGGCCACTGCCCAGTCCTGTGTTTCCTCCTCCCAGGCCGCCAGACCCTGCCTTCAACCTGAGGCCTCCTCCCAGGCTGCCAGACCCTGCCCATTTCCCTAAATTCTCTCCCTGGTTTCCCTCCCTTCCCTCCCTTTCTGTTGTGTTTCCTGTTCTTTAAGTGTTTTTTTTTTTTGTGTCTTGTTTTTTTTCTTTTGATTGATGTTCCTGTGGGATGCCAGGAGGCGTCCATTTGGGGGGGGGGGGGGGTGGTACTGTCACGGTCCTATCACCTTGTCAGGCTGGGTTTCTGTCTGACGGGACCACGGCATTATCGTCCTGTCTCGTGTTTTGTGTACCTTCTTTGTGTGGTCACACGGGTCCGGTTGTTAGTGACTGCCATGTACAAGTTACCACCGTGCACTCTCCGATGATGTCACGGTCCTATCACCTTATCAGGTTCAGTTTTTGTCTGACGAGGACCGTGGCATCATCATTCCCTGTTTGTTTTGGTCAAAGCATGTTTACGTTTTGCCCTCATGTTTTTCAGGTGCTGCTGGCCCGCGGAATCTGCATTTCCATGGGAACGCTGATCTGGCAACTTTCAGTTGTGAGCGGCACCTGCCCCTTGTTTGTTTCCTGCTTATTTAAATCCTCTCATATGTCATGTCCGGGGCTGGATCATATAATGTGGTAGTTTAATGTTGTTTAATGTTAAATGTAATTGAATGTTGAATGTAGCCTAGCTTATGCTAAATATGTTTGTCAAGAAACTAACCTCGCTCTCTTTGCCTAGTTGGTCCTATCTTGTGTTGGTTGCCTGTCTCTCGCGTGTCGGGAGTGTGGTTACTGTCCAGCTGGGAGTGTGGTTATCTTCCAGCTTGCTGTATGCCTGTGTAACAGGTAAAGGTTGGGCAGGGAAGAGGCGGGAACCAGCTTATGTTGTCCATTAAACAGACAACATAAAGTTTAATTGACAACATAAACTTAAACCAACATAAAACACAAGGACACACAAACGACGCGGACGCGTGCATCTCTCTCTGTCGAACTGGCGTCTCCGGCCGCCCCTTATCTCGCTCTCCCGCTGATCAGCCGATTCAACGCTGGCCGTGCTCCATCACGGCCCGGCCACGCCCTCCTCCTCGTCGCAGTCTGTTCTCGACGCCCACGAATCGCCAGTGGAGGATTCTTCATAGCGGCAGCTGGTGCTGGGATGGCCAGCCTTCGCCAGTTCAGTTTGAATGGACATTTTCTGTTGTAAATAAATCCGCTGAA
Organism: Myxocyprinus asiaticus; assembly: GCF_019703515.2. Lineage (NCBI taxonomy): Eukaryota > Metazoa > Chordata > Actinopteri > Cypriniformes > Catostomidae > Myxocyprinus > Myxocyprinus asiaticus. The sequence goes on along the minus strand of NC_059371.1, from coordinate 18,904,803 downwards.
CTGTTCTTATGATATTGGATCTGTCTCACGCTTTCTGACATTAAGATTTTAAATGCCAAAATTTAGATAGGTGTGTGTGTGTTGTTTTCTTTCTTTTCTTTTCTTTTTTTTTTTTTTTTCTTGTGAGGTGACTACTTTAGGCTGACTCTAGAACAGGTATAATGAGATAAAATGAATGATTACAAATGGAAGCAAATTTGATGTGGCCTGACCTGTGCACAGCCCCATCTAATGTAAGAATGTCTGCTTCCCAAGTTAGAGGAATGTGTGTGAGAGACAAGGGGAATAGTTATATTGTTTAGAGAGCTTTGGCTTCAGCTTTGGACTGAGTGGGTGTCTCCTTAGATTTTGTTTTAACATTTTATTAAAGCTATGTTGAAGCCTGAGGTGGAAACATAATTTTGATCTTGATCTTTTTTATACTGTGGATAATTTAGATATTGTTCAGGGTACAAGTGATGTTCTTTTTTGTAATGTCACGTCATATTTACATTGACTAAGAACAAACATTAGTGATTCCATGGGATCCAATGACTAACCCCCAGCATTTGGTCCTCATTATCCACAGTTCAGAGATATGAGGTAATTCCTCTCCAAAAAATTAAGAGGGACTGAGGAAGAATTTAATGACCACATCCGAGCATTATAACCACAAAGCAACAACGCTGCAGCTCGGGAGAGTATGAACAACAATTAATTTGATCTACAGTTTTATAGGTCTTTGTCGCCCTCTTGTGCTTTCAAAGATGCTTGGCCGCAGTGTTAGAAATTAACTGTAGGATATTGTTACGGGACAAATTTCGCTCCTTGCATTTGATTCTCAAATGCATTTTTCCATTACAAGGACAAGTTTTTCCTAGCTCAAAAAAAAAAAAAAAAAAAAAATTATATATATACATACACACACACACACTACCGTTCAAAAGTTTAGGGTCACTTACTCATTCTTTCTTTATTTACTTATTTATTTCACATTTTAGAATAATAGTAAAGTCATCAAAACTATGGAATAATAGAAATGGAAATATAGGAATTATGTTGTGACTAAAAAAAATCTGTTCAAACCTGTGTTATATTTTAGCATCTTCAAAGTAGTCACCCTTTGCCTAGATTTTGCAGACATGTACTCTTGACATTTTCTCAACCAAATTCTTGATGTATCACCCTGGGATGCTTTTTAAACAGTATTGAAGGAGTTCTCATCTATATGCTGGGCGCTTAATGGCTGCTTTTCTTAATTATTCGGTCCAAGTCATCCATTTCAAAAACTTTTTTATAAAATTTTAGTTTTGTAATTAAATAAATTAATATGTTGGCACAATTATATTTTTGTCTACAAAACTAATTTCAAACATTTAAGCATACGCTTTCATATCAAAAGGTTTTTAAGATCATGAGAAACATTTCAGGCAAGTGACCCCAAACTTTTGAACGATAGTGTGTGTGTGTGTATTATATATATATATATATATATATATATATATATATATATATATATATATATACTGCTAGTCATCCTTTTAGGTTAAATACTTATGCTTCATTTTACCAGTTCAAAAGATAAAATGCATAAATAGGTCTAAAATAGAATATTAAGAGGCATTGGATACACATCAAATTTTGACACCATGTTGGCTTTCCAATAATCCACACAGAACCGGACCGAGCCATCGCTCTTAGGCACCAGAACCACTGGGCTGGCCCAATCACTGTGGGATTCTTCTATTACCCCCATTTCGAGCATGTCCTTTAATTCTTCCCGTACTACCTGTTTCTTGTGTTCGGGTAATCGGTAGGGCAGCCTACGTACCACTACCCCTGAGATTATCTCGATTTTGTGTTCTATGAGATTAGTGTGGCCGGGGAGAGGTGAGAACATGTCAGAGAAATTATTCTGCAATCTGGCAACCTCCTTACGTTGTGACGGCGAGATGTGGTCTCCACAAGGGACCGGGGTGAATTGATTGGCTTTAAGATTCACCTCTGGTCCAAGCTACTCCCTCTCTTGACATCACTTCCTGTTCCTGTTGCTGACGGCACGCTGCATGAGTGTTTGTAGCTTGCGAGCCTGCTTAGCATTGCTTATTCTTATACATTCATCGTTTTATCCTTTGCCACTTTACCGTGTGCTTCGGGTTTTTCCACTTCTCTACTGTTTCATCTGTGTGTGTTATACCGTGCACAACCGTTTCTCTCTGGGGTTTTTTCTTTCTTTTCTCCGCTTTTTTCCGCTTGTCTACATCTCGCGTCTCAACTGCGTGCATTCGTTGTTCTCCACTGTTTTACATGGATCATTGCATCAATCTCAAACATCTGTTGATTTGGAACCACATCAATCTCAAACACTCGCCGCTCAAGAACAACCATACCAACAACAAACAATTGCGGTAAGTCATTGCATCTACTCATGTTATTGCTTCCTGCATTACATGCCACATGGTCACTATAGCTTCTTCCATCAGCAGTGAGGGATTTACATGTGATAAATGTAAGAAATTAGTCAGGCTGATGGAGAAGGTTGATAAGTTAGAGACAAGCATCCAAATGCTAGTGGAGGTCAGTGAGAAAGAGAAGCCGGTACATACTGTTTCGGATGCGGGTAGAACAGCAACCAACACACACACTTTGGTTCCGGCTGAAGAGCCCCCGCAGCAGGGCGATTGGGTAACGTCTCTGTGGCATACTCGCTCAGCAAATTGACACCACTCTCCCGTTCCTGTTAGGGTTTCCCATCAAATCAAATCACTTTTATTGTCACACAACCATATACACAAGTGCAATAGTGGGTGAAAGTCTTGGGTGCAGTTCCGAGCAACATGGGAGGCGCAGCTGTCGTCCACCAGAGGGTGGAGAAGTGGCCGAAGACCAGGCTACGGCATATCGGAGAACCGGCAAGTAAAGTTTTTTTTTCTCTCTCTCTCTCTCTCTCTCTCTCTCTCTCTCTCTCCTGCTGCCGCTCTGTGTTGGCCTTTTCCCTCTCTTTTTAAATGTTTTTGTTAATTTGGCACGATCACCGTTACGGCGTGTAGGTGCCACTTTTTTTTTTGTTTCCCTCCTTGTCCCCTTCCCTGATCCAGGTATAAAATTGTTATTCATGTCGGCACTAATGATGTCCGGCTTCGCCAGTCCAAACACAAAACTCTCACTAAATCATTTATAAAAAAAATTGAAGATAAACATCATATAAAGTTAGGGCTACTAAACATTAGATCTCTTTAATTTCTTGTAAATTAAATTATTACAGATCATAGTTTGGATGTGCTCTGTCTGAATGAAACCTGGCTTAAACCAGATGAAAATATTAGTTTAAATGAATCTACTCCCCCAGATTATCGTTATAAACATGAACGGTGTCTGAAGGGTCGAGGAGGAGGTGTTACTCAACCTTCAAAATTTACAGTAAGGTTTTTGGTGTTACTCACAGGACAGGATATAAAGTCTTTTGAACTAATAATGCTTAATATGACACCGTCAGATATCAATAAAAAATCTCTGTCGTCTTTTGCCCTTGCTACAATATATAGATCACCTGGGCCTTACTCTGATTTCCTTGGTGAATTTGCACAATTACTATCTGATCTAGAATTTAATGTAGATAGAGCTTTAATTTTTGGTGACTTCAACATTCACATAGATAATAAAAATGACACATTGGGATTAGCATTTATCGATATTCTCAACTCTCTTGGAGTCAGAAAAAATGTAACAGGACCAACTCATTGCCAACTCATTGCCATAATCATACGTTAGATTTAATTCTGTCATATGGAGTTGATGTTGATACTATAGAAATTCTACCGCAGAGTGATGAAATCTCAGATCATTACCTTGTCTCTTGTTTGTTGTGATCACCGATCAGTTAATGTCACTCAATCTACACCACGCTATCGTTCAGGTAGAACTATTCTTTCGACCACTAAAGATAGCTTCACTAATAATCTTCCAGAATTGTCTCACATACTCAGTAAGCCAAAAAGTCTAGAAGAACTTGATGAAATAACAGAAAATATAAATACAGTCTTCTCTAGCATTCTTGATAGTGCTGCCCCTCTTCGATTGCACCATGGTACAATGATCACACTCATGCTTTCAAGAGAGCAGCTCAGAAAATGGAGTGCAAGTGGAAGAATACAAAATTAGAGGTATTTTGCGTTGCATGGAAGGATAGTGTCTGTAGCTACAGACAGGCACTAAAAGCTGCCAGGTCAGCATATTTTAGCAAACTCATAGAAAATAACCACAACAATCCTAGGTGTTTATTCAGTACTGTGGCTAAATTGGTTAGGAATAAAGCATCGACTGAACCAGATATTCCATCGCAGCACAATAGTAATGACTTATGAATTTCTTTACTGATAAAATTGAAATAATCAGAAATAAAATTGGAACTATGCAATTAACTGTCACAACACCTCAGAAAACAGTGTCTCATATTTTTTTTTTTGTCACGAGCAACTTCAATCCTTCGCTGTCACAGGTCATGAAGAGCTAACAAAACTTATCAAAAAATCAAAAGCCACAACACGTATGTTAGATCCAATACCAACTAAGCTCTTAAAAGAGGTATTCCCAGTAATCTCAGAACCTCTTCTTAATATTATTAACTCCTTGCTATCCTTAGGACATGTCCCAAGAAACTTTAAAATGGCAGTTATCAAACCGCTTATTAAGAAGCCACAGCTTGATCCTAGAGAATTGGCTAATTACAGACCGATTTCAATTCTACCATTTATGTCGAAAACACTACAAAAGGTAGTGTCCTCTCAACTATGTACATTTCCACAGAGAAATGGAATATATGAACAATTTCAGTCAGGATTTAGGCCCCATCACAGTACAGGGACTGCACTTATCAGAGTTACAAATGACTTGCTCTTATCATCTGATCATGGCTGCATTTCTCTTCTAGTGCTTTTAGATCTTAGTGCTGCCTTCAACACGATAGATCACGACATTCTCTTGAATAGGCTGGAGAATTATGTTGGCATTAGTGGACTTGCATTAGCACGGTTTAGGTCCTATTTATCAGACTGCTACCATTTTGTATGTGTAAACGAAGAATTGTCAAATCAAACAAAAGTTAAGTATGAAGTGCCACAGGGATCAGTTTTAGGACCTCTGCTTTCACCTTATGCATGCTTCCCCTGGGAGACATTATCAGGATAATGCAGACGATACTCAACTTTATATTTCTTCTAAACCCAATGAAAATTCTAAATTCTCCAAAATAGCAGAGTGAAATCAAAGATTGGATGGCCAGAAATTTCCTTCTACTCAGTTCAGACAAAACAGAGATACTAATGATTGGACAAAAAACAAAATAAGCTGCTAAAATATAATTTGACTCTCGATGGAAGTACTGTTACGTCGTCTTCTTCAGCAAAGAACTTACGTGTTATATTTGATACCAGTCTGTCCTTTGAAAATCAAATTTCCAATGTTTATAGAACAGCATTCTTACAACTGAGAAATATTGCTGAATTATGACACATGCTTTCTGTTGCTCATGAAGAAAAATTAATTCATGAGTTCATGACCTCAAGACTAGATTATTGTAATGTATTATTGGGAGGATGCCCAGCAAGTTCAATAAATAAATTTCAATTGGTTCAAAATGCAGCAGCCAGAGTGCTGACTAGAACCAAGAAATATGATCATATTAGCCCAATTTTATTGTTGTTACATTGGCTACCTGTTAAATTTAATATTAATTTTAAAATCCTGTTAACTACATACGAAGCTTTGAATGGTCTAGCTCCTCAGTACTTAAGTGACCTTCTGACACGCTATATTCTGTCACGTCCATTACGATCACAAAATTCTGGCTTGTTAATTCCAAGAATATCAAAATCCACAAAAGGAAGTAGATAGTTTCATACTTGGCTCCTAAACTATGGAATAGTCTCCCTAACACTGTTCAGGATGCAGACACACTCACTCAGTTTAAGTCTAGACTAAAGACTCATCTATTTAGCCAGGCATACACCTGATTTATCCTTCAACTCACAATTAGACTGCTTTAGTTAGGTCTGCAGGAACCAGAAATATGCATCATGATCTATAACTCTGCATAAAATTGAATGGCATCTATGCTACTATTATTCTATTTGTTTCACTCTCTCAACCTCAGGATTCATCTCCCGAAGTTACCAGATCCTGCCAGATCCATTCCTGATTGGTGTCGGACTCCACTGCTACGTGTCGCTGAGAGATGATGACAAACTACAGCCGGTGCTAGCAAGACATCACTTCAGTCTTTTGACTTCAGAGGATGATCTGATGCCAACTACTGTAAGATATTGGATACTTCATATGCCACTGCCAGAACCTTGGACTTAGGATGGACCTCACAGAATCTCACCAAAATGACCTGCAGGTTGAACTGCGATGCACCTCATTAATCTCTGCCTGCATCACCTTTGTCTATTGATGGACTACACTCTTGAAATGGAATACATAGACTATCATTTAACTGCCAACAAAAGCTTTCATCAGCCAACTAACAAAGGACAATGCATCTATGTTAACTTCTGCAGTTAATCCAGGATGGACTTCAAAGACATTAGTTATTAATCTTAAAGTTCATAAAAAATATTTTATTTTTAAAACACTGGACATTAATGCTTACTTAATTTACAAATTTAAAGCCATGACTTGCACTGCACACAAATAACTAATATTGGCATTATATTCATGTTGTTTAGCCAGAGGTGAACTGGCCCCCACAGTGAGCCTGGTTTCTCCCAAGGTTATTTTTCTCCATTAAACAATATCTTATGAGGTTTTGTGTTCCTTGCCACAGTTGCCTTCATCTTGCTCACAGGGGTTCTAAATACAATTATGATTTAATTATTTAATTTTATACACATTTTACAATCATATTTAATTAAACTACACAATGATCACTGTAAGACATTAGAGATATTACAGATTCATTCTTTGTTTTTGTTTATGTTAATGCATGATTTCCTGTAAAGCTGCTTTGAAACTACGTGTTGTGAAAAGCGCTATACAAATAAAAATGACTTGACTTGACTCTCCAGAACTACCATTGCCAAGGATACAGGGACCACGTCTCTCCATGGTTTTAGAAGGTTGAGGTGGTAAATCTGATGAACCCCGCCCCTATCCATATGCACTACCTTATAGATGACTTCTCCAACTCGCCGCGTGACCTCAAAGGGCCCTTGCCACTTCGCGAGTAATTTCGAGCTTGATGTGGGCAGTAATACAAGTACTTTATCTCCCGGTGCAAATTCCCATAGCCGAGCTCCCCTGTTATACAGCCGGGACTGATGTTCTTGTGCCTGTAGCAAATTGTCCTGTGATAGATGCCCCAGTGTGTGAAGTTTTGCTCACAGGTCAAGAATGTATTGAATTTAATTTTTGCTCTGTGAAGTTCCCTCCTCCCAATTTTCCTTCATGATGTCTAACACGCCACGGGGCTTACGTCCATATAATAATTAAAAAACCCTGTGGCGGCTTGCGGGACCTCTTGCACTGCAAATAGATATAATAATAGGGAATCAAGCCACTTAACCCAGTTCCAAGCATCTTCGTGCACAAACTTCTGAATCATATTTTTTAAGGTCTTATTAAATCATTCGACCATGCCGTCCATTTGTGGATGGTACACACTTGTCCGAATCAATTTAATACCCAATAATTCATACAGCTCGTGTAGTGTACGTGACATAAAATTAGTGCCCTGATCAGTGAGGATTTCTTTCAAATTCCCCACTCTGGAGATTATTCTGAAGAGTGCCTCCGCAACACTATGTGCTGAGATGTTGTGCAACAGCTCTGCTTCTGGGTGTCGCGTTGCATAGTCCACCAGAACTAACACAAAGTGGTGCCCGCATGATGACTGCTCTAATGACCCGACGAGGTCCATGCCAATTCTGTCAAAGGGAACCTCGATCAACAGAAGAGGGTGCAATGGCACTTTTGGAGTGGCCGGCGGATTCACCAGCTGACATTCGCGGCATGTTGCACACCACCGGCTAACATCCCCGTGAATGCCCGGCCAATAGAAATGGGACTTGGGACTGCTTAGTGTTTCCCCTGTCTCAACCGACCTGCCATCGGACTATGATGAGCCGCCTGGAACCACATTTCCTGACGGCTCTTTGGTACTAACATCTGGGTTGTATCTTTCTTTGTCTGAGCGTCCTGCATCACTCGATACAGCCGATCGCTTGTAATTGAAAAATACGGATATGTGAGTGCAGTGCCCGGCTGAAGGCATTGACCATAAATTACTTTCACTTGGTCAAACACATGCATAAGGGTTTCGTCTTGCGTCTGCTCCAGAGGGAAATCCCTAGCAGGAAGTCCCCTGATGTGGAGCCGATGCAGACGGCCCCGGCTCCACCTCCCCAGCCAGCGCATTGCACACCCCACACCATCTCACTGTATTACATGACCCATTCACACACAACCCCTTTAACAATGCTGAAAAAGTAGGCCAACTGGTAGCCAAAATTAGTGAATGGGTGAGGTGGGGACTAACCACAGCCTCAATATTATGCTTTTGACCCCGAAATAGAATGGTGATGGTCACTACAGGATAATCGTATATATCCCCGTGCACACCCCTCACCCTCACCCGATTCATAACGCTGTTGTTTTTCCTCCCGAAGATCCATGAAGGCCTAGTGTTGGGCCTGGTAGATGCTGGTGAGGAATCGGAAGACTTTCCCCAGTGGCGATGACAACTCCATAGCAGCATATCCTTCCTCCTTATCCCAGGTTTTGGCACCAGTGTGACAAAGTTCATTGTCGGGCAGATAAAAGAGGGAGCGGGAGCCGGTTTCCACAGTCCACGTGAGTCAGACTTTAGTTATCAGAAAACAGCAATCGCTTTTCAGCAATAATTCAAAACACTCAGTAACAGACACACAGTCTCTCGTGTGCCCCTCTCCCTCTCTCTGTGGACCGGGCTGTTTTTACCTCTCCCGTCTCTCACTGCAAACACAGAAACAGTAATTACCAGCAATTCATCTCAGGTGAAACTCCCGCTTCCTTCCTCTCGACCATGCCCTCGCCTCCACATATTTACATTGAGTGTACATTATGTATAACAAACATTAAAATGGCACTGTCTCTTTAAGAACAGTGGCTATTCAGCAAACCTGTTTCAGCTGAGCGGTTTCTTTACCATGACTGTGCTGTATGTTTGAATTAATCTGACTGTAAATAACAGAACAGGTATTAAAAGAGACTTAAATCAATGAAAATCTATTGCGTAGATCTCAACTTTAAAAGATCATTGGACCGGGAGGGCCCTAAAATTAAATTGGCCCCGGGGCCCTTGCTAGTCAAAATCAGCCTCTGGTGTAGAATGTTTTATTTATTTTATTTCAAGGGCTGTTTTACAGTGATCCAGCTAACACAGAACGTTCCCCTAACGTTAGCGCATGGTTCCCATCTGGTTATTTATTTACATATTTTGGGAACCAATTCCAAATGTTATAGGAACGTTCTCTTTAGGTTATATTCCGTAAACTAATAATCCCAGAGCGTTGCAGGAAAGTTGTGTGACAACCTAAAAAGGATTGTACAGAGCATTCACAAATGGTTATTTTTAGGTCTTAGTTTTATAACAATAAACTAACCTTCCCAGAACGTTGCAGAAAAGTTTTTGTAAGATAACCCTAACAAGAACTTATAGCCTTTTTTACGTTCTCTGAAATGCCTAAAGAACAATTATGCAGAAATAATTCTGACCATTTTCGCAAGTTACATTTCATAGCATAAGTAACAACAATCAACATCCTGCTCATTTGGACTAGAATTGGGAAGTCAGATTCAGTTTAGGGAATCGGTTAGTTCCGAGAGTTTACTTCAATGAACTAATTCAAATAGGGTAGACCGAGTACAGTTTGAACACTTTTTGCTCTACTCTCAAATACAGAGCAGAATAAACATTAAATTTTTTTCACATGAGATATACCTTTATCTGTCTACTAACAAAAAAAAAAATGCTAGAAACCTGCATACACTGTTCATATTTTCTACAATTAGTGTTTGAAGACAAGAAGCGCTTTTGTTACAACTTTACCCATGCGGGGTACATTTGAAACACTACCCCGGGACAGTTGGAACACTCATTTATAATGTGCTAAATATGGCAATATGCCTAAGTTAAGTGAAATATACTGACACATTTTATACTCTGTGAATGTTTTACATTTTTCTAACGCTTGCTTATGTATCATTTCTAACACATCAGCTGGAAATGCTCTCTTAGTTTTTCTCACTGATACAAGGCATCCTGTGACATGCACACACATGCAAACTGACCAAAATACTAATTTACAATCATATTTTTGAACTAAATCTACTTTACAAAATCATTTACACTGCATAATTCTATCTATCTATCAATCTATTTATCTATCTATCTATGATCTGTCGGTCTATCTTAGATAAGTAAGCAAAACAAATTAATTAATTAAGCTTTCTGACTGAATAAAAGCTAACAAAATCCTAGAAGGAGCATTGGCAACCATATTTCCTATGGCACGGGTACAGTTGTAACACTGTGTTTCATCTGTCTGCTGCTGTGTTGTTCTCTTACATGCCCGTGATTTGCAAACATCTCACCTATAGAAAATGCAATTGAGGTGTTTTTTCTGTCAAACTAAATGTTCGTTTTTTCCGACACCCATGGAGGTAAATTGTACTTGGCAGATCACATTCAGATAGCTATGACACACTGCACTTTTTCATAATACAAGCGTTTAATTGTTATACATGTAATTCTGCTTAATTTTTAGGTTTCAACTTAATAATTTGTGTTAAAATGTGTAGTTTCCAACAGTGACAGCTCGTATTATTACACATGCAAGTTCAACATTAAGGAAAATTACAATTGTACTTTTTAAAATAAATTTTCACCCTACATTTTTTAGAGGCTTAATCGTGATTAAAATAGTTGTAAACTTAATATAAAATAAAACATAATGTTTCACATGTATATGTATGTATAAATATAGTTGCACCCTTCCCCCTTCCCGGCTTAACACTCCAAAAAATCTACTCACTTTAACAATAACATGATGGGTGAATGACACGAAAAGATGGCCAGCTAGAGGTGTCATACAAAGATATTTTTAATGACTTTATATTGTCTATTGGAGTTTCATGAGCACATAGGCACATCAGTACATCCACAGCTTGAATGTAGGATCTTGTGGATTTATGAATAAAGTACTCTAGTTTTAAACCCCCCCCCCACTCTGCTTCCAGTTGTTATGACATCCCATGAACACTTTAAAATACTCATGGTAGCTTTTGACAACTCTATAACCTGTAAATCCACTTTGCTAGCTAATTACACTTGACATCAACACTATAGATATCTATATAGCGACTGCTAGAACGGAAGTTCCGAGACAACATTTTCAAGATGGCTGCGCGCTAGTTTCTCTGGTGCATAAGACAGAATCATTAAAAGATCGATTAAAAAAAAAAAAAAAAACGATTCGGACATCACTAATATGAATTACAAGTACCCGCGAAAAAAACTACATATCCCATTCAGGCATAAGCGGTCAGAGATTAACAAAGTATTATAAAACTAAATTATATTTACTCATATCAGTATGAATTTCTCCACTGATTATTGTTGATTTTTCTATTTATAATATCAAAAGCTTAGAAAATAAACTTATAAATGTGTCAAAGCACAATGCAGAGATAGACCTCTGGGTTTTGGAATGTGGAAGTAAACGTTTGCGGGGTAATCTTCGACAGCGGTGAATGGGAGTCAATGGGAGTTCACAGCAAATATTACTGTCACTTACCCATTTGCTCCAAGACCAAAATAAAAAATACACTCTTACGTATGAATGAGTTTCCAGAAGAGGAAAAAAATAAAGAGCGGTGGATAAAGAATCAGATGGGAGAACATGACAAAATTTACTCTCACTCTTTCTGCAGCTGTAATAGAAACCCCCTCGCAGCTGTGGTAATTCATTTTTTTTTTTTTTTTAATAATTCCAGTGTAATATAACACAAATCATAATGTTATAAATTCACACTCAATATTTAAAATATATATATAATATTTAAAAAAAATTACGATATTTACGCTGCTAAATAAGGCTGAAACGCGTCATCACAGTCTGTGAAAAAGGTCTATTTGTAACCGGATGTAGTTCCACTCGATGCGTTATGACGCGGCGGAAACGCCGTTTTCTTCCTTTTCTCCATTAGGTGAGTGTGTGGAGAGAGCGCTATTGAGCGCTCTCCAGATTTATCGAAAAACACTTAATTTACTTATTTATATATGCACAGATTCCCCCTTAAAACGATTACTTTTATTTATATTACAGATCGCAACCATGGGGCGCCGTCCTGCCCGTTGGTAAGTTCTGAATATTGTGTTTTAAAAAGCTGGCCGTACTGAAAATGGCAGGGCCCGCTAACCATGTGCGGGACACCGGCATCGTTCAGCAGGAGAGCGTGACAGTACATGGACGCGCCCTGTGTTAGAGCTGTTAACACGAATGTGAAGTTAATCACAATTTGCATCCAGTGAAATACATTAGTTACTTACCCAGTGGTCACGTGCCATGCGAACACATTTCCTACCTAGTTAAACGCGTTGTCTGATCCGTTTTAAGTATATTGCATGATGAATTTGACGGTTTGCTTTGATTAATTGGCTTTTTGCAGTTATAATTAAAATACTTCTCTATTGGCTAATGGTGGATCAGCCGGTTTTAAAGAATTCCGACGTCTTGATAGTGTCAGCACGTCCTTGTGCTTCAGACGTTGGTTTTGAGTCTTGTTAATTTGTCATCATATTTTCCAGCTACAGATACTGTAAGAACAAGCCTTACCCCAAGTCCCGTTTCTGTCGGGGTGTGCCTGGTAAGTAATTGTTTATTTAGAGACCACACTATCTCCACTAAAGTAGAGCTCATCACAAGTTCCAATACTCTTTAGTGTGTTTGTAGGGTCTCATGTTTTATTTGGACCGCAAAATTTAAAATTTGTTGTACAATAGCATCACTTGTGTACACGCACGATTGCCGTGATTAAGCATCTCTCTTCTAAATCCAGATCCCAAAATCAGGATCTTTGACTTGGGCAGGAAGAAGGCTAAGGTGGATGAGTTCCCCCTTTGCGGTCACATGGTATCTGATGAATACGAACAGCTGTCCAGTGAAGGTGAGATGTTTTCATCCTATCGTCAAACAAGGCGTTCAGTTTCAGACATCTGCGCATAGTCATTTGTCCTTTGGACAAATGTTAATTTTTACATTTATGCATATTGTTTTGAGAGACCATTTTTTCCCCTCTAATTTTGCATTCATTATTGTCTAGCTCTTGAGGCTGCCCGTATCTGTGCTAACAAGTACATGGTGAAGACCTGTGGTAAAGATGGTTTCCACATCCGCGTCCGTCTGCACCCCTTCCATGTCATTCGCATCAACAAAATGTTATCCTGTGCTGGAGCTGATAGGTGAGCAAATAATTCCTCTGCAAAGCTTACCTGCAGCTTATTAAGCCGACCAGTCAGGTTTACTGTACTTCCCTGGTGTGCAAAGGCTGCAGACAGTAATTCTTTGGTTGTGTATGAGTCTGGCTGTGTAGTGCCGGGCCCTTTAAGGGACCATTGAGACAGACAGATAGCCTCATTTTAATGGGGTCCATTTGACCAATTTTGAGTTTTAATCATCCTAAATGCTGATCTCCTCTCCAGGCTCCAGACTGGGATGCGCGGTGCTTTCGGAAAGCCCCAGGGGACAGTGGCTCGTGTGCACATTGGCCAGGTGATCATGTCTGTACGCACAAAGGCCCAGAACAAGGAACATGTGATCGAGGCTCTGAGGAGAGCCAAATTCAAGTTCCCAGGGCGTCAGAAGGTATGTAACAGGAAGATGAAAATAGGGTGTTTGTGTTAATTGTATAAAAGATGGCCCTACTGTGAAAAATCTTCATAAAAGACCACTTTAAGACTCCAGCAAAGAGCAGGTCAGACTTTCTAAAGTTTTGATATGTTCCCTTCTTAGATCCACATCTCCAAGAAGTATGGCTTCACAAAGTTCAATGCCACTGATTTTGATGGCATGTTGGCAGAGAAGCGTGTGATCCCTGATGGCTGTGGGGTGAAATACATCCCCAGCCATGGACCCCTGAGCCGCTGGAAGGCCCTGCATGCCAATTAAGGACCTCACACTTAAATGCAACTGAACCAGTGACCCCAAATAAAGTCCAATGTTGATTTACAATCTTGGTGGTTTTTTTTTTCTTTTCTCCATTTTCTAAAATGTAGTTCCAGCCAACTTTTCAAAGAGGGAATGCTTAATTCAGTGAAATATTTTTGATTTGTAATATGACTTGAAAAATCTAAATACTTAATTTTGAGTATAGATCAGTGGTTCCCAACACTGCACATTTTGTATATCTCCCTTTTCTGATGCACCCAATTCAGGTCTTTGAGTCTCCACTAATGAGCTGATGAGTTGAAACAGGTGTGTGTGATTAGGGAGATATCCAAAATGTGTAGTGTTGCGGGGCTTCCAGGAACAGGCTTGGGAACCACTGGTATAGATATTTCTAAAATAGGCTTTGTTGACTGGAAAAACTGCAGAAATGTAAATACATTTGGAGAAAATATATATTTTCCTAACATTTCACATTGTACAAGTTAAGTGTAAAAAAGTAGACAAGAATGACAGTTTATTACAAAGATAAAATTCATTTATTCTGAAAGCTGTAATCAAACACATTTAACAATGATATTTTGGCAAAACCATACTGTAAATTTTTTGGAAAACACAAGAATATATAAATACAACCTGAGCCACATTTAGCTGAATTCAGTGAAATAACAAATACCGAATTATTTCTATTAAATATTCAGTCATAACCACTATCTACCACATTGTGTAGAGACAGTTGAGGCTTTGTTTAAGATCAAGTACATAGCAGCTGTGTAATGGCAAAGTAAAGCCTTCACTTCATCTAGGCAAGATGAATTATCAACTTCTGCTTGTGTTCATATTATCTGCAATAGCAATATGATATTGAGGACAAAGGTTGTAGGCATAAGGCAAGATGCTTTGTTTGTGGAAATCCTTGCATCGTTAGTCTTAAGGTCCACCTCAATGGGGTAGTGATCACTCACTTCTAGAGCCTGAAAGAGACAATCCACACAAAAGGAGACGTTAGGCAGAATGTTAGCCTCAGTCCCCATTCACTTTCATTACATGGAAAAAGATGCAATGAAAGTGAATGGTGACTGAGGCTAACATTCTGCTTAATATCTCCCTTCGTGTTCCTTCAATTTGAGATGTGATAAAGTGCTAAACATCTGTTCTAGAAAGCTGAGAAAAAAAGAGACTGAACTGGAGTGATATTTTTACCTGAGCCTCTGTAAGATGGAATTCCTTGGCAAAATTGAATGGCTGTGCTGAAAAAGACTCAATTGTTCTGAGAAATGACTCCCCATGTACAACAATTCTGTGGATTTAGAAATCAGCCATAAAATGATGTTAAATGCATAACATGCTTAAAATGTGTTGTCCCTTGATGCAAAGTTTACATGCAAAAGGGAAGCAGCAAGATTTATTATGTTCATTTGTAGGCCAAGACGGAATCTGCAGACTTTTCTACACTTTCTGTGGTGAGTTTGAGGGACATTCTGGAATTCTACTGAATGAATTTAAACATAGTAAAATGTGTTAGATCTGAGAGAACTGCAGCCTTAATGGTAGCTGAAAGCATATTCAAATGAGAATAAACAAATAAATGTGAATAATATCTAAAGGGATTCCAATTCTGCAGAAATCTGTGGAGTATTCTGAGTTCTACAGGTGCAGATTCTGTGTGGGCCTGCTGATTAAAACATTCTTTCTGTTGTTGTACCTGTCATATGCACAGTCAGTGGACTGTTTCACTGTAGTGTCCACATTATCCTTAATCAGCCAAATGAAAGAGGTGTCAGAGAAAAGTCTGATGTTCTTCCTGTTCTTTTTAGCCACATAACCACAAGCTGCATTGAAGTCGCCTAGGAACATCACATTCTTACAAGAACAGAGAGACAGAAAAATGCTAAGTTCAGTATTTTATATTAAAGTTATGAGGATTCAGTCTATGGCAGTGACAGCTGAGCAACTCCACCATTACACCTCGATTTTCCATCGCTTTCTAATATCCACAAAGACATCATAGAGTTCGTCAATCTCTTTGGTGGCATTTGAGGGAGTGGTGTGCTGTGGAATCAAGACAAACTCCTTGGCCACTGTTAACAGAGAGACAGAGGATCCCATGCTATTTCACAAATCACCAAAGAGAACACAAACATCAGATCAAATTTAAATGAACAAGAATGCTTATCAGTGATCTGCCTTGGAACAGATTCAATGCACAATGACTGAGTTTTGCTATTTCATACCTGTTTTAGGGGCTTCAAAATGTACCACAAAGGGTTCTCTGGAGAAAGCATCCACGTCCCCTTTCTGTGTATCTGGATACTGATACCAATTTTTTAGCTTGGCTGTACTTTTCCTGCGAGCAAAAGAGGTATAAGGAAAACAATGTAGAAAGGCTAAAATTTACTAAATAAAATGTAAGGAAAATATGAATTTATTAGTATGAACCATGTGAGATCCAGAATTGCAACGTTTGTTTGCAGCAATTAAATACATATTTTTTTTAATTAAAATGGTAAATAAAATAAAAAAAACGAGTTGTCACACAACAGTTACCTCAAAGAAAAATGCATTTAAAAACCAACATTTTTCCATAGACTGCAATTGTTTTCTGATGTTACACAAAATTCACACCAAAACAAACAAGATCAAGCAGCTTAAAAATCTGATGACATGTTTTATTTTAAATTTTATAATCGGTGTCTATCTTAAACCATGATCAAGGAGGAAAAAAAGAAAATGTATCATCATTCTGTAATATGCTTGGGTCTCTGAGGGTTAATCAATGCAATACAGGCAACTTGTCACACTTTTTGGTACTACTGATTTAAAGGAATGTTTTGGGTTCAGTACAAGTTATGTTCAATCGACAGCATTTGTGGCATATTGTTGATTAATAAATAATAATCACAATATTTTTTACTCATTCATTCATTTATATAAAGAAGCAAAAATTACAGAAAGGCACTTACAATGGAAGTGAATTGGGCCAGTCAATAAACCTTAAAATACTCACTGTTTCAAAAGTATAAACACGAGATGTAAACATCATATGTGGTAACATAATTTCAGTGTGATAAAATCACTTACTAACATTATCTGTGTAAAGTTATATCCAGTATTACAATTTTGTTGTCATGTCGGCATAATGCCAGTAAACCCTGTAATATGGTAAACCCTGTCATGCAAGTAAATCCATGATTTTATCACACTGAAATCATGTAAACACATATTGTATGTATGTCCTGTGGCTATACTTTTGAAACAGTGAGTATTTTAATGTGTATGGACTGGCCCCATTCACTTCCATTGTAAGCATCTCACTGTTATCACATTTTTCTTTTTCTTAAACGAGGGACAAGTTGAAATAATTTTGTGGCAATCAGCATTTTCCCACAAATGGTGCTGATTGAGTTTAATTTATATTGAACCTGGAACATTCCTTCAATATTATTAACACTGTTTATATATTGTCTCAAGCCTATAGAAAGGCTGAATATGTACCTGTAAACAAAAACATATTGCTCCTGATAGGTTTGTGTTCTCCCGAGACGCTCACTTGCCACATAGTCATACTCACCATCTCTGGAAATTCTGGAAAGATCAATATACTGTCAGTGTTTGTGCAGTACAGTGCATGTTGATTTATTTATCTCCTAAAAGGAATAAAAGTACCAATTTCTTTCCATAAGAGCAAAATCTGTAAATTTTTCCAAACTTTTGGCCGCCAGTGGGTGAGTGTGTGTGTGTGTGTGTGTATATATATATATATATATATATATATATATATAAAATCAGGGTTGGGAGGGTTACTTTTGAAATGTATTCCACTACAGATTACAGAATACATGCTGTAAAATGTAATCTGTAATGTATTCTGTTAGATTACTCAAGGTCAGTAATGTATTCTAAATACTTTGGATTACTTCTTCAGCACTGGTAGATTTTTTCACTTGTTTTGACTATAAAAACTCTGCCAGTACAGTAAGACAAAATACACATGTTAAAATACATTCTCTTGTTTTAAGGATTTTTAGATATTTTTACAGGAAAACAATAAAAACGTTATTATCAAGAATAAGATTTTTGCCCTAATATCAAAGGTCTTACTAGAGAAAAAGAAATTATGATCCAATGTGAATTTTCTTGATAAAAAATATGATCGTGCCTGGTAACGTGCATGTAAAATGGCTAGAAATAGCATTTTAACTTAGCATAAAGCTGACAATTTACACAAGGTTTATTTCTATTTCTTCTGCTCCAAACTTACTTCAAACTTACTTCTCTGTCTGCTCGTATGAATGTAACACATCATAAGAAAGTGTTTCACTGCTGTTCAAATGCACTTTGGATCGCATCATTTATATGTATAAATGTTTTCCATCTGAAAGGACTAAATATTAAATGAAACAAATGACAATAAAATACAAAGTAATCTCTTCAGTAATCAAAATACTTTTTGAATGTAACTGTATTCTAAATACCAATGATTTAAATTGTAACTGTAGTGGAATACAGTTACTTATATTTTGTATTTTAAATACGTAATCCCATTACATGTATTCTGTTACTCCCCAACCCTGTGTGTGTGTGTGTGTGTGTGTGTGTGTGTGTATATATATATATATATATATATATATATATATATATATATATATATATATATATATATATATATATATATATGCAATGAAAGTGATTAGTCACTGAGGCTAACAATCTGTCTAATGTCTTGTTTTGTGTTTTACAGAAGAAAAAGTAATACTGGTTTGGAACAACATGAGGGTGAGTAAATTATAACAATTAAAATTTTTAGATGAACTATCCCTTTCAATCTAGTTGGCTACACTGTAATTGAAGGTTTGTGATTATTTTTTTTTATATTTCCATTTTGTCTACCCATTGAGTGCAGCAACAAGGCGGGGTAGGGCTTTATTTTTCTGGTCTCTGACCTCCTGGAGCAAGCATATGTCACAACGAGCTACAATCTGCGAGAAAGAAAAAAAAATAGAACATTTAAGCTCTACTGTGCGTTTATAAAAACAACATTTAAATTATTTGCAAGAATTAAAGAGCATTGCACTGCACATGTTCTTACCCGTGAAATAGAATTCATGATTTTGGGATCTGCTGATTTAGAGTCACCAAAACTCTGGACGTTAAAGGCACAAATTTTGAAGCCATAGCAGGAGAGCGGGCCATAGAAGATGGAGATGGTGAGGAGGAAATGTTTGAGATCAGCAGTCATTCTGTGGCTGAAGAGTGAATGAGAGAGATATAGAGATATAGAGAGAGAGATAGAGAGAGAGAGAGTGAAAGAGAGAGTGAATGAGAGAGAGAGAGAGAGAGAGCTCTGTAGTTACAGATTCATGGTTCTATGAGAGAGCAAAGGTTTCAAGTACTGTATTAAGAAGTGAGTTTCAAAACCTGAATTCAGAACCTGAATAACATGGAAAACTGATTTGACTGTATTGTTACAGTTATCGCACAAAAGTAATCCTGAAACTGATCCTTAAATCATATGATGTTGGTTTGTGTTATGTATGAGAATGTTCAATTTCTCACAGAGAGTTAAGATATTTTTAGGAGATGTTGTGGTCAATTATTAACAAACTTCCTCATTCCTGTACCAAAAAACTAAATAACTAAAGTTAAATAATAATAATAAAAAAGACAAGAACAATTATAATTTATCAGGTTTAAATAACATTTTGTAAGATACAAAACCTTTTTTGTTTACGTATAAAAAAACTGATGAAAAGAACTATTAATCATGTTTTAATCAAGTTTTGACTGCTTTTCAGTTTTTCAAGTGTTACTATGAGACTTCATTGAGACCTGTGATCAGTAAACAACAGTTAACACCTAATGATACAAGGATCACGCATGTTTGCTTTGAGGTTGGTGACTTGTTGTGAAGTAATTAGATTGTCTTGTTGTCGGAGGGAATCCAGACTCCAAACAACATGTTGAAACATGATCTGTGGGGTTAGATGTTTTGAATTGTTTGCAACAGGCTTTTTCACAAATCTCTGGAAAAGAGCTTGCCCATATGAAACAACTGTTTTCCCGCCCTGCTTTAGATGCTGGTACCCAGCAGCATTGGGTGTCCCTATCAAGCTTCTTAACTAGCTTAACCAACAAGACTTCTTTGGTCAACAATGGATATGCTGGCTCACCAGCTAGACCAGCACTAATCAGCCAAATGGACATCTACATTCTGGGCAACTCAACACTGAGAAAGTAACAGTAGACTCTCACAATGTGACAGAACATACTTAAAATAATCTTCTTACCTTATTTGAAATGTGTTGGATTTTACTTCAACAAAACTGGTCACCCTTTCCCTTCCGCACTCAGGAAGTCTTAGGACACACCCTCCACATTGCTATTTGTAGACTAAGGGAGGAGATTACTTTACAAATGAATGGAGTGTGGGGCTATCCACTGCAATAAAAACAAGCACTCTTATGCAAAACTAATGGAATAATGCAGTGTATAATCATTTTACTCTCTAGTGATCTGTCAGGTCTTTCAAGTTTAGGCTTTTACAGAACATCTGAGAACAGATTACTGTTGCTTAAGTATAGTTGCATAAGCATCTCAAAGGACAACAGTGTTTAGTGTTGAGAAGTCAGTCAGATTCATGCAAACTGCTGATTGAAAAAAAAAAACCTACTCAAGGCAGAGAACAAACAAAGCGAAACTTGATGACCATGCAGTATTGCAACATTTCATAGGGGGAAATGCTTCTCTATAAAGAGCTTCCCTATACTAGTTTCCCTATAAAGTATGCAATTCCCTATGAAATATAAATTGCCTTACTCATGGGCTAATAAAATAAAACAAGATACAGAATATTCATTGAAATGAGCATGAAAACTTTCACCAGGAGACAGTAGACATCTCATACACATCGTGATGATGATGTAGAGGCTTTAGAAAGTCATGTATCAGATATGAAATGCGCAGCATTATAAGGTTAAAGAGCCTTTAACAGGGTTCGTCAAAGTTAAATTCAAGGACTTTCAAGAACTTTTCAGGCACATTTTTATTTGTTTTCAAGGACTATGCTCGAGATGTCATTAGAAAAAAATATTTTTGTTAATTTTAAATAAAAATATTTTAACCATTCAGTTAATTAATTTTTATAAAACAGCACTTATTATATGTACAACAATGAGCATCTTTAACTACATATTCTCACAGTAACAATTCTTGCTTCATTCATGATGAAATTGATGTGCAGTTGTAGTGTTCTTCCTTAAAACGCACTTCGCTTTCCAACAAAAGTGAATAACTGGGTCCGTAAGCAGTAGTCCATATGACTCGTGCTATGTTTCATGTTTTCTAAAGTCACACAACAGATTTATGTGAGGAACTGACCCAAATTGCAAATGGGTCATTCTCAAACAATTTTGACTTTCCAACATACAAAATATAGAAATTTTCCATTTAGTTCAGTTTTTGCATATAAACGCTGAGGGTAAACATTTTGTAACATGTTGACATAAACTTTTATTCATAAAGGACAACTTGGCTGTTGTTCTTTTATTATTTAATTTTGTTTCACGAATGAAGCAAGTTAACACTAAGTTAACACTAACAAGGGTTAAATGGGTTACAACACCACATTTTGAGGGTTCAATGGGGTACAACACCAAATATTTTTGTGTGAAAATATTAGTTAAAATGTGAATACATTTTTAACATGCTGGGAAAAATCGCTATATGCATATTTAAGCAGCCTCTGAACTTTGACCTTAAAAAATATTTTCTAAATCATTTTTAAAACATAAAAGAAAAAGAAAAAAAAAACAGCTAACATTTTACATTGATAAAACCAATAACATGAAATCAAGGGACAAACTTTCTTTTTAAATTATTACAATTATTAATAATAATATTTTGTTTTTTTGCACACTTGTTCGGCCTTGCACTAATACTTTTATTAAAAATAAGTACAAAATAAATACACAAATAAATTTACATGTCATAGAAGTGGTGCACCAGATGAAGGGAACAAGGATTTTTTTCAGGCAATTAACAATTTCAAATATATTTTCTAAAACATTTGCAAAAAAGAGTCAAGCCATGTCATATCTTTAAAGGTTAGGTTATAAAATTATAATATATAATAGCGATATATATATATATATATATATATATATATATATATATATATCGCTATTTGAAAACTTTTTCATGACTAAAAAAGTCAAGGGACATGTTTGTCAACATATTTTGATATTGACCCAAATGTTGTCAGAAATAACCTATTTTGTGAGACACAAAGCTCTCTTTACACAAGGGGGCGCTAGACGGCTCACAAAACGGAATCCTCCATTGATCTGCATTCAAATCATTCAAAACGTTTTACATCTCATATAATTTTTTCACTCTGGAGAGTAAATTGTAATTAAACTGATAGTTTCAAGGATTCATACTTGTTAAATCCGCAACAGCAGTATCCATAAAATATGTATATTTTTAAATCCTCCAGTAACAATTGATTGTGATTGACCCATTCTGAACAGCGCTGCCAAAAGTATCAGGTGCCACGTGACAGTAAAATCACACTTTTACATCTTAAAGCATATATTTTTATATTTAACAGTGCATGTTAAGGTTTACCTACCAGTTTACCAATTAAGGTTTTTTTTTGTTTTGTTTTTTTACCGTAGCATATTTACATTCTTTTTCTGTTATAAGTACGGATATTTGTTTTGTTTTTTTACAGTTATAGGAATCCCCCACTGCGTTTCAGAAATGCAAAAAACAAAAGAACATCTTACAAATCAAAGTTTATTTCACTGATTGAAATTGCGTTGCTTTCATTTTAATGAAGTAAATTAAACGAGCAGAAAAAATCATTTTTAATTTGGAGTTAACTAAACTTCAGATTAATTTTGACACTTAAAATTATTTGTTGTGTTTCTTCATTATTACGAGTACAGCATAAACTCAATATCTTGTGACGTAAAGACAGCGTCAAATTAAGTAAAGTTCAAAACATAACTTCAGAAGTAAAATCTGTATATTTCAGAGCAATATTTGCTGAAAAAATAAAATTTGGTGTGAATAAATGTATTTTTTTATTTATTTTTTTTATTTAACACTTTTATTAAAAATGTCAAATTAATGTTTCATTCTCTGAATATATATATATATATATATATATATATATATATATTTTACACTGGAAGAAATCTTTTTTTACAGACATATTTTTACAGACATCTCAGGTTAAAATAAAATTTTCACATGTGAAAAACATGACGTTTACTTTCATTCAAAGGAGAATGGCTGGTTTATTTTTTCATTGACATATAATCAGTTAAGTAACAGGGAAAATGTAAATTTGGTGTGAATAAATGTATTTTAGGGGAACTTTTTTTTTTAACAATTTTAACAATTGAAAAATGTGGAAAGTGTGTTAAATTATACTGTATTTTCTCTGTAAAAACTGTTATTTTTTATAGTGTACTTTACTCTCATATTTCACTCCAATACCTTATTAATTTACTGAAAATTGTAGGTGAAGAATTAATGACATAACTTTCCATGAATATCCAATGAAGATGACTGTAAACTTTCATGCTTTGCTATGCAGCCTATTGTCTATTATTTGTTTTCTCTTGATATTTCTTCCTTTTAGAGCACTATCACTGCCATTGGTTTCCTCAAGATCCCTACAGATGCTCTGGCTACAGATGTTAACGGATCAACCACAAAATGGGCCCACTAAGCAGTGACGTGCACAAACCTTAGCAGGGACAGGGGCGGAAGGATAAAAACAGGCACTGATTAAAAAAAAATAAAAAATGAGTAGTAATTATAAATACTTAACTAATTTCTTTGCTTTTTGAGTATTTAACCATTTTCTTGTATATATATATATATATATATATATATATATATATATATATATATATATATATATATATAGTGTGTGTGTGTGTGTGTGTGTGTGTGTGTGTGTGTGTGTGTGTGTGTGTGTACTGTACATCATTTCACAAATAATAGCCTATTCTGTTATATTTCTCACAAAAAACACAATGGTAAAACACTTGTTTATTTATCTATTTTCAGACATGGTCTGCGATAACCCCGTTTTTGACGTGTCAGTGTGTCACGTTTATGTGTTTTGTTCTTGTTTTCATGTCTTTATTAAAGTTTAGTTCCTGTTCAGGTCTTGTGGTTCCATGTCATGTTATTTCCTGTTTCCCTCCATGTTCATGTGTCTTGTTAACACGTTATCAGATCTAGTTTGTCACTGGTTTAAGTTTATTAGTCTTGTTATCTTGTTTATAGTTCTGTCTGTTCATTGGTTGTCTTGTTACCCTTGTCCATGTATTTTTACCCTCATGTTTGCCATGGTCCTTTGTGAGGTACTGTGTTTGTGTAATGTTGGTTCTATGGTCAAGTCAAGTCAAGTCAAGTCTAGTTTATTTGTTTATGTCTGTTTTGTTTCACGTTTGATTTACGGTTTTTGGATTCCACGTTTGTAATAAACTGCACTTGGGTTCTTCACATCATCTCGTCTTCGTCTGCCTGTCATTGTCTTGCCAGCCATCGTTACACAGTGAAACCATGGTATTTTTTAAAGTACCTTGGAGTACCATGACAGTATCATGAAATACGAACATGATCAATCAATCAGTACCATGGAATTACCCTTGTAACTTGGTGCACGGTGCGAAGGCGCGATGAGAAAGTCCGAGTGTGAGGCGATCGATTGTGTTCCACGAATGCTACAGGGTCCTTGAATAACGTATAACATGCGATTAAGGGCAGCCGGTGGAGTTTTTGGTGCCCCCCCTAGGGTATGCTGGTGCCCCCCTAGGGAGTTGGTGCCCTAAGCTGACTGCGTAACATATGTATAGGGAGCTGTGGTACTGTGGTAGCCTAATGGTATTTTTCTGAAAGTGATTAGTTTAATGGCTTATTAGTTTCAACAAAACCAAACTGGCTTTGGCTGAACCTGACAGCTCCCTCAGTTTATGTCAATATTCTATAAAATACTTTTTTAATTATATCACTGAAAGTGACGTGACCACTCCAATTATAATTAAGAAATCTGTCTGCACTGCAGGTGTGCGTTGTCGGAAATGAGGTAGCAATCGAGTATTATTCTTTTGATGAACTTACAACACAATACATGGAGTGGACTTTTTATCTGACCTGTTACTCGTCTGAGGTAACAGCACTTCGATGTTCCGGGGCGAATTCAAAACTGCATATTTTGCTTCATTGGGCACTCCTGCAGGAGGGGATGCCATTCGAAAGCTCGTTCAACACAAAAGTGAGAAAGTGAATCTTTTCTCGGAGGGCCCTTCCACAAGATTGTTAGCGAAGGATACATTCATACAGTAATGTGATATTTCCTTCAGAGTACCCACTTCAAAGGCTCTACAGTTTGGAGTGAGTATAGGGCATAGGGAGGATCACTTGCGATTGGAATCCGCCCCCGATCTGCTGTAGTGCGTGCTCTTATATGCACCTCTGCTTAATTTTCTTTAATACGCCCACGGTGTACAAAGAAATCTCATAATAACACATTATTACTGTTATTGTGAGATGATGAGATTTTAATTTTGTTTTATTTAACTATTTTAATTTTAATTTTTAAAATTTCTCCCCTTTTTCTGGACGACCAAAAGGGCACCCCTGCTGCCCCCATTCTGTGCACGTCAGTGCCACTCAGGCAAAGCAGGCTCTACTATTGGACTTACACTAGAGCAACTTTTCTCATTGCTTCCAACAGAACTGACACTGTGGGTGGAGCCTTACAAGGTGTCCTACCTAATTGGTGAGGATGGATCCACATGTGTTCTCTAGGAGCCCTCACCAGCAAGATCTAAATGTGCAACCTCAGCAGATACATCATGCGACCACAAGGAGGAACTGAAACTCAGACGATCAAATAGATCAAAAGAGTTTAACATAATAGACATGTTGAGCTTGAGAGGTTTTACACTGAAACCCTCGCTTTGATGTATATTCTGTACTTGTTTAGAACCTTAAATGAGTAATTGAATACAGAACAACAATGTTACATGCTATTCACTTCACTCAGAGTATTCTACAGGATATAGGTCATGCTGGGAATCCCATTTCCCCTTTGCAGTCAAACCCAATAACTTTAAATTAATTGACTTTTCCCACTCTCTGACATAGTTAATAGTTGTATTGATGGTCGTGCCTGAGGGTGACAATTAGAGTTACAATACAAAAATCAAACACATAGTCATTTATCTAATATTTAATAGACTATAAGCTTAATATGAGGCTCTCATTTGAAATTCAAGGCCACATAAAATCTTGTCAGCTCCTCATGAAACCTTGTCAACTCCTCAAGGAAATTTTTCTTGGGCGATAAAGCCATTGTCAGGGTTGTATGTGTTTTTTTATGTTTTTCATGTATTTTATTTTGAAAGTTTAGTTCCTGTTCCATGTCATGTGGTTCCCTGGTTATGTGATTTCATGTTTCCCTCCATTTTCATGTGTCTTGCTTTCATTGGTTTATTGTCTTGTTACCTTGCTATCAGTTCTGTCTTGTCATTGGTTATCATTGTTATGTTTCTCCCTTGTCCATGTATTTAAGCCTCATGTTTGCCATTGTCCATTGTCAGGTATTGTGAATGTAACATTGTAGGATTGTACATATGGCATGTCAAGTTATGTCAAATTCATGTTTTTGTATTTTGTTCACGTTTGGATTTACGGGTTTTGGATTTCACAATTGATAATAAACTGCACTTGGGTTCATCACACATCATCATCTTCATCGTCTTTGTCATTGCCAGTGCTCCTAGACAGCGTTACAGCCATAAAGCTTGAGTAAACGTAGGGAGGTAGAATTCCATAAGCTTCATGATTATTTTTTTTTTTTAATGGATTATGAATGATTTTTCATCTGAAACTGAATTACTGTTCTGCGATGAAGAACAGCATCATAATATATGTTTTATAAAAGATATGTACTGACAGTTGCTGCCTTCACTAATAATAACATGAATTTCATAGATATGCATGTAAATTAACTATCTAATAAATTGAATAAAGAAATAGTGTAACACTGTTAATTTCAACATTTACTAATTAATTTTCTATATTAAAATATGTATGTTAACATTAGTTAATGCCTTAAGAACTAACAGTAACAATTTCCCCCCTTGTTGTAGATCCTACTCCCCATCAGGTTAAAGGGAGAGTTCACCCAAAAATGAAAATTCTCTCATCATTTACTCAACCTAAGGCCATCCCAGATGTGTATGACTTTCTTTCTTCTGCTGAACACAAATATTTTTAGAAGAATATCTCAGCTCTGTAGGTCCTCACAATGCAAGTGAATGGTGGCCAGAACGTTGATGCTCCAAAAAGCACATAAAGGCAGCATTAAAAGTAATCCAAATAACTCAGGTAGTTAAATCCATATCTTCTGATGTTATATGATAGTTGTGAGTGGAAAAACAGATCAATATTTAAGTATTTTTTTATTATAAATGTCCACATTCACATTCTTAATTTGTTTTTGGCAACTCATATTTTTTATGCATATCGCCACCTACATGGGCAGGGAGGAGAATTTATAGTAAAAAAGGGCTTAAATGTTGATCAGTTTCTCACTCACACCTATCACATCACTTCAGAAGACATGGATTTAACCACTGGAGTCTTATGGATTGCTTTATGCTGCCTTTATGTTCTTTTTGAAGCATTAAAGTTTGGTCACCATTCACTTGCATAGTATGGGCCTACAGAGCTTAAATATTCTTCTAAAAATCTTTGTTTGTGTTCAGCAGAAGAAAGAAAGTCATACACATCTGGGAATGCATGAGGGTGAGTAAATGGTGAGAGAATTTTACATTTTGGGTCAACTATTGCTTTAAGTTACAGCACCCAGAGGGGACTTTATTTCAAGTCCTTTATTCAAGGACTTGGAATGTATTTGTTTGAACAAATGTCATCACTTGAATTATATTTCCAGGTTATCTTGTGCCTCTAACCAAGTACTGAAAATGAGATCTCAAGATATCATAACAAGTTGTGCTCAAAAGTAGAACTCATTGTGAAGATGAAGTTTTCTGTTAAAGCCATCAGATCTTTCTTGTCTAATCCATAGAGATCAGTAAAGAGGGTGATGTAATAACATGTCGAAGGATGTTTGGCAGTTAGGTGTTTGAAATGAAGTTTTTTGTTTTTACTATTTCACAGTGCTTTGTAATGCATTGCATGTGTAAAGATTATATTATTTCCCTTGTCTGAACCAGGAATTCTTAAGGCTTCTTAATTCTTAGGCTTAATCTGAAACAGAAGGACAGAATTTGTCTCTCCCTCTCTCCTCTCAATCTATCCCCTGATACCCACCAAACAAACCCAGTTGCATTTCTAACCAAAAATCTTTTGGACATCATAAAGAGATAGACAAGACACTGTTTTCATAACCTGACTGTAGTAGAGGCAACTCAAAGAACTTTCATAGATGTCTTTTTTTATTTGAGTTTGCAAGTTTTAAAAGTTCACCATATTCAAACATGCTCTCTCCCAGATTCCTGAGCTAATAATAATTTCCTGTTGAACTCCATCCTTAATTTCCATGGTCAGCACTGTTCATTCTCCACTATATTTCTTCCCTTTCCCCCCCCAAATCAAAATCAAATGTTCCACAAATGTCCCTTTATATCACATAAACTTTACATCATTACTAGGGAGAAATGAGTCTAAGCCTAGTAATTGTCAGCTAACGCTTAATCAAAAGCATTCAAAATCTGTTCAAAAGTTGTTTTTCTAGTCTCTTTAAACTCACTTAAAGTTCAGTTTCAAAGTGCTTGCATTCTGAATTCATTAAATCATACATTGTTATGAAATGGGAATACAAAGGGCATTCTTCAGTGCTGATCTAACGCCCAAAGTTATGAACTTATTATTGCAGCCTACATCAGAATAAAAACTCCCATTGCATCTCCCCTCATATACCAAATACTTTTAAAAGAGGCGCGTTAGTTATTTATTTATTTTTTTTTTTTTTTGCATTAAAAGCACCTTTTTTGCACTCTCTCACATGGCTGCGAGCGCTGTCCTTTCCCTCTCTTTCTTTCTCTCATGCGCACACAGAGACCGAGGGAGAGATATGTCACGTGAAGATAGTTTAAGGGAGTTTCTTGCTTGTTTTTTATGTCAAAATGACGGACAGCGTTTTGAATAATGACGGTTCACTGATTCTGAGAAAAATAGCCAGTCAAATATAAATGCGCGATAACAGTAAACGGCATGCCAGCGTCCTCGTCTAACTCAGCGTGATAAGCAAAAAAAAAAAAAAAAAAAAAAAAACAGCCTCTTTGCACAACTGCGTGAGGATGACGCGCACCGAACCTACAGTATTCTGCTTCTAATTCTGACTGTCGCGTGGATCTTTAATAGTTATGAAACGCACTGCAAGACTGCAAATTATTCTTTTTAACGAAACCACCAAGCAGCTGCATGGCTCTGCATCAGTGTGTAATAGAAATATCAGCTGCTAGAAATGTATTAAGTATCATGTCTGTCGCGGTTATGCAAAATCCATGGCAATATACGTTCCAAATAAACACTGTATTATAATTATAATTTTGCATTTCTCACGACCATGGATGATAGTGCTCTCTCGCGCGAGCACACGTGCAAAACCGTAGCGCGCGAGGAGAGAGAGCGTGCATCCATGGCGGTGATATACTGTGTGTGTTGATTTATATAGAGGGGGCTTCAAGGTAAAAAGGTTGGGAACCACTGGTCTGGCGCAGATTTTCATAGAAAAACAAGAAGAAAAAAACCTACACATACAGACGCAGAATTGCTTCTTTTTGGTTGTATATCATATAAAATTTATTAAAATGTTATAACTTAGGGTTAGGGTTATTATCATGAATTTCCCATTTATCATTATTGCATTATACAACACTTAAAGGAATAGTTCACACAAAAAAGAAAATATGCTGATAATTTACTCACCCTCAGGCCATCCAAGATGTATCTGAGTTTCTTTTTTCATCAAAACAGAATTTAAGATTTTTAGCATTTCATTTCAGGCCTCCTCCTTTAAACAATGCAAGTGAATGTCCTCCATTTTTTGACGGTCCAAAATGCATATTTAGGGTGCATCAAAATAATCCACATGACTCCAGTCAACAAATAAAGTTCTTCTGAACCCAAACGATTGATTATTTTGAGAAACAAAATAATACTTATAAACTACAAATGTTCGCTTCCGTACATCTCTGTGACGCGCACTCATGAGAGGGATGACGTAAGCTCGTTGGTAAGGTCACGCGTCATGTGGAGGAGGAGTCAGGAAGCGTGTCACATTACATAACTGCAATACAGCGCAATGTAGATTACAGTGACACGTTACTATGTACACCCAACACTGCTAATCTGTTAAGAATTAAGCCTACCTACAGTATATGACTGTTAATGGCAAATGGAAGTATAAAGTGTCATCAATATATTATTAGTTTATTAGTGGCTTAAGGAGATCCGTCGGACTTATGCAGTTTGGTGCTGCCTGTAAGGTTAATTTAAAAAATAATTCAAAAAAGGTTTATCAGAGAAGGTGTCCTTTGTCATGTATCAAGAAACCTTTGAGTAATTTTTAATGCATGCATGCTCTGTTGTGTAAGACAGCACACAGTGGGTTAGGCCAGTTTCATGAGTTGTTTTTTAATGTTTCTCAGGGAGTCACTCAAGAAGCACTTTAAAGGTCTGGGTTTGCACACAGGCACCAGTAGTCAGAGCAAGAACTGTTTCTACTCACAAGATGCAGGATTTGTGGATTTTACTCTTTTTCATGACTGTACCATGGATGTTTTGTGGAACAGAAAGAAATGATAAACTCATGCATAGAAACAGAGGAATATTGAAAAGAATAGACCATGAACAACTAGCCTCAGAGAGTAGAGTGTTCATGGAAGTCAAGAGGGGAAAGGTACAGTATGCAATTAATTAATTAATTAATGGCTTTTAATGCAATTAAAATGTGATATTTTGGATTTAGTTGCAATATTTAGCTTGACATTATAATAGTTTCCTTTTCATATGAATATTTTTTTGGTTTTGATGGCTCAAAAGGAACATGTACATTTGTGAAATCAGATTGCCAGATATCATAAATCTCATTGAAAGAAAAGTATGCAATGGAAAACCAGTTAAATCCATAATGGGATTATGGCCAATGGAAATGGGGGGGGGGGGCTTCATTTGAGGTCCATGACCAAAAGATTTAGAAAGGCAAAACAGCAGGTCAACAAGTTCATTGCATGTTGTTTGTGAGATAAAAACAAAACTATAATTATCTGGTCGTGCGTAAATCTCTTTTTTTGTGATACTATAGAAAAAGGTCATTCCTACCCCAGACTACGATAGTGTAGGCGATGCAGATGACAAAAATCTTGGAGCAGACAATAAAGATGATAAGGGTATTTACTCATTAATTTGGTTTTGCATTCAAAATAATGCTTTTATTAGTATTATTTTATATGCAGTGATTTGAGTCGATTTTATGTATTCGTTTTTCAGAACTTCCTACATGCTTGATGTGTGTGTGTCTTACTGGATCAGTGTACTGTGAGGAGATTTCTCCTGACATGACAACAGTTCCACCTTTGCCAAAGGAAACTGCTTTCTTCTATGCACGCTTCAACAAAATCAAGAAAATAGCCAGCAAAGACTTTGGTGATATTGGTGAGGAACGCTAGAAAAGCTCTTTTAGGTGTGGCCACCATAAACACAATGTGTAATGTTTGGAACTGTCTCAATGTAATCAAAGCAAACATGACTGAAACCTTCCTTAAGGCTCCAACACAGACAAGCAAAACAGTCAAAGTGTGCTTTGGTCCCTTAGAGTCACTGGTACAAAATGGAATTTTTCAAACAGAGGTACATAAGAAAAGGGGGACTTTCGGCACATAAACAAGTTTAAAAGAGCTTCAAATTCAGTAGCAGACCAGTGGTTAAGTCCATATGTGTAAATGTGTCTCCATATTGTGTTTTTTAACAGCCACACTGAGAAGAATTGACCTGACTGGCAACCTGATCTCTGAAATAGAGGATGGAGCCTTTTCAAAACTAAGTCAGCTTGAGGAACTTACGCTAGCTGAGAACAAGCTGGTCAAACTGCCAATGTTGCCTGCAAAACTTGTGTCTCTCAATGTCAATCACAACCTACTTAAAACAAAGGGAGTAAAAGCAAACATTTTCAAGGTAAATTTAATAAAAGCAATCAGATCGGAAATGTTTTGCACAAAGTTAGTGTTCTGACAATTCTTGTCTTATTTGTTACAATTGACTTCAATCTTTGGGATTAGAAACTCAGCAAGCTGGCATACCTCTACCTTGGAGATAATGAACTGGAGGCGGTCCCACCCCTGCCTGAAAGTCTGCGTGTAGTTCATCTACATGTGTGTTTATCACTGATTTTATTGTAGACTTTTTATCTTTATTCATATGGTATTCAGTGTCCAAAAATGATCTTTCAACTCATGCCTATCTTTTGCAGAATAACAATATAACAACATTCACAGATGAGACATTCTGCAAGGGAAACGAAACACACATTAGGTACAACATGCAGGAGGTTCGGCTTGATGGAAACCCAATAGTGCTGGCTCAGTATCCCAACAGCTTCATCTGTCTGAGAGCTCTACCGATTGGACAATACAAATGATCTGCTGAGATGTTCCTTCAGTCATTGTCCAACTGGCAACCACTGTTATGATTTTAAAGAGTCATTTCAATGCTTGGCAGCACATTCTCAGAGCTTTCACAGCTAAATATAGAATTTTGATTTATTTTGAATGAATAAAGCATTTAGACAGTGTTTAAGATCACTTAGATAATATGTAAGAGACATAGGCAATAGCAACTGTTTACTTTTCTACAGTGTAATGATTTTGTTTTGTTTCATTAAATGTATTACTTCAATTAAAGATGCAGAAAAAGACTGCAGTAAAACTATGAAGCAGAAAATGTCTATAAAGATGGAAAAAGACATTCAATGCAAGTTTTATTGAAATCTTTATTGGTAAATAAATCAATCTTGGACCAACAGACTTTACCTGCAAACCTTCTGATTTAAGGTAGCTTAATAGATTTAAATTCCAAAGATGAATTTATTTAAGTACATGCACAAATAGCATAGGTATGCATTATTACTGGCCTTTTCCAACATTTTAGAAGAATAGACATGTATTATTAATTACAGAACAAACAGACATTTTTATTGTCAATCTAATTTAGAAAATACAAAAGATGTCATCTTCTTTATGGAAAAACACATTTACAGTCAATATTTTGTTACAGGAGATAGATCTGCTTAGTCTGCTCCTATTGTGATGCAGTCCATTTCAGAAATGCCTTGCAATTGATGTTAATTTTCCAGTATCACTGTTTTGCAGAAATACAAGTGTGTTTGTATAACAACATTAATATTTGAATAAATATCAGTTTTTATTATATTTGACCACAACAGCAGGTCCAAAATGGGTATTTGTCTCAGTCTCTTCATATTGATCATGTGGTATATCCAGTGTTTTCTAATGAAGTCCCATGATTTTAATTTGTCTTCACTCAGTGAGGACAATCAAACCCTTGTCAATTTTCTGTTGATATTCCCTCTCTGATTGCTTTCTTCTGTAGACATCATCTGTAGAGGCACACAACAATATCCATTTATTCATAACAAAACCAATTCCAAGTTCTACATAGATTCGCATTATGTAAAGTGATGTAATTCATTTATATTTTTGTTTCACAGATTTTAATGAGTAAATCATCGTTCAGTAACTACATTGTATGGATAAACACAAATGCACCACCTGTACAGCTAATAAGTGACCAAATAAGTGTCATCAGTTAAAGCTAGTGTTAAGAGTCCAGAAACAGGATCATAACGGTCATAAAATTTATTTGATGCAATCATTTTATGAAATGCATCAAATATTAACATAGAAACCTGGGATGGGTACTGGGTAGCTCAGTGAGTATTAACACTGACTACCACCCCTGGAGTCATGAGTTCGAATCCAGGGCGTGCTGAGCGACTCCAGCCAGGTCTCCTAAGCAACCAAATTGGCCCGGTTGCTAGGGATGGTAGAGTCGCATGAGGTAACGATTAGTGGTTCTTGCTCTCAATGGGTTAAGTTGTGCGTGGATCGCGGAGAACAGCATGAGCCTCCACATGCTGTGAGTCTCCGCGGTGTCATGCACAGCGAGCCATGTGATAAGATGCACGGATTGACTGTCTCAGAAGCGGAGGCAACTGAGACTTATCCTCTGCCACCCGGATTGAGGTGAGTAACCGCACCACCACGAGGACATAGTAAGTAGTGGGAATTGGGCATTCCAAATTGGGAGAAAAGGGGATTAAAAACATAGAAACCTGGGTCCAAATCTTTACAGGTGCGGCATAAATGTTTTTCTCTTCTTGAGAAATGTCATTTGCATAAAGCAAAGGTAATGTCTTCTAAACCCTGTTTTAAGTTGTTTTGTAGATTTACAAATGTTTTAAGATTTCGAAATCAACTAAAACATCTTTTCTGTTGAAAAAAAAAAAAAGCTATTTGTTTAAATTTTTAAATGGTTTGTCTGAAAAAAAGAAGAGTACATTGCTTAAGAAAAGGGAATTATTACACTTACATTCATATCTGTATGCAAAATTTGAAGATTATTTCGTATCCACCAATATGTACATGTTTGAAATCTTTCGCATCATAATAAAAAGTGACCAGATTGTGCAATGAGAATGATGCACAGAAACACTTAAAAATAAGGGGCGTGGATATATACAGAATTATTTGACTTAAAGGTGCGATATGTAATATTTTTACTGTACTAAATCATAAAATGACCATAATATGTCATTAGAGAATTTGGAAACATGCTAAGTTGAAATACTGGCTTCTCCAATACCAATGCTACAGCCAGTATATTCTACTTTGAAGATTCCATTCCGGGATGGAATTTCTGTTTATGTTTTGGCTTGTATGATCCCACCCACTGCCCACTCACCAATAGTATTTCGACACCGCCGGGTTGCCAGATTTGAACAAGTTTGCAGGCAAACAACACTGCATGTTGCAGCCATGGAAGCCAGCAAATGAACTGGATCAGAGATAACAGATTCCACCCGACCTAAAAAGCCTCGCCATCTGTCTAAAAACCACCATGACCAGGGGTGCAGTAAAACAAGGATAAATACTGCAGATGCCTTTGGAAGATGGAAACATCTTAAAGCTCAGAAATCTTTTAAAACAGATGCTGAGTTGGCAAATTCTGGCAACCCGCATGAGCTTTGAGTCTGGGGCAGAGCAGACAACTTTCCAATATTTTTAATTTGGACTGCAATACCCATTTCAAACGCTTGTTGTCAATCTTACAAATAGCACCTTTAACATACTTACAAAATGTTTCTCTTCCTATCCTCACATTAATCATGATCCATTCCATGACACCTCTGATACAAAAGAACTAGGGCAAGAATCTGTATGTCCCAAATCATCTTTTTCCCGGTACAAGACTTAATATATTTTTTATGTTCCGACTTTTTCTAAACATCTTTTGCTTTAAAAATATTACCAATAATACTATTATTATTGCATGCTCACAATAATTGTCAACACAACATTAGAACAATTATGCCCTTCAAGTTGATGGCATGTTGCAGCTGCATTGGCAGTGAAGGAAAACATGGCGGTGTAAACGTCAATGCTGGTGTGCTCTATTAGGTCTGCTGATTTTTTATGGGTGCTCATTTACTACATGAAGACTAAGAAACTTTTATGTTTTTCAACATAAATCACACATGTTTGATTTAAAATCAATTCATTTCTGAAATGAATTCAGGGCAACTTTGAAATGGGACTCTCTATGATTAAGATATTTAGTTATTTGCAGCGGAGACTTACCACAATATGACCGCTGACTATTTTTGATTATTATATTACTGTTCATATATTATTATATTTTGTGGTAGAGCGATGCAACAAATCAGGGACATTCATTACAGCATGCTGACAATTAATACTTAAAGAATGTCTTAGAAATACAAGCATGTTATCATACTGATATTGCACGTGGTGTACAATGTTGGACAGAATTATAACCTGATGGGATGAATACCTGTAACATAATTTCAGGTGATTCTAATTTGTCTACACAATTGAAGTAATGGTTTTCATATATTACTGTAAATATCTTGGGTGTCCTTTGTATATGTATTGCAAACGTGTTCATATTTTATCATAATAATGATGCATGTTAGACTTAAAGGAATAATTAAACCAAAAAAAATAAAATAAATTAGCTTAGCATTTACTTACTCTCATGCCATCCAAGATGTGACTTTGTTTCTTCTGCTGAACACAAATTAAGATTTTTAGAAGAATATCTCAACTCTTTAGGTCCTCACGATGCAAGTGAATGGCGACCAAACTTTTGAAGCACATAAAGGCAGCATAATAGTAATCCATATGACTCCAGTAGTTAAATCCATGTCGTCAGGAGTGATATGTTAAGTGTGGGTAAGAAACAGATCAATATTTAAGTCCTTTTTTACTATAAATCTCCACTTTCATATTCCTCTGTTGTTTTTGGAGACATTATTCTTGCATATCACCATCTACTGGGCAGGGAGGTGAATTTATAGTAAAAAGGACTTAAATATTGATCTGTGTCTGACCCACACCAGTCATACCACTTCTGAAGATATGGATTTAACCATTGGAGTCATATGGATACATTTTATGCTGCCTTTATGTGCTTTTTGGAGCTTAATTTTATTTTGGTACCCATTCACTTGCATTGAATATTCTTCTAAAAACCAACATTTGTGTTCTGCAGAAGAAAGTCATACAAATCTGGGATGGCATGAGGGTGAGTAAATGATGAGAGAATTTTCATTTTTGGGTGAACTATTCCTTTAATAATATTCTGCATTGCATTATGTAATCATTTATAATTCATTCTTTTTTTATTTTCCTATCATAAATGAGCTTGGTCCCAATTGATAATGGAATTTATACAGATTAAAACTGAGCACTGGAAACAGCAGTGACCACATTTAAAATGGCAGTTCCACAGTTCACATTCATGAACTGGTCAATCCTCTACTTTATAAGCTAGCCTGCAGAAAGTCCAATGATGCTCCACTGTATTTTCATTGGCACGCTCACTCATGTGGTGCACTCGTGTGTTCCGAATGGTGAATCCCTGTTTAGTGATGTAGTCCATGAGGTGGACCCTAAGAGACACCTCTTGATGGTGGTCACATGGTCCAAAGGTGAAAGACACCTGACAGTCTCTGGTGTCCATCATGTGTTTGTTCCATTTGGTGAAGTTGTTAGATATTCCCTCGAGCAGTGAGTGAACCTTGGTGGTTATGGTTAGTTGTGTGATAATAACTGCTACGGGGTTTGAGTACTTAGAGAGCTTGCGAGTGCTGGACAACTCCACCACCTGTTCAAAGGTGTCCAGAGGGTAGAGAGGCTTTGGGTCATTGAGGCATTGAATTAATGGCTCAATCTGATAGAAGTCAGCTTCTTTACGCAGAAGGTCCACCTCCATGAAGTCAACAGGAAGAGTGAGCTCGGATGTGCGTAGGAAGTTTAATATGTAGCGGAAAAGAGTCCCGTCCCGATCTATGAAGTAGTTGCCGTGAGCGTCCCGTGTGGTGGGGAAGTCGCCGCGGAACATGGCCCCCAGCATGGAATCTGGATAACGTTGTAGAGTGGAGACAGAGGTGGTGTAGAGATGACCTCCAACATTTAAGGTGACTGGGAGAGTCAACTAAAGAATATGGACAAACACAGAAAGATGATGTCATCTAAACATCCCAACATATGCATAATATTTAAAATACTGAAAGAAATAGTTCACGCAAAAATCATTTACCTACCCTTATGCTGACTCAAACTCATATGACTTTCTTTCTTCGGAACACAAACAAAGATTTTTTTTGATAGACATTTATGTTTATCCTTACAATGCAAGTCAATAGGGTCCAACACTTCCAAGCTCCATAAAGTATAGAAAGGCAGCATAATGGTAATCTAAACAACCTTTTTAATCCATGTCTTACACTTCATGTATGCATCAAGTGCAATGTAATCGAGGTTCAAATCATGATCACACCAAGGAGACTGAAGATGGCAAAATTTATTGTAAAAATGGGGATACATTTTGGTATGTTTCTCACTCAAAACTGATCAATTTCCTTCAGAAGTCATGGATTATTGTATGGATTACCTTTATGCTACCTTTGTGTCCCTTTTGGAGCTTGAAAGTGTTGGACCGCACTGACGTGCTTTGTATCTACAAAAACACCTCGTATACATATTCAAATATCTTTGCTCGTGTTCCACAGAAGAAAGAAAGTCATACATGTTTAAGACAGCATAAAGGTGAGTAAATGATTGGAGAATTACAATTTTGGGTTAACTATTCTTTTAAAGGAGAAGTGTGTCATTTAAAGCTGCACTATGTCAGATTTATATGGTTACAATTAACAAAAGTTCATTATAAAGAATCCATGTTCAAAACCATGTCTTGTCTTACCCCAATTCACTACAGTAAGCCTACAATAATGATTTTTATTTAGAGCTGTTGGGTCGGATTTGGTGCGAAATCGAAGGCATACATCAATCGTTCTTGCGCCATTTCGAGGTTCTCAGAGTATGTGTGTCCCTCCCTAAGTGTGTGTGTGCCACTGTTTTCTTACTTCTTTTACCCCAGTCGCAGAAATGCATAAGCTGTTATCAAATGCCCAAGTTGTTGTCATATTTGATTGTCCTTTTATAGTCTAAACAGAGTAGACAATTTAAAATTTCATCTAAAAGCCACTATAGGTACAAGGTAGTTCACAACAAATGTACTCACCTAAAGTTGTTTATGATGTACCGATTTCATAGCACAGGAATGTATAGGCAATTAATTCATTTAGTTTGTAACCATCTCTCTATAACAACTGAACATGAAAAAAATAAATAAAAATATTGTAGTTATTATATTGCAGATTTCTGCTTATTATTTTCATGGTCAATAAAGTAATTTCATCCCCTACCATTATTGAATCCTTGTTTTAATAATAATATTATGGTTCACTTGCATTGTCCACTTAGGCTGTAGATTGTAATATAAAAATAAGTGTCTTCAATCGAACTCATATCAGCCATTTCATGAGTTTCACCCCATAAACTGATATGTGTAGTACAATACAAACACTAATGTGTAGTGGAAAATACACTTGAATAATCATATTAAAATATGTAATTAAGAGTGTTGTTCATCTTCCTCAAAGTAAGTAATATCTTGGTTATAAATGTTTAAAAGAATAACATAATATCAACATGAAAATAGCATGTCATGACTTCTGCTCTGCAGGTAAATATCTCTGAGCCATCAAACCATGATATCCATCATCAGAGCAGTGCCCAATCACAACAGACATAAAATGTTCCTCCGCAAGTTGTTTGCAATTTTAGGTGTTAACCACAGATATCACTAGAAAGCACAAAGTTCTGCAGTGCAGTT
The DNA here is from genome assembly GCF_019703515.2 of Myxocyprinus asiaticus. Lineage (NCBI taxonomy): Eukaryota > Metazoa > Chordata > Actinopteri > Cypriniformes > Catostomidae > Myxocyprinus > Myxocyprinus asiaticus. The sequence goes on along the minus strand of NC_059371.1, from coordinate 18,865,069 downwards.
TTAAAAAGTGATACAAAGTTTTGTTTATGTTTTGTTTAAAGTTGTCTCTGCATAACAAGTTGGGATACAAGTATTTAAACAACTAAAAATTACACACTTCACCTTTAAGCAAATATACAAATGAGTTGCATAAAGGTAAAAAAAAAAAACACTTAAAGTAATGTTCCGGGTTCAATACAATTTAAGCTCAATCAACAGCATTTGTGGCATAATTGATTACAACAAAAATTAATCTTTTCTATAAAAAAAAAAAGTACAAATCTGAGTTACAGTGAGTCACTTACAATGGAAGTGAATGAGGCCAATCCGCAAACGTTAAAATACTCACTGTTTCAAAAGTATAGCCACAAGACATAAACAATATGTGTGTTAACATGATATTAGTGTGATAAAATCACTTACTAAGCTTTTCTGTGTAAAGTTATAGCCAATTTTACATCTCTGCCATGATGATGATGTAATGTCAACAAACCCTAAAATGACTGTAAAAATGACAATTTAAACAACTTTACAGCTCAAATAATACACAAGTTTTAACAGAAGAATTAATGCAAGTGCTTTTATAAAATTATAAGCTTCACATTTCTTCTTAAAGACTCCAAAAATTGACCCCATTCACTTCCATTGTAAGTGCCTCACTATTGCTTGTTTTATTTATTTATTTTTTTAAGAAAAGGAGGGACGAGTGGAAATAAACTTTTGTGGTAATCAACATTATACACAAATGCTGTCGGCTGAGCTTAACTTGTATTGAACCTGGAATATTCCTTTAAGCTTTGCTTGAAGATGACTCCACATACCCTCTGCCCCCAGTCCCCATTATCCATTTGATAAGGATTGATAGACCGGTCTGACCTACAGAAGATGTTCAGATATTATACTTGATGAGACCTGCAAAGGAAGACAAAAATTCCTCATTAATTTAAGGAACTTAATTACACTACCATTCAAAAGTTTAGGGTCACTTACTCATTCTTTATTATTTTTTTATTTATTTTTTTTACATTTTAGAATAATAGTAAAGTCATCAAAACTATGGAATAACATAAATGGAACTATGAGAATTATGTTGAGACTAAACAAAATCCAAAATAAATCAAAACTGTGATATATTTTAGCATCTTCAAAGTGTTAACATTTGCAGACATGTACTCTTGACATTTTCTCAACCAACTTCTTGAGGTATCACCCTGGGATGCTTTTTAAACAGTATTGAAGGAGTTCCCATCTATGTTGGGCACTTATTGGCTGCTTTTCTTTATTATTTGGTCCAAGTCATCCATTTCAAAAACTTTTTTTTTTTTTTTTTAAATAAACGTTTAGTTTTATAATGAATTAAATTAATATGTTGGCACAATTATATTTTTGTCTACAAAACTAATTTCAAACATTTAAACATACACCTTCAGATCAAAAGATTTTTAAGATCATGAGAAACATTTCAGTCAAGTGTTTCAAAACTTTTGACCGGTAGTGTATGTATAACGAGACTTATACATTTGATTTCACACAGCGGAAATCATAATGAAGTTCAATCATAAGGAATCATACAACATATCATGAAATTAATGTAAGATTCTTTAATGTTTATTCCAGCAAGCCAAATGATTTAGATACAGTACCTAATTTCATGCTAGCAGTTTTGGTAAATCAGGTGATATAATAAATAGGCTTTCTGCAACGTTATTACAAGCTGTTATTCCTGAAATACTTTTAAAACGTCCCCCGTTTGTACCTGATGTGTTATTAAAAGCACTGACACGTTTTATTTGGTTGAAGGTTTTCTCTAGTTACACTTGCTAGCCAGCTACCACCAAGCTATAATATCCAGCTAGCTCCCTGCTAACCACGAATGAAATGAATAAACATATAAACATGAATATATAAAACTGGCGTATTTTCTGTTAAAAGAAATTAGTTAACCACACCTTACCGATCTTTAGTGCTGTTTGTCTGTTAATCTAACACCGATCGTTGTGTTTGATGATGCTGTGCAGCAGAAAAACTATTAGCTGAGCCGAGAACTCAGGAGCCGCACTGTCACGTGACTTACAATACATCTGTTCAAAACAACAACTATGCTTTGTGTTGAAGCTTGTGCAAATGTCAGAGAGAGTCAAAAGAACTGCTAAATAAATAATTATTTATTTCAAATCAGGTGACAGGATTTGTCTTGCAAATATCACATCACTACATAAGTTGTATTTAAAGGCATAATTGCACATACAAAAAAGTAACAAAAAGTTTGTTTTTGTTTTTTGTACATGGTGCATTTTTAATACCATGGTTTTGTGGACACATAACATGGTAGTACCTTGGTATTCTTTGAAGTACAATGGAATACCACGTACATACCATAGTAATTTACCATGATATACTATTCAGTACTAAGCAGGGTTGTGTAGTAACGAAATACTTGTAACGGGATTACATATTTAAAATACAAAATATAAGTAACTGTATTCCACTACAGTTACAATTTAAATCATTGGTAATTAGAATACAGTTACATTCAAAAGTATTTTGATTACAGAAGAGATTACTTTGCATTTTATTGTCATTTGTTTCATTTAATATTTAGTCCTTTCAGATGGAAAACATTTATACATATAAATGATGTGATCCAAAGTGCATTTGAACAGCGGTGAAACACTTTCTTATGATGTGTGACATTCATACGAGCAGACAGAGAAGTAAGTTTGAAGTAAGTTTGGAGCAGAAGAAATAGAAATAAACCGTGTGTAAATTGTCAGCTTTACGCTAAACTAAAATGCTATTTCTAGCCATTTTACATGCACATGTTACCAGGCACGATCATATTTTTTATCAAGAAAATTCACATTGGATCATAATTTCTTTTTTTTCTAGTAAGACCTTTGATATTAGGGCAAAAATCATATTCCTGATAATAATGTTTTTATTGTTTTCCTGTAAAAATATCTAAAAATCCTTAAAACAAAATTAGTTTGATTTATCTTGTTTTAGAAACAACACTGCATAAGATATTTAGGTTTTTAGGAGAATGTATTTTTAACATGTGTATTTTGTCTTACTGTACTGGCAGAGTTTTTATAGTCAAAACAAGTGAAAAAATCTACCAGTGCTGAAGAAGTAATCCAAAGTATTTATGTTACTGACCTTGAGTAATCTATCAGAATACATTACAAATTACATTTGACAGCATGTATTCTGTAATCTGTAGTGGAATACATTTCAAAAGTAACCCTCCCAACCCTGGTACTAAGGTATTTCAAAACTGTGGTATTACAATTTGACACCATCACTGTATGATGGTACCACCACAATAATTTTTTGTTAGATGGATTAGTTTCTGTAATTGATCTTAAAGATGTTTGTATGTATATGCTGTAAAATGATTGCTAATGAATATTAATATTCTAATATGAATATTATTATTTATATATATGCATCACTAAGTTAATGTATTGTTATGTATTTGATAGTGCAACCTTGTTTAATAGCTTTAATTACATTTCAGCTTAATAGTGTATCATAAAAGCTAGACTACAAAAACAATGCTGCTCTATATTGTGTACTATAACTTTGAGTCTAGCGCTTTAAACACAAGTATCACACAATATTTAGCTCGATAGACATCTCAGGATTTTTTTTTGGTGCTTGCACTCGCGGTGCTCTGCTGAGAGATAATAAAATCTAAAATAAGCTTGGCTGTCTGGCGTGGTCGCTCCATCACCACAGAATGGCCACAGTTTTCCAGCAGATCAACACGACAGCCTTGAAGAGCCTCCACAAGCATGGCTGCCCCGGACACATCCACTACCTGACAATAAAGACAGGAATATGTTTGCATTAATGTATTTGTGAACTGTATGCATGTGTGTGAACTCTCTATAGGTTATAGATATGCATGCTTTCAACACATAGCCTACCTGGTCCTGTTTGCCCCAGATGATTTGCAAAGGGGTAGTTATTTGGTGTATATGCTCATGTAAGGCATATTTAGAGTGTTCACTCATAATTTCCATAAACACTATGGTGGTGTTTGGAGAGAAGTTACTTCAGGCAAAGTAAGAACAGTTATGCAAAACAACAGAAAATCTGAACATTTTTAAATCTTTTTTTAAAAATTATTATTAATATTGTTGCGCAAAGTGTAATAATGCAATATCAGCAAGTATATTTATACTGACCCTCATGATAAAAGTCATTGTGTGGTATCTGTACATCCACCAGTCCTTGAAGAATCTGGAATGGAAGGTAATTGTAACACACTGTGTGAAGCTGTGTCTGGGTGTCCTGGGTTACTGAACAGTGAACACTGAGTCTGCAAAACAATGTCTCTCACCTGTTGAGGCACTCTGAATCGCACATGAGAGCAGAGTTTCAGCATCTCTTCCATCTCCTCTGGGGTGGAAGGAATGAGTGGAATGTTCATACTGTAGTGGCTGTGCTCCACATCATGCATCTGACATTCAAACTTGCTTTTATTTGGGTTCTTCAGACCTTCACAAAATATGCAGGAATGATTTTAGGGAGTAACTGTTGTTATATTTTCTGCTTGCCCTATATTTTGTAGGATTCAAAATATATTGACTGACCGGCTGGGCAGATGAGGGTCATACTGCAGAGATCTGAAGGATAGCAGGCTGCATACACGCCTGCCACTGTCCCACCCATTGAAGTGCCCACCAGATGGAAGGGTTTTCTGTTAAGTTGAATGGCCTCTACAAACTGAAAGTGGTGTAAAAATCATTAGCATTTCACATCCAAGACAAACATGCAAGATTCATTTAAAAAATACTGTATTAGGGTGCCATTTCAAGTCTAAGAAGTATGTTTAATGGAAATATTTAATCATATATCCAGCCCGCCATTACCTGTCGTATTCTCTTGGCCTGACCCTGGATAGAATAGTCATCTGTGTTGGTTCGTGTTGTACCCTCATGCCCTGGCATGTCAACACATAGCAGGTGGAGATGTTTGGGAAGGTACTGTTTAGAATGAAGACACAAACCCTGTGTTTTGAAATGCTGTAATAAGGAACAAAATCCATGGTATTTTCACTCTTTACATGTAGGGATTAAATTGGGTTATATCACACAGGTAATAGCATTTCCCCACCTTTAATACAAAAAAAAAAAAAAAAAAAAAATCTCCCTATTTAATCCATGCTTATACCAAAGCCTTGTAAACATACTATACCTTCACCATCGGGAGCCATGTGTCCTTGTGAGCAGAGAAATCATGCAGCATGAGTATAGAGGGTCTGTGGCCTGATTTTCCCCTGTATGAGTAACAGAAGCGATAGCCACCACAGTCTGCATAGCGCACCTGTAGACCCAGCGTTCGCCTCCAGTACCTCCAAAACACAGGTGTGTTAATGGGTCAGAAATATGAACAAAAATATGTGCATTCAAATGCTTTGGTATGCATTTGTACTGTATACCTGTTGGTACAATAAAATAAAAAACAAGTAAAAATGCATAACAGAAAAAAAAATCTAAATAAATGAATGCATTTGTACAGTTATAACTGATTGTAAACTATAGTAGCTAGTATTAATATAGTATTTTAAAGTGGTATTTACCAGTAATAGACTTTGATGAGTGATGATGGCCACAGCATGAAGGATGCCATAAATAGAAGGATAGGGATCGCAAGAGTCCCTGCAGCAATGGCAAACATATTGAGCATATCCAGATCCATGGTGATTCTCTGTTTTTACCTAGAGCTTAAAAGATTGTCATGCATTAAAAATTTTAGAAAATGATGTAAAACTGCACAATAGCAGAAAACTACTGTTCTGCTATAGTCACCATATGCATTGGTCAGATTAATAGAGAATGAATGATGGGGGAAGGTTTGGCAGCATCTGTTTGTGTCTAATCAATAGATGTAACCCAGATATCTGACCATGCGCTTAAAATATTTAAATTTCCATGATTTCATTCCTTTATTTTACTTGTCACTGCATGAAATTTATATGACTCATTTTATTACTTGACAAACAGATCAGTTTGTATAATTTTGGAACAGTTTAAGAGCAATGAACTTACTTTAAATAAGGTTATTCCAGCATTAACATCATTGTTATAATAAACAACTTTATCAATTAGTATAGATACAAAGAAACAAAAACAAAAAACTATTTCCCATTCAGATATCATGGCTATAGTCCATGTATTATCTGTCCTTATAAGTTCATAAGTCTGACAGCAGCTTGCTTTGCCAATAAGCACTCAGATGGTATCCAGAGAAAACAACATGTGATGTATGGTGCTCCAATGATTTCAACCTATCAATCAGTTCGGGGGGGGGGGGTGCAATTTAAGAGAGAAAAATACATTCAAAAGACATGAGTGAGATGCTACATATACAGCTTATACAGATGTTTTGCATTTAATTTAGACTTTTCTTTTTTACATGACTCCAATTACAGAATATCTGTATTAAGATCATAATGTCTAAAATAATCAAGTGTTCTTGCAAGGATTTACAGTTCCATGGGATATGGGATTTTATAGAACAGTGATATGAAAAGGAGATCCTGGAATATGCTCATCCCCCCACTTCACTGCTAATAGTTTATGTATTTTCCTCTTTCCTTAACAACATAGTTGATCCAGTACTGATGTCTGCCCATGTGAATGACTGACACCCTCTCACAAGGTACGGTGGGGCCGTCCATGCTGACAAAGAGAACATTTCGTCCTATAAAATAAAATGCAGCTACACTCATTTCTGTTCAAAATCAAGACCTTGACTTTGCATTCATTAGGTGTCTAGTTTACACTGAAAATTAATTGCAGTGTTACAGAATTTCCCACTCTATATTTTGTATACAGTTGAAGTCAGAAGTTTACATACACCCTAGCCAAATACATTTAATCTCAGTTTTTCACAAGTCTGAAATTTAATCATAGAAAACATTCCCTGTCTCAGGTCAGTTAGAATCACTACTTATAAGAATGTGAAATGTCAGAATAATAGTTGAGAGAATGATTTATTTCAGATTTAATTTCTTTCAACACATTCCCAGTGGGTCAGAAGTTTACATAAACTTTTTTAGTATTTGGTAGCATTTCCTTTAAAATGTTTAACTTGGGGCAAACGTTTTGGGTAGCCTTCCACAAGCTTCTCACAATAAGTTGCTGGAATTTTGGCCCATTCCTCCAGACAGAACTGGTTTAACTGAGTCAGGTTTGTAGGCCTCCTTGCTCGCACATGCTTTTTCAGTTCTGCCCACAAATTTTCCATCAGATTGAGGTCAGGACTTTGTGATAGCCACTCCAATACCTTGACTTTGTTGTCCTTAAGCCATTTTACCACAACTTTGGAGGTATGCTTGGGGTCATTGTCCAGTTAGAAGACCCATTTGCGACCGTTATTCATGGCTGATGTCTTGAGATGTTGCTTCAATATATACAATTTAATGTTCCTTCCTCATGATGCCATCTATTTTGTAAAGTGCACCAGTCCCTCCTGCAGCAAAGCACCCCCACAACATGATGCTGCCATGCCCATGCTTCACGGTTGGGATGGTGTTCTTCGGCTGCAAGCCTCACTCTTTTTCCTCCAAACATAATGATGGTCATTATGGCCAAAAAGTTAAATTTCTTTCATCAGACCAGAGGAAATTTCTCCAAAAAGTAAGATGTTTGTCCCCATGTGCACTTGCAAGCTGTAGACTGGCTTTTTCATGGCGGTTTTTCATGGCAGTGGCTTCTTCCTTGATGAACAGCCTTTCAGGTTGTCGATATAGGACTTGTTTTACTGTGGATATAGATACTTGTCTACCTGTTTCCTCCAGCATCTTCACAAGGCCCTTTGTTGTTGTTCTGGGATTGATTTGCACTTTTCACACCAAACTATGTTCATCTCTAGGAGACAGAATGCGTTTTCTTCCTGAGTGGTATGATGGCTGCGTGGTCCCATGGTGTATATACTTGCATACTATTGTTTGTACAGATGAACGTGGTACCTTCAGGCATTTGGAAATTGCTCCCAAGGATGAACCAGACTTGTGGAGGTCCACGATTTTATTTTATTTTATTTTTTTATTTTTTTTCTGAGGTCTTGGCTGATTTCTTTTGATTTTCCCATGATATCAAGCAAAGAGGCACCGAGTTTGAAGGTAGGCCTTAAAATACATCCACAGGTACACCTCCAATTGACTCCAATTAGCCAATTAGCCTATCAGAAGCTAATTAGCTAACTGTCTAAATGCTTGGCATAATTTTCTGGAATTTTCCAAGCTGCTTAAAGGCACAGTTAACTTAGTGTATGTAAATTACTGACCCACTGGAATTGTGATATAGTCAATTATAAGTTAAACAATCTGTCTGTAAACAATTGTTGGAACTATTACTAGTGTCATGCACAAAGTGCATGTCCTAAACAACTTGCCAAAACTATAGTTTGCTAATATGAATATCTGTGGAGTGGTTACATTTTTTTTTTTAATGACTTCAACCTAAGTGTATGTAAACTTCTGACTTCAATTGTACATTGTATATGCAGTACATTTGTAAAATAAAAATATCATGCACACATAATACTTAATAGTACAATGTTAGTAGGGTACAACAGGGCTAAAGGCCTCCAGAGTAAAGAGCACATTTGGTTTATTTTCTTCCACTAAACAGCATTAAAAACTACCACAGCATTTTCCTAAACACCTGTATGTCACTATGCACTGCAATATTTTCCTGATACATGAGATCATTGCATGTAATGTCTAAAGGTTGATTTTCAGGCAATTTCATCTAATGTTTAATAATTTTTAAAATGTATGTAACTAATGAATATCCCTGAAATTATAAAATTTATTTTGAGACCAAATACTTATTTTGTCAGTTTTGTTGAAGTGTTAAAATCACAAGTTTTTCAATAAATGTCCGGTAAGTCAAAGGATTGTATTTCGGGTAAAACCCCCCTGTTGCAGGGGCTAAAAGCCTCCAATAAAACATTGTTTTCCTTAAGTGGGGGAGATAGATTTGTTATGAAAATTTTTCAAAGTGGGCTCATTGACTGATACAATCCCAACATGATGAATTTGTTTATAGAATACTTGATGTTAAGAAATGCCAAATGTGATTTAAATTATGTGATTTTTCTTTTACTAAAAAAAATCTTGCTGTCTAAAATTATTTGCATTAGTTGAAACTTTGCACTTTAACTATTGCCCCTATATCTACATGATATCACTATAAACCCCCTGAGGGCCTTTTGCCCCAAGTGTGGGTATTTCTTTTCACACAAATTATGTTGCTCTATCAATATTCAATAAAAAGATACATTTTTTGTGACCAAAAGGCACATTTTCCTTAAGGTGTGCCTTTAGCCCCATTGCACCCTACATTACAGTGATTGTTTTTTAAAGGCTGTATTGATATTGGTCCTTATTTCCAGCTGCACTTACAGTGCATCCGGAAAGTATTCACAGCGCTTCACTTTTTCCACATTTTGTTATGTTACAGCCTTATTCCAAAATGGATTAAATTAATTATTTTCCTCAAAATTCTACAAACAATACCCCATAATGACAACGTGAAAGAAGTTTGTTTGAAATCTCTGCAAATTTATTAAAAATAAAAAAAACTAAAAAAATCACATGTACATAAGTATTCACAGCCTTTGCCATGACACTCAAAATTGAGCTCAGGTGCATCCTGTTCCCACTGATCATCCTTGAGATGTTTCTACAACTTGATTGGAGTCCACTTGTGGTAAATTCAGTTGATTGGACATGATTTGGAAAGGCACACACCTGTCTATATAAGGTCCCACAGTTAACAGTGCATGTCAGAGCACAAACCAAGCCATGAAGTCCAAGGAATTGTCTGTAGACCTCCGAGACAGGATTGTATCGAGGCACAGATCTGGGGAAGGGTACAGAAAAATTTCTGCAGCACTGAAGGTCCCAATGAGCACAATGGCCTCCATCATCCGTAAATGGAAGAAGTTTGGAACCACCAGGACTCTTCCTAGAGCTGGCCGCCTGGCCAAACTGAGCGATCGGTGGAGAAGGGCCTTAGTCAGGGAAGTGACCATGAACCCGATGGTCACTCTGACAGAGCTCCAGCATTTCTCTGTGGAGAGAGGAGAACCTTCCAGAAGAACAACCATCTCTGCAGCACTCCACCAATCAGGCATGTATGGTAGAGGGGCCAGACGGAAGCCACTCCTCAGTAAAAAGCACATGACAGCCCGCCTGGAGTTTGCCAAAAGGCACCTGAAGGACTCTCAGACCATGAGAAACAAAGATTGAACTCTTTGGCCTGAACGGCAAGTGTCATGTCTGGAGGAAACCAGGCACCGCTCATCACCTGGCCAATACCATCCCTACAGTGAAGCATGGTGGTGGCAGCATCATGCTGTGGGGATGTTTTTCAGTGGCAGGAACTGGGAGACTAGTCAGGATCGAGGGAAAGATGAATGCAGCAATGTACAGAGACATCCTTGATGAAAACCTGCTCCAGAGCACTCTGGACCTCAGACTGAGGCGAAGGTTCATCTTCCAACAGGACAATGACCCTAAGCACACAGCCAAGATAACAAAGGAGTGGTTCCGGGACAACTCTGTGAATGTCCTTGAGTGGCCCAGTCAGAGCCCATACTTGAACCCGATTGGACATCTCTGGAGAGATCTGAAAATGGCTGTGCACCGACGCTCCCCATCCAACCTGATGGAGCTTGAGAGGTTCTGCAAAGAAGAATGGGAGAAACTGCCCAAAAATAGGTGTGCCAAGCTTGTAGCATCATACTCAAAAAGACTTGAGGCTGTAACTGGTGCCAAAGGTGCTTCAACAAAGTATTGAGCAAAGGCTGTGAATACTTATGTACATGTGTTTTTTTTAAATTTTTTTTATAATTTGCATTTTAATTTGCAAAGATTTCAAACAAACTTCTTTCACGTTGTCATTATGGGGTATTGTTTGTAGTATTTTGAGGAAAATTATGAATTTAATCCATTTTGGAATAAGGCTGTAACATAACAAAATGTGGAAAAAGTGAAGCGCTGTGAATACTTTCCGGATGCACTGTACCAGCTTTACTGCAGTCCACGTAACATGTATTTTTCTGTCCTTGAAAGTCCTTACTCAGGCCTGGGCCATGGCTGATGATTTTACTAGCATTAGACAGGAAGACTGGCTCAGCACTGCTGTCAGATGTTAAGTTTATTTCCATCTCTGGCTGCGACGGATCCTCATAAACATTACTCATCACATTATGACATATGGGTAGAAAACACCACAAAATACACAAATATCAGAATTTACACTCTCCTATATCTTCCATGCATGATGTAAAAAGTCTTAAAAGACATTGTTAATTTATACCAGTGACACTCCGTTCCATTTATCCCTGTGTGAGACTTTCAGCTGGCACTGACACATAGAAAGGGCTTTCTGAAACATGCTCCTCATTAATCATTATTAACTTTTTTTTTTTTTTTTTTTTAATTACTGAAGAAGGAAATTGAGTTGAAACTCATAAAATCAAGTAAAAGGTTATTGTGAAAAGTTAAATGGATGGAAACAAAGTTGATATAACAACTATGAAAACATTCTTTACAGTATCAGATTGGTTATTTAATTAACAATCACAAGTAAATGAAGTCCACCATCATAATTCATTAGTTCAAAAGATCTCACTTTGTCCCTGACTAATGGAAAATGGTAACACTTTACAATTAGGATCCATTTGTTAACATTATTTAACAACATTAGTTAACATTAACCAAAAATGCACAGTACTTTTACAGCATTTATTAATCTTAATGTCAGTTTCAATATAATACATTTTTTAAATCGAAAGTTGTATTAACATTAGTTAATGCACACTGAACTTCGATGAACTAACAATGAACAATTGTAGTTTTATTAGCTAACATTCAATAAAGATTAATAAATGCTGTAAAAAAAAATATATTGTTAATTGTTGATTCATGATACCTAATGCATAAACTACAAATGGAAACTTATTGTAAAGTGTTACCTGGAAAACAAATAAATTGGGCATCTTAAAAATCATGCATGGTTCCATAAAGAACCTTTAACATCCATGGCAACATTTCCATTGCACAAAAAGAAATTTGTAGTGGAAAAAGGTAATTGACTGTCAACAGTCAATTAGTTGACAGATTTTTCATTGCTCTGTTCTGTTCCAGTTTATGAAACAATCCACAAAAATCTCCAATCCACAAAAAAAAATTGTTTTTTTTAGAGGATACTGGAAATTACTTGTACTACAAATACAGTTGGGTCAAAAGTTTGAGTGCACATTGAAAATCTGGGATTCAAAATCTAATTTTAACCCAAGAATAACCAAAGTTTTAGGATAAAACTTTCAAGTAAAGAAATGCCATGATGTAAAATGAAGACATATTGAAGATTCTGTGTTATTTGTAGGTATCTTATCAAATAGGCAGACCTGTGACATTGACCATGTTAAAGCCTTTGTACAAAACGTCAGGGCCCGTATTCACAAAAATTCTTAGCTCCTAACGCAGAAATTTAGGAGCAACTCTTAAAAATTAGGGGCGTGTCACTCCTAATTTTAGGACTCTTAAAATTTTTATCGAAGAGTAATTCATGAAGCATTTTAACGCTAAATGTAGATCCTAAACACACGACAGCTTAGAAATCCTCCTGATGCCTGCTGGCATCAATCCACATTAAAAATAATGTTTTATAATATTACTGACATCAACCTTTTGAAAATGTATCGCCTGAATCACAATTGAGTCAAAGTATTTTAATAATAAAACATTATAATATTATAAATAATATAATTTTGACATTGACCTTTAAAAAAGGTATCATCTGACTCGTGATGTTTTCATTATTGCATCTATCCAACCATCCATCTATATTTGTTATATATTCTATGAGGAATTTGCTGAAAAATAGCAGGCTTGCACATGGGATGGCTGTTCAATTAGAAAAATACAAAACAGATGCATTTTCATAAGTGGACTTTTGAACCCAACTGTATGTTTTAAGGTATAAAAACAGGGACGTAACAGGTTTGAACTTCAGGTTTGTTTATTTATTGCAATAAGCACATCATTAGGTATTCTTTCCTTAAATCTCTGTACAAGTAATAAACATAATAAATCATAAATACTCTATTATAGGTCTCTTTAGGACACATTAGTGCTCTAATGTCCTAAGTGAGCAGTAGCATTATTAAACCATCAAATCTTTACTACAATAAAGTACAGTGCATAGACATAATCACTAATGGCTTTATATAAGGTGAACTTCTGCAACAACACATACACATTAAATAGTGATGAATTCAGACCTTTAAGCCACAGAATGTTTGAACAAGTTAAAACTTAAATGGATGCATGCATGTCTTGAATGCATTATTGCAGTTAGCTCCGGGTGGCAGCTTGTAGAAGTGTTTGCTAAGGGAGGTATAAAGGCTTAAAGCATAGTTCATATAAAAATTGAAAACTCTGTCATCATCATTTACTCACCCTAATGTGGTTTCATACCCATATGCCTTCCTTTCTCAAAGGGAACACTGCAGGAAATGTTAGGGTCTGACAGCCTCAGTCACTATTCATTATCATTGCATCTTTTTTTTCCATTCAATGAAAGTGAATGGTGACTCAGACTAACATTCAACTAATTATCTCCTTTTGTGAGAAGAAAGTCATATGGATTTGGAATGACATTAAGGTGAGCAAATAATGACAGAACTCTCATTTTTTGGTGAACTATCCCTTTAAGGATGTTTGACATTAAGCATATTTATTTTAGTAAGGTTGTATTACGTAAGGCAATTGACCAAGTGTGTTTTTCTGGCAAAGCATCAGTGTTCAGTAAAATACTTGTAATTAACCAGATACTTCAAAATGTTATGCTTGCATAAGCTTTAGTTAAAATTCATCTAAATGATATATGATGCAAATGAGGGAATACAATTGACATGACACATTATTATGCTAAGGCCTTCAATATTTGAGTAACAAATTGCATTTAAACACTTGCTACTCAAACTAACACCATAAAAACAAACTAAAAGGTCACAATGTCTATACGTTTGAGAAACAATTACTAAGTATGGTTGCACATCAAGGTGTGTAATTGTTACTGGTTTGCTCATTTTGAGGTCTTGGAAAGCAAATACGCAGACACGGCAACAGTCACGGTTCCAGCGGCGATGGGCATCCACCTGATCCACTTTCCCTACAAGAACAAAAATGACACAAAGATGATATTGTCTGTCAGCACCGCCTCACCGATCACAATATTTTAAAGGGCTAGCTCACCCACAAATAAAAATTCTGTCATCATTTACTCACCCTCTTGTTGTTCCAAACCTGTGTGGCTTTTCTTTTTTTTTTTTCGTGGAAACCAAAAATTAATTTAAGTCAGTCACCATTCACTTTCACAGCATCTTTTTCCATACAATGAAAGTGAATGGTGACTGAAGCTAAAATTCTGCTGAACTTCTTTTTTGTGCCATGTAAGAAAGTTGTTCCATAAAGGTTTGGAACAATATGAGGGTGAGTAAATGATGACAGAGGCTGAACTATCCCTATACAAGTATAATAAGGATGCGCATGAGCCGAGACAGGGTCACAAGCCACAAGCACAGGACACAGAGAAACAGAGGTACGGGACACACAAGATGAGGACGTGGACAGTGAAAAACAATGAGAGCCGGGATGCCTCAGAGCTACGCTGGAAAACTACAACCTACAAAATGGACTTGACTGGTTGGAGACACTTGTTAGTGTGTGCTACAAGACTGGCATCTTAGAATATAAAGCAGACCTGTAGTAGGAAAACAGAAGCATTTGGCGCATGAATGGACAGCATTTCTTAGCTTATAGGGAGAGAATTGTTTAGTGGTCATGCATAGCCCTGAGGGATGATGGATGCTTAAGCATAGGAATAAAACAGGACAGGAGCACTGTGTACCTTTCTACCACAATGGGCCCAAGCACCAATACAGCAAAGCCAGGACAAGGCCGATGACTACGGCTAGGATGGGCTGCAATAAAGACAGCTAAAGGAGGGAAGGGAGGGATATTACTGAGATCAATATCTGGGACTTTGAATGAATGTGGGCTGTTATCGGACAGGTAAATTGTACTATCATCAAGACATGGAAATGAAAGGTGATGTGTATAATTTTTTTCAGTGCTGATGTACTTCCTTCTGTCCCAACTTATAATGCAGAGGCAACAACACTACAAAGGCATTTTTGAATACAGTCATGTTGAAACAGAAAAGTTACGCCCCATTCATCTGAAAATGCTTGTCTTATGAGACTGTATAGTTCTGTGTTATTTTACGCAAATGCTAATAATGGACAGTAGCTGCAACAGGAGTGTTCACATATTTGTGGCCAAGTGTCCAAGTAAGCCATTCATACTGAAAGTTTATGTCCTACAGAGTGTAAACACTGTAGCTGCTTTTTGTTTAAACTTGACATGTCACTTCTGGCTAAACCAATGGTGATAATTTGGGGCAGGGTTGCCAGCTTGCCTGAACAACAGCAGAACAGCAGTGGTTGAGGAAACCTGTTCGCAATTTTTATTTGGTACAGTTACTGAAGCAGAAATTACACACTTCACCTTTAACCTATACAAAAAGTCTATACAAACTCTGCAAATGTAAACAAGTGCATCGTCAAACTAATTATGTAACGTCTTTCAGCACTGATCTCAAGGGCTAAAACAATAAAAATTTTACTCTCTCCTCTTGAACTGTCCCTATTGTCAGTGCCCCTGTTGTTTAACATCAGCGTTAAGTGGATTTAACACTCACATGGTTTTCTTTTTCCTGCAGAGCCCTCAGGCTTTCTTGGCTCTGCTGCAGCTCCACATTGATGGAACGTTTCTCCTCCTCTGCATTCTCATACGTCTCCCTGAGGCCTGACAGCTCTGCCTGGATCTCCTCATACTGAGAACGAAGGAGAAAGAGAGAGTCTGAACCTTTGAAAGAGCGCACTGAACTTAGTCAATAATACACACACACACCACACACACCACACACACCACACACACACCACACACACACCACACACACACCACACACACCACACACACCACACACACCACACACACCACACACACCACACACACCACACACACCACACACACCCCCTGTATCCAAGGGCCGGTTCTTTTTTTTTTTTTAGGTGCAAAAGCTTTATGGCATGACTGCTAATGAGTCTCGGCTCTACTTTCTTTCTCAACTACTGTGGGAGAAACCTCTTTCTGCAGCTCTTTGATCCTGCTGTTGCTTTGCTCCAGCTGACTGTTGAACTGGCTGGTGTCTCTCTGATTCTCCTCCTGCAAGGCACTCAGTCGTTTCTCCAGCTCTGCCTGGGTCTTCTCCAGGGTCTTGACCGTGTTGCTAAGGCTTGTGCTTTGTTTCTTGGAGCTGTGGGCAGTCAGGATGCAGGTTCAGATTCCAGAGAGATTGCATCATCACTACATCATGGGTTTGCAAAATTACCCCCATTAACTCGATTCAGACACCATTACTTTAACATCTAAGCATATTTTAGGGCATCTGAGCATTTTAAATCCTTAAAGACAACATGAAATCAAAATCTGAAACAACATTTCTGTGGATATAATCTGGAGATCAAGGTTTGGTAGGTTAGCCCCTGCTGGTAGATGCAATAACTACACCATTCGGCAGGCAAAAAGGATCTCTTTGACGGCCATTCAAAAGTTGCCATTTATTCTGATGAAATACACATCTTTAAAGTAACAAAACGCAAATATTTAACTGTATTATAGTAGATGTTTTACCAGTGGTCGATTTTTATGGAGGACTCTTAAAATATTGAAAAAGACTTCTCCTGAAGGGCTTGGGACTGTGCACATTTTTGTGGTGCCATCAGCCAATTTGTATTATCTATACATCATTTTCTTGCATCTCTAGAGTAATTACTTATATTACATTTATGGCTCAGGGGCCTGATGTATAAACGTTGCGAATGCACGAAATGGACACTGAAATATGCGAGCGCAATTTTCCACCCACACACATGGGATATATAAAAAAAAAAACTTGCCGTAAATATGCTTGCACACTCTTGACTGTACATTCACATTTGGGTGTTGATTCACAACACCCAAAGATATACTTCAAAGCTCTGGAATAAAATATATGTTATCACCACCAAACATTTGAATTAAAGATTTTATTCAAATACATTTAGTCATTAAATCTAGAAGCTCAACAAAAGGAAAGTTTATGATTTTTTTTTCTTTTGTTATAAGAACCTCCCTATGATTCTGCAATCTAAATCCCTTGTCCTAGATTAGCCAATAATATATACATTTACAGAAATGTACACTTT
Organism: Myxocyprinus asiaticus; assembly: GCF_019703515.2. Classification (NCBI taxonomy): domain Eukaryota; kingdom Metazoa; phylum Chordata; class Actinopteri; order Cypriniformes; family Catostomidae; genus Myxocyprinus; species Myxocyprinus asiaticus. Next base: position 18,847,744 of record NC_059371.1, on the reverse strand, counting down.
GTGCCACTCAGTTGATATGATTCACGAATGGCAAAAAGATATGCCAATGTTGGAGTCAGCACAAGTGTGGATTATCTTTTGAACTATAGGTGGTGCCAAAACTGCTCAGGTATGTTCAGGACATGATGTCAATGATGCATACCAAATTTATTATAAATCTGACAATGCATTCAAAAGATATTTAACGTTTTCATAAAATCAATGTACCAGACAGGCAGTATGGCTGATATGGGTATCCTTGAAATATTCCATGATCCAAGGAATCCATAGACACCAAACTCATGATTTTAGGACATACGGTTCAAAAGTTATGGGCAGAAATAGCCATTTTTCACATTTCTTGACCCATAAGTAGCGCTGACACCAAACTTTGTATGTACCCTGAGATCATGGTCCTGATGAAGCATACCAAGTTTTGTTTCAATATGACAAACCATTGGCAAGATATAGCCTCACTTTCTGTTTTATGTTGACCTTGTTAAATGTGTGTTAACGTAACTTTTAAACAAAATCAAAAATCTAAATTTGGTACGATTCATTCTGTGCAGATCAGTCTGGAGATTATTTTGAGCCACTGTTTAGGGAAATCGGGCAAAGTTTGCAGGAATAGTAGCAAATAAACAATAGACGTCATAATCCAAGATGGCAGCCACTGTAATTTTTTAATGTCCATTTGTATCATACAGAGGAGCATAATTACATGCAAAAAGAATTTCTAAAACAAATGGTTTAAAAGATTTGCACAAAAGAAAAGTGCATTTTTGAACTGGTGATGGCACTATAGAGTTTGTCCTAAAGATCGCAAATTTGTTCTGGGGCTATTCGTGCTAAGAAATTACTCTTCACTTCAAAACGACTTAAATGCAACGATCAGACCAATTCCTCATGCAACATTTAATACCATGACCTTATGAATTTAAGACTTGTCGCTCCGATTTAAGACCTTTTTAAGGCCTTAATTTGCGAAAGGGCAATTTAAGACTTAAGGCTTTTTTCAGACCTGCAGAAACCCTGTTTATACATGAGGCCCCAGGTGACTGGCTCAAAATAATTATTTTAATTAATTAATTAATTAATTAATTAATTAATTAATTAATTGGGACCCAAGTGAACAATGAACAAACAAGGCAGCAATCAGGTTGGACGTAATCAAGGTTGTGCAGGTACGGTAAAGTAATATTAACCAATAATATCTCAGCATACGTTTTTACGATCCAATCAAATCCTGATGAATAACATCAAGTCCCTCCCTAGATTATTTCCTGCTTAATATTCTCTTTCTCCCATAAACACACAAACAACAAAAGTTAAATGCATTGTGAAAGCTTTTCCATGTTGCAAAGAGTTTCAGACTGGAACTACACCATTCACACAAATTCAACTCTTTTTTTACTTTTGGTAGTGAAACATATTGAACCTGTTTTCCATGATCTTATAGATACAGTAGTTGACACAGACCTGTCCAGCTCTTTCTCCAGCTGCTGTTGTTTCTTTAGTAGCTCCTCTTTCTCCGAGCGCAGGGTGCTGCTCTCACTCTGCAGACTGAGCTTCTCTTTCTGCTGTTTATCAGCCAGCTGCTCTCTCTCTGACCTCAGAGACGCACACTCCCTCCGCAGGCTCTCAAAGTCCTTCTGCAGCCTCTCTACCTCGTTTGCTGCATTACACACACACACACACACACACACACACACACACACACAATTAAAAATATACCAACAGACACGCATGCACACACACACACAAACGGTCTCATGATGCTCCTCAGTTACATAACAGTGGAAGAGATGTGAAAAACGAGTCATTGTTTGAACATCTGTCAAATTACTGCAAACATTACTCTGTATGCTGTTTGATGAATGCAGGGCTTGACAAGTAACAATTACAAACCTAATATGCTCCTCATTCATTACTCATTATGTTATATTTCTTTAAGCTCCATGAGATATAATAGGTGTGCAGAACAAATTAGACAGACTTAATTTTGTGTATGTGATCCGCAAAATCAATGCTGCCATTTTAGTTTGCCATATTTATTGAACAACTCACACGAGGACTGCTAGAACGGTGTTTGTTTCAAACATTCACGTTTAGGATTACTGTATAGTGTGAATGTAGATGGATTTGGCAAGATTCGATATTCTAATTGTCCAACAGACAGATTAGAAATAACAAAAATTCTGTGGTGTATTTTGGTTTAGCAGAATCTATGGATGAGAAATGTTGGGCTTCACATGATTTCATACCATCCTTTTACTAACTAAGAAAAGCTGTTTTAAGATTTTGCATACGCAGCAAAAAAAAAAAAAATCTGTATTTTTGTCTTATTTTCCAGTAAAACAAAATATGTTTAAAAATAAATTTACTTTAAAAATGTATAAAATTACATAAGACATTAAAAAAAGTTTACATATATATATATATATATATATATATATATATATATATATATATATATACACACACACATTTAGAATTAAATGTCCTTGTCATAGCCCATTGGCAAATAGTTTTGGTTTTCTAGTTTTGTTCTAGTTTTAGATGAAACATGTTCAAGATTTTCTGAAAAAGAGACAATTTGCCATTGGGGTAAGAAAAATACACTACACTCAAGATATATTCTCTGAAAAATTGCTTTATAATCTTAACAAAAAAATGCTTATCAAGTACATTTATCTTGTTTTAAGGATGTTTGCAAATTTGTACTGATTACACAACAAAATAATGATTAAGAATGAATTAAGGATTATTGTTTTGCAGTGTAAATACTAAAATTCTAGATTTGAATGCTCTGCTGGTCTAATGAGCTGCAAGAGGGGCTCCATGTGATTGTGGGTACCTTGTTGTTTGGCAGCTCTGTCTCTCTGCTGGTTCTGCTGCTGATGACTGGCCTGTAGACTATCGAGCTCCCATTCATACTTGTTTGCAGACAGCTGCCATTTCTCCAGCTCAGAAGTTAGAGTTGCCAGGTTCCCCTTCAGAGCGCTGACCTCATGCTCTCGCTCGGCCGCCGTTTTCTCCATAGTGCGCCGCAACACCTGCACTTCCTCCTGAGCTGCATGCAGTTCCTGCCGTGTGCTGAAGACTGCACTGTCCTTCTGATCCCTGAGATTCTCCATGTCTTCCTGAAGCTTCTGGAGCTCAACTGGACACACACACACACGATTTACAGTGGCCCCCAAAATGTTTGGACACTTAAGTCACACTTGTAATTTTACTTTTCTGAGCAATTTTCGATATCATTTTTAACTATCTGGTCTCATGATCATTTTTAGTGGCTGTATGAAGTCAGTCTCACATAGGTGTCCTAGCAGACCAACTACAGGTGAAGTTCATTACATTAACATGTTCCACTAACACTTGACAACCAGAAAGTGTCAAAATACTTAATTTAAAAAATATATAAAAGAAAAGAAAATTACATTTTCTAATTTGAAACTTAAATGTATTTTTGGTGAAATATTTTGCTTGAAATGTGTTTTTGCTATAAATGCAATTTTGTTTTACATATAAATGTTTTTAATGAAAATACATTAATTCATCCATTTTTAAGTAGCTTAAATGTCCAAATACTTTTTGGGTCCACTGTATATACCAGGGGTCGGGAACCTTTTTTCAATGAGGAGCCAATTTTTAAATTTTTGGTTGATGCATTTTTTCGAAAGAGCCATAGCACAAATTTATAATTTACTATTTTCAAAAACAAAGTTTTTCAATAAAATAAAATGTTTATTATACCCACACACTACTCAAAAACAAAAAAACAAACAAATATGCAAAAATGAATAGGTAACATGTTGCAATATGGAAATGAGTACACGTGTTTGTGCGGGTCTCCATAAAATTACTTCATTTTACAATTGTTCATGAAAAATTTAACTTCCATTTTGGTCTGGGCAATATGTAAAAAATATTTTAACGATAATCGCCTTTAAAATATTGTGATATCCGATTATATGGTCAACCCCCCTGCCAAGGGTCGGTGAATATTTTTGCTTTATTGATTTTGCTTTAAAAATGTAATTAATTTATTGAAACACGAAAAACTTAAAAGACATTTCTAAATTCAAATTGCATTTTAAACTAAACAGAAAAAAAAAGCAATTAAAATAACGAAGTGATTAAAAAATCTTATATATAACCACCTCCCCAAATCCAAACATTTACCATCTGCAGCAGCCCCATTTGCTATCACGTAAGTGTCAATGACACCAGGTGAAAAATTACTAATAGCCTACAGATTAAGAACTAAAGACAATTATAAATGTAAAAATAATAATAATCAGAATAATAAAGCCTAATAAATTCCCTTGTGTTCCAAAAAAAATAAAAAATGCTGCCAAATGTGAGTTCTTATCGAATGTGTTTGTATTGTGCTTTGGTAATACAGTTAATGCTGCCTAAAAAAATATCAAATAGAACTTAATTTTAGTTTCAAGGTGAACATGTCTTGTATTACTTTATGATGTAATCACTTTCGTCTTTGTTTCTTTAATACAAAGATACCTGTATATATTACTGAAACTGCAGAGTTGCGTTCACAACGTGTATGAGCGAACTGCTCTGTGGAAATAAAGCGAAACTCACAGCACCTCACGCATTCTCATAAACAACATTACTCTTGCAAAAAGTTTTCCGATGAATGAAACAGAGAAAAAGGAGTGATAACTCTTTTGTTTTCCACAAGACAGGCTCGTGCTGCACGCCTCTGAACAAACAGCGAATCAGACACAAGCATTGACGGCTTTTCTTTTGTCTGTTTTTAATAATATAATAAAGTGTGTTTCTTCAAGCGCATGTCTTTTTGACTAACAGCATTTCTTGTCATGTGTCACAACGAGACATCTTACAGGCCACCCGCCTGTTGCGGGTAGATAAGCAAAATTACTCGCACATGAAATACATTTGAATGAGGAGCTCGCGAACTGGATTCAGCCTCGTCGCATTTGGAGTGTGGCGGGTGTTAATTCACATCCTGTGCACACATAAAAAAATAACAAACGTTCATAAAATCGCTCATAGAAAATGCTCTTAACAGCTAAGATCAATAGTTATTGGGAAACGAGGCCCAGAACTCTATGAATGTGCGTGTGTTGGAGAAGCACTTTCATTGCACTCGTGAATAGCAGAGCTCAGTGTGCACACATATCAAATCAGACACACATCGGCAGCTTTTCTTTCGTCTGTTCTTCAAAATATAATCACGTTTCATCAAACACACATCTTTTGTGTCTAATGTCTTGTAATATATCAGTACGAGGAGTCTTACAGGTCGCCTTCCACAGCGGCTGGTACATCAGCAAAATACTCCGCATGAAAAATCCGCATTTGGCGGGTGTTCATTTCAAAACTTGTTCACCAGGAGTAGGCTGTACGACAAATTCGGAAGGAAATCAAAACAGTGTCACTGACTTCAAGCTTTGCAATCACACCCACACTTTCTGTTGGAAAATTATCTCTAGAAAGTTTTAAACGATCATGTGTTGGTAAATGGCGAGACACCCGGCGAGCCACTTGATTTTTAACAAAGAGTCACTGTGGCTCGCGAGCCATAGGTTCCCGACCCCTGGTATATATCATACTGTCTTTACCAAACACAAGTTTACAAAGACAGACACATCCACCTTTACTTACTCTGCAAGACCTTTATCTGTTTTGCTGACTCCTCTGCCTGCTGCTTATTGGCTTTTTTCTCCTCCTCTAAAAGACCTGTAATTCATATCACAGTCCATCAGAGGGGGCTGTACATACAAATGTACCAGACATACTACAGCATAAAAAAAAGTGAGCTTAAAGTAGCCTTTTCCATTACCTTGTAGCTCGACACATTTGTGCTTGCCCGAGTTGGCCTGTTCATTGGCCTCCTGCAGTTCCTGGTTGAGCCGCTGGATGACTTTCTCAGATTCACTGGCCTCAACAGTGCTCCTGCTCAGCTCATCTGGAGAATTGATTACACAGTCAGCATTGATGACATCTAATAATGGGAACTACTGTATTACACGCACAATTTGACACTGTTATGGTACTGCTGTGCTGTCAGAGAATCAGTCTTTCATCAACAGTTAATGCGAAATTTGCATCCTAATCTCTACATCAGCGTCAGTTAGTTGCATTTCAATTTCATCAGATTGTTCTGCCCTCTTCCAAAGTTCAAACCCAGTCTCCAAAGTTTAATTAAATCAAAAATACATGATAATTTCCCTTGAGGTAAAAAAAAAAACAAATGGGCCTATTCTGTGAATTAATGACTTAGAATAGATCTATTCTAAATACATAATGTTATCAGTATGGTTTAATCTAGAATCATCATCTCCAAAAAAGATGACCATGCTTTTGATAAAGCAGACTTCTGATTTAAAGCCTTTAAAAAGGTGCTAATGTTATACAGTACAATCAATGCCATCTCAAACTGAATTCAGGAAAGTAGTTAAAGCTGAAATGTGTACTTTTATCAATGTTACAATACTCTATCTCCTCCTAATATGCAGAGACAATTATAAGTAAGCCATTCATGAGTTGATTTCCTCAAAAAGTGTAAACACTGTTGCTCTGCAGCGCTATGAAAACATTGCTCTGTTTGTTCGAGCATCCCGACCAGCTCAACATAGCAACATTGGCTCAACCAATGGCGTGAGTTTGGGGCAGAACTATCTGTTTCTTTTTCAACCAATGGCAGATGAGGTAGTGTTCAGGACACAGTGATTAATTTTGCAATTCTGTTTGGTGGCGCAAGTGGTGCAGGAATTACACACTGCACCTTTAAACGGATTTGAAAAAGATTGCACTTAATCCTAGATTCACATCGGTGATGGACAGTTCTCAATAACACATTTCTAAAGATTTTCAACAACGAAGTCAGGATCCATTGATATGTAAAAGTTTACAGGCTGCCTAAACTTAGTAACTAATGTGCTCCTCTTCCTCTAAATATGGGTTGCTGTAAACCAGGCCATCTTATCAAGTGCTCCAAAAAAGATATGACCTCATCTCACCAACTCAAGGGTGAGCACCATAAATGGTTATATCAGGGACACATCAATGCAATCAGAGACATGTAATTACAGAAAAATGAAAACGTTACATGCCTGGAATGACTAGGCTAAAATACAAGAGGCCAGAGCTCACAAACTGCAGGCTAAATATGCACTACTGCCCAGAGGATGAATGCATTAAGGTTCCATGAGGTCCTGCGGTGGGTAATGCTTATTTGTGCCACTCCGCATCGAGAACTCAATCTCTCAGTAGAGTATGAGGATACGGGAACACTCTGGCCTAATTTATCTATTGAGAGTGTATGTGTGTGAACAGGAGAAAATAGAAATTTAGAGAAGGAACAGGAGAGTAAGAGAGACAAGAAAAGATGAAATACAGTCAGATGGACAAACAGCAAATATCTTCTGGTAGGACTAGAGGTGGTCAAAGTAATAGAAGAGGCTCAATTGACGGGTTTACATGCAAGATGTAGCCGGACTGGTACGATTACAGTCGGACTAATGCACTTACATGATATTTAAAAAAAACAATTACAAATAATTATTGCTTTAGTCCGAATAGAATCAAACTTTTACAGAAAACATTCCTATAACATCATGTCATGCATGATTCAATTTAGCATAATAAAAACTTATATTGTAACTGTGCTTGTTCATAACAAAGGGTTTTATTCATTGCACTAAAACTGCTGACGAGCACCCCAAGGTATTTTGTTACAGCAATATCAAATGCATTTTACTAGAAATATCACATTATTGTGATAATGTGATGTAGCTTCTCTTCTCCAAGACATCAATAATCCGAGTCTGTTTCATAATTTATAGTGAATATCTCAATCATTATTTTAGACCTTGACAAAAGTAGATCTACTTTAAAGACTAAGTTTAATAAAGTATACAGGTTTACATGTCCTCTTAATTAATGCCTAACTGCACAGTAAACCACAAAACTCTCAATTTTAGCAAACTACTACAGAAACTACAGAAAAAGAAGCACGAGCTATTGTTTACCTTTGATCAAAGACACTTTGTCAAGAGGATCTTTAAGCTTCTGCTCCTCCATTATGTTCCCCACTGTGACAGACAGAGCACAAAACAAATTATGTTCATGTTACTTCAAACTATTAACTTCAACTGACGTTATTTTGTTAGACACTTCCGATGACAGGGTCATTTGGCTGAATAGCAAATCAAATCAAGATGCATTGTTTCCAGGTAGTGTTAATTATGACTCAGCTTGTTAGTCAGGGGGATTTCTAAAAACATATCACAAGAATTATCCATGACGGCAACAGTTTTATAAGGTAAGAAACATCAATTGTAGCGCACATCTAAATCATAACGTATTGGCTATTACATATTACAGCTTAACGTCAATTGCATCTATTAAGGAGACGGAAACCGCATCACCTTCACTGGAGAGGAATTAAATCAGATGACATTACCTGAAGACTAGTGGTGTCACTTCAGTCGGTGCTGAAACAGTGAAACTGCAATATTCAGTGTTCTTTAACTATCGATTCGCTCCTGGTGATGAGAACTGGGAGAATCCATTCACGCGCGAGGGGGAACAGTGTCTCATCTATATGTCTTGTCTGAGCGTTTGCTTGAGAGAACAAGGCAGGAAACGTCAGTTTGGAGAAAACAATTGTATGCTAGACGTGCTGATGTATAATGTACAGAGACGGGTCGTTTTTATTTAGGAATTACTTTGCATGCGTCGTCATGTAACGCCCCCCCCCGCCGCCTGGAGATGGTGGTGTGAAGCTCTCGGTTTACTCACATGGGCATTGCCAGCGTCCATCTAAAAGAGGCTGCAGCTGCATGGTAGAATACACTCAGGCCCATTGTTTCGCTCGTCAGGGCGTCTCTTATGTAAAACCCGTTAACAATAGTGGTCATTTGTGCTTGTACCAATGCCAACCAAAGCACTGTAATTTCGGTAATTTATATTATTAATTGAATGTCAAGATGCTTGTGACTACTTGACTGTCAAAGTGTTCAGATAATTTTGAAAATGAATATGTACAGCAAACATGATACTCACAATACAATACACGCTTCATCCTTAACAAATCTGATACACATGTATATCTACTATGTGCTTGCTAATGTAGCTAGAGTGTCACATATTAACTATTGTGAGAACTGAAGTTGGTTTTCGGTTTTTAGTGCTAAATAATGCAAGTTGCGAACAAGGTTTTCTCAAAGCGTTCATGAACATGCAACGAATGTCAAGATTTTCACTGAAAAATGACTTAAATTTGGGGTTATTTCTTGCCAGAACCTATAGTATGACTTCAGAAGACTTGGAATATAATGCACGAGCCGCATGGCCTATTTTTATTTTGGGTCCTTTTTTAAGCTTTTAAGGGAGTCACTATCAACCAGGGGTGGACTGGGAAGAGAAATTGGCCCGGGATTTTACATAGAAACTGGCCCAAAAGTTGTTGAGTGGGGGTTGGGGGGGTCGCTGTCCTTTTCTGCACATTGCGGCGCCGTTTTGTGGCCCGTTCTGCATAACGCAGTGGCTCATTTCAGCTTATCATGGCCCATTCGGCCCGTTTCGCGGCCGGCCTGGTTCTCACGATGGCCAGTCCGCCCTTGATCGGCCCCAAGTGGGTCAGGTCACCAGGAAAATGCCCGGTATGCCAGATTACCAATCCAGCCCAGCTATCAACTGCCATGATATTGAGAAGATTGATGGGGATATTCATTGAAAACTCTCCTTTTGTGTTCTGCAAAAGCAAGGAAGTCACACAGGTTTGGAACGACGTGAGGGTAAGTAAAGTGTGACAGAATTAGAATTTTTGAGTGAACAGTTCCTTTAAAGCTGCACTCAGTCATTTTCTATGTAGGCCTATGTCGTCTTGAAGTTACACTGACACCTAGGGGTATGGATGCAGCATCAAATGCAGTAGTTTTCAGTAACAGATGCCATTGTAGAAATTCACTATCCACAGTCAGCCATGATTAATTTAATCTATGAGTGAAAGTGTCCAATAACAGGGTGGTTACTGAGATTAAGCAAGTAGTATTCATCAAAATCTATTCTAAGAAATCTAATTACATTATACAGTTTATTTCCCCTTTAAGCGCATTTAATCACCCAAAAATGAAAATTCTCTCTTCATTTACTCACCCTCATGCCATGCCAGATGTGTATGACTTTCTTTCTTCTGCAGAACATAAACTAAGATTTTTTTAGAAGAATATTTCATCTCGGTTGGTCCTCACAGTGCAAGTGAATGGTGACCAGATCTCAGAAGATCCAAAAAGGACATAAAGGCAGCATAAAAGTAATCCATAAAAATCCAGTGCTCAAATCCATGTCTTCTGTAGCAATATGAAAAGTGTGGGTGAAAAACAGATCAAATTTTAGGTCCTTTTTACTGTAAATCTACACTTTCACTTCAACATTCCCGTGTTGTAGTGACTTTCACTTTCACATTCAACCACCTACTGGTCGGGGCTGGTCAAAGGTGGAGATTTATAGTAAAAAAGGACTGACCTGTTTCTCACCCACACTTATCATATAACGTCTGAAGACACTGATTCAACAACTGGAGTCTTGTGTAGTACTTTAAAGCTGCCTTTATGTCATTTTTGGACCTTGAAAATTCTGGTCACTGTTCACTTGCATTGTGAGAACATACAGAGCTGAGATATTCTTCTAAAAATCTTCGTTTGCGTTCAGCAGAAGAAAGTAAGTCATACACATCTGGGATGGCATGAGGGTGAGTAAACGATGAGAGAATTTTCATTTTTGGGTGAACTATCCCTTTTAATGTAGAGTGAGAGATACAGGGGGAGTGACTTTCTTGCATCACAGCAGATGTCACTTTGCTCACAGCTGATTGGTTTAATATGTGTTTTTGATCTGATACCCAGAATAAAACCTGCTCTGGATCAGGTTAGCCGTGTAGCACACTGTAAATAACCATAAAACCACAGTTTGCTCAAACTAAACTGAACCTTACCTGGGTAGTCACTTAAACCAACTTTGTGAGACTCTGCAACATTGGCTCAACCAATTGCATGATTTATTGGTAATGGGCAGAGCTATCTGTTAGCCGATCGACGGATGACAGGGAGAGTGTTTGGGAAAACCTGTTTGAAAAGTCATTTAGTTTTGAAAATTCTGTTAGGTGGTGATAGTGACACTGAAATTTCACACTGTAATCTGAGCACTGTATCATAAATATTTCCTGCTGTTAACATTCCTTATTACATAAGAATTTGAACAGCCTTGTGATGCTGTTTGCATAATTTATCTGAGCAGAACCCTTGATGTGGGCGTCTAACTACAGCCACTAGAAACGTAATCTTCAAAATACGTTGAAATATCATTTCAGGGGTTAAACTAACATTTCAATTACCATCCCTTCATTATCTGAGTGTGGTTCTTGTGCAGTATACTTATAAATCTTTGACCAACCAAAGCAATTGATGTGGATTTAAGAGAGTTGGCTGGTTTGTATGGATCTTTCCTTTGTTGTCATGGTGACAGAGCAAACCAGTCTCATTCATAGTTTCTGACCACGTAAGGGCTGACAACACAAGATAGACAGTGGCTCACAAGGAGAAATATCAGACCCAATAACCAGAGAAGACGATCCTTCAGATTGAGCTGACCTTGTCCTCTGCCATCAATATATCCTTGAATCCTTGAAAGGGATGAGTCATGGTCATAAATTCCAGTAAAGCATCTGGAGCTTTATTCTATAGCAACAAAATGAAGCTGCGTTTGTCCATAGATTTGGATGTAAATATGGGAGTTAAGTGTCTGAAATAATTCAGTATTTTAAAAGATTAAATTCTCTCTCTCTCTCTCTCTCTCTCTCTCTCTCTCTCTCTCTCTTCCTGTCTGTCTCTTCCTCTCTTTTATTCTCTGACTGTAATATAATATGCTCAAGATTTTCTTTGCTGTCCATGAAAGCATAAATCCTTCAAGTTGTCTTTTATGCAGTGAGGTATTAAAGTAATAGTTCACCCCCAAAAAATAAAAATTTGGTCACCATTACCATCATTTCTGTTCTTCATTCATTTTTGCAAACCTGTTTTCTTTTCTTTCTGCTGTGGAGCACGATAAAAATTTAAGAATATGGGTGACCGGCTACTCTTTTCCATATAATGAAAGTGAATGGGGACTGGAGGCATCAAAAGCACACACACACACACACACACACACACACACACACACACACACACACACACACACACACACACACACAAAAGTATCATAATAGTTTCATAGAAACAGTCCATATGACTCATGTGCTGTGTATCAAGTGTTCCAAAGCTATACAATGGCTTTATGTGAGGAAAATACCAAAATTACGTCGTTATTAACTGATAATCTTCCCCTCCATCGATGCTCTGAAATGGACTAAAAAAAGTCACAAGAAGTACAAAAAAAAGTATTTTTTTATTTTTTGTATTTTAAATAGTTTATCGGGCAATAAACGTTTTACTATTTAAAAGTCATATTTCAAGATCAACGCATATGAATTGGCAAGATTTCTAATAGATAGCATTGACAAAACAAGTGAATTGTTACACCCCAATAGAGATCATTGACGGCAAACGGCATTACATATCTTCTCACATATCTTGTGACCAAAGTTTATAATGTCGTCAGTGCAACTAATGACATCATATTTGATTGAGAGCTACAGCAGAAGAGAAGATTTTCAGTGAACAATGACACAAAGCTATTGAATGACTTAAGAAGTGTGCACAAGTCTTATGGACTACTTTTATTGTGTGTTTTCCCCCACAATCACCATTCACTTTAATTATAAGGAAAACACTGGGCAGGATATTCTTTAAAATATATTTATAGAATAGTTCACCTAAAAACTGTCATAATCATAATTTATTCACATAATTACCCTCATGTCGTTCCAAATCCGTATGACTTTCTTATTTTGCAGAACATAAAAGGAGATGTTTTCCTGAATATGATGAAAGAAAGTCATACAGGTTTGGAACAACATGAGGGTGAGTAAGTTATGACAGAACTTTCATTTTTGAATGAACTTTTCCTAAATAATAACAGTTAGTAAGCACCCCTCCGCCTTGACTGACCCTGTTACCAGCATGGCTTTGTACCTGCATGGTACAAAGCCAGACTAAAGTCAGCTGTGAGGCTGTTGAGCCTGAAGCAGAACACACTTAGTGCTGTTGTGAGTCAGAAACACAGAATGAAGGTGTTAGTGTGAGTAAAGTCCTTTTTGATAGCAGACAGGTAAAACATCCTGGTAAGAGGGCAGCACCGCAGCCTCCTGCTGAGAAGTGTGAGGAGAGCAGATGGCAGAAAGGGCAGAAAAAAACACAGATAGGAGGAGAATGCCCCTTATGCTCACCAGTCACCACCAAAGCTGGGACCATAGCAGACAGCCTGCATGAGGTGGGTTTAAAAAGACAGTGGTGTTCCCTACAGTAGCAGCTATTGTTAAGTCTCAACATTTTTGAGTGGGCATGACAAAGGTATGCACACAATGTTTAGATCTGATCGCCATTTATTGTTCAGACAACTGACTGAATTGACTGATGTTCAGGAACCCTTCTGGTGCACTTCAGTGTGTATGCTATCATTCGATCCAAATGAGCACATTACACATTGCTACTTCCAGTATCAGACGTGCCATGGTAGAGGTTTAACTCTAGTCATTGTCATGCTGCAGGTTACTGTGATAATGAGTTACTGATGTTTCATTGTAGATACAGAGGAATACTGATTATGATGCTGAGGGGACTTAACACTTACATGAATAATTGTACAGCAGCATTACCTCACTATAGTTATACTGTCTGTACTGTAAATTTTCAAGTGGTGCTAATTTCATCTAGCAGTCCTAATATATTCGGCCTAAAAAAGGGATTGTATATAGGCCTAGCAATTATGAGCTCATATAAAAAATTCCTGTGCAGTTTATCAGATACTTCTGAAGCTTAAAAAAAGATCAGCTACATGTTTTATGCTCTTTTTACAATTTAGAGATTTTGAAGGTGCTTATACTTGAAGTTTGTTAATTACTAAAGAAGCAGTTATGGATCTAGATCTATATGAATATCAAGCTGATAATTTAAAGTCCATGATTATATTTATGGGGTTCCTGAAACTACTTTGTATAGTGCTGGAATACTTAAATTCAATACAGCAGAATATTAAGTACTGTACCATTACAATTTGTTTTGTACTTTTCATATTCACATTAATTCTGTCAGTTATGCATCAAGGCTGACAAACAGTTTTGCACCACTTTGGCAGTCATAAAACAGTTCTAGTAATCGGCAGATCAATAACCCCATAGTCTACAGACTCCAGATGAATGAAATTGTGATTTTCGAAGTAATGTAAAAAAGAAGACTTCCATATCAGACCAAATCACAGTCGTTTCACAGGTTGTCTTTTCTCTTCTTCCATTGCCAAGTCAATTCATATATTTCTAACCTTCGTACTTGTATCCAGTCAGTGAAGTGCTTTGTAAAGCCGGCCAGAATGGTGGTCTTTTAAAAGGCAATCTCACAAATTTTTGTCCCAATTTCATAGGCTTCCCAGTCCTGGTCCTGGAGAGCCGTTATATGTCAAGGTTTTGGCTTCGGCCTGGGTTCAATTCATCAGGTAATCTCATTTTCTGCAATGAAAAAAGTTGTTCAAGATTTAGTACCAGGCAGGAGGAAGACCAAGAGGACAATGCAGCCATCCAGAATCAGAAATAGCAATCCTTTCATCCTAAGTCCACACTGGTCTTTTGCATGACTGGCGCACAGCTTTGCCGCCACTCCTTATACACTGTTTTTGTCTGGGAGCTCTGCTTCAGGGGTGCGGGGGAAGTAAACTGTGGTCTTGTGCTCTTCATAACGGTCAATGTGCTTGAGGTGGACAACCATGTGCAGGGCATAGGCCAAGACCAGCAGCAAGATCAGAGAGGTGATGAGGCCCATCAAGATGGCTGGAGTGAAGAAGGTTGCACAGTCGCTAGCTGAGGCAAATTTGTTGGACTGGACATTGAAGGCCTGGATCTGAAAACAAAGTATAAGATAAAAGCGATGATGATAAACTCCTCTAACTCCTTTTATGCCTGTTCAGGAACGTTACAAATAACAAATCAATTACTCATGACTTCAATTTGCAAGCCAAGGCTAATTTGCCTTGGGAAATTTGGCAATTTGGGAAATAATTTACAATGGGAAAGTTTCCATAGGAATTTTTTTCCTTAGGAGTTTTTTTGTCTCATAGAACCACGTTACTATACCCACATATATGCAAAAGGATTTTTACTTGGCTCTCTGTATGTATTGTGGTGATTTTCTGGTGAAATCGACACTAGAGACGCTACAGCAACAATTACTTTTATTCACTTTCTTGTATATCACAAATAAATGGCAGATTATTAGTTCGCACTGGTTCTTCACACAATACTATTATATCACATCAAAACCCTATAGCTCATGACTTTACATTTAACATTTGCATTATATAACCAACTATTTACAAGCATGTTCAGGCATGATCAAATTGCACTGAAGCTGAACTGATAGACCATGTTTACACCTGGTATTAAGATGCGTTTCAGGTGATCTGATCACATGTGGTCAGCGTTA